>NW_024429191.1:6739853-7339853 GCF_017639785.1 Mesocricetus auratus | reverse complement strand
TTTGTTAGAGAAGGTGTGTCACTGGGGATGGGTTCCAAAAGCCCATATGTTCCTAAGTAGCTCTCTTTGGGCCTTGTGCCCCAGTGCCATGCCTCCCTGTCTGCTGCCATGCTTCCCACCGTGATGATCATGGACTCAAGCCCTCTGGAACCATGAGCCCTAATAAACATTTTCTTTTATAAGTTGCGTTGTGGGGGCTGGAGAGATGGCTCAGTGGTTAAGAGCACTGGCTCTTCTTCCAAAGGTCCTGAGTTCAATTCCCAGCAACCACATGGTGGCTCACAAACATCTGTAATGAGATCTGATACCCTCTTCTGGTGTGCAGGCTTAAATGCAGGCAGAACACTGTATACATAATAAATATCTTAAAAAAAAAAGTTGCATTGGTCATAGTGTCCCTTCATATCAATAGAAAATAACATACACAGCCAGGCGGTGGTGGCGCATGCCTTTAATCCCAGCACTCGGGAGGCAGAGGCAGGCAGATCTCTGTGAGTTCGAGGCCGGGCTGGACCGATAGCCTCCAAATCAATACAGAGAAACCCTGTCTCGTAAAAACTAAAAAGAAAAAAAAAGAACATACACAATACCATAAACATAAAATAAAAATAAAACAAAATAATAATAATAAGCCAGGCATAGTGGCATATGGCTATAATCCTAGCATTCAAGATTACAGGTTCCTGGCCCAGTTGGGCTACATAGCAAGACCCTGTCTCATCCCTTCCTGCCAAAATAAAGCATACAAGAAGAAGCCAGAATATGGAGGCATACACTGGCATGATACATAAGCTTAGGCCCACCCAGAGCCATGGAAGCTAGACAAGCTGGAGAAGCATTCCTCCTGAAGTGTCTGAAGGGATTGTGACCTTACTGGCACCCAACTTTTAGAACTGTAAGACAATTTCTGTGCTTTGGGCTACCTGGAGTGTGGTTATTGTAGCCCCAGGGGGAACACAAGGGTTTCCCAGGATTGAGGACACAAATCTGTCTCAACCAGATCCTTGTCCCATGTGCTGTAAGGATGTAGTGTTTGCCTCTGCAGGGGCTCAAGAGCTAGGGAGAGGGTGTGTCCTCCATCTGTGTTTGAAGAGCAACAAGAAAAGAGCAGGGTCTGGAGTGCTCAGCCCTACCTGGCAAGTCAAAGTTGCCCTCTGGAGGAGCTGGGGCCCACGGTCTTCTCACACCCTCACCTGCTTGACTTCCCGGTCCTGGCTGCACTGCTCCCAGTAGTTGGTCACAATGAAGGTGGCATGAGCTCCTGTCAGTGCCAGCTCCATGCTAGGCTCGTCATCCTGGTCTCCTTGCACTACGTCAGCACCTTGCAGCTTCAGCTCTTGGGCTGCTCTCTGCTCTGGGTTCCTCGTTACCACTCGTACCCTGAATGTCCCATCTTCCAGCAATGCGCGTGCCACTGAGCCCCCTTGGGCACCTAGGAAGAGTAAGGTCACAGCTGCCAGAGTTACGGAGAGAGTAGACAGAGCCCAGACGGGATTGCTCCCCAGGGCAAAAAATGCCCAGAGACAGGTGAGTGTTGTCAAACTACTTTTAGGCTTCTAGATTTTTGGGGAGGTTGCTTCTCACTGTGAAGCCTAGGTTGAGCTGGAATTCAGATGTAGACCAGGCTGGCCCTGATCTCACAGAGATTCCCCTTGTCTTTGCCTCCCAAGTGCTTGCATTAAAGAAATGCCCTACCAAACTTGGCTTCTTTACTAGTTTTTTTTTGTTCAGAGACTTTGAACTTTTTTCTTCTGATCTCTTTCTCCAGAATGTTGGGAATACAGGCATGAGCCACCACAGCATGAGGTTTACCTTTTTTTAAAAATTTTTTTTGAGACAGGGTTTCTCTGTATTGTTCTGGAGGCTATCCTAGAACTCACTGTATAGACCAGGCTGGCCTCGAACTCACAGAGATCCACCTACCTCTGCCTCCCGAGTGCTGGGATGGGATTAAAGGCGTGCACCACCAACGCCCGGCCACCTTTTATTTTTAAGATTTATTTTATGTGTATGAGTGTTTGCCTGTATGTATGCATGCATGCATATATAGCACATATGCTCTTGGTGTCCATGGAAACCAGAAAAGGGCATTAGATCCCCTAAAACCAGAGTTGCAGACAGTTGTGATTGGCCCAACATGGGGGCTGGGAACTAAACTAAGGGTTTCTGTAAGCATCTCTTTGCCTTTTTTGGGGTTTTCTGAGACAGAGTTTCTCTGTGTAGCCCTGGATGTCCCAGAACTCACTCTGTAGACCAAGTTGGCCTCAAACTCAAACTCAGAAACTCTGCCTCCAGAGTGCTGAGATTAAAGGCATGCGCCACCATGGCCCAGCAACATTTTCGAACCAGGCAGTGGCCAGTCTACCTATTGTCCCAGCTCCTCCAGGGACTGATGAGGAAGGGCAGCTTGGACCCAAGGAGTTTAAAGCTAGCTTGTCTGGATGTCACAATCCACCTTAAAAAAGGAAAATTGGGCCAGGTATGATAGCATACACCTTTAATCCCAGCATTCTAGAAGCAGAAGTGGGTGGATTTCTGTGAGTTCAAAGACAGCTTGTGAGCTCCTGGCCAGCCAGACCTACAAAGTGAGACCATGCTTTAGAACCAAAACTTTTTTTTGCAAGTATACTGGGAGGGGTGGTGAGAGTGAGGCAGGCACAAATGGGTCAGGGGGAGAGTGCCTGACTCTTGTGAGGCCTTGGGTTCCATCTCCAGCACCATAAAGAAAAAGCACTAAGGCTCCTAATAGTGGCCCACAGCCATAACTGAGGAGGCTGAGGAAGCAGGGTCAGAAGTTCCCAGCCTTGAACCATGGAGTGCCTTGGTGGGTAGAGGGGCTTGACACTAAGTCTAACACTAGAGCTCCATCTCTAGGACCTAAAAGGAGAGAACCAACTTTTCTGCAAGTTGTAATTTCACCTCCAAAAGTGCCCAGTGGCTATGTGCACACCTACAGCATAAAATTTAATAAAATGTGTTTTAACGAGTCCAAGGGCACCTGGGCTACATGGTGAGGCGCCTTCTTGAATAAAGATATAACCAGGCAGTGGTGGCGCACGCCTTTAATCTCAGCACTCAGGAGGCAGAGATCTCTGTGAGTTTGAGGCCAACCTGGTCTACAGAGCAAGTTCCAGGACAGCAGAACAGCTAGAGCTGAAAAAAAAAAAAAAAGCATCTCTGCAGCCCCCATTATTTATTTTATTTTGAGAAGGGTCTTGCTATGTAGCTCTGGCTGGCCTGGAAGTCAGAGATCTACCTTGCTTCTGCTCCCAAATGCTGAGATTAGACCCTGTACAGAGGACCAGGGTTTGATCCCCAGCACTCACAGGTCGGCTGACAATCACAATTCCAGGGGATTCAATGTCCTCTTCTAGCCTGGTCAGGCATCGCACACACATGGTGTACAGACGAGCATGCTCGAAAAACACCACTCAAATAAAATAGATAATAACCCCACACACTACCACGGTTCAGTAGTTCAACATGTAATTCAGAAATACAGCCCTTCAGGTGGATCTCTGTGAGTTCGAGGCCAGCCTGGTCTACAAAGCTAGTTCCAGGACAGCCTCCAAAGCCACAGAGAAACCCTGTCTCGAAAAACCAAAAAAAAAAAAAAAAAAAAAAAAAAAAGAAGTACAGCCCTTGCCCAGTATTTGGGAAGTCCTGGGTTTAATCATCAGCCCTGGAGGTTTTTAAAAAAAGAGTTTATATATCTGAAAGGAAAACAGGTAGAGCGGGAGGGGAGGTGTATAGGAGCAAAGTAACATGCTGCTGTTTTAAAACGTGGCCGATATTTACATTTACTCGGGTAAAATACCAAGGAAATTTGTTATCTGGGGCAGGAGGGAGGGAGAAAATTTAATTTTGGCATACTGTGCAAATACGCACGTGATACACACACACACACACACACACACACACACACACACACACACACAGAAGTTGTTCTGTAGACTCTCTGGCCTGGCCTTCAACTCTCAGAAAGCCTTCTGCCTCAGCATTCTCGGATTATATATCCAATCTGTGGTCAGGTTTTGCCGCCCCGAACCCCCGCCCAATATGTGTGGGAACCTCAGCTGCACTTCCCGCAAACGAGGGACGGGAGAGGTCCCGGCTCGGCCGACCTTGCCAGGCCTGGCTCGCTCACCTGTGGCTCCAAAAACCACCACCACTTTCTTGTCGGCCATGGAGCCCAGGGCACAAGGAGCTCGATCCCAAGAGTTCTGTCTGGCAATACCCAGGGCCCCAGATTTCTGCTTCCAGTTCGTAGATCACAACTCGAGTGACAAAGGCTAGGGGGGGAGGAGCTGGGGGGGGGGGGAATGGGGTTTGGCGGGATTCCCCAGACTGCTGCAAATTACACTAAAAGAGGGGAGGGGTGCAATCTTATGCAAGCTGCCAGACCCCACTGCAGCCTCCAGGCCACGCTTGCAGAGCGCCTCCCAGCTGTACTGTGTATGTGCCCAACCGGTTGCCAGGCTTCCAAGCTCCTGTGGTCCTGGTCCTGACCCTGCTCCGGCTCACTCAACCTATCCTCCCCCGCTCCCCCTGGCTCAGATGGTTCCTCCCTTCGTGTGTCGGCAGCATCGGGTTTAAGCGTTTGCTGGAGCGCACTGTCGGGAGTGTATAGGTCCCTTTAATCACAAGCGCACGTGGCATGTGACTTGGATGGGGGTGAGAGGTGGGGTTTCTTCTGGATGGAATACCTGTTTTAGCCTCCTGAGTGCTGGAATTAGAGGTATGGATTACCATGCTTGGCTCGTTATATATACATTATATGAAACATGGATCTAAACTCACAAAATGTTTTTGGCATTATCATCATCATAATTATTATGGATGAGGTCCCACAATGTAGTCTCGTCTGGCCTGGAACTTGATAAGTAGACCAGGTTCTGCCTCACCAGTACTGGTGCCACACCTGGCTTGGTTACTATTTTAGTAAATACATGAACATCTATCTTCACTGACTATCACCTAATGATTAAGTGTCCATGCTCTTACCCCTCTGCGGCCATCTGTGGGACTCCTTTCTATCACTTTTGCAGGACTACGGTTTTTTTTTAACTTTTTTTTTGGGGGGGGGGGATGTTTCCATATACGGTTTCTCTTTATAGCTCTGGCTGTCCTGGAACTCGCTCTGTAGACCAGGCTGACTGTTGTTCTTTGCTGCAGCTTCGGGCCATGAAACACGATCCACCAAACTCAACAAACCCTCATGGAGTTTATTGGAAAAGGGAGCAAGGGGGGGGGGGGTTGCTTGCTTCTAAAGGGAAAGGGAGTGGTTTAGAACGAGTCTCAGCAGCTGGGGCCATTGAAACTGGAGTCACGGAGCTGCCATTGGCCCAGCTCCATTCAGTCCCAGTTCCACATGGTTTCTGCATGCAGAGTCCTTATGCAGCCACCTAATGCCTGCACGACACAGCCATGCAACCTTTGACAGCCTTTGAGCTGTCAGTGAGGAGTGATCGATCACCTGTCAAGATGGATCCGGGGTGAGGGAAGGTAGCCAAGAGAAGAGCGATCCCAGGGCAAGGAGAGAGCCCAAGGATTAGAGAGGCCCTGCGACCAGGAAAGGTTCCCTAAGGGGAAGGCCCAGGCCCAGGAGAGGGCTGGCTCAGAGTGACAGGCCGGTGCTAGGGAGAAACCACAGGGCGGGAGGAGGAGAGGAGCTGGGAGCAGGAACAGGACCAGGATGCCCAGGACCCGGGGAGAGGGAGAAGCCAGGGTTACCAACACTGACCTCTGCCTCCCTGGTGCTGGGATGAAAGGTGTGCAACCACCACCGCCAGGCGTCTGACATTTTTATGGATGTATAAAATGTGTTTTTATCACATTCACCCAGCCCCCTCCCCCCCTTACCCTTTGTTGTTGTCCTCCTACTCCTGTTGATCCCTTACCTTTCCAGCCAGTCTTTCTTCTATTTTCACATTTGCTGTTTTCTTATTCTTTAAACATTTTAAAAAGTGTTTACATTTTATTAAAATTATTTTAAACATTTCTAAAAAGCTTAAAACACTTTACTCTTAACTTTGTGTATATGTGTCTGTGTACATGTGTGCAGGGATCTGTGAGGAACAGAAGGGTGTCTGGTCCCCTGGAACTGGAGTTGCATGTGGTTGTGAGATGCCTGATGTGGGTGCTGGGGACTGAACTGGGATCCTCTGGAAGAGCAGCAAGTACTCTTAACTACTGAGCGCTCTCTCTAGCTCCCCTTTTTTTCTTAATGATTTTTTTTAAAGATTTATTTATTTATTATGTATACAATGTTCTGCCTGCATGTATGCTTTCACACCAGAAGAGGGCACCAGATCTCATTATAGATGGCTGAGAGCCACCATATGGTTGCTGGGAATTGAACTCAGGACCTCTGGGAGAGCAGCCACTGCTCTTAACCTCTGAGCCATCTCTCCAGCCCTCTTAATGATTTTTTTAAGAATTTCATTTTTTTCGTAATGATTTTATTAGGGTTGCTTACAGGAGGAGCATGGGTATCCATTTATGAATTTATTTTACACATGTCATCTCTGCCACCCTACTATGTTATGCCAATGAGACAAAGAGAACCCATGGCTTTCTGAGCAGGTGGTGGGCATGGGTAGAGCATTGCAAACATCTGTTAAAATCACTATTTGATGTTAATGATAAGCTCTTCAGGTTCTTATCGTAAGCATTCCTGCTTCATTTTCCTGCAAATAAGCACAGCCTTTGGGGAGTGGGGCAATCTAATTCCCTAATTAACAGCTGGTGGACTTTCTCCTGCTGCCTTATGTAACAGAACTGTCAAACAGCCAGCTGGACTAGATTATGCCAGCACCAACCAGCTGGAACGCTCCACAGACACCTGGAGAAAACTAACAATCATAAAAATTGCTTTAGTTCCTGAAGGCACAGCTCTGGGGAGGACTGTTGGAAGATCTGTTAAACCAATTTATTGCTTATCAAGAGCCTCAGTGAACTCTAAATAATCTTGCAGCCATTTCCATCTCAGAAGAGGGGGAACGTGTCTCCTTGTGCTCTAGCAAAAAGATGACCATGATTGGTGCTTAGAGTCAAGGCAATGCCTGGCGTTGGTGGCGCACGCCTTTAATCCCAGCACTTGGGAAGCAGAGGCAGGCGGATCTCTGTGAGTTCGAGGCCAGCCTGGTCTACAGAGCGAGTTCCAGGACAGCCTCCAAAACAATACAGAGAAACCCTGTCTCGAAAAACCAAAAAAAAAAAGAGTCAAGGCAATGATTAGTCCAAGCACAAATCTCAGTGTCTCTCATAGGTGCTTAAAAGGCAAGACTGGCTCAAAACACATAGCTGAAGTATAGCTGAAGTTTGTCCAAAGCAAATGGCTATGGTTGATCATTGGTCCAAACACCCTTCTCAGGCTGCTTAGGCTCACCTAGTGGGCTGGCCATGAGACTTCTCCCTATGAGCCTCAGCTGGTGGCTTCTCAACTAGAGTGTTTTTGGTTTTGTGTTGTTTTTGTTCAATTCTCTTTTCAGTAGAGTTGGCAGAGTTAAGATGGAGGAACACCGGGTGGTGATGGCGCATACCTTTAATGCCAGGGCTGGGAAGCCTGTCCGGTGTTCTGTGTTGCGTGGATTGGCCAAATAAAGAGGTCATGATAAAATGAATTTTTTAGTCCTGTGTGGCAACAGGTGCACCTGAACATACAGAGGTAGAAACAGAGCATTAGGGGGCTGGGTAGACAAGTCAGCGAGAGAAAGTAACAAGAAAAATAAAAGACCCAAAGACAGATATTGGGGCTCACCCTAGAGATCAGGGAAGCAAAGTGACAGGGGACCGATAGCTCTTACCACTACCTCAGGCTGACTGGGCTGATCCTGCTGCCTCTCCCCATCATGGCTGGAGAATGAATGCCCGATGCTGAGACCTTGCTCCTGTTTTATATACCTCCCTAGTGCTGGCGTTAAAGGTGTGCGATCCCAGGTGCTGAGATCATCTGTGTGCGAGCTGTTTCTCTTTAGAACTGGATCAATCTTGGGTAGATCTGGGTGGCCTTGGATTCACAGAGATCCATCTACCTCTTAATCCTGAGTCTTTTTTTTTTTCTTTTTTCCCCCGAGACAGGGTTTCTCTGTGGCTTTGGAGGCTGTCCTGGAACTAGCTGAGGTAGGAGAGTCTTGAGCTCCCAGACTGTATAAGCAAGATCTTTAAAAATTTTTTTAAAAGAAAAATTTTGATTAAGTGCATTTGTGTGTGGTTATGTACATGTGCTAGTGGAGGCCAGAAGAGGGCGTTAGTTGCCCTGAGGTTGGACTTACAGGCAGTTGCTAGATGGCCTACTTGGGTGCTGGAAATAGAACTGGCTCCTCAGCGAGAGCATCTCTCTAGTCTCCACAATCAAGGTCCACAAAGGAGACTAGGCAGAGGCGGACGAAGAAGGAGTCATGATTAGCGTTTGCACTGGAACTGCCCGGGGCTGGCTCATGCGTGCTAAGTGCCAAGTTGTCAAAAGGTACATGTCGAAATTGACAACTTGGCTCCTACTGCAAGAAAACTATGTCACTGCAAAACGTTCGTTCTTTTTTCTTTCTCTCTTTGTTTTTTGGGTTTGTTTTATATTGTTTTTTTTTTTGCGGTGTTAAAATGCAATAATCCTTTTTCGAAGAGTTACATCTCCAATCCCCAACCCTGTTTTGTTGTTGTATGTTTTTGTTTTGTTTTGGACAAACTCTCGGAGTTTAAGGTTTCCTTAAACTCAGGGCAATCCTCCTGCCTCAGCGCCTCTCTCCCCGCGCCGAGTTCTGGGATTCCAGACTTGAGCCACCACTCTCAACCAACAAACAGTTGGCTTTTGTTGACACACTTCCTCTCCTGAATACTACCATTGCCGACTCTGCGTGGCAGGCGGTGTCAGCGTAGCCACACGCCGCCAGCAAGCTGCGGCGCGCTTGGGGGCGTGGCCTGCCAGCCCCCGCCCCTCTCTGCGTGCGCACGTCCCGCCGTCCTCGCGCTAGCCCGCTCGGCTACCGCGGCGCTGAGGAAGCCACTGACGCGGCGACTGACGGACCTGCGAAGCGGCTGCGGGTGAGTGGCCCGCACCGTTCCCGGCCTTGCTCGTCCGGGTCCTCGCTTGCTGGAAGCCTTCCTCCAGAGCTCTGATCGGCTGGCTCGCGGCGACTCGGCCGCCAGCCTGAGGCGACATCCGGACGAGGGGGCGGCCGGAAGCGGGCTGAGGCCGGGTATCGGGAGACGGGGGTCGGGGAGGGGGCACCGAGCGGGCCTGGAGCGTCAGGTGAGCCCGAAACTGCTGGTGCCGCGCTCTAGAAGACCTTTGACCTCCGGACCCAAGCGTCGTTTGGTGTCCCCCGTGGGGCCCAGCCCCTCCCAGCGTCCCGAATGCTCTTGACGAGGTGACTCCGGGGTCGAAGTTAGTGCAGCCCAGCTCTGGAGCCCACCTGAGGTCCCGGAGAAGCCCGGGGCGTGGCGGCCTTCCTGGCCCGCCCTCCAGTGATCCCTTAGAATCCCTGTGGGGACTTCATGAGTGACGTCTGGTGCAGAATGCAAGACTGGGAGGACTCAGCCATAGATGCAGCCAGTTGGTCTGGACGGGGAGGTCACCTGTCACCTCCAAAGCACAGTGCTCTAAGTGACTTAATTGCCCTTTAAAAACTGCCAGGACCGCCTTACACAGTGTTTGCACAAGGGCTGTTTGTGTCATGCCGTTTAAATCGGTTCTGAAGGGCCGGTTGTTGTGACTCGTGGCTGTTCACCCTTACTGTTTCTATTGCTGGCGCCACAAACACAACAAGAGGGAGTGTGACCGAGGGACATAAACACCATATAATGCTGTCCAGTTGAGGAAACCGCCTGCACTTCAACCCTTACTCAGTACTTCTGTTTTCCCACCTTAAAAATGAGATCCTTTAGAGACTGGTGAAGTAAATCGACTAACATCCCACAGGCAAGGCAATGGCATGGGTGATCTCAATTCTGGTGGCCTGCCGGATGTCCTGTGTTCTTTCAGATTAGAGATTGGAGATTAGAAATGGTTGTTTAAGTGGTCATACTGGCCTTAAGCAGTCCAGTCCTGTAGAAGGAAATAAGCCTGTCACAGGTTTTGTGCTTTTCTCTTTCTGGTGTGGTGCTATTTATAATAGTCATCGTAAATGTTACCATATAGAATGTATAATTATTACTAATACAAATATTTTTGGATGGTGAAGGTTGAACATCATGAGTACATATTTAACCACTGAACCCTTTTCAGTCCTACCTAGTGTTTTGTATTTTGAGAAAAGGAATTCTTTTTTTGGGGGGGGGGTTCCAGGCAAGGTTTCTCTGTGGCTTTGGAGGCTGTCCTGGAACTCGCTCTTGTAGACCAGGTTGGTCTCGAACTCACAGAGATCTGCCTGCCTCTGCCTCCCAAGTGCTGGGATTAAAGACGTGCATCACCAACACCCAGCTTGACAAAAGGAATTCTTGCTATGTCTGTGCTGGCTGAATTTGATATCCTTCTGCCTCAGTCTCATAAGTGCCCCAGCCTAAACCATCTTTTTCCTTTGGGACAGAGTCTCTGTTAAAATTATTTAGCCCTTACTGTCCTCAAACTGACTGTGTAGACCGGCTTCAACTCATAAAGATCCTATTGCCTCTGCCTCCCCAGTGCTGGGATTAAAGATGTATACCATCATGCTGGGAGCTAACTGTATGTTTTTTTGTTTGTTTGTTTGTTTTTGTTTTTCCGAGACAGGGTTTCTCTGTATTGTTTTGGAGGCTATCGGTCCAGCCTGGCCTCGAACTCACAGAGATCCACCTGCCTCTGCCTCCCGAGTGCTGGGATTAAAGGCTCGTGTGCCACCACCTCCTGGCTGCTTTTAGTTTCTTTGAGGAGTGAAAAGTGTTTATTCAGAATTCTTTCCCCCCAAAAACATTACAAGGTATAGTCCTTGTTTACTAGGAGTTGCCAGTTCAGTAGGAATTTAATCAGTTCACTTGATAAAATTGGTAAACATTGTCTAATACAGTGCCTCAGCCAAAACACTGATTAGGGTGTGAGAATCTGTGAGCCTTGGAAAGTTGCATGCTGAGTGAATGACCTGATAACCACTGGGGACATGAAGAGGAAATCCTGTGGTTCCTTCATAGTTAGACTTGGTTCCTTTTTTCTTTGCTTAGGGCAGTCAGTTGAGATGCTGTTGAGTCACCAGAGTCAGGAATATGAGCCCTCCAGAAATGATAAGGCGGTTGAGCTAGAGAAGGTCAAATGTTAACTTCCTTTAGCTTACACAAATTTGTTAAAACATGCAATTGGGCCTACCTTGATTTTTAAAAATCTCCTTTAAGGGCTGGAGAGATGGCTCAGAGGTTAAGAGCATTGGCTGCTCCTCCAGAGGTCCTGAGTTCAATTCCCAGCAACCACATGGTGGCTCACAACCATCTCTAATGAGATCTGGTGCCCTCTTCTGGTGTGCAGGAATACATGCAGACAGAATATTGTATACATAATATAAGTAAATCTTTAAAAAAAATTTCCTTTAACAGCTGACTTTTTACAGGACAGCTTGGGCTTTGCATCAGGACTGCACCAAAAGCTGCACTATTACCCTTCCAGAAGGCAGATCTTTTAGAATCTGGAACTATATAATTTAGAGTAAAATTCATAATTCAGCTTGTTACTTCTTAGAGAAACAAAACAAAATAAAACCCCCAAATGTTTCTCCTTGTATCTTACTGTCCATGGTTAAGTAAAAGTTACCTAAATGTATCCATTTTTGGAGGGTTGGGGAGCAACCAATGGGAATTTTGAGGCTGGTACAAAATGGGTGGCCGTAATGCCAGCATTTGGAGGAATTCAAGGTCATCCTTGGCTACTTAGAGGGTTTGAGGCTAACCTGAGCTGCTTTAGAATTTACCTTTAAAAAAAAAAAGACAAAAACAGGATAAAGGTTTTAAAGTTTTGTTGTAATCTGAATAAGTTCTCATTGTTTTTATAGGTGGAGATGTTATTATCAATTCTTATTTTTAAATGTATTTTATGTGCATTGGAGTTTTGCTTGCATGCATGTCTGTGTGAAGGTTTCAGATCCCCTGGCACTTGAGTTACAGACAGTCGTGAGCCACTGGGTGCTTTGCTGGGTGCTTGCTGCATGTGCTGGGAATTGAACCGGTATCCTCTGGAAGAGCAGCCTGTGCTCTTAACCACAGAGCTTCCTCTCCAGCCCTCTTATTATCAGTATTTGACAATAGAGAGAGAGATTTTCTAAATTGTTAAAAAAATTATGAGAGAAAAAATGAAAATGCAAAAAAAAATTATGAGAGTGTGTGAGGGCTTGCGTGCTTTCCAGCTTGTAAAAGTTGATTCTCCTTCCACTGTGAGTTCTTGCAGTAAAGCTCAGCTCAGGTGGTTAAGCTTGTACTTTTACCAGATGAGCCATCTTGCTGTCCAAGAGATTTTTTAAAGGGATATATATGTCATGTATGAATACTCTATCTACATGTACGCCTTTAAGTCAGAAGAGGGCATCAGATCCCATTATAGATGGTTGTGAGCCACCATGTGGGGGCTGGGAATTAAACTCAGGACCTCTGGAAGAGCAGCCAGTGCTCTTAACTGCCTAGCCATCTCTCTAGACCCTGAAAGAGATTTTTTTTAATTGGTTGTTTTAAGTCTTAAAAATTGATAAGGAAGGAGGACATCGTGTGGGAATTGGTTCTCTCTTTACACTTCATGGTGGGTCCCAGGACTCAAACACAGGCTTGGTGACAAATACCTTTCTTCACTGCACTCTGCCTGGCCCTATTTTGCTCTCTTTGTCATCAAGGATCTCTGTAGCCCAGGCTGGACTTGAGCTGGAGATCCCCTGCTTCAGTTCTTTGAGTGCTGAGATCCCAGGTGTGTGCCATAATACCCAGTTAAAACATTTGTTGACTTTTTATTCTTGAAAAAAGTTAGATCATTTTTACAAATGTGTGCACCACACATGTGCCTAACACCTGCAGGTCCCGTGGATCTAGAATTAAGCCACCATGTGGGTGATGGAAACAAAACCTGGGTCTTCTTCAAGAGCAGCAAATGAGCCACTGAGCCGTCTCTCCAGCTCCTCTTCTTTTATTTATTTATTTTTAAAGACAGTCTCATCTCACCCACCTGGCCTGGAACGCCATATACTAGACTGGCCTCCAACCTGGATCCTCCTTCCTTTGCCTCCTAAGTATTGGGATAAATGTTTTCTTTCTTCTTTGAAACAGGGTCTCCCTTACTACGCGTGTATTCCTGGTTAGCCTGAACTCACATAGATCTGCCTCTTCGGTGTTGGGATTAGTGTGTGTACTACCACACCTCACCTAAGCTTTAGTTTTTATATTAAAAACCGGGGGTTAAGCCGGGCAGTGGTGGTGCACGCCTTTAATCCCAGCACTCGGGAGGCAGAGGCAGGCGGATCTCTGTGAGTTCGAGGCCGGGCTGGACTGATAGCCTCTGAAACAATACAGAGAAACCCTGTCTCGTAAAATCCAAAAAAAAAAAGGGGGGGGGTTTAATACGTGATGAGTCTTAGCTGGGTGGCACACGCTTTTAATCCCAGCACTCAGGAGGCAGAGCCAGGCAGATCTCTTGAGAGTTTGAGGCCAGCCTGGTCTACAGAGTGAGTTCCAGGACAGCCAGGACTGTTTCACAGAGAAACCCTGTCTCAAAAAACCAACCAACCAACAAACAAAAACTGTGATGAGTCTTACAGTCTGTGGAACCTTTTAATGTTGCTTATTGATCTAAGATGGGGGTTACTAAAATCATCTGTTTTGGTAAATCTGAGATTGGGACTGGGAATCAGTAGTTTTTAGAATGTGATTATATTGATTAGTCCTCTGGCATAAAGCGCAGGCTAGGCAGAGAAGGGAATGAATTGAAAGGTCTATAGAGATAAATTGATGGGTTACTTGAGCAAAGTAACAGCAGAAGAGGAACAAAAAGGATGGTCATTGGGTGGTTTTAATGTGTGGTCAGTTTGTGTGCAAGAGGCCAAGCAAGCAGATGTTACTTCTTTCTGCCTAGGGGGAAATTAACTTTTTGTCACACAAATGGATTTGCTTCCTTCCCAGGAGTATCATGAGCCTAATTATTCACATAGTTCTCAGTAACTTTAAAAGGGCTTCAGGGAAGAACAGCATAACAGGACTGCCGCTTTGTCCCTAGCTTTTGTGAATGCTCCCAGTTTTTCTTGGCCTTTGTAGTTTCAGGATACTGGTTGTACTGTAGTTTGTATTCACTCCCACATTTACCTGAGATCCCAAACTACTTCTTTTCTATTTTTGTTTTTGTTTGTGCTTTTGGTTTTTTTGAGACAGGGCTTCTTTGTGTGTCTTTGGTTGTCCTGGAACTCATTCTATAGACCAGGCTGGCCTCAAACCAATGCTTGACTTAAATTTATTTTTAATGTGGTTAAGTGTTTTGCCTGCATGAATATATATATGCATGCCTAGAGGTCAGGAAAAGGCTTCATTCAATTCTCCTAAAACTGGAGTTAAAGATGGCTATAAACCACCTTTTGGGTACTGGGAATCAAACCTGAATCCTCTGGAACAGCCAGTACTCTTAACCATTGAACACTGAGGAGAAGATGGAGGAGGAGGCAATGACCTATTTAAAGGTCATTTATAATGATGATTTAAAAGGATGTACATGGGAGTGAGGAGGTGATGGTACAGTGTTTGCCATGAAAGCCTGATTTCTGATCTCCAGCATGTATGTAAATAGCTGGTATAAAGAGTCAGGTGGCAGTGGTGGTAGAGGTGGTGATGGTGGTGGTGCACATCTTTAATCCCAGCACTCGGGAGGCAGAAGCAGGAGGATCTCTGAGTTTGACACTAGCCTAGTCTACAGAGCCAGTTCCAGGACAACCTCCAAAGCAATACAGAGAAACCTGCCTCAAAAACAAAACAAAACAAAACAAAAAATCCCTAGCTGGTATAAGGGTTGGAGAGACAGCTCAGAAGTTAGGAGAACCTGAGAACCTGCTGCTCTTGGAAAGGGCTGGAGTTAGGTGGCTCACAACTCCCTGTAACTCCAACTCCACAGGATTCCAGTGCCCTCCACAGAAACCTGCATGCTTGTACACATACACATAGACATACAGACATATATGTCTTTTTTTTTTTTTTTTTTTTTTTTTGGTTTTTCGAGACAGGGTTTCTCTGAATTGTTTTGGAGGCTGTCCTGGAACTCACTCTGTAGACCAGGCTGGCCTCGAACTCACAGAGATCCGCCTGCCTCTGCCTCCCGAGTGCTGGGATTAAAGGTGTGCGCCAACAACGCCCGGCTTTAGTTTGGTTTTTCGAGACAGGGCTTCTCTGTAGCTTTGGAGCCTGTCTGGGAACTCATTCTGTAGACCAGGCTGGCCTCAAAACACAGAAATCTGCCTTCCTCTGCCTCCTGTCTACTGGGATTAAAGGTGTGTGCCATCACTGCCCAATCCAGGGTGGATTTGTTGTTGCTGCTGTTATTTTATTAAGGGGTCTGCTGGGAGCCAACACAACTCACACACCAAACCAATGCAGATGACAAAATTTTATTGTAATCAAGGGACTACTGATGGATGAGGGCCACAGAACAGACTCAGGAACTGAACTGCCACCCCGAGCCAGAAAATTACAGAACCTTAAGAACAAAAAACAAACATCTGTGCCAAGTTACAGTTATATTTCCACAAATTGAGATTTAAAGATGGTCCTATTTATTCCATCATTGTCAAGTGGCGCAGAATATAAGCTTTTCAGTCCAGCCGATTAGATTCATTTGTTTGTTTTGTTGTTAGGAACAGCCATAATGTTTAATGTATAACAGTGGACAGGAGAGATGGCTCAGCAGTTAAGAGCACTGACTGCTCTAAGAAAGGATCGGGGTTCAATTCCCAGCATCCACATGGCAGCTAACAGTTGTCTGTAACTCCCAAGATCTGATACCTGTGGGGAAAAGGGACCAGTCAAAGAAACACATCCTGAGCAGAGCCAAAGAAACACACTTTGGCCCTGGAATCATAGCCAGTGGAGGAAATACACCCTGGCCCTAAAACTAGAGCCAAAAAGCTAAAGGACCAGAGAAAGAAACACACTTTGGCCCTGAAACCAGAGGCAAATCTGACCTTAACCCTGTGCAGAAAACTAACCAATCCTTGAGCAGGAACTCTAGCCAATCTGAGCTCAGCATTGAAATCTGACCAATTCCCACCCAGAAAGCCCTATATAGACCCTGTGTCTGTTCAGCTTGTGGCTGTTCATGCTACCAGGCTGTCCTCTGCCAGACAGCCACTCTTCTGGATTCTTCCCTCCCAATAAACCCCTTGGATGAGCTTTGGGTGAAGATCTTTTGCGGAGGCCCAGAGTAGAGGCGACCCTGGGCAGGGCAGAGCAGAGCAAGCAGGGCTTTAACACTTTTGCTGGGGAAACCTTCTCCTGGCTGAGTGGAGACACTCGGCTGTCTACTCCTGGGAGCAGAGCTGAACTGTAGCAACTTCCCCCAGGAAACCTCCTTCCGGAGCAAAACTGCTACACTGGGCAAACATCCCCAGCTGGAAGACCACCTGCTGGAGCACAGCCGATAGACTGATACTATGCTTACTGCAGCCTGTGGTAGTCCTTGGCTCCCAAAGCTCCAGGATACCTTTCCATCTGAGCTGTGTAACACTCAGTATTCTGTGACTCCCGAGTGCCAAAATGTCTGTCCTACCTGATCTGTCCGAAATGCCTACAACACCCTCACACATACTTGCAGTCAAAAACACCAATGGGGGGAAAAAGCTGTATAGCAGGCTGGGGCATGGTGGCACATACTTTTAATCCAAGCACTTGGGAGCCAGAGACAGGAGGATCTCTGAGAGTTCCAGGACAGACTCCCCAGTTCCCCTAGGGCTTGGGAACATGAACTTTGTTTCGCCCTACAGGTAAAATGGAGTCTGAAGTCAAAATGGCAGTACTTAGGATAAGGTACTTTTGCCTATTCCCAACATTTTTTTCCCTGAGACAGGGAAACTCACCCTGTGGATCAGACTAACCTTGGAACTCACAGAGAACTCTCTGCCTTTGCCTCTTGAGTGCTGGGATTAAAGACTTACGCCACTACATCCAGCTAGAACCAAGGATTCTGTTATGCCATTCTCTATAAGGATTCTATAAGCTATGTGTATCTTAAAAATCTCGGTATCAGCCGGGCGTTGGTGGCGCACACCTTTAATCCCAGCACTCGGGAGGCAGAGGCAGGCGGATCTCTGTGAGTTCGAGGCCAGCCTGGTCTACAGAGCGAGTTCCAGGACAGCCTCCAAAGCCACAGAGAAACTCTGTCTCAAAAAAAAAAAAAAAAAAAAAAAAAAGACAGGTGTATGTAATCATGTCTTGCAGCTTGACAGTTTTAGAACTCATTTAGTTCCTTATATCTGCCTTTCAGAATTGTTACTGCAAAGAGTAGAAACTCAGAGAAATTACCTGAGTTGTTATGTGGTAGAACCAGGGTTTGCTTCTGGTTGTGAGCATTGAAAACCAGGGCTTTAGCCACTGCCACATCCTTGTGCTGCCTCTTGTCCTCTGTGTAGCTAGTAGACTTCTCAGTTGACTGATTTTAGTTAGCTTTTACTGAGTGCTCTCTAGTGGTGAGGCTCTAGAGATGATTACTTAGTATACTATTTCAGCTTCCTGTGTGTTAAACAGCACATGGTGTGAACTGCTACGCAAGGAGGGTGTCTTAGCAGATGCCTGCTGTTAGATTTTGTGAACTCATTTTCTAGGAACTTTCAGATGGAGGGATTCCATCTTCAGATCATAGGATAATGTAGTATGATACAAATGCTGAAATGCGTTAGTCATATACTGCCTTCATGCAAGCAGCAAATGACTGTTGGGTTGGAAAAACATTCTGAGAAATCCAGGAGTCAGGAAAATAACAACTCTGGAAATTTTTTGGTGTAGATCAAATAATGCAAAGCAGCAGCCAGTTGCCTCTTCCCCTCAATCCTGGAGAGTATCATTGAGGAGCTGAAGTGTCTAGAAAGCTTTCCTAGAAATCTAGTTGAAGGAATTTATTTATTATATATACAGTGTTCTGTCTGTATGTTTGCCTGCACACCAGAAGAGGTCATCAGATCTCTTTATAGATGGTTGTGAGCTATCATGTGGGTGCTGGGAATTGAACTCAGAACCTCTGGAAGAGCAGTCAGTGCTCTAAACCTCTGAACCATCTCGCCAGCCCCCTAAGAATATTTTCAAAAATACTTTTTTATTTTTAATTATGTGCATGTGTGTCTTGGGTGTGTTTGTAATGTGTGTGCAGAGGCCAGAAGAGGATTTCATATCCTCAGGAGCTAGAGTTATGAGTACTTGTGAGTCACCTAACATGGTGTTTGAGTCTGAATTCAGTTCTTATCAAGAGCAGCAAGTGTTCTTAGTTGCTGGGCCATCTCTCCAGCCCCTAGTGACTTTCTAGTATAGAAAACACTTGATGAGTCTATACTCTGGTGTGTGGCTCCTCCTGTGGGTCATAGTTGTCGTATGTAAACCAGCCCTTATTTGATGAGAGAACACAGTTGAGGACCCCAGTCATGGTGCCTTGCTGATTACGTTAGGAAGTAAAAACATGAGATGGAAGTGCAGTTTCTCGGGCAGTTCAAGTTTAGGCTGTGCTAAGAAATTCAGCCCTTTTACTCTCTATCCATCAGGGATTCTTTAGTAGGAGAGAACTACTACCAAAACGTATAAGACAGCTATGGGAGTTACTTGATCTTGCTTTAGGCCCGAGGAAGCATGAACAGAAACCAGGTGAAATATGGAAGGCAATGGTTGATGAAAGTTTTGTTCTCTAGAGTTGCTGATCTATTTTATTTTTCCCTATCCTTATACTTTCCAAGCAGCATATGTTTTCTTCCTTTTATTTATTTCTTAATAGATGTATTCATTTTTTTTCATTTTTATGCGTGTTTTGCCAGTATGTATGTATGTGTACCACATACAGTCCTGGTGCCTGCAGGGGTTAAAAGGGACATTGGATCCCTGGAACTGGAGTTACAGGTGGTTGTGAACTACCATGTGGGTATTAGGAATTGAACTCTGGAAGGGGGAGTAAATGCTCTTAATTACTCTCCAGGCATCTTTCCAGCCTCACCAGCATACATTTTTAAAAGTAGATGGGACTGCTTAGATTTATAAATAATCAGTATGCAATTGACACACAGATTTCTTGTTTGCTTTTGTATTTTGAGACAGGGTTTCTCTTTGTAGCTTTGGCTGCCCTGGAATTTGCTCTGTAGACCAGGCTGGTCTCAGCCTCCTGAATGTTGGTATTAAAGGCATGTGCCACCACTCCCTGGCTGGTACAGATTCTTGTAACTAGATCTTCTGTTTCTCTCAATTGCTATGGTAACTAGTGCTATAGAGATGTGGAGACCCTATTGTGACATCTAGTGTAGATTGCCCCTGAGTTTCTTACTTGACTGTCCACCAAGGCCTGATAAGTCTGGTTGCTTTTCTCCAGGCACCAAGTGTTGGGGTGTGCCACCTCCCCTTTTGGGACCACCTTGGGTTGCCCTCTTACAAAAGCAGGCCTTATAAAGGAATAGTTGTCTTGGATTGCATAATCTAAATGAGGCAAGGTAAGTGTTTGAGGAACATGAGGTAGCAGCTCTCAATCTTTGTGTATATGTATGTGAGTATGTTCATGTGGAGGCCAAAGGTCAACATTGAGTATTTTGCTTATTCCTTCTCCACTTTAGTTGTGTTGTATTGCTTGTTTCTTGTTTGTTTTCCTTTGGTTTTTTTTGTTTGTTTTGTTTTAAGACAAGGTCAAAGTTTCTCCATGTAACAGCCCTGGCTGTCCTGGAACTCACTCTGTAGACCAGGCTAGCCTCAAACTCACAGATCTGCCTGCCTCTACTGGGATTAAAGGTGTGTTCCACCACTGTCTGGCCCCACCTTAGTTTTTGAAACAGGTTTTCTGTCTGACTAAACTTGCTGCTCATTGATGTGGCTAGGCTGACTAGTCAGTGAGCTCCAAGGATCTGCCTTTCTCCTCACTCTCTTGAGAATTGAGGCTACAGAGTGTCATTGTTTTTATGTGAGTCATGTGAATCGAATAGAGGTTTTCAATGATTTTACCCACTGAACTGTCTCCTCAGCTCCCAGCTCACATAGAATTAAAAATTCTGGTCAAGTAATTTTGAATTCAGTCAGGGCTCTATCTTCATTCTTCTTATGATTGTTGCCCTCTTGTTCGGGAGGTTTGTTCATCCCAGACAATGTTATTAGTGCTTCCCAAGTGCTGGGACTAAAGGGTGGGCAGCTGTGGACTGCAGAGCACAGGGCAGGACTAGGATCCAGAATGTACCACAGGTGGCAGAGACAATAATAATGCAGATAATGACCATTAGGCAGCTGATGTTCAGGTATTTGGCAGTGGAGGCATAGGCCCCGGCTCTAGTCACATTGCCCACCATCTTCCTGTCCCTGGACTTCACAGAGTAGGCATAGACAATGAAACCCAGGCAATAGGCGTTGAACAGGGACTAGACCACATGGTCAGGTACAGAGACCTCTCTGGGCATGTTGATAACAGTGCTTCTCACAACAGCTCAGTTGTAGGGTTCCCCCAGTTCAGTCACCTCATACCCCTTTTTGATTGTCTCATAGCTTGGGGGGAGGTCCAGTAATGGTGGTCAAGAAGGCTTGGGAATTATGGCTCATGGTATTGACTCGAATTGCTCTGTCTGGAGGATGGCTGCTGCTACCCCAGCTCTGTAGGGCCGGCCCTTTCTCCCAGAGCTTTTTCTCCAGCATTTCTTCAGGGAAATTGGTACATAGGTTTTGTCCTTAAAAAAAAAAAAATCCTGGTCAAGTAATTTTGAATTCAGTCAGGGCTCTATCTTCATTCTTCTTATGATTGTTGCCCTCTTGTTCGGGAGGTTTGTTCATCCCAGACAATGTTAGATGGTAGTCAGGGAGCAGGAGCAAGTCTGCTGTGATTTCATTTATTGTGGGAAGGCTGGCTCTCTTCCTTCCTTCCCCCACCCCCTGCTGTAGGGCTGTGAAAAACTTAATGTCTCACGCATGCTAGACAAATAGGAAGACTGCTTACCAGGGCTCCTGATTACCTCAACAGTCCTTTCCAGGCTCCTCTTCTGTGTTTACCATTGCATCCTTGGCATCTACTTTGACTGCTATTATTTGGACATGCTAGAGTTGAGGATACCTGTCTTCCTCAATTAAAAAAAAAAAAAGTGCTTGTGGAAGGATCCTAAGACATGCTGAGCTGATGTCACTTATTGAGGATTGTAATATCTAAAAGGATGCTGCCCCCCCCCTTTTTTTTTGCTTTGCAGCCTGTCCTGGAACTCACTCTGTAGATCAAGCTGGCCTAGACCTCACAGAAATCCTCCTGTCTCCGCCTCCCTAGTGCTGGAATTAAAGGCATGCACTACCACTGCCCAGCCTGATGGTGCTTTTAGATTAGGTTTTTGTTACTATTTTTGAGGTCAGGTCTCACTATGTAGTTTAGGTTGGCCTTGAACTGCCTCACTCCCTGCCTTCCCCCAGTGTTAAGATTATAAGGCTATACCACTACACCCTGATTATTTTTTTCAGTGCCGTAGGTAGAAAATAGGACTTCAAGAATACTAGGAAAATGTTCTGCCAAAGGACAAACCTACCCTGTGCATTTAGCTTTCTTGCTATTTGCAAGGGTGTGTTTCATAAATCAGACTAAATTTTTGTCACTGGAGTCCTTACTTTTCTAGGATTTCCTGTCTGGTCTTGCTCTTTATCAAGAGGTTATAGTCATCCATGCAGTGAACTGTGGGATTGAACTTCCACAAATCAAAATGTATCAGATTTCCTGAGGAATGGCAGTGCCCAAGTTCAGAGACCTTGGGTATTTATTATAAAAACTCAGAAACTGTTTACCTAGATAATGTCGTTTCCTTGGTGTTGCGAGGCCCCTGTTATCAAATGTCTGATTGGATTAGAGCTGATCTAGCTCTCTATGTCCCCAGCATCCAACACAGCTAACCTCTAGCTGAGCCAGCATTGAAGAGAACCTATAGTGGGCCTTCTTTCCTGCCTTGGTCACATGTCTAACCTTGAGAAGAACAGGTATTGCTGATTCCTCACATTTCTGCAGTTTTCTGGTATGACGTGTCCAGAATCATCTGAATTGGTTAGATTTATTGTTTTGCAATCACCCAGCTGCTCTTTCTTAGTTTTTGTGTTGTTTGAGACAGGGTCTCATGTATCTCAGGCTGGCCTTGAACTCATCTGTATCCAGGAATGACTCTTGAACCTCCTGCCTCTACTTCCCAAGTGCTGGCTTGTGCTGTTATCCCCAGTTTACTAAACCCAGTTGGGGATTAAACCCCAGGGCTTTCCCAGTTACTCATTGTTACCAACTTTCTCAATAAGAAATCAGTATTTGAGGCAGCATTACATTTCATACAACATTTTTATGTATGGTATCTCATTTTGGTCCTCATAGCATATTTGAGAAGATAGAGCAAATTTTGGACCAAGTATACACCTTTAATTCCAGCACTTGGGAGGCAGAGGCAGGCAGATCTCTGTGAGTTCAAGGACAACCTGGTCTACAGAGGGAGTTCCAGGGCAGCCAGGACTGTTTCACAGAGAAACCTTGTCTCGGATAAAAAACAAAACCAACCAACCAACCAAACAAATAAACAAAAAAACCCATATTGTACAAGTGTACATAGCTGTCAATTAAAACTTGAAAAGTAAAGACAACAGAGAACTAGGTCTGAAGTTAAAATCAGATCTCATAGTAGTTAATTTAGTGTCATGATACCCAGTTATACACCTAACACACAACTTTCATTTAGCTTGTATGCTCAGTGCATGCTGTGTGCACACTGTAACAGTTATAACTCAGATTGGAGGCTCCAAATGGATGCCCTGCTGTGATACTGGACCCTGATGAACTGAGTCTGGGGGAAATCTTGATCTGCCGTGTAGGAAGCTTCTGGTTTAATTGGAAGCAGTCACATATAGGGTAGGATGGTACCAGTTCTATATAGGAGTGAAATCTTGAGCCATAGACAGCCTTCTAGGAAGGAAGCAGGGGACTCAGGAACGATGAGAAGTCTGATGCCCAGCAGAAATCCATTCAAAGAGGGAATCATGATCAGGTCTTGGTAAAGAATGCTTGGAGCAGCCATTTAACCTCCCTGTGCGTATGGGATAATAACAGTGACTCATATTGTGGGTGTAAACTCACTGTTGTTGAGTGTCACTACCCAGTGAGTCAAGCTTACAGCATTGTTCTAATGTCAGGGAGAAGGTCACCCTGCCATTCCCTTTCTTTTACCTGCGCTCAGTAACCTGCTTCTTTCCTTCAGTGCAGAATGAATACCAGAAGTCTTTGTTATTCTTTACATCATCAGATGGGAAATGACCATGATTTGGTCCTTAGGTTACATTTCTGCCTGGCAGCAGTGCTCTGAATTACCTGGGCATTGTGAAATTTGCTGGAGTTGGTCTCTATGGAGGAGAGTTTCTTTGCATAACACCAGTTATTTCGCTAAGTCCTAATGTGCTTTACCAGGAGCAGCAGTTTTGAGGTGGATGTTCTAGATCTGCTGCGTGGGTACCTCTTGCAGGAAGTCTCTGTCATAGGAACTTGTGCTTCACTCAAATCAAGAATTAGAATGAAAACTAGTCACTGATCTGGAAAACAGCTGGCAGGATGAGAACTATGGAGTAACAGTCTGTTTTGTTTTTAAAGGGGGTGGGGTATGGTGGGGCACAGAGTGATCTTTCTGCTACAACTTGTGGTAACAGAAGGGCCAAGGACTGTTCATTTATCAGGGCAGATCTTAACTAGTTTGCTGACACCAACCAATTCCTATGTCTGTGTTTCCTTTTTACCCTTTCCTTCCCTGCATTCCTCTCCTACCCTTTTCCCTTTTTACTTTCTAATAGGATAATGCTACATAAAAGAAACAGCCAGTTGACTAAGTTGTCTAACAAAAACCATAAATGGGGCTGGAGAGATGGCTCAGAGGTTAAGAGCACTGACTGCTCTTCCAGGGGTCCTGAGTTCAATTCCCAGCAACTACATGGTGGCACAATCATCTACAATTCAATCTGGTGCCCTCTTCTGGCATGTAGGCAGAACACTGTATATGTGATAAATCAACAAAATAAATCTTTAAAAAAAATGAAGAGTTTTCCAAATTCCGTCTCTGTAATTGTTAATGTACTTGGGTAAGAACTCTATCTGTATAGTGCTGTGCTGTTTATACGTAGTTATAGTCAGTGGTTTGGATTCTTATTTGTTTATTTGTATTTATTTAGGTTTCTGGAGACAGAGTTTCTTTGTGTAAAAGCTCTGGCTGTTCTGGAACTTGTTTTGTAGACCAGGTTGAACTCACTAATATCAGCCTGCCTCTGCCTCTCTAGTGTTGGGATTAAATTAAAGGCAAGCACCACTACCTCCTCTCAGATTTTTTTTTTAAAATGTAGACTATTCTGTGCATGATCACAGTTTGTTAGCTTGTTAGCAGTATTGTATACTGTCCTTTGAGTAGCTCAAACCCTTATAGTATAAGTATTTATTATTGTGATACAGATTGCTATGAGCAGTTTTTAAAGGAGTATATTCTAGAGTATACAGGTCAGCAGAGGATTTAGAAATGTAGTTTTTCAGAAATTGAAGACAAATGTTTCCACTGGGGCAAGGTATCATCCTACATGGCCACTCCCTTGAGGAATGGTGACTAAGCAACAAGAATGGACACAAGTGTCTCCCCTAGCAGTAGCCTATGTTGGTTAAATTTGGTAACTGAGTCTTCCATGGAAGGAAGCTTTCAGACAGCTTGAGGACTCAGTAATCTTCAAAGGGAAATAAGTAAATTGTACTTGGAGTTTAGAAGACTGTTGAAATGATAGCAAGTTATTAGTATTATTTTGTTTTAAAAAATACATACTGTAAAAATACTTACTGTAAGCCGGGCAGTGGTAGTGGTGCATCTAACCTGAGCGACACACCTACTTCAAAGGCTGTTCTTATAATAACCTAATTGTCTGGATTGTAGAAAATGTGCGCTAAAGGAGTACTAATTGAGGTAGAAAATTAAGCTTTCCTTTTCCTTGACCCAGTTTGGCCAGATATGGCTCTAGAGTTGGAATTTCTGTGATGTTTTGCCACACTATTCATTTGCAAAGTTCCCCCTTTATGTACTGCTTGAGTAGAAATCTTGAGATTGAGGATGAAACTGTATGGGATTGTATTTCCCTTGCTGATGAAATTTCAGCCTTGAAGTAGGCAATGGGAGTTGATCAGCTAGCTTTTTATTCCCTGCAGCCCAGCAGAGTACAGAATAGGCTGGGGACAGTTTGAAGGTGCTCAGGCTTGCTTCTGTTCTACAGTGGAAATATTGGGCACAGCTGGCTTAACTAAACTCTAGCCAACATTGCTTCTATTCCTTTCACCTGGCAGCCCACAGGTAGGACTGTATGGTTAAATGGGAAGCCTTGCATTGCTTAATGAGAGTTCCTGCAGCTTTTTTATGTCTTTGGTGGCATTTTATTTGTGTATAATTTCAGACATGCAGAGGAAAAAAAAACCAAAATGGTAAGACTAGTACAAAGAACTTTTGTAGCCCAGTGGTGGTGGTGCACACCTTTAATCCTAACACTCAGGAGGCATTGGCAGGTAGATAGATCCCAGAACTCGATGCCAGCCTGGTCTACAAAGCAAGTTCCAAGACAGCCAGAACTGTTACACAGAGAAACCTTGTCTGGAAAAAACAAACAAAAAAATTAAAAAGAACTTTGTATATCTTTTACCCAGACTCACCATTTTAACTTATTTACTTTCTTCACACGGATGCATACGTACATACATTCCTCAGAAGTGGGGAGAGTAATTGAAGACAGCATGCCACTTACTTCTGAATGTCAGTGTGTATTGCCTAAGAACAAATTCAGCATCATAATTCTGTTACCTAGCCCACTGTCCATCTTCAGATCTGTCCATATTCTGATATGATCCCAGAAATGCCAGAGCTTTGTTATGAAAAATAGTCTTTTGAGGTGCAGGTTTGTCTCCTCAGTTATGTTGGCTTAAAGCCAAAAGACGTTATTCAGTCACCAATTCCTTGTGTCTCTACAGGACCAGAGTGAGGGCAGCAGGAACTACTCAGCAACAATGTCTTCAGAAGTGGAGACCTCGGAGGGGGTAGATGAGTCAGAGAAAAAGAACTCTGTGGCCCCAGAGAAGGAAAACCATACCAAGTGAGTGATAGCAACTGGCTGCTTCTCATTGGGAGGGTCCAGCACCTGTTCTGCCATCTGCCAGCATGCCCAGTTCAGTCTGTAGGTGGCACTTGGGAATGCCCATTAGCCCCGAGCAGTGTAGAGCCTGGGATGTTTGGTTGGCACTGCAGGGCCCTGTCCAGCCTGGTTTTCTGTGTTCTGTTACCCAAGGAAACAGGCCAGATGCTGGGAGTGTTGAGTCAGGGTTTCATGGTAGTCATTTTTCTCTTCTTAAAAACCAAGTAGTATCAGGCATGGTGGTGTGCACCTTTGATCCCAGCAGCAGACATATTTCTGAGTTGGAGGCCAGCCTGGTCTACAGAGGGAGCCAGTACAGCCAATAAATAGGCAAACTCTGTCTTGCAAAAAAAAGCAAAAACCAAACCTAAGTGGCTTTTTATCTTGGCTAATGAGGAATAATGAGAGGCAAAGCTGGTTCCTTTACAAGATCATCTCCCTACCAAATGTGGAATCTGAACTCTGTTTTAGGGCAGGCCTTTACTTGCTAACCTCTCTAGGGTTTAGATTACTGGGCCCTGCTCTGCAATTTTTCTAGCCTCTCATTAGAGTCCTGTCGTTGGCTAGGTTATTTTTTATATGTTAAAATAATTGCTAATGAACCAATTCTCAGGATGTGGGTGAAATCTCCTAAAAACAATCTAACAAACGGACTGTGTGGATACACAGAAGTTCTCCCTTGGTTCCATTGTCCTTAGGATCTCACTTTTCTACCTTGTCCATTTATTGGTGTAACTTTATCCTTGTGATTCTGTTAAGAAATATAAAACTGGGAGGCAGAGGCAGGCAGATCTCTTGAGTTTGAGTTCTACAGAGTTCCAGAACAGCCAGGGCTACACAGACAAACCCTGTCTTGGAAAAACCAAAAAAGAGGAGGAGGAAGAAGAAAGAAGAAGAGAAGAAGAAAGAATACAAAGCTAAGATCTTGGTCCTTGTCTCTCCACTGTCTCATCTTTTCACATCTGGGCCCATCCACATAACATCCTGAAGGATCCCTCCCTCATTGGGAGGAAGGCAGCTTCTGGGCTGGATTAAGTTTTGTTTCTTCAGCCACTAGGTGGCCACAGGAGCCAAAATTTCATGCATTTGGTTGCTTACTAACACGCACACACACACACACACACACACCCCATACACAAAACACACACACACACACACACACACACACACACACACACACACACACACACACACACACACACACACACACCATACACAAAATCTTCATGCCCCCTGAGTTTTTGTGGCAGATTGTCACATCTGCCTGCTCTGTGCTGACAAGGTTCACCTGTTCATGCTGGAGTGGTGTTTGAGCAGCTCCAGCTTCAGTCTGTATCTGGCGTCTAAACTGTCTTTTTCCCTTTAATCCTTTTTGGAGAACTGGAAAGGACTACTGTCTCACACAACTCATCTCCACAGAATGGCAGACCTTTCTGAGCTCCTAAAGGAAGGGACCAAGGAAGCACATGACCGGGCAGAAAATACCCAGTTTGTCAAAGACTTCTTGAAAGGAAACATTAAGAAGGAGCTATTTAAGGTTTGTGCCCTCATTCAGATGGGGTTGGGTTCTAAACTTTAATAAGGGATGGGAGGTTGGGTGGCCTTAGTTGGCTGAGGAAGTTGCCCAGCAACCACTCCAAGGGAGAAGCTGCTAGGTATTTTTCTTGGAGATGGTCTGGCTATATAGTCTAGATTGGCTTTAACCCTGGATCCTCCAGCCTCAGCTTCCTGAACACTGGGGATGAAAAGTATATGCCTCCATGCCCAGGCATAAATTTTTATTTCCTGGGTGTTAATCGTGGCAACCCTAGCCTAAATGAATTAGTAAAAATATGTTTGTAAATATTCACAGTCTCTTCCTTAAGAAGTTACAGAATCTTCCTAGGTGTGTTAAGTAGTTTACTATATAAAAAAGGGATCACAGGGTCTTTGGAACTGGACAAAGTGGCTTTTGTCTTGAGCTACTCTTAAAACACGGTGGATTAAAAAAGCTGGGCAGTGGTGGCAGTACACACCTTCAGTCCCAGCACTGGGGAGGCAGAGGCAGAGGCAGAAAGTTCTCTGTGAGTTTGAGGCCATCTTGGTCTAGGACAGCCAGAACTACAAAGAGAAATCCTATCTTTGAAAAAACAAAACAAAACATGGTGGGTTTAGAGCTGCTGGCTTGGTTTATAATCTCCCACAATCTTCCATCACCCTCACAGCTGGCCACTACCGCACTTTATTTCACTTACTCGGCCCTTGAGGAGGAAATGGACCGAAACAAAGACCACCCAGCCTTTGCCCCTTTGTATTTCCCCACGGAGCTACACCGGAAGGAAGCACTGATCAAGGACATGGAGTATTTCTTTGGTGAAAACTGGGAGGAGCAGGTGAAGTGCTCTGAGGCTGCCCAGAAGTATGTGGATCGAATCCACTATGTAGGGCAGAATGAACCAGAGCTGCTGGTGGCCCATGCTTATACTCGTTACATGGGGGACCTTTCAGGAGGCCAGGTGCTGAAGAAGGTGGCCCAGCGGGCACTCAAACTCCCCAGCACTGGGGAAGGGACCCAGTTTTACCTGTTTGAGCATGTGGACAATGCCCAGCAATTCAAGCAGTTCTACCGAGCCAGAATGAATGCCCTGGACCTGAATTTAAAGACCAAAGAGAGGATCGTGGAGGAGGCCAACAAAGCCTTCGAATATAATATGCAGGTACTGGGTAGTGACCATGGATGCATGAACTTGATCTTTTAGCAGTAGAATCAAAGCCAGGGCTTTCTTGAGAAGCTATTTGTAGCATGACAAATGAGCTTCTATATGCCCTAGAGAAAGATGAGGGAACCAGTTAGCCATCAGAGAGCATGGGGCCAGTGTGTAGTTCCCAGATGGAGGCCTGGTTTGAGACCCATGACTAGTATTGGAAGGACCAAAGCTCTAGCATTTGAGGGGTCTGAAAATAGAGCTGTCTCCCTCTTTCTCTACAGGTTGCTAGGATTGATGAATGGGTAATTTCCTCATTTTGTAGCGAAGACAGGAAAATTATTTAGTATGGAGCCAGATTCACTGGAAAGTAGAGTACATTTTATAAGCCTTACGTAGGGCTGATCATGCAGAAGCCATTTGATTCCAAAACCCCATGTCAGCCCTCAGTGTCAGAACAGCAGTGGGCATTCAAAGTGGAGCTGTCACCAGCCGTCATTTGAATTCCCACTAAGACCTGGCTTGATGTTCAGCTGGTCCTGATCAGGTGTATCTGGACTCTAGCTTCTCTGTGGGTGGTGAGTAGGTTGCAAATTCTGAGTCTGCCTAGTTCAGGGATAGCTCAGTTGATTTCTGCTCCTCAGATATTCAGTGAACTGGACCAGGCTGGCTCCATGCTGGCAAGAGAAAACCTGGAGGACGGGCTCCCCATGCACGATGGGAAGGGGGATGTACGTAAATGCCCCTTTTATGCTGCTCAGCCAGACAAAGGTAGGTTGTGGGTCCTGAGCTAACATTTCAGGAGTGGGTGTGTCATTGCCCTCCACTGATGCCGTGTCTCCTGTTGTGCTGCATGCAGGTACGCTGGAAGGCAGCAACTGCCCCTTCCGGACAGCCATGGCCATGCTGAGGAAGCCTAGCCTCCAGCTCATTCTAGCTGCCAGTGTGGCCCTGGCTGCTGGACTCTGGGCCTGGTACTACATGTGAAGGACCTGTCAATGTCATTTGCATCCTATTCCATCCCCGTTTCCACCTCTGACTAAACTACCACCTCAGGTGACTTTTTAATGCTGGGTTCAAGAAAACAAGCAACCAATAAAAGCCAGACACTAGAGCCTCTGCGTAACAGCATCTTCTCTGCCATCCAGGTACATACCAGGCACAGGCTGTTACTGTAGTTAACAGCCAATACTCCACTGCTAGTCAGCCTTGGACCTCTGATCTGGCAGTGCTCCAGGATTTTTGTCATTTTGGAGGGCCTGGGTGCATTCTCTTCTTTAATAGTGCTTGGAGTAGTCATTGCCTTGCTTGGGAGTGGGCTGTCCATAACGCCCAGGCTTTGTGAGAAAGAATCATGCCAACTGAAGTTCAATTTTCTAGGCCTCAGGGAGTCTTTTTGGGATGAAAGCTATGCTTTTCTGTCTCCAAGCCGTGTTTATCCTGCTCAACTAGGATTTCCCTAAGAAGTCTGTTAGCCTGGGCTGTCTCCACTGATCTATATACCTGCTACAGCACTCTAAAAATGGACACCTCATACTTCCTCCTCCCTGAGATAGGGTAGGTGAGACTACCTCCTGTTCTACAAGGAATTAGTGGCATGTTGCATACATCCTCCTTTGCTGACAGCCCTGCCTGCTTCCCAACACTCCTGACCAATTCCCAATACCTTATTTTTCCATGTATTCATGTTAAACATTATAAAGATCCTTAATGTCTACTTGAACCTGTGATTTTTCTTAGATATACTTTGAGGTTAAAAGCACATACTTAAACAATTCATGGTCTAAAATAGAAATGTGAGGTTAAATATTTTTATTAGTAGGAATCTATTTCTGTAAAAGTCTTGTGTGGAAAAAAAATGGTAAAACAGAAGGTGAGCCCATGACCTTCACAGTTGAGATGGTTGGTTTTACCAAGGCCAACCTGGTTCAGAGCCTGAGTGCCAGACTTCAGTGTTTATCTTCAGACTATAAGGTCTCAGTCCAGTAGTGCTTGTTTAAGGACGGGAGAATACCACCTTCAGGTTAGGACATCACTAAGTTGGGACAGGGCTCCAGTTCTCAGGCTCTGCAGCCTGGACACCTAATTATGTAAATGGTGGGAACAAAACCTCCCAGCCCCAGAACAGCTAGGTCCCCCTAGGGCAAGTCTATATATAATTCTGGTTTGGTGTAATTAGGTTCTTAAACATGTGCTGTTTCCCAGACCCAATCTCTTGCTTGTCCCACCCTATCCCTCAGAAAAGAAGGAAGCCAGGCAAGACAGCAGAGGAGGCCCAGGGCAGGGGAGGGAAAGGGCCAGTTTAATGAAACTACAAACTGGGACCAGGCCACAGTTCACAGTGTTAGGAGGCCATGCAGTGGTAGTGTGAGACCAGGAGAGGGACAGCAGCAGGACACAGCGTCCACATGGGCATATTCACAGACCATTCAGGAAATAGACAGTTTGGGTTTACACCCTGGCTGGGCAGGACTCATATCCCTAGGATACCCCACTACTTGTGACTTTCTTCCTGGTCCCCAGCCTAGTGCCACAGTTCTCCCTACTGAAGTGCCCCAATATAGAAGCAAGTCAACTATGGCAAGAAGACTGGGACTTATTCCAGAGACCAATGAACCTACAAGGAGGCTGTTCTGATCTGCCACTCTCAGTAAGCTGCCAGGCAGAAGTTACACCCATATATAGCACAGACACAAAAGTAGACAGACAGGACAGGGTCATGGGCATTCATTCCTTCTGGCCCCAGAAAATATAGGGGTTCACAGATGTGGCCAGAAAGGAGATCTGCACATTGCCTCAAAGAAAGCTAGGTAAGAAAGGGGGCAAGTTCTTCTTGGCTACCAGGGCCTTTAACTAGCCCAGTGTCCTCTTTGCCTTATACCAGGCAGCTCTGGGATACCTCCTGGACCGTGGGTAGAAGTCCTGGGTTTCCATACCTGAGAGTTCTGAGGCCCAGAGTTGACAGTCATTTCTTTCTTATTCCACCTTTGGCACCCCAGACAAGACAATATATTCCACATAAACCCAGGCCTTAAGACCCAGTCTTGCTTGGATCCACTTAACTCTAGATGATTCCCTGACCTCATTCCAGCAGGTCAGACACAACTGTGGTTCCAGACATAACCCTCACTATAGGCCCTAGTCTGGGACCTGTTGATACTCTGGGTGGGTGCTTTTGGTCCTAGGAAGAATAAAGACCAAACCTGGACCCTTATACAGAAAGGAGAGAGGACCCCAGTAAGAGATCCTCTACAGCTTATCTTCTGGATTGCAAATGTCCAAGCATCACACAAGATCACTGTTACCCCCATGCCACCCACTGGCCCTTGGCCTTAAATCCAACGGAATCTTTGCTGGAAGTAGGATGCTCAGGGAAGGGCAAGGTGAGGACAGGATTTCCAGGGGACAGTGGCAAAACTTCCAACCCTGAGTTGGGGCTGGAGGGTAGTGACCACTGAGCATGGGGAGCAAAGCACATGGGGCCAGACTGAAGGTGGGGGAGTCCAAGTCTAGCTCCATTAGCACAAGCGCTTGTATGTGTAGATGTAGGCTTTGCAGCTGGGACACGTGTGTGTCACATCCTTGAAGTCATTGATGAGGCAGGGGATCAAGCAGCAGCCCAGATCACACCTGGATTGAAGACAGAGATAGGCTAAGGCCTGAAGAAACGGTCAGGCAACATACAGACCCCAGCAGTACCACCACTTGTCAGCACCCCACACCTACCCCATGAAGCAGCAGAAGAAACCCAGCACAAAGTTCATCAGGCCAATCTCGTAGGAGATCTTGGTGGTGATTGCCTGCTGGCAGTGGGGGCACACTGTCTGCACAGGTGCACCTTCAAAGATCTCTCCCTGTAGCACTGTCACCGTGGTGGCTGCCCCTGATGGGACCAAGACTGTGGCTGTGTGGCCCCCAGGGCCAGGATAGGGCCCTGGTGGGTAGGGTCCTGGTGGGTAATAGCCCATAGGTGGGTGAGGGCCTGGAGGAGGGTAGAAACCTGGAGCAACATACAAGAGAGGTCACTGATTAGCTGGGAGAACACAAAACATAGGATCTCAGCACTTAGGGCACAGCCCATAGCCTCTTGCCACCTTCCCCAAGAGGGCCAAGTGTCAGTAGGAACAGGCCTTGGCTCAAGGTGACCATTTATAAATGACACAGATCTTTTGATCTATATCACATTGAGACCAAGACAGATGTGGCAGAGAGCTGGGAGCACAGCTCATGTCCACTTCCTTGCCTCTGTTCTTCCATGCCTACAAGGATGAGGACTTCAGCAGCAAGAGGGAAAAGTGTCACACCTCTCCTGTATACAAAGCTTTTGCATGTCAATGTCTAATATGCCAAAGACCACCCAACCCAAACCCAGATAGTAACCAGACTTTGGGCCTGAGAGCTGTTGGTGAGCAAAGGCCTAGTTCTCCTTTGGGGACTTTTTGTCCCTGACAAGGAAAAACCACACCACACCACAGTCCCTCAGTGAGTGACAGGATCCTCCTCTGCCACCATTTACATTTCATATGGCATGACTGATGCCATTCCACAGTGAATTGAGGGTGGCAGCTGCTTCTGCTTCCTTCAGGTCTCTTCCCAACTCACCTGCAGGCATGTAGGCGCCATCTGCACTCATGTGAGGAGGCACAAAACCAGGCTGAGGCACTGTATGACCAGGTGGCTCATAAGGTGGGGGAGCAATGTCAGCAGAGGGCAGTGGCATGCCTGGTGGCGGCTGCATCACCGCTGGGGAGGTGCGGCCTGGACAGAGAAGGACAGAAAGAAGACAGCTAAGCTGGTCTCTACACACAGGTTGGGTACAGACAGGGTGACCCTGAAGCAGGATCAGTTCACTGTGAGAAGCATCAACTACATTTGAGATGGAGAGAGTTGTGACAGGGACCCCAGAAGGCTCAGGGTCAGGAAAGACCCTCAAGACGAGCTAATGGCATAAGGTACTGACCCAGCAATCCCATCTAGGGACCATACCCAGTCCTCTACCAAAGGCAGTTTGACATCCTTACCTGGGGTAGGTGGGGCTCCACTTTTTTCCTCTAGGAGTGGGGCTGTAGGACCTCCAGGATAAGGAGGGGGTGGCTCATTAGACATCTTTGCTGCTGATACTCCTGGACCTGAAGGAAAACCAAGTTCAACTCCTTGTTCCTATGCACAGCCAACACACTGGGTTGTGAGCCCAAGTACTACCTAAGTGCCTCTGGCTCCTCTCAGGGGTTCTCTGGTTCAAGCTCAGGTACCTGAGCTCTACCACCTGTTTTTCCTTTCCTCAAAAGGAAATTAAGTATTTGGAAGATGAAGGTTGGTGGCTAGGTGCAGTACCCTTGGGAGCATCAGTGACCATTGGGGTCCCTCTGACACTTGGGACACTATGTCTCTGCCACCTATCCTTTACACTGCTCTATGGTCACCCACAATTCTTTGGAAGCTGGTAGGTAAGGATAGAACTGAGGACAAGTGCCAGCAATCCTCTCTGGGAAACTAACCCTACATCTACCCAGGGAAGCTTGGCACCCAGTCTTCTAACACTTAACTGGGCCACAGAAGGGCAGATTTCTGCAGGCTGCTGTAGCCATGCGTGGAAAGGAGTCTGGATTTCTTACCTCAGATTCCTTGTGCACAGAGAATGAAAGGACGTGAGAATAATTCAGCTACTGGCTGAGACGGATCCAGGAGGCTATTTCAGGGAAAGAGACAGCAACACCTTTAACTATAGGCTTCCAGGTAACCTACTCACCATGCTTACTCAAAGCTTAACCGCTCATCCCCACCCTTTTCTTTCCCCAAGTGGCACAGCTGCTGGGTCCTCTGGGTGCCCACCACTCTCAATCCCTATAGATCCAATTCCCATGCTTCAAAGAATACCAAAGGACGTCAGCCGTGAGTTATTGTCTGGCACTGGTTTGCCCCCTTCTGTTTTTCTTGGGAGATATGAAGTTAAGAGTCAAAGGAAACACTGTTTTATTCCATCAAATGTCCTGGTACTTGCTGCAAGGTACTGGTGGAGAAGCAGATGTCCTTACAGTAAGTCCCAGCACAAAGACAGAGGTACCAACTTTGCCAAGAGTGAGAGGTCCTGGGGTTCATGATTCCTTTTGTCCATACTCTCCAACTTCACTTTTTTCCTCTTTGAAATAGTCCCACTGTGTAGTACAATTTGGCTCCAACTCTCCATCCTCCTGCCTTAGCCTCCCAAATGCTAGGATTATAGGCATGCACCAGGACACCTTACTTCCTAAATTTAACGTATCAGTGGCAGGGACCGAGGGATCAGATTCAAGCTTTGGGTTCAGTTTTAATATGACAAGTTTGAGAAACTCCACTCATAACCAATGCAGCCTAACAATCCCCATGGCCTTCTGCAGGAAGTTACTGAGGCAACCTGAGTACATGGCTCTTTGCCTGCACCCACTGCAGCTTCAGCCCTTTCCACAGGCAGACCCATAGCTGAGGCTTCCATCCACTGCTCTGGATTATAGGGCCAGCCACTCCTGTGCATTTCATTCCGTTGCTTTGGGGGCTGCTTGTTCTAAGTAGCAATCATGAAATGGAAACCTGATGGACATCCCAGCAGTACAATCCCACCTGACTTCCTCTCACCCTGCATGAAGCTCTATCAGGGAGCTGCAAGTTCTACCTTTACTTGGCCACACTCACCCACCAGACTGAGCTCTTGCTTCTCTGAACAACTTCCAGATGGGAGTTTTTACAGGAACAAAATAGAACTGACATTCTGAGATGCCCACCAAAACTAGGAGACACTACAGAGACATGAAGTAAAGCAACCCCCCCCCCAATCCCAGGCCACATGGGATTGGACTCAACTCCAAGGAGAAATGTCTACAGTCTTGTAACACGGGTCAGAAGAGCACCAGAACTCCATTTCCTCTCCCATTCAAAGATATCAGGCAAAAGAATGGACAAGTCCAGGGCCTTGGTATGCCAGAGTCCTCCGCTTTCCTGTATGAGAAAACCTCTGCTCCAGGCCCACACAAAATCTAATCTCCAGTACATCGCATGGGGGAAGGGAGCTTGCTGAGGGGTTGAAAGTGTTCTGGAGTTATATCACGGTGATAGTTGTATAGCTCTGACAACATATCAAAAGCATCCAACATAATTAATAGTAGGAAATTATTCTCACAAATAAATTTAGGCAATTTCATGTAGTACAAATGTCACAGATTATAGAAACTAACATGGCTATGACAACACTTAATCTTATGGAACCCTGGTATATATAATCCAACTGTGTCACCAAAACATTGTTATGTAACACATGGCTGTATTTTCAATTAAAGAATTGCCTCTGTAAGACTGGCGTATGGGTGTACGTCTGTGGGGGTATTTTCTTGAGGTAGGAGTGTCCAGTCAATTGTGGGCAGTACTAACCCTAGGCACAGAAAAGGAGCTATGAGTCTAGCAGCAGCAAGTCAGTAGTGTTTTCTTTAGGGTTCTCCTGATTTCCCTTGGTGGTGATAGACTGTAACCTGGAAGCTGTAAGCTAAAACAAACCCCTTCCTCTCCAAGTTGCTTTTGGTAATGGTATTTTATCATAACAACAAATAAGCAAACTAAGACATTTAGGATGGAAAGCAAGAGAGATGGGGACTGGACTCCTGGTATGCTAAGCACAGTTGTTCTTCTCTGGGTTTCTTGCTTCCCAGAGAGGAGTTCCAAGCACAAGGCTCAGGGCCCTGAGAATTGCCCCTGGCATTCTACTTGGCTCTCAACTATTCATTATACAGTGCAACTGGTCTAAGGCCAAGGCAAAGTCTGGCAGCCTGCCACTGATACAGAGCCCCTTGGAGGGGAGTGACAGCAAACTGCTTATCTCCTGGCAACAGCCACAGCTGTGAGGTCTTAGGGTAAGCTTAATTCTCTGGTAGAAACTGTCCTACACACTGCAACTGAGGAAGTCAGCATACTCCCATAGTCTTTCTGTTCCTCAGAATGTCAGGCAGCAGGCATACTACCAAGTTCCAGTGCAGCAAAGCTGAGGAGAGAGGAAAGGGGAGTTTTGAACCTTGAGATATAGGAACCAATCTGGCCAGCCCTGTGCACAAGTTCTCACAGGACTGAAGACCAGTACTGAGGGGATAAAACAAAGGTAATGAGGAGGACAAGGCTTAGAGGGATTTTCTGACATGACCTTTTCCAGGTCTACACACCAATAGTTCCAAACTTTTTGTTCTGTGGACTTCTTCCCTCCACCCCCCCCAACCCCCATGGACTTCTTTACACATGACTATTGAGGTCTTCAAATAGACTTAAATATGGACTTATCACTGAGAGAGCAATTCCCTTGCATATATATATATATATATGTAAGGTCCTAGGTTCAATTCCCAACACCAAAAAGATTAAATGTCATGAAACTATCAAAATCACAGTGGCAGATAGTTTTCAAAATTCCAATTATTACTCACCAATAGATCGAATTTTAACAGTGGCAACAAACCAATTACAAATTTAACTGTAATGGTGGCTCAGCATTTGGGAGGCAGACAATGCCTCCAAAAATCCAAACCAGGGGCTAAAGAGATGACTAAGCAGTTAAGAGCACTTGTTGCTCTTACAGAGGATCCAGGTTCAGTTCTCAGCATCCACATGGCAGCTCACAACCACCCATTTCTAGGGAATCCAACACTCTCTTTTGACCTCCACAGGCACCAGGCACATACCACACATGGGTTCAATATTCATACACATTAAATCTTAAAAAAAAAAAAACTAGTGAGCCATGAAGATAGCTCAATAAGTAAAGGTGTATGCTGTGCAAATCTGGGAACCTGAGTTTGATCCTTGGGAACCATACAAGGTGAAAGAACCAAATCCACAAACTTGTCTGTTCACCTCCATACAAGTGCTGTGGCACACACATACACACACACCCTCATACACAATACAAAAGTGACTAGCAACACAGAGAAATGGAAATTGTTTCCCTGTGTAGAAATTACTACTAGGGGATTATTTTGTTCACTTTCAGGACAGTATCATCTGCTGAATGCTTGAATCACCAGTTCGTGCTGCTAATTCTGTGGGGGGGGGGGGGGGGGTGAGGCCTCGAGAGGAGCAAAGGCCTCACATGCTTTACATGCACTTTGTCGCTAACACCCCCAGCGACATCAGTAAAAAATTGTGTTTATGTCTGTTTATGTTTATTAATGTGTGGTATGAGAGTCTTTGGAGCCCAGAAAAGGGTGTCAGTCTCTTGAGCTGTAGTCATAAGCATTTATGAGCCATCTGAGGTGGCTGTTGGGATCTGAACTCTGGTCCTCATAATTGAACAGCAAGTACTCTTAACTGCTGAGCCATCCCTCTGGCCCCCAGGCAGTTGTTTTTCTGGCCACAAGAGGGGAAAGGCAGCTAGTTTGAACTATAACTTGAACAACTACAACTGTGCACATGCTTTACTGGAAAGACAGATATCAGTCTTGATGTGGCTATCAATCCTGAGGTTTTCTTGTACGCCCCACACTTCATCATGACAAACAGTACTCAAAAGTTATATAGTCACATGCTAAGATTAGTAAAGTTGTGCTTGCTTTGGCAGCACATATACTAACCATTCAAATGATTCAAAGATAGCAGGATATCTCCGGCACAAGGTGACGTATAAATTCAAGACACTTCTCTAGTTTTCTTCCTTGTGACTATTAAACTTTATTAGTTTAGTTTCATAACCATTTTTTTTTGTGTGTGAGAATGCTCTGTGTAAAGCTAATGGAAAAGGTTTCACCATACTCATTTTGGTAAGTTCTTGCTGCTATGAATGTTGTAAGAATTTTAGTGTTTGTGTGCACATGCCATGGCATGTGTTGTGGAGGTCTGAAGACAACTCTCTGGAGTCAGTGTCTCAATCCATCTTTATGTGGGTTCTGGAGGTAGAACTCAAGTCACCAGGTTTGCAGGTTAAGCACCTTTACCCACAGAGCCATCTTAATGGCTAACCATTAACTTCTGACTAATAAAAACCTATCTTTAGCCAGACAGTGGTAACCATTAATTTTTGACTAATAAAAACCTATCTTTGCCAGACACATTCCTTTAATCTCAGCACTTAGGAGGCAGAGACAAGTAGATCTTTGTTGAGTTCAAGTCCATCCTGGTCTACAGAATGAGTTCCAGGATAGCCAGGGCTATATAGAGAAACCCTGTCTCAAAAAACATACCTTTAAAAATAAAAAAGAGCCAGGAGATGGTGGCACATGCCTTTAATCCCAGCACTCAGGAGGCAGAGGCAGGCAGATCTCTGTGAGTTTGAGGCCAGCCTGGTCTACAGAGTGAGTGCCAGGATAGGGTCCAAAGCTACACAGAGAAACCCTGTCTGGGGGGAGGGGCATAAAAAAGAAAAAAGAATGAAAGAATGCTGTGAGGTTGTGGCACAGACCTTTAATCCCAGCACTCAGGAGGCAAAGGTAGGTGCATCTCTGTGAGTTCAAGGCCAGCCTGATCAAATTCCAGGACAGAAAGGCTACACAGAAAAAGTCTTGAAAAAACCAAGAATGCATGCATGCATGAGAATAATATTTTTATTACCCTTCCTTGTGCAGCACCCATCTGTGTGCATACTATGTGTAGTAGAAAGACTAGTGCAGGCCAGTGCCCCTGCCTTGATCCAACTTGAGCGCCAGTGCTTTCCTTTCAACATGATTTTGAGCTATCCATGCAAATGCCAATACAATGCAGAGTCAGGGTAACTAATAGTGTCTCTGCTCTACTAATAAGGTAATCTGACCACCAGCCATACCTCAGGAAGCCCTTTCCCAGGCTGCAGTAGTGGAGAGACTCCACTAGACTGAATGCAATACTAAAGGTTTAAAGGCAGGGTCAATTTTCCACTGTCTATAAAGAGACCTAGAGTCTTAGATATCTCCAGGGAAAATGGAGCCCGTTGTTGTTCAACCCGGACCGCACCCCAGGGAGACACCTGCTGCCATGCAACCCTTTTAAGTTAAGCAAGCAGTTAGGACATGGGCTCTGCATCAACCTTACTAAATTCAGCTCTCCATTTCTGGCTGTGACATCAGAACCTTGGCTTACTCACTTGCCTTCCTCTCAGAATGGAAGAAAGATTACCAGAGAGGGTGTAACACGTTCTCCACTGGAGGGTAGGAGTTGGCTCACAAAAGCACTGAATAAAAAGAAACTGTTACTTCATTACTCAACAGGAACTAATCCCTGATCATGCTGCATGTGATCACCCTCATTCTGAGACCTTCCAACAAGACCCAGCCTGAACACTTCAGCTCTGTGGCATCCATTCCCAAAACAGCAGCGTTCACAGCCTCTGAGAAATCCTCTAGATTGCTCTCCTGTTGAACTGTATCTAAAGACAAGTAGAGACTTGCCTGGAGCTCTCCCAGTCAGCAACACCCCTGGGAAAGCATTCTACCTCAGACTCGGTGGCAGGGAAGTGGGGTGCAGCTGCTGCAGAGTTGCTTTCCCTGGCTTAAGACACCAGCTGGTCTCAGATGGGCTGTACTGCCTCTGAGAACATCTGACCAGTGGCAGAGCATTCTGCCTCACCCAGTCTCCCATTTGCTGAACATGAGGCATCTGCTGGGCAGAAAGCCATGCAATGTGATTGGTCATTACAACCAACAGGCACTAAGACCCTTATTGTATTGGATCAGATTGGTCCCTGGGAAGACCGTCTTAGCTGTCCTACCTGCTTTCCCAGACCCCAAGGATAGGTTTTAGCATAAGCCTATGTGGTGGCCATGTGGGGTAAGATCCAGATGGCTGTTGTTCCCTCTTAGAACAACCAGTTCCCTGGGCTAGTATCACAGTTGAGTCAGCACTCATTCCACCAACCTTTCAGTGGTTCTATTAAAGACCAAACCAAACCAAACCACAAGAATCAGTGTTCTGGAGTGAAAGCCCAGGAAAAAGGCTTGGAGGAGACAAGAGTTCAGTAAAGCAAAGTCCAGCAGGCAAAGAGGAAGAAGAGACAGTGAGTGGGTGGCTATGTTGTTGGAGAGTGCTCAGCTACAGTGACTGCCTCTAAGCGCCACACCTCAGATCCCAGACAGAACTAGTTAAAAGAAGTCCCAGACCTGCTCTGAGATCCTTGGCACCACTCGACTTTGCACTTGGAAGGTACTAGCAGGGCAGAATGTCCATAGCTCAGTGGTAGAGCACTTGCTTAGTATCCATGAAGCCCTGGGTTCAAGTTCTTGTACTGAAAAGAAAAAAACTCAGAGTGACATAGCTGGATCCTGTCTCAAAACACAAACAAACAAAAACAAAACCCAACCCAATTAGCAACGGAAGCAAAGCCACCTTCCTTTCTTGACCATGATGGCATACTAAGAGCACAAGTCTTTCTGGCACTCTAGCATCATAATAATGGTTGAGGCTCTAGACAAATTCCTTAATCTCTGACTCACTTTGGAAAATGATGTTCTTGTGAGGCAGAACTGAACTCTAAATGCTGGGCCAGAGCAAGCTTTATGGGAAGTAACAGGTAGTAGTTACATCAGAAGATGCTTTTAACTGAACTACTATGCAAAGGAACATCATCCATTCCTAAAGAAATCAAGGCTATGATTATGTCACGTTGAAAATAATAGTGACGGCCGGGTGTTGGTGGCTCATGCCTTTAATCCCAGCACTTGGAAGGCAGAGGCAGGTGGATCTCTGTGAATTCGAGGCCAGTCTGGTCTACAGAGTGAGTCCAGGACAGCCTTCAGAACAATACAGAGAAACCCTGTCTCGAAAAACCAAAAAAGAAAATAATAGTGACAGATTGTTAAGTAGGTGGCTCAGACAGCTAGCTGCACTCAAAGCCATCCTTCCTGTGTTTTTCCTTCTGCTATGAAATCAGAGTATTAACTAAGACATTCCAGCCCTAATTAAAGTTCCCATGACTATCTGACTTAGTGCCTGGGCCACAGGAAGGCACTGAGGAAAGTCAGCTCATCTAAATCAGGGACCCTTTTCTCCTTCCTGCTGGCTGGGCCATAGGACATGGTTGCAGTAGTACAGCAGCCATGGAGCAATGGAAGCCAGTACTAAGGATAGCCATAGAGATTCCAACCGCCTCTAACTCTTCCACATAATAGAAATAAACCTGTTTTAGTCAATTATTGGTAAATCAACTTCCAATTATTAGAAAAAAAATTTATCCAATTATGGAAAAAAACAAACTAGCACTACAAGTAAATGTTACTTGGGCCTAAAGGCATATACTCCCATTAAGTTTCAATTGACTTTCTCCACATCACAAAAAAATAGTCTGTTATGCTAGCAAATTGGGGCAAATGCTTTCATTATTTAAAACTAGACCCCATCCCTGTCTCCTGACTACACACAGCCATGGAAGAGTCATCATCTATGCTGGATCAAACCTTTCAGCATGGCTGTTTTAAGGTCACTATGCAAGCTCTGTAATAAATTCAGTGGTTACCCAGAACAAACTCTGGTAGAGTCACATTTTGGTTTGTTGTTGGGACCATAAGAGGAGGTTAGACAATATCTGGGTCTCCAAGTAAAGGAATTTTAGCAATAGAGGCCATCAATCAAGAGCCTCTACAGAGATCCTCTCTCAGAACAAGCAAACAAAATAACAACAATGAAAAACAAGGGCACCAAAACAACAAAAAACAAAACAAGCCGGGAGGTGGTGGTGCACACCTTTAATCCCAGCACTCTGTGAGTTCGAGAACAGCCTAGTCTACAAAAGCTAGTTCCAGGACAGCCTCCAAGGCTACAGAGAAACCCTGTCTGGAAAAAAGAAAAGAAAAAACAAAAACAAAAACCAGGAGTAGGGTGTGGTGGCACACACCTTGTATCCTGAAACTTGAAAAGCAGAGGTAGGTAGATCTCAGAGTTTGAGGCCACCCTGGTCTACAAAGTGAGTTCCAGGGTTACACAGATAAAGCCTGTCTCAAAAAACAAACCCCCCACACACACACCAGACAAAAACAACAAAAAATTTCAAGGGCAGGGGATGTAATTCAGTGTAGAATACTTGCCTAACATGAGCAAGATCCTGGGTTCAATCAACAACACTACATACAAAAAAAGGGAGAAGAAAAGAATACTGACAACTAATGGTCCTGGAATGAGGCCACCACTCACATGGGCTAAGCCACCTGATTGGAGAGGCTGCTGCTAATGCATAGGGAGAATTGATGGAGCACTTACCATATTGACATAGATACCCAGCATGGGGACAAGAGAGGAAAAGCTCAAAGTGAACACAGGTTACATCCTCTATGTGTGCCTGTTGTAGGGACAGTACACCAATGTCTCAGGCCCTAACCATTTTTCCTCTCTGCACAAATCTATAGCTAATTTAGGATTTTACTAGTGTGCAAGCCAGGCTAGGATTCCTGCAGCTGATCAGAGACACTATGCTAGGCAAGACACAAAAGAGAAAGCTGGGCAAGGTAGTGCATGCCTTTAATCCCAGCACTTGGGAAGCAGAGGTAGGCGAATCTCTGTTAGTTCTAAATCAGCTTAGACTACAGAGTGAGTTCTGAGTTGGCTAAGGCTGTTACACAGAAAAGCCTGTTACAAGGTCTCAAAACCAAAGGGGGGGGCCTCTGTCTCAGAGAGGGAGGGGGAGGAAGGGGATGATCTTTTGCAAAATCCAGTCTCAGAACCCTGGTGAAGGCTGAACCTTTTTTTTTTTTAATTTTTATTTTATATGCATTGGTATTTTGCCTGCATGTTTGTCTGTGTGGGGGTATCATATCCCTGGAACTGGAATTACAGACAGTTGTTAGTTGCCATGTGGGTGCTAGGAATTGAATCCGGGTCCTCTGGAAGAACAGCCAATGCTCTTAACCACTGAGCCATCTCTCCACTCAAGACTGAATGAACTTTTCCAAGATTGTGCTGAGAAGGCTGCCAGCATGCTCCCATGCCCAACCTGAAAGACTATTGCCCTTGGCCACCCAATTAACACTGACTAGACTATGAACTCATAGCTGGGGCCCATCTTCCACAGTGAAGGCAAGCCAGGAGGAGCAATGTCTCCACCGCTGGTCCTGACCATCTTTGACTTGTATCCATAAGAGCACAAGTACAACGTGAGAAAGTAAAAAAAAAAAAAAGAGGAGGAAGTAAAAACAGAGAAGGAGGAAGTAAAAAAGAGAAGCAAAGCAAAATCCAGATAGGACTAGTGGCTCCAAACTTAGAAGTAGGTGTGACTTCTAGGTCATGATAAGGACACTAACTGGGCCTTGACATGCTGATGATTTCTCATCAGTGCTCTTAGCAAACTCCACAACAGAGCAAGTTAATTCTACTTTTCTAGAGGAAAGTTGTTCCTCCTGCATTCCTTTTGATTCATTGCATTTTAAGGTGTCTATATGTATTGTCTTGTTCAGCCAAAGGGATAATGTACCTGATCCAGCTACACCTGAAAATGACACCTATCCAGTTTTAACCAATATGGAAAATTTGTATGGGCTAGGAACTAAGTACAAGCAGTTAAGAATAGTGCAATCCTCCTTCTGTGGTGTGTCTGGGTGTTGTGGAATAGAATATTTGTGTTGCAGAATATTTAACTATGTAAAGATGTGTTGCTGTTTGACCTTGCCTGATTAAGGCACCTTATTATTTATTAGACCTAAGGTCTAATAAAAAGCTGAATGGCCAATAACTAGGCATTGGAGGGATAGGCTGGACTGGCAGGCAGAGAGAAAAGGGGAGCTGGCCAATCAGCCACGAAGGAAGCAGGAAAGTTGGATGGACATTACGTAGATGAGGTAAATGAGCCTTGGGCAGCAAAGAGATTAACAGAAATGGGTTAATTTAAGTTAAAGAAAAAAGCTAGTTAGAAACAAGACTAAACTAAGGCCAAGCACTCATAGTAAGCCTCTGTGTCATGATTTGGGAGCTGGTGGTCAAAGAAAGCCAGCTACATCTGGGTAGTGAGATCTTGGGAGGTTTAAACAAAAATGTATAAGTTTGAGTATAGTTTCTAATTTTCCTATGATGAGCAGCAGCTCCTTTCAATGATTGCATCTTCAAAATGCTCAAAACTGGCCAGGCGGTGATGACACATGCCTTTAATCCCAGCACTCAGGAGACAGAGGCAAGAAAATTTCTGAGTTCAAGGCCATTCTGGTCTACAGAGTGAATTCCAGGACAGCCAGGGATTGTTGGGAGATATTCAATCACACTGTGAACCCCAAGTTTGCCATTTGTGTTAGATAAAATTAACCTTGGGTCAGGTGTCTGAATTAGCAATTAGTAATTAGACAGAAAGCAATCAGAGCATCAGAGGGCATTTGGGAAGGAGAGAGAAACACAGAAAGTAGCAGGGAGGGATCTGGTGAGGCAGGGCACAGGTCTTTTGGAGATGCCAGCAAAGAGAAAGGGTTAGCTATTCGCTGCCTAGCCTCTCTGAGCTGGCATGTTTTCACCCTAGCCTTTGGATCTAGAGTCTTATTTATAATTAGAATGATAAGTTTAAGCTACCTTTAGTGGCAGCAACAAGGCCAGTGCCTTCGGGAACAGAATTCTCACCAGCCTGAGGCTTGAGCAGCCAGGTCGCTGCCCAAGAAGCGGGCCTGTAACTGCGAAGTTGCAACTGGAACTGCTGGCTGAAATAGCATTAGATTAAGGCGCAGCCACTATGCCAAAGTTAAAACAAAATAAGAGATACACAAAACCTGTCTCAAAAGACAAAAACAAATGAAACAACATCAAAAAAAAAAAACCTCAAAAACTATTAAATCTGTTATTCTGATTCCAGAAAGGTGCCTCAGACTGAGAACTCTTCCCTCAAGGATGTCACAAGCATCTTTTACTGGGTCTTCCTAGGTCTGGTAGAGTGATTCCCATCTCTCTTCTGGATCATTATTCAGGTCTCTGGGCAAACTGTCAAGTTGGTTAGGTCTTGAATGGAGAGTCAGAAAGTCACCTGATGGAGAAGGGCAGGCAAGCAAATCCCTAAGGGACACATGATACACTAGAGAGTGATGAGGTTACCGAGTCTGCCCAAGGCAGGCAATGGTTGGTTCTGAGCCGAGAACATAGCCCAGGCTCCCCCATGGTCCTGTGCCCTTGCCTTGTTCTCTGAACTGTTTTGGTGCTGGTTTCTGTGTATTCTGCTGCTGGTATACAACATGATGAAGTACACATAGAGGAAAGGAAAGCAAAGGATGGGAGAAGCTACAGCTTCAGGCAAAACCGGAGATAAACAAGTTGTGGGCACCTGTACCAAGAGAGGCCATGGTGACTGAAAGCTAATTTTAGAAACACCACAAGCCTACCACCCATCACTTTAGCCACCAAAAACGGAACTCTGGGGAAAAAATCCTGACATCTGCCCACACTGAACTGATACAACAGTCTCTGGGTTATTTTACCCAGATGGCTAAGTGAAATTAAGACTGCTATTCTGACCTAGGAGAACACATAAGACACATACGCAGTTCAATCATGTAGTCATAACAGTCACAGCCAACAGGTGGAAGCTTTTTAAGATTTTCAGTTTTTGCTAGGCAGTGGTAGCACAAGCCTTTAATCCCAGCACTCAGGAGGCAGAAGCAGGTGGAACCTCTGGAGTTTGAGGACAGCCTGGTCTACAGAGCAAGTTCCAGGACAGCCAAGGCTACACAGAGAAACACTGTCTCAACAAACCCAAAACAAAAATGTATTTGTTTTCATTTTTTATGTTTTTATGTGTCAGTACATGCCATATGTGGTTGGGTGGACATCAGATCCCCTAAGAGGAGTTACAGATGGTTGTGAACCACTGGGACTAAATAATCTCTGGGTCCCTTCTTTCATGTAGCTGAAAGTTACCATATTTGCTATGTATTCCCTCTCCAAACTTTCTCTCACAACAATGAGGTGACCACATCTTTAAGATACCAGATTTCTCATGCAATAGGTCACTACTATTATTTTGGAGAAAGTTCTGCTTGGGGGAGGATGGTAAGCTTCAGAGATGTATTGACCATTTTATAGAAGTCACAGCAATTGGTAAGAGGGAAGAAAATACCACAAAACAACAGACCTTGGTGAGACCTCAACAACTCTTTAATGTTGCTGTCAACTGATTTTTCAAGAGCAATTTAAAAGCAACAGGCCCCTGTGTGCTGGAATACACTTTTAAAACAAGCACTAGGAATTAAACTCTGTGAGTTCAAGGCCAGCCTAGTCTACTTTTCCAGGCCAGTCAGGGATACACAGTGAGATGCTGTCCTCCTCCCCATAAAAAAAAAAAAGAGTGACCCCAAAACCTGAATATGCTCAGTCCAGGGTCACAGTGGAGTCTTCACCAATAGCCTGCCCTTTGGATGCATACACAGATGTCAGCAAAGATAACCAGGAAGAATGGGAATCCAAGTGCTATAGGAGTGGAAGGCAACTAGTGTTGTGTTTTGTTTTTTTTGAGACAGGGTTTCTCTGTGTAGCATTGCGGCCTGGCAACTACTATTTTATAAGCACTATACAACACAGTATACAGAGGCTGACCCAAACTCCTGTTACTTGAAGCTGACATGGGACCTTGGGATATTCACTCCCATGAGGAGGTAACGTGGGAGAACTCTAGCTTCCTTTTGGGGAAATGGGAATGTGTGTCATGTTTGGAGTTGTCATTGTCAGACTTCTGACTCGGATATCTCACCTTTCTGGCTAGAAAAGCATCAGAGGTAACTAAATCTCAAGTCTTAGCTGACATTCATTTGGGTGCCACGCAGTTAGTAAGCACCCAAAGGCAGGAGCCATGTGACTACCGGAGATCGCAGGAGGAAGGAAAGGAGCAACAGATGGGGAGTGATGGGGCAATTCTGGCTGCTCCCGTATGCTAGGGAAGAGGCAGGTCTCAGCTGTCCTGACGAAAACCCAACACACCTGCTACAGCATTCTCAGCCCTCTCGTGTCAGACTCCCCAAAATGTTCCAAGTACACTGGTTGCCCTGTATGCTGGTACAAATGTATAATCTCAGTATTTGGAATGTGTCGGCAGGCGGATCAGAAGTTCAAGCTTCTGACCAGTCTCAGCTACCTAGAATGTTTAAGGACAGCCTGGGCTGTATAAGACCCTGCCTCTAAAAACAAACAGGAGCTGAAGAGATTAAAAGAACTGACTGTTCTTCCAGAGGACCCAGGTTCAACTCCCAGCACCCACATAGCAGCTCACAACTATAACCCCAGGATCCAACACCCTCACACAGACACACATGCAGGCACATAAAAATATAGAAAATAACACAACACCAAACATCTGAGTGGGTGGGGTCTTATGCTCCCACCCTTTGCACTAAAGTATACATGGATTTCATGGTACCCAGAACAAAAAGGTGAAATCTTACTGCCTAGCCCTGTCTCTTCCTATGAAAGCAGGGCTGGGAAGAAAATGAGAAACAAAACAAAATGTCTCCTTGGGCTGCAGTCACTCCACAATTCTCAAAGCTCACAGGCTATCCAAGGACTCTAAAGGGCAGTTTGACCTCATGAGGTCTTTGCTCTACCAGCGGACGTTAGAGCTAATCCAGTGATTGTGAACCTGAGAATTCAACTCTCTGTGTGATAACATATTTTGAGGGAAGGGAAGAGTGAATATACCATGGCCCTGTGCCTTCAGAGCTTATAAGCTCATAGGAAGACAAACAAGTGAAATTGGGGCAGTATCTGACTTTATTCAACCAATAACACTGAGTGTCTGCTATATGTGAGGCACTTTCCTAGGCAACATTCATGGGAGACATGTATCTTAACAGATCGGGAAAGGGAACTATAAACAGAAATATAAACACAGTGGACAGTGATGGGGGAACAATTAGGGAAGGAGTGCTACAGAGCTTAATTTACATAGGAAAGGTTTCCCTGAACATGAAACATCTAAGTAAGGGAATGTGAACTACAGTCATGAAAGCAGCTGGGCTAAGATCTCTTACACTGAATAATCTAGGAATGGGGTGGGGTGCTTAGGTTGTCCCAGTCTCCCTCTGCACTGTGTGGTATACCATCAGCAACAGGTGGCTGCTGGAAGGGAGAACACTACATTCTCAGGTACCTATGGCAGTGCTAGCACAGTTCCTTTTTGGCTAGTTTCAAGCCTCAGAGAAGCAGGTCAGAGTGTGGCTCATCTCTAGGCAAAGCAAGTAAACCATGCGTACATGGCACCTAGCTTGACCAAGACCAGGGGTCAAAAACTAAGGTTCTAGCCTTAGGGGATAGAGAACACCTGGAATCTGAGAGCCGAGAAGTGATCATAGGAGGTCTTCTTCCCTGAACAGGGCATGGTTCTTCAGGTCTGAACATGGGCCACTTTTTTATTCAGTGGATCCCTATTAGCCTAGCTTCCTATTCTAAGTGACTATTTACTCTAGAGTCAAGATCCTCAACTCTTTAATTCAGACACTTCATTGCACCCTTGACAGTGATATTCAATTCACAGCCCTAGTACTCAGTTACCTATCCATCCACCTGGGAAGAATTTACAGAACAGGCAAGATCACTGGGTGGCTATAACCACCTGAAGAGGTCTGTGGGTGGGGGCCCTGCAGGATGGCAGGTAGGGAGTTCCAAGCCCAGGGCATTAGTCACTCCCAGAAGAGGTTCAAACACTGTGCTCAAGACTCTGGACTAGTACTTGGGGACAGTATCTCCACAGCTCATAAAATATGAGTGCTACAGCTTAGCTCACATTCCTGGGCAGGAGTTCCCCATCCAGAAGGCCCTATTTCTGTATGCCACACCCAGTCACCAAACTAGAAGGCTGAAAGGGGTTCCAATCATTTTTTTAATTACAATTTATGTATATGTGTGGGCTTGTGTGCTATGGTATGCCTGTGGAAGTCAGAGGCCAACCTAAGACAGCTGGTTCATTCTTTTTGTTAAGTGTGTCCTGAAGATTAAAGTCTAAAGTCAAATGTCTATACCTGCTGAGCAGCTTGTCAACTGCCAATTTTTAAAAATTTTATTTTATGTGTATAGGGTTTTGCCTGCATGCATGTCTGTACACTACATTCATGGAATGCCTGAGAAAGAAAGAGAGTGTAGGGTCCCATGGAACTGGAGTTACCATAGGTGCTGGGAATTGAACCCAGGTCTTTTGGAAGATCAGCAAGTACACTTAACTGCAAAAAAATTTCTCCAGTCCTTATAATCTATAAAACATTTCCTTTAAACCTCGGCCAATACTAATTCTGAAGAAAAACACAAAACAAAACAAAAAATCCTCTATCTCATCTGATGGCCAACTGGGCTGTGAGAGAAGAGGTCTAGGTTCAGCCCTATGTACCATGCCTTCTTCAGTGCACTCTAGCCCCACCCACCGCACCTTGCACTTCTCTGAACCGTCTGTATACACCTGCTGAATAAATGAGTTCATGAGACTTGGGATTAACCTCGGTGGATACCCTATGCTATTCGTAACTCAAATGCCACAGCTGAGGTAGACCTCATGTTCTTCTTTTGAAAGTGCCTTTATTTATGGTCAAAGTTAAAAACAGGAAAGAGCTGGGTGGTGGTGGCACATGTCTTTAATTCCAGCACTCAGGAGGCAGAGGTAAGTGGATTTCTGGGAGTTCAACCCCCCAAAGGATCTAGACCCACAGGTTGAAAACCACTATCCTAGATAATCAGCCAATGAGCAACAATAAATATACAAAGGACGCTGCATTGAAATCTCACTCCATTCTCCCAACATGTAAGGCTGTTGTACTTAATGTCATTGAACCACAGTAACTACTCATCAAGGAGTAAGAAGTTAGAATTCTTCTCAACCACCACTCAAATAACCCTCACACCTTATTACCTACTTCACCTGTGTTTCTTCTAGAAGGAACATCCTAGACATAGCACGCAACTGGATTTGAGTTCAGACTAAATTAACATTTATTGAATACGGGCACATTCAGAGGTTTTTTTGTTTTGTGTTGTTTTGTTTTGTTTTTTGAGACAGGGTTTCTCTGTGGCTTTGGAGGCTGTCCTGGAACAAGCTCTTGTAGACCAGGCTGATCTCGAACTCACAGAGATCCGCCTGCCTCTGCGCGCACCCCCACCCCCCATGCTGGGATTACCCAGTTCAGAGTTTTAACTAAACTCTTGTAGTTAAGAACTGATGAACTGGATCACCCACTGGACAGATAAACCAAGGATTTGAGCACTCACATCAGAAACATGAAAATGAGAAATGTTTTCCATAAAGAAAATGTACTACAGCCGGGTGGTGGTGGCATACGCCTTTAACCCCAGCCCTCGGGAGGCAGAGGCAGGTGGATCTCTGTGAGTTCGAGGCTGGGCTGGACCGACAGCCTCGAAAACAATACAGAGAAACCCTGTCTCGTAAAAAGCAAAAAAAAAAAAAAAAAAAAAAGTACTACAACTGCTTTCAGGGGATGAGAGACAGTGGCTTTGGCTTTGCAAGCCAGGACCTCTGCCTACCTCCTGGGCTCAACAATGTACTCTTCCACTCAGCCTTCACAGTAGCTGAAAATACAGGGTGCAATACCAGACTGTTAAGATTTCTTTGTGTTATGCAGCCCCATGTTCTTTCGTCTATCATGAAGGAATCCTAATCTCAGCACTCATGGCAGACACAGGTTTTCATCTAGTCTGTCTGGTGTTCTTTGTCTGAATGTAACACACGAGGTTCTAAGAAGGGAAATGGTTTGTCACAAAGCTTCAGAGTCACAAAGAGGGACCTTCTTCAGTGTGGGCTGCCATCTCCAAGTCTAGGAAATACTTGTTCCAGGACCCTATTATCACCACCAGGTAAGCCCAAGGGCCACAGGCTCAGGACTGTGTGGGTGGGTGATTCTGGAAGGGCAGAGGCCTGGCTTGCTCTGCCCTCTGCAGTGGTATACTACCATGCAGCCTTCCCTACAAGACACAGTGTTTGGGGGGAGTCCTGGGTGGAGATGGAGTCTTCTGTGGGCTCCAAGAAATGGGTCCATTTCTGTTTTGTACAATCTAAGTTATGTCATAGGACAAGAAACCTCCCATCAACACTGCCAGCCATACTCTCTCTCCTCGTCACCCCAGTAAAGACCAACTCCTCTGTAGAACTCCCCACACGCTGACTTCTCACTAGAACATCTCTCACTTACAGGACAGAACATAAACAACAAGCCTTTTACTGCCACATCTCCCAAACTGTGGACTCTTTCCACTTTTGCCTTTTGAGTGGTGTTTCTGGCTTTTCTCCCTTACAAATGAACAGGGTGTGTGACAGTCTAGTGTTCATAGCTATGGAGCAAGTACAGAGACCTGTGGGACTCAAAACTATAACCATAATTCATCAGTACCATGAAGCTACCGCCTATGTACCTTGACCCTGTCCTAGAGCTTCAAACACACCCACCACAGCAGCAGGCTCAAACTGGGCAAGCTTGGAACATCCAAAGCAAGCCAAGAGAACAAGGCCAAGGGCTGAACCAGCAGACAGCTCACTTCAGTTATTGCCAGCATAATCTGCTGGGACAACCAGGCATCGGGGACACAGGCCATCTTCTTTCTCTCAAAACAGTTTTGTTCCCTCGAGTATTCTTTACACACTTCCAGTTCTAAAGCCGTGATCAGCTGTTTTCAAGTCCTCTAAGAGTCTATGTAAAGGTCTTTCCTGGTTCTGAAACCACATCCTATGAGAAACCCTCCAAAACCTTGGATCTTCAGGGCTGGGAGGCAGACTGACTTTTAAAGAGCCAAGGTTAAAAAAATCAATAAGCACCAAGACTTCTAAAACTAGTTAATAATATGCAAGCTTAACTACTAGGAATGGAAATATACTGTTATCTGCAGTGTACTTTGGCATGCATAAAAATAAGAGACTGCTGGATGGGTACACAATAAAGGACAATATTAACTGTACATTCTGTGCACTGCTGAAAGTCAACATGTCCAGCACCCTTTTAATTTTTCCTAATTAAACGTCGGTATAGAGGGTATAGAGGTCTGCAAGGCAGTGAATGACAGAAAGCATCTTTCTTCTTATGAGCAGAGCGCAGGAAGAGCAGACATGCCTGCCTCTTCCCACCCAACTCAGCTCAGCCCCCAGGGAAGAAGCAAAGTACCTGGGAGAGCTCAATGTTGTGCTTGGAGTCTACTACAAAATTGATGTAAAAGCTACTGAATGCCGTCTCCCCAAGGGTCCTTGATTCTCACTCCTGAGACACAGGTTCTCAGTCCCAAGTGTGGATGAGAATTTCTGGAGAGCTTACTAAATGCTGATTTCTGGGCCTCATTCCTCAACTACTTAATCAGATCCCGGGCGATGGGGAAAGTCCAGGTCTTTCTGATGCAGAGGATCCTAAGCTGTTCGCTCCATCTTCTTTCACACCTGTTGAGAAGCGCCAGGGGACCCACCTTCTCCAAGGTACAGGATAGCTTGGGGCTTCGCCAGCCCACCGCCTTCCTAACGTTCTGCCGGAGCGCCTCGCGGAGCCGCGTCCAGACCTGCAAACCGGCGGGGGAGGGAGAGCCAGACGGGCTCCTCCGGGACTGCCAAGGTCACCCGCGGGTCTCTGAGGTGGCTTGGCACGGGGACCCTCCCCGACCGACTGCCGCACCTCCTACCCTCCATATCCCGATGAGAAACGACACATGCAGCCTTTCTTACTGAAATGTACAAAGGCGTGATAAGGACCACCCGAGTGAGCCGGCCCTTCTCCGGCCAATAATCCCGTGTCTGCAGGCCCAGTCGCTCGCGGCCCTGAAAAGCAGTCCCTCGCAGCCCAGCAGCTGCAGCCACACCGAAATCAACTGTCCGCCCCGATTCTGCGTCTCATGGAGGAATGGGGTCCACCACGCCACCCCAGTCCCGTTTACCTCGGAATCCAGGAACCCGAGGCCGGAGGAACACAGAAACCGGCGCAGGTCGGGCCCGGTGCGAAGCTCCGAAGAGCCCCTCTAGCCCCGGGCTCGGAGCGCACACCGCCCCCGCACCCCGAGGACTCTGGAACTTGTAGTCCTTCCGCAGCATACACTGAAGCGGGGGCCTACGACTCCCGGCACCCACCGCGCGGCGGAGAGGCGGAGGGCGGGGCTCCGCAGGCCAGGTCACGCGGGCCGAGATTTTCTTAGCCCAGCCCCACCTCACCGGGCGGGAGGGGTCCCACCGGAAGCCTTTCCGAAGTCACAGAGGCGACTCACCGTAGGTGGGTCCCCTCACGGCGCAGCTGCAGGAACGGCTGCCTCAGATCCTGTTAGGAGGAGCTGTCCGAGACCGATAGGGTTAGGAGAAAGGCCCAAGCCGCTGGCCTCGCGGCGAAGGGCGGAGCTTAGAACCACACGTGACGAGCTAGGGCGACGTCAATGGAGGCGCGTGGCAGGCTAGAGATAAGCACACGGGCGTACCCAGGCCTGACAGCTGCGGGACCGGCTGGGGAGAGTTGAGCGTAGCGGTGTTTGCCTCCCTCCCCGGCCAGCCGCTGTGCACGCCTGAGGGAGGCGCCCCACCCTTGCCTCAGGCTGCCCAGACGCCGAGCTTGAAACTGGGAACCACGCCAGCCGTCCCTGCCCTCACACCGCTTCCTTTCTGACAGACGATAAACAAACCACGAAACGACCGGCGCCACGGAGGAGAGCTCGAGAACTGCGCAGCAGGATTATGGAGTGTTGCCTTTGGGCAGGGAAGTTCGGGAAGGGGACGCTGGGCGCGAGGTGGGAGGCGGAAAGAAAGGAACCACGGCCGATGAAGGAGCTTGCGTTTATTACACGTGAAAACTAAAACCACTGACGAGCTCTGTCCTCTTTTCCTTCTGTATTTGTGTGTGTGTCGGGCGCTCGTGGAGGTCAAGGACAACTTTGAGGAGTCAGGTCTCCTTCCAGCGGGTGGGTTTTGGCTGTCAAACTCAGGTCTTTAGGTTTGGCAGCCAAACACCCATGAGTCATCTCACCAACCCTTTCATTCTTAGGTGACGTGAAATAAAAGCAACCTGTTACAAATATATTTTATCGGGTGTACAGCGTTAATGGTTTTGCCATTTAAAGTGGCCCAGGGCGGGGGCGTGGCTGGAGAGATGGGTCAATGGTTCTGAGCTCTGGCTGCCCTTTCAAGGGACCCGGGTTCAATTCCCAGCACCCACCTGGCGTCTCACAACTGCCCGTAATTCCAGTTCCTTTATACAGACATATGTGTGGATGAAACACCAATGCACATAAAACAAGAATATTATTTTTTATAACGACCCTAAAGGTAGGGCTGAATTGCTGTCTAGTGTTTCTAAGTAAAAAAGGATCTGCTGTCCTTTGGGTGGATGGTACCTAGTGGTGATTACCTTGGAATCACCAGTAATGCATCTCTGTCACATTAAGAAAAAAGTAAAAGCACTACCCCTTGGAGTCGTTTAATTAAGAACAAGTTCAGGTTATAATTCTCTACTTCATGCTTCCTGTGTCACCCATCCTCTGTTGTATGAGCTTGAAAGCTGCCTTGAAAAAATGTATTAGCTGAGTCTGTATAGGCTTGACTTTAAATTTAATTAAACAGAACCAATAATACAAATCAGACAGGTGTCTTTAAGCATATACACTCTGCTGGGTGGTGGTGACACATGCCTTTAATCCCTGCACCCGGGAGGCAAAGGCAGGCAGATTTCTTTCTGATTTCTAGGTCAGCCTGATCTACAGACCTAGTTCCAGTACAGCTGAGACTACACAGAGAAACCCTGTCTTGAAAAACAAAAACAAACGTAGACACTCAAAAAACAAAGTTGTATACTGATCAGTTGACAAAGAAAAAAGATGTAACCAGAGGCTCACAGGAGTATAACCCTAAAGTTCTCTTAGAAGCAGTATTTCAGCGTTTACTAATTATTCATAGCAACATCATAGACTATAGCTACCTCAGATAAACCTATTTGACTATATATGATTTGGCTGATACTTCATGGGCTCATTCTGACTAAAGTATAAAGAATGATTTAGACCAACAGTGCCAATCAGGAAGCTGGAAGGTAAGCAAATAATGCAATTTAATTTTTTTTACTAGGTCTAGCATTAGAGGGGATATTCAGCAGTTGAGAATATATAGTGCTCTTACAGAGGACCCAAGTTCGAGTCCCAGCATCCATGTCAGGTGGCTTACAACTGCTTGTAACTCCAGAGGATCTTACACCACTGACCTTCACTGGTCCCTACACTCACATGTACATACTCCACACAGAATTAAGAATAATAAAAATAGCAGCTTAATGAGGTGAATTACTGGGTAAAAGGATTTCCTGACCATCTGTGTTCAATACTCAGACCCACATAGTGGAGAGATAAATGGCTATCGAGTTATTCTTTGACCTCCACAGGAGGACCATGGCACTTATGCCTCCACACAAAAGTAAATAAATTTTTTTTTTGGTTTTTTGAGACAGGGTTTCTCTATGGCTTTGAAGGCTGTCCAGGAACTAGCTCTTGTAGACCAGGCTGGCCTCGAACTCACAGAGATCCACCTGCCTCTGCCTCCCGAGTGCTGGGAATAAAGGCGTGCGCCACCAACGCCCGGCCAAAAGTAAATAATTTAAGACCTTAAAAAATAATACAAATCTGTTTGAGGCCAGCCTGGTCTTCAGAGACAGAGAGTTTCAGGACAGTCTCCAAACCTACAGAGAAACCCAGTCTTGAAAAACTAATAATAATGCAAATATCTTTTTTCTAATTTGCATGCATTATAAAGCTGAGCACATTACCCAGGTGTGTAGCACATGTCATGTCTCTAATGCAAGCACTTGGAAGGCAGAAACAGGTGGATATCTGAGTTTGAGGCCAGCCTGGTCTACACAGTGAGTTCCAAGATAGCCAGGGCTACACAGAGAAACCCTGCCTCAAACCATCAAAAAAAAAGATGGGTGCAATGGTGCACACTTGCAGTCCCAGCCCTAGAGAGACTAAGGCAGGAATATCTTAATTCTAGGCAAGCCTAGGGTACATAGCCTATCCTGTCCCAACAACCTAGGGCTAGGGATGGGGCTCAGTGGTAGAACACTTGCTTGCCTATTATACAGAGGCCCTGGGGTTCAACTCTAGCACCACACACAATTTTTTTTTAATATTTATTATGCCTACATGCCAGAAGAGGGCACCAGATCTCATTACAGATGGTTGTGAGCCACCATGTGGTTGCTGGGAATTGAACTCAGAACCTCTGAAAGAGCAGTCAGTGCTCTTAACCTCTGAGCCATCTCTCCAGCCCACATTGTTTTTAATAGAAAGAATTAGGATCATAAAAAGAGTTTTTTTGTTTTTTTTGAGACAGTGTTTAATAAAATTAATTTTGATACTACCATATACTGTTTCAAGTATATTGGGTTAAATTATTGTTTCAATATTTAATATAAAAATAACAATGAGCCGGGCAGCGGTGGTGGCATACGCCGTTAATCCCAGCACTCGGGAGGCAGAGGCAGTGGAATCTCTGAGAGTTTAAGACCAGCCTGGTCTACAGAGCAAGTTCCAGGACAGCCTCCAAAGCCACAGAGAAACTCTGTCTCAAAAAACAAAACAAAACAAAACAAAAACAATGAAGCATTTTACCTTTCTTCACAGTGTCTTTGAAATATACACCCTATTTTATTACAACACACCTAAATTTAGACCAGCTACATTTCAAGAGCTGCCACATGTGGTTTGTGGCTGGTGTAGTGGATAGCACTGATCTAGAACATTTATTCATTTACTCATTTAACTAAGCAAGGTATTACAGTCCTGGAAATACACAAAATGGAGTGAGGCCAGTCTCTGTTCTCAAAATACACACAGTCCAGATGGGAAGACTGGGATGCTAGCTTATTTTGAAAATGACAAAGGACTTTGGGAAAGCTAGGTGTGATGTTGCATATAATCCCAGCACCCAGGAGACTTAGGGAGGATTGGCATGAGTTTGAGACTGGTCTGTACCATATAGCAAAACCCTGCCTTAAAAATAACAAATAGAGGGGGCTGGAGAGATGGCTCAGAGGTTAAGAACACTGACTGCTCTTCCAGAGGTCATGAGTTCAATTCCCAGCAACCACATGGTGGCTCACAACCATCTGTAATGAGATCTGGTGCCCTCTTCTGATGTGTAGACATACATGGAGGCAGGGTGTTGTGTTCGTAACAAATAAATCTCTAAAAAAAAATAGAGATGCTGGGCAGTGGTGACAAATGTGTTTAATCCCAGCACTCAGGAAGCAGAGGCAAGTGGATCTTTGTGAGTTTGAGGCCAACCTGGTCTACAAAGTGAGTTCCAGGACAGTCAGAAAACCCTGTCTCTTGGTAACACACACACACACACACACACACACACACACCACACAATGAAGGAATAAATAAGACTTTCAAAGTGCCTATTGAAAGGCAAATGTCCCTTAAAAGATTAATCACAGTGGGTGTGGTAGTCATATGTAGAATACATTATAGGCCAGCTAGCATTACATAGTGAATCCCTGTCTGAAACAAACAAAAAGAGTAAATTCAAGAACCCTGCAGTTCCACTCCCAGGAATATTCCACAAAGAACTGAGTTAACAGATCCACAAAAATGCATGTGCGCAGTGGGGTGATGATGGCACCATCGCCCGGCTGTTTTATATTTTTATGTTGCAATATCAATATTAATATGCCATCTTGGAGACAAATTAGAAAGGGAGTGTTGTAGTTGAAAAGTGATGTGTTTGGTCAGTTGTGCTAGGAGGCTCGTTCTTTATGTCAATTTTACACAAGCTAGAGTTATCTTAAAGGAGGGGAACCTCAATTGAGAAAATGCCTTCTTGAGATTGGGCTGTAGGCAATTGGTGATTGATGTGGGGTGGTTCGACTTGGGCTGGGTTCTGTAAGAAAGCAGGCTGAGCAATCAATGAAGAGCAAGTCAGTGAATAGCATCCTCCATGGCCTTGCATTAGCTCCTGCCTCCAGGTTCCTGCTCTGTGGTCCATGTAAGTGAAATAAACACTTTCCTCTCCCCAATGTTTTGGTCATAGTGTTTCACCACAGCAGTAGTAGTAGCTCAATTTGTTCCAGGCAAGCAGAAAGTGCTCTTAAGCGCTGAGCCATCCATCTCTCCAGCCCCCAGAGGACATGCGTTAAGGTTGGCTGTCAGCTGATGGTATCATTGGGAGGCCTAGTGAAGAACTGGGTCCTGAGGGTGTGTCCTGGAAGGATGTATCTTGTTCCTGACCCTGTTGGTCTCTGTTCCTGGCCACCATGAGGTGAGCAGCTTTCTTCTGCTACTCCCTCTGCACTATGTTGCTCTGCCCTCACCTAAAGACCCACAGTAAGGAGGCCGTGACCATGGACTGGAGCATCTGAAACTCAGCCAAAATAAAACTTTCCTCCCTCTCAGCTCACCAATTTGCTTAGACTGGCTGGCCAGCAAACCACAGTAATCATATGTAGTTTTTCTTTCAAGACAGGGTTTCTCTATATGGCCCTGGCTGTTCTAGAACTTGTTCAGTAGCCCAGGCTGACCTCAAACTCAGAGATCCACCTGCCTCTGCCTCCCAGTGCTGGGATCAAAGGCTTGGGCTCTATTCCTATCTCTTACTTCCACAGTGCTAGGATTACAGGTTTGTGCTACCACACACAGCTATTAAATTGATGTTTCTTTGGTATTTGGTCATAGCAACAGAAATCTGACTAACAATATCCAGAAAAGGCAAATATACAGAGTGAATGATTAGTGGTTTCCTCGAGTCAGACAGGGAGGACAGGTACATGCTGACAAACGTAGGTTTTCCACGTAGTCCAGACTGACCTGCAACACCTTAGGAAGCCATGGGTTGTCTCAAATGTGCCACCTCCCATTCACTTTACCAAATGATGGAATTACAGGAATGCACTGGCCTGCCTAAAGTGATTTTTTTTTTACAGTGGCCAAGATTGAACCCAGGGTTTTGCATATGCTAAGTAAGCAAACACTGTACCATTGAGCTACAGCTTCAACCTGAGTTTTCTTTTTACAGTGATAAAAATAATGTTTTAGCTGGGCTGCAGTGGTGGCACACACCTTTAATCCCAGCACTTGGGAGGCAAAGGCAGGTGGATCTCTATGAGTTCCAGGCCAGCCTGTTCTACAAAACTAATTCCAGGATAGCCAGGGCTGTTACACAGAGAAACCCTGTCTTGAAAAAACAAAACAAAACAAAATGCTCTTAAATTGTGAAGATGGTTACATATATTTGCAAATACACTAAAAGCTATTGAATTGCACATTTTAAATGAGTGGATGAAGTGGTCTGTAATTACATTGTAATACAGTTGTCATCGAAGGGAATTCACAAAGAATTTAGATATGTAACAATAACAACACAAGGCCAGGATCTCCCAACATCCCATACAGAGGTGTGGTGATGGTTTTGGATTTGTATTACTTGCTCTGGAATCTTCAGGAGCCTATATTGCAGGAGGTATGATCAGCCCAGCACCATAGCCATTTCCTGAGGAGCATCAGAACCCAGGTCCTTCATCAGAATCTAGTTCCTGCACATCATCGGCTCCTCTTAGCTTCATGCACACTGTAGAGCTGGCCACCTTTTATTTTTAGTTGCGATTTTAGCATAACTGGGGCAGCAGGAGTGCCAGAAGCCCAGCATACCGTCAGTGACAGATGTCAGTGTACCTAGTGGCCCTACCACCAGAACATTACTCTTCTGCTGTTAGGTGAAACTTTTGGTCTCCACAGTTGCCCCAACAGTTCCCAAGCACTTTTTAAAAGTCATTTATTGACTGCATGTATGTGTGTGGATGCATACATGCCATGGCATTCGTGTGCTGGTGGGGGGGGATAACAGGTGAGAATTCCGTTCTCTCCTTATACGGTGTGACTTCTAGAGAGCAAACCCAGGTTGGCAGGCTGCACAGCGTGTGCCTTTGCCCACTGAGCCATCTTAGTAGCTCCTCCCTAATGTCTGTGTTCAGATGCTTGCTCTAGGTTCAGGAACAGCCCAAAGGTGGGAACATCAGGGCTGAGAAACTCCACAGCCAGTTCTCAATGCAGTGACACAAAGGATACAGCCAAATCCCTTCTTGCCTGCCCTTGTATGCTAGATCCTTCTAGACCAGAATTAAAACCAGACCTGAAGAGCCATGCACAGTCTCAACACCTAAGCACCTACCCGGCTGAGGCATGGAGACTGAGAGTTCAAGGAGGTCAGGCTGTGCTACATGAGACCTTGTCACAGTCAATCAGTCAGTCAGTCAAGCTGAGTTACACACTGGGACTCCACTGAAGCAGAGCACTGTGGGCCTGAGTCTGCAGCTCAGAGAGGAAATCCTCAGCTAACAGCTGCAAGCGCACAGGCTTCATCTCTAGCGCCAGACTGCACACTGGCCTGCTAGGTTTTCATCGACCTCAGTCACTGGTGCAGCCAGCACCACGTTGGTGCACAGAGCATGCCCATCACTTTGCTGCCTGTGGCCTTTCCCACTCATTGGCCCCAACAGAAGTCACTTGTTTTTCCTAGTCTGTTAGAAAGGTTGGGATACACCCCCCTGTAGTGGAGCACTTGCCTAGTAAGACCCTGGGATCCATTCCTAGCAGTTGGAGCTGGATGGCACCTATAGTGTATAAATTTTGTAACACAGCAGCCCGAGTTGACCGAAGGGTGTTTTGAGTGCAGTTGTGTTCACTGAAACAGACTGAACAGTCAGGAGGTACTTTTCCCTCCTGCATTTCCTTTCCCTGCTTTCTCTTGCCACCCAACTAATGAGTTTATGCTCCCTTGGCTTGAAAACCTCCAACAAAATCATGTGCTCATTTTGAGAAACACAGTATCATTGAACAGTGTGTATTGGGTGCCAAGACAATCATTTTGCAAATTCACCTTCACTCATTTCAACAGAGAGCCTAGAAATGTTTGCCCCTGGCTCTCAAGTATACATGGAGAGGGCAGCTGGTGAAGGTGACTAAAGGGGACAGTCAGGGCGGTACCCCGCAACATCCATCTTATGACTCTAGTCTGGGATAGACCTCACTACCTAAGCTACTCTCCAGGACTGCGTGTGAATAAGCACACACACAAGCTGGAGAGAGTGTTGTTGGACCCTTCACAGAATTCTCTTTACACCTGCACAGGACAGCGGACTCCCCCAAGTTGAACAATCAGTCTTGGAGGACCCACACTGCGGCCTCAGTCATCAGGTGGTTATAAATAATCAGAGGTTTTGTTTGCTTTTGTAGTGCTGATGATCCAACTCAGGCTCTTGCACATGCTAGGTAAGCACCTTGACACTGAAATTTACATTACCAGCCTTTGGTGTTCTGAGAAGGTCTAAATGGATAGCTCACATTCTGTAATGAGCCTAGCCTTTAACTTGCAATGTTCTGATTATGCTTCCCGAGTCCGGGATTTTTTTTCAGAAAGGGTTCCTCTGTGTAACTTTGGATCCTGTCCTGGCACTTGCTCTGTAGACCAGGCTGGTCTCAGACTCACAGAGGTTCACCTGAGTGACCAGGCTGGCCTCGAACTCACAGGGGTCCACCTGCCTTTGCCTCCTGAGTGCTGGGATTAAAGAAGTGTGCCACCACACCCAGCTCATGCTTGTACATTTTATAGCAATGGATTCAAGCAATGTGAGCTTGATTAAATATGGCTTCTTCTGCCTGTGTTTATAGCTGTGGCAGTTTGTAACACAAAAAGTAAGTGACTTTTGGGGTTCAAACTGCAAGCTGAAGAACAGAAAAGCAGAGTAGCAGCAGCCACTAGCTCTTATAGCTACCTCAGGCTGACTGGGCTGATCCTGCCGCCTCTCCACAGTGTGGCTGGAGAGTGAATGCCCGATGCTGAGACCTTGCTCCTGTTTTATATACCTCCCTGATGCTGGGATCTGAGATCATCTTTGTGTGAGCTGTTTCTCTTTAGGACTGGATCAATCTTGTGTAGGTCTGGGTGACCTTGGACTCACAGACAACTGTCTTCCTCTTAATATTGAGTCCTAGGATTGTTTTTGATTTTGTTTTGTTTTGTTTTGTATTTTTGGTTTTTCAAGACAGGGTTTCTGTGTATGGCTTTGGAGGCTGTCCTGACATTCACTCTGTAGACCGGGCTGGCCTCAAACTCACAAAGATCCACCTGCCTCTGCCTCCCGAGTGCTGGGATTAAAGGTGTGAGCCACCAATACCCGGCTGAGTCCTAGGATTAAAGGTGTGTACCACTACCTCCTAGCATCTGGCTGCTGGCATTAAAGGCATGTGCCTGGCTTCTATGGCTTGTGGCTGATTTTGCTTTCTGAATCGTCAGACAAGCTTTAATATATCACCAAGTTGCCCGTGTTGTGGCATAGTTATGAATCTTCCCTCAGATTTCTGTGTCCATTGTGTAACTGTGCCACAGTTTTTGTTTTAAATTGTTTATCACGTCATCAATGAAGTGGAGGCCCACTGTTATCCCTGTCTTCCATGTGGATCCAGGGATTGAACTCAAGTCGCTAGAGTTGGCAGCAAGCAAATATCCCTTGAGTACTCTTCCCTAGCCTTTTGTCTGTTTTGCTATCCTGGGTATTTGTGAGGAATTTTTGTCTCTTATGCATCCTTGTGTTACAAATAACCTTCAACGTTATATTGAATATTCCTGTTGGGCATCCATCCATAAGTACAGAGACAAGGGGGTTACCTTTGAATCTGACAGCATGTCTGTAACTACTATATAGGGAAGATAATGAATTTCCAAGAAACAGTAAATGAAAACTAGTTAAGTCCCTACCCCTTTCTTTTTGGACAGGGTCTCATGCATCCTAGGCTGGCCTCAAATTCACTATGTAACAAGGATGCCCTTGAACTTCTGACCCTCTGGTTTCTGCCTTTTTTTTTTTAATGGAGCTACACTAGTCTATGCACCAAGCATCTCAGTGAACACAGAACATGATGCTCTGTGTTTCTTAGGCAATGTTCTATGACAGCATGGGTCTCTGACTCTTGTCTCTGCTCTTGAGACTCTTTTCCTTCTGTTGGGTTGCCTTGTCCAACTTCCATAGGATGGTTTTGCTTTATCATTTTATATTTTATTTTTGTTATGTTTCATTGTTATCTCTTAGAGTCCTGTTCTCTAATGAGAGACAGAAAGGGAGTGGGTACTGAGGGGAGAGAAGGTGAGGAGGTAAGAGAGGCGTAGATAGAGTGGAAACTATATCAGGATTATTGTATGAGAAAAGAATCTATTTTCAATATAAAAGGGGAAATTAAAAAAAAAGCAGAGTATTTTAGAAGGGCTTTTGGGCTGGGTGATGGTAGCACATGCCTTTAATCCCAGCACCCGGGAAGCAGAGGCAAGTGGATCTCTGTGAGTTCGAGCCCAGCCTGGTCTACAGAGCGAGTTCCTGGCCGGGCACGGTGGCGCACGCCTGTAGTCCCAGCTACTCGGGAGGCTGAGACAGGAGGATCGCTTGAGTCCAGGAGTTCTGGGCTGTAGTGCGCTATGCCGATCGGGTGTCCGCACTAAGTTCGGCATCAATATGGTGACCTCCCGAGAGCGGGGGGGGAGCACCAGGTTGCCTAAGGAGGGGTGAACCGGCCCAGGTCGGAAACGGAGCAGGTCAAAACTCCCGTGCTGATCAGAGTGAGTTCCTGGACAGGCTCCAAAGCTACACAGAGAAACCCTGTCTCAAAAAACCAAAAAAAAAAAAAAAAAAAAAGGATTGGGTACCTTAGGATTTGAGCATGTTGCCATTTTCCATTTTTGCTTTCATTTTAACTGCTTTCATACTACTTTGGCAAAAAACAAAAAACAAACCGGCGTGCAGGGGTGGATGTGTGCAGAGCAGGCAGGCTCAGGCAGTCTTGTGGGCCTTCAAGCTGCAGCATGACCCACAAGAGCCTGGCAGAGTGCAGGATGTGCGGTCAGCTGCTGGGGGTGGGGATGGGCTGTTGGCAAGGAAGGGGACAGAAGCTTCAGTGGCTGCAGAGTCCCCTTGGGGCGAGAAGGTACTTACTATGAGCAGTCAGACGGAGGGAAACGCTGTGTGTCTGCTAACTGTATCCTTGAATGTAATATGGTCAAGGGAGAAGCCTCCTGGGCAGATGCTTTTTCATCCAGTGGCTTGGTCACCCTTCCCACCTATGTATACGAATGAGTCCTTCCGTGTTGGGGGTGTAGTGCTCTAACCATCTGGAGTACCAATTAGCTCCCTTTACCTCTTCCGTGTGCTACAGCTCTGCAGTTTCGGCGGGATAATTAGGAGTTAATTGAAGCCTCAATACTGCGGGTATGTCCAGTTATGTCCTTATGTGGGCACATCCTGGAAAAAAAAAAACAAAAGGTTTGTAATCAGTGTTTTCTCCTGCTAATATTGTGACAAGGACCCTGAGCGAGCTTGTCAAACTTCAAGGCTCCAATCCCTTTTTTTTTTTTTTTTTTTTTTTTTTTTTTGGTTTTTTTTCGAGACAGGGTTTCTCTGTGGCTTTGGAGGCTGTCCTGGAAACTCGCTCTGTAGACCAGGCTGGCCCCAACTCACAGAGATCTGCCTGCCTCTGCCTCCCGAGTGCTGGGATTAAAGGCGTGGGCCACCAACGCCCGACTAAGGCTCCAATCCCTTAAAGCTGTTAAAACAATAACTTTGTGTCTGATGGGCATAGTGGCTGTTATGAGCTTCCTTCTTAGCCTTGCAGTCTGGTGTTGAGCATTGAACTTCCCCTGGACTGAGAGTGAAGACCCATCCTGAAGGACTCTAGTAGACCCGAGTATGGCAAACTTGGCTGTGGCAGGCCTTGCCCTTCCCCCATTCCCTCTTATTTGCTAACCCTTAGATTACATTCCTAAAGCTAGCCACCAAGGGTCTACTCCCTTATCTGGCCACTTCTTCTTCCTGAGACTGACTACCAAGGTAGCTATCAAAGTATTGAAGTCCAGCAATCAAAAGCTCACTTTTTTTAAAGATTTATTTTATTTATTTATTATGAATGCAAAATCTTGCCTCCATGTATGTCTGCACGCCAGAAGAGGGCACCAGATCTCATTACGGATGGTTGTGAGCCAGCATGTGGTTGATGGGAATTGAACTCACGACCTCTGGAGGAGCAGACAGTGCTCTTAACCTCTGAACCATCTCTCCAGCCCACCCACTTCTTCTTCTTCTTCTTTTTTTTATTTTTTATTTTTTTGGTGTTTTCGAGACAGGGTTTCTCTGAGGCTGTCCTAGAACTAGCTCTTGTACACCAGGATGGTCTTGAACTCACAGAGATCCGCCTGTCTCTGCCTCCGGAGTGCTGGGATTAAAGGCGTGTGTTACCACCACCTGGGCAAAAGCCCACTTTTACTTACCCTAATTAACATGCACAATCAAAACAAGCCAACTCATCCTAACATGGAGTTTCCCCTTTTACCTTTATTTTTCTTTATTTTTTTTAATATTTTCTTTTCTTTTTTTGTAAGCATTGGTGTTTTGTCTGCATTTATGTCCTTGTGAGGGTGTCGGGTACCCTGAAACTGAGGTTACAGACAGCTGTGAGCTGCCATGTGGGTGCTGGGAATTGAACCCACTTCCTCTGGAAGAGCAACCAGTGCTCTTAACCACTGAGCCATCTCTCCAGTCCCCCCCCCCTTACCTTTATAAACTGCCGTTTGCCTATGGGCCACGACTGTCTCCTCTCTATCCAGAGATAGCCCTGTGTCCCTCCAGGATAGATATCCTTTTCCCTCCCCCATGGCCCCTCCTCCTCTTTGTCTCTTATTCCCTGCCCTTTGTCCACTGGGGCAAATAAATCTCCTTTGTGCTGAGCACTTGGCCTTGGGTGTCTTTTGCTAATACTGATCCTTTCACATCCTGAACACCTAAGATATAAGAAAGGGAGAGCTGTGGAGAGTGGAGAAAGCCCTGAGTAAACATGGCGGATATGGACACAGCCATATCAAGACCCAGAGGCCTAACCCCAAGGATGAAGCCCAGGATGGCAAAGTTTTCTCTTCTAGACCATGTTCGTAGAAGCCATAATAACTTTTTCTTGGAGGGTATTTATGGCCTGAAGATGCTGAGACCTCCCCTCTGAAGATTAGCTAACCTGCCTCATGGATTTAGCTGTGCAGTGTAAATCCACCTCCATGTTTGTCTGTATGCGATTGCCCTGCCTCCTTGTCCAGTTGTATACAGTAACCCCACCTCTCTATTCAGCTCTCTATAATGAACTCCCTGAGCTTCCAGAGTGCTGTGGACCCTCCATCTGAGAAACCATCTGATCCCTGTATTTCTGTGTATCTGTCTGTGTTTGTCTTTTTTCATTCCCTGGCTGCTCCTATTTCAAGTCCATCCCTGGAGCCATGTAAGGATGCACCGTATCAAGACTTAAAGTTAAAATTAATGCTGGGCAGTGGTGGCTCACACCTTTAATCCCACCACTCAGGAGCCAGAGGCAGGCAGATCTCTATAAGTTCAAGGACAGCCTGGTCTACAGAGCTAGTTCCAAGATAGCCAGGACTGTTATATAGGGAAACCTTGTCTCAGAAAAACAGAAGGAGAAGGAGGAGGAGGTCGTTCCTAGCCTGGCTCTGAATGACCATGATGTATTTTAATACCTCCTAATTCTTTGTATGGTCCAGGCATACCTATCACAGTGTGTTATAAACTAGTTGCAATCTCCATTGTCTTCCCTTATGCTGTTGGAGAATGCTCCCTTAAATTTGCATTGTAACACATGGCTTAGGCCACAGAAACATATTCCTAAATTAACAAACTCAGTTCTCTCCATCAGTACCACTTGGAACTACCTGCAGCCAGATAGGTATACTGCCTTTTTTGTGGGGGGGTGAGGGGGACTTACCCATCCTCTATCCTCCATAATGCACAATGCTGATGACATTGGATGTGTGTGACTGACAGCTCAGTAGTCACATGTACTCATAGCCCATGTGAGGACACCGCAGATGCACCAGGTTGCAAAGGGAACCAGAAGGCATGTGGGAAGCAGGCTTAGTGGTGACTAGGATGTAATATACCTCCAGTTTCCCACAAAAAGATGTGGCAAGTTATAAAGAAAACCCCAAAAATGAGATAGGCAAGTCTGAGCATAGCTGGCCAAAGAGAAGCCTTTCCTCCTGGGTGAGCCATTTCTGTCAAGAGAAGTCAAGGGCCATGTGTGACCCAAATATCGTGGCAGCAGTTGAATTTTTACATCCCACAGCATAGAGGGAACCTTAGAGCCATTCATTAGAGGGTGTATGATGTCCAGGATTGGGAAATAGATCAGTGGGTAAAGTGCTTGCTGTGCAAAAATGTGGATCTGAGTTCAGATTCCGATCACCTGTACAAAAAGCAAGGCATGGGGCAGAGATGGGCAGATTGGGGGTGGGAGAAGTTTACAGGTCAGCCAGATATCCAAGATAAATAGGCAACAGACAGACTGTAAGGCAACTCATGGACATAGAATAGAATAAAGGCAGGGCAGTGGTGGTGCACGCCTTTAATCCCAGCACTCGGGAGGCAGAGGCAGGCAGATCTCTGTGAGTTTGAGGCCAGCCTGGTCTACAGAGCAAGTGCCAAGACAGCCTCCAAAGCTACAGAGAAACCCTGTCTCAAAACAAACAAACAAAGAATAAAAATAAAATAGAAAGGTCAGATATGTTCATTTATGTCCAGGAGCTGGCCTACATTCCTCCTCCCCTGCCTTTGGACTCCTATGCTTTCCATATCCAGGGTCTCTGAAAGCCTTTGACTCAGTCCAAGGAACCATGGGCTTGCTTGGTTATGAAGTTTTGGGGACTTGACCTAAGTCAAGCACTCAAGGTTCTCCAGCATACAGACAGTTTGCCATGGGACTTCAGTCTCCATTACCCACAAGAGGCAATGCTCATAAACCCCATTACGCATTACGTCTCCCCACCATTGCACCCCGTTGTTCTCTCTGGAAAACTCCAACTAACATACATCTAAAAGGACATATGAAGCCCAACATCATTTCTTTTCTTTTTCTTTTTCTTTTTTTTTTCAAGACAGGGTTTCTCTGTGGCTTTGGAGGCTGTCCTGGAACTAGCTCTTGTAGACCAGGCTGGCCTCGAACTCACAGAGATCTGCCTGCCTCTGCCTCCCAAGTGCTGGGACTAAAGGTGTGCGCCACCAACGCCCGGCCCATCATTTCTTTTCAAGATGCTGTTTCTCTGTGTCTGTGTAACCCTGGCTGTCCTGGTACTTGCTCTGTAGACTAGACTGGCCTCAAACTCAGTGATCCTCCTGCCTTTCCCTCTTGAGCAGTAGAACTAAAGGTGCATGCCATCATGCCCAGTAATGAAGGCTAACATGTTATACATGACTAGAATCCCACCATGCAAGAGGCATTATCACCTGGGCTACTGGAACATACAACACTTCAACATAACATGATCTCATCTCCTTGCCGTCTCTCTCCAGGGATAAGTGCCTGAGTGGTGGGGTGGAGGTGTCTTTGGCCACGCCCAGAAACCAGCTTAAAGCTCTTTTCTTCAGGCTCCTTCCTCATCCTCTTTTCCTAAAACCTGGGCCTTTATGACTCCACGAAAGCTGTGTTCTGTGCTGATTCCAGAGACTTCTGAGGAGTGAGCTGCCTCTTGTCTCCTGTGTGCCACTTGGGGTCGTAAGTCTTATAGAAACCGATGGTTTGAGTGAAAGGCTGTCATTCATTCCTGAAGCACTGTCAAATAACAGATGAATACCTCTGAGTGAGGCTCACCTATGAGCACCCACCACACACTGGGCTCTTGGAAGCATGCCCACTCGTCTGCGTTCTCTGGTGTCCTAGCAACCAGAAACTCAGATATGAGCTCTGACAAGGAGAGAGGCCATTCCTTGCTGATATGAGTCACTTGCCACCCTGAGCCTCTTGGGACCTGTCTGTGTAGCAGTTCAAATAACTGAAGGCCACCACTTGTCCCCAAGGACACCCAGAAGCCTTGCTACATCAACCCATCCCCTGACAGGATGAGTTTTTCGGTTACGTTCTCGGAGTTGGCCAACATAGCCATACCACAGTGTGGGGTGGTGAACTTCAAGGCCCTTCATCTCCTGATCCAGGGCATCCTGGACCACATCCAAATCGCTGGGCTCAAAAAAGTCCTTTCAGGAGAAGAGGATTTCCTTCAGACCTCACAGGTGGTGCTCATGCCCAGGGAGGGAGAAGCCCAGCCCATCATCAACCCCATGAAGAGGCTCAGCAACGTCTTCGACCACTTGGTAGACCGCATCAACAAGATAGAGGGTCAAATGTCTTCGATGCAGAGCATTCCCTCTACCACGCAGCTGCTGGAGGCCAGCCACGGGGCCAACCGGCCTGCTGAGGAAATGTGGACTACGATCAAGCTCCTCAAGAGGGTGGAGGGCATCGAGGAAGCCATAGCAAAGGTAAGCTCCCACCTGGAGAAGTGCCCTAGACCCTGCCTCTCCTCCAAGACTGCCTGTCCCCTCTCTCCTTACGATGGGATATATCCACTTATGGAGAGAGTGTAGGTGAGAGAGAGCTTGGGAGTCAGACAGAAGCCAAGATCCTTAGGCGTGTACGGAGGAGAGAAGACATACACAGCAGACAGCATAATACAGGGTTTCACTATTGTGAAATATCCAAAATAGGCAAACACATATACCCAGAAGGGTGAGGGGCAGTTTCCAGGAGCCACAGGGCCTGGTAACTTGGTGGTTACAGGGTTTCATTTTTGGATGATGGAGATGTTTGAAACTCCATCTGAATGATGGATGTTGAACTTTATCCATGAAGTCAGAACCACTGAATTGTTTAATTAAATTGGCTGATTTGGACTGCGGAGATGACTTGATGTGTAAAATGCTTGCTGTATAAACATGAGGCTGATTTCAGATCTCCTGAACCCAGGTAAAAGACAGACACAATAGCCTGTTGCTGTAATGTCGGTTCTCTTTAAAATCCTCCCTCTCCCTCCCTCTCCCTGTCTCCTTCCCTCTCCCTCCCTCTCCTCCCTGTATATGTGTATGACTGATTGTGCGTTTGTTTGTGTACACATGTGTAAAGGTACCCTTGGAGAAGAGAAGTTGTCAGATTCCCCTAGTGCTGGGAACTGAATGTAGGACCTCTGTAAAAATAGTAAAAGCTCTGAATTGCTGAGATATCTTTCTAGGCCCAATTCCAATTCAATTACAGTGAGTTGGGAGGAAGAACAAGGAAAATTCTCAGAAATCAAGGGCCAGCTATCCTGTCACACAGAGCCTCAAACCACGTAGTAGAAGAGGCACCACCTGAGGATGAACTTTGATCCCATATTCACAGCAGGTGTGTACCCAAACTTACACACCGTCATATAAAACACACAAAGATTTTTTTGTTTGTTTTTAGTTTTTGGTTTTTTTTTTGAAACAGCATTACTCTGTGCAGCCTTGGCTGTCTTAGAACTCGATTTGTAAACCAGGCTGGCCTCGAACTCACAGCGATCCACCTGCCTCTGCTTCCCAAGTGCTGAGATTAAAAGCAAGTGCCATCACTGCCCAGCCCAGCTCCATTTCCTCCCTTCCCCTCTGTTCCCTGTCCAGGAAAACTGAATGCTACACACTTTGCCTCTGTTGCACCTTTAAGCTCTGTAATAACTATGAAGCATGTGCTTATTAATTCTAGTTTTCAGATGGAGAAGATCAGATTTGTTAAGCTTCAAGCCAGCATTGCTGGAGACGAGGCTGTCCCTGATGGCCTGGCCTGGGGCAGGACAGGTAGACACAGACGTCAGAAGTACTAGCCACAGCCTGCCTCCATGGTCTTTGGCCTTGGTGAATAAAGGCTTCTAGAAGTCTCAAGTGCCCTGAGTAGCTGAGCAAGATCACCTGTCCAGCTCTAGAGAGGTCTTGTGGACAGGTTCTGAACCCTTCAGAGGACTGTTTGTACCGATGAGGAAGGTCCTAGCCTGACTGAAGTTGCCTAAGGTTACCACAGTGATCCACTAAAAGAAGTTGCCGTGGTAACCGGTGCAAGAACAGTGAAAGCTGCTTAGTTTCGCTAAGTGTGTGCGCGCACCAGTGAGGATGGCAGGCGGGACATCACAGACATGCTGAGGGTTGAGGACTGCTGCCACTGCACCCTCCCATGCCCTTTCTCTGAGTTGGTTGGGTGCTGTCACCCTTAGTAATCACCCCTTAAAGGGGACAAGAACAGACTGTGGCTCTCAGTACCCACTCCAAACAAAGCAAATGGTGCCTGGGAAACTAACACAGACTCCATGGGGGAAGAGACAAGAGGTGGTGGGGGAGCTTTTACAAGGTCTGTGCTATTGGTCAGCACGTTTGTCCTACAACAAATCATTATTAAGCAGGGTTAGCATGTAGGGCTTCTGTACCCCAGTGCTATAAACATTGTGAGTGGGATTACTCTGTGGCTTGGAGCTGTCCTGTGCATCGAAGGATGCTAAGTGACACCCGTAGTCACCAGAACTACCACTTGCTCATAGCAACTGAAAACACCTCAGACACTGGCAGGTGCCCACTGACCCAGGTGAGGGCTGTTGGATTAGAAAACCTGGGTTTTTTTGAGGGGGGGTGGCACACACCTTTCATTCCAGCACTTGGAGGCAGAGGCAAGTAGATCTCTGTGTGTTCGAAGCAAGCCTGATCTACAGAGTGAGTTCCAGGACAGCTGAGATTAACCCCCCAAAAAAAAAAGGAAGGAAGGAAGGAAAGAAGGAAGGAAGGAAGGGAAGGGAAGGGAAGGGAAGAAGGGAAGGAGGGAGGGAAGGAAAGAAAAAGAAAGAAAGAGAGAAAGAAAGGAAAGGAAAAGGAAAAAACCTGAGCTCCAGGCTGGGTGTGAGTAACATGCCTGTAACCAGAGAACTGGGGAGGCAGAAGGATTACCTCAAGATCACCTCAACTTCAAGGTCAATTTGGTCTACATATCAGGCTCCAGGACAGCTGTAGCTAGATTGCCAGACCCCTGTCTCAGGAAGAGAGAGAGTAAGGAAAAAAGAGATGAAGGGAGAGGGGGAGGGAAGAAAAGAAGAGAAAAAGGAAGAAGAAAATCAATTTTCCATGGCAGCCTCAGCCGTCCTTCCCAGATAGCCCCACAGTCTGTCGCCAGCCAAACCAGCCAGAGCAATTACCACTGCGACCCATGCCCTAGCGCCCTCTAGCGGGACTCCCAAAATTGCAGACCCCTCCCTGACACTCCAACAAACCCCGCATCCCACCCCACCCCACCCCCGCTCCGCCCCCAGATTCCTCATCTCCCTGGAAAGTTGCCTTAGTTGGTCCCTGTCTGTTTGAAACTTTGGTTTTCTTAGATAACGAGTGACTCTGCCACCTGACTTCATAGGAGAAAAGAAAGAATGACAAAACTCTTTGTTACTAAGATTGTTCCAGCTGAGATTAAAACTATGGTTGGTGCACGATCCTCCTGAGACAGGAGTTTAAGGCCAACCTGGTCTACAGGGTGAGTTCCAGGACAGCCAGGGCTATGTAGAGAAAACGTCTCAAAAAAAAAAAGTTTGTTCCCCTCCCTAGCATCCTCTCCCCAACGAAAGCACACCTGTTATATATTGTGTAAATTAAAATGACTTTACAGTTAACTTGAATTTGGGTTGTATAACATTGCTTACAGGTGTTGGTTTTAGAGAACGGGTTGGAGCTGTTGTGGGAATATTAACAAACTCTTTGAACTCTGTTGTCACCCTTCACACAGTGTTGTGAAGTACTTTTCTGTTATTCAGTTTCCTTTGGAGGGAGTGTCATTCCCATTTTTCACAACTCTGGATATGGCTGTGTCAGCCTGTGTGTACTTTGGAGGCTCTTGGTGTACCTCTTAAAAGGAGAGGGAACAGTCACAGTTTGGGCAAGCCCAGTTTCTAGTCCAGTCTGCTTAGCTTCTGGAAAAGGCTGTGGCCCCTCCTCTCCTAGATACAGGGCAAGTCCCAGGCAAGGGAGGCAGCAGCCTGGGTCACTGAATAGACACTCAGACAGGAAAAGAACCCTACTTTCACGTGCAGCCTTCATTTATGGGATAGCCCAAAAATTCCTCCATTTTTTTTCAGATTTTTTTTGTTTTTTTGGGGGGAGGGGTGCTTATTGTTTGTTTTTGAGATACAGCTAAGGTTGGTCTTGAACTTACTATGTAGTCAAGGATGACCTTAATCTCCTGATCCCCCTGCCTCCCGGTGCTGGGATTTCAGGTGTGGCCCTACCTGGCACTTAGCTGTGTTTGTGAGGGGAGGTTATTCCTGCTAGGGTGTTTGGTCATCGAGTGTCTTGAAGGGGGGCAGAAGAGAGGGATTACCAATAGACAATGGGCTCTACTTATCCCACAGAGGTCTCGCTGAAGAACACATCCCACCACAGCAGATGAGGGCTTAAAACTCATCTGATCACATCTTGTCATTTTCAACAGAGTTGGCAGTAACTCTTTGGTTTTGTTTTTTGTTTTTTGTTTTTTGTTTTTTTTGAGACAGGGTTTCAGGGTTTCTCTTTGTAGGGCTAGCTGTCCTGGAACTCTCTGTAGACGAGGCTGGCCTAGAACTCAGAACTCAGAGATTCACCTGCCTTTGCCTCCAGAATGCTGAGATTAAAGATGTGCACTACCACTAGCAGTAACTCTTTTTTTTTTTTTTTTTTTTTTTTTTTTTGGTTTTTCAAGACAGGGTTTCTCTGTGGCTTTGGATGCTGTCCTGGAACTCGCTCTGTAGACCAGGCTGGCCTCGAACTCACAGAGATCCGCCTGCCTCTGCCTCCCGAGTGCTGGGATTAAAGGCGTGCCCCACCAACGCCCGGCTAGCAGTAACTCTTAACAGTATAATAGAGTATGTTGAGATGTTTCTAAAATAAAAATGCTGGAAAATCACTGGGCATTGTGGCGCACACCTTTAATCCAAGCACTCAGGAGGCAGAGGCAGGTGGATCTCTGTGAGTTCAAGGCCAGCCTAGTCTGTATACAGCATGATTTCCAGGACAGTTAGAGCTAAACAGTGAGACCCTGTCATCAAAACAAAACAAAATAAAAATAATAATGCTGGAATTTTACTACTTTGTTAAGATATTTCCCATGAACTGAGAATTCACATATTAAAGTGTATGTAGTTTAGCTATGAGTGGGGTGGGATAAAGAAGGCATTTTTGTATTCCATCTCCTAGGACAGCTATGAGTAGGTTAGGATACACAGTTACTGGCTTGCTTGTCTTGAGCTGGCTCTCCAGTCTAGAAGGGGCTTGGAGGAACACAAGGATGGCACTAGCAGACAGACTAGATTTAGTTTCCAGAAAATGGAAGTTCAAGGAACGGTAACAGCAGAGACACAAGCATCACAGGTCTGATGAACTAACCAGAGGGGCAAGGTGGCTGCCTTTGTCCCTCCTTATGCAGCCTACTGGCTAGAGACGAGGTGAGAGGCAGCTTCTTTAGGGCATTAAATCACCGGCTCTACAAAGCATAACTCACAGATTCAATTCTTGTCTCTGCTCATTGGCATTTGTGGTGATGAGTAGTGCAAACTCCAGTATTCTAATATTAATTATGCTGAATTATTCACAGAATCGTGTGACTCTCGGGATCTAATTTTAGTATATTATCAAGAGCCCCTGAAGAAATCCCTTAATGATTGGCAGTCACACCCCACACCTGCCCCTTGAGCTCCCAGTGTTTTATTTTATCAAAAGGTTTATCAGATTAACCTCTGTGCATTTACTAGTACTTTGTTATTTTATGGTCAAGTAATATTGTGTTTCTATACATATGCTACATTTAATTTATCAACTGATGGACATTTAAGCTCTTTTGATTTGGTTTTTCGAGACAGGGTTTCTGCATGGCTTTGAAGGCTGTCCTGGAACTAGCTCTTATAGACTAGGCTGGTCTCCAACTCACAGAGATCCGCCTGCCTCTGCCTCCCGAGTGCTGGGATTAAAGGCGCGCACCACTACCGCCTGGCCCGGCTGACTTTTGAGTTCTTATTATTTTGGGCCAGTATGGCTAGTGCTGTTATGAACATTGATGCACAAGTGTCTGTAGGCTCTTTGGGAAGAGCTAGTTTTAGCTGGGTGTGGTGGTGCACACCTCTAATCCCAATACTCATAGGCATAGGCAAGCAGATCTCCATGAGTTTGAGGCCAACTTGGTTTACACATTGAGTTCCAGGACAGCCAGGGCCACAAAGAAAGACTCTGTCTCCAAAACACATTTATTTTTATTCTTGTATGCATTTTGTGTTTGTGTGTATGTGCAAGTGAGTCCATTTGCCTTTAGAGGCCAGAAGAGGGCGTTAGAACCTCTGGAGTTTGTAGCAGGCTTTCTTTGTGCTACTAACCAGCTCCCAAATCATGACACAGAGACTTCTTATTAGTTATGAATGCTCAGTCTAGGTTAGGCTCATTTCTGGCTAGTTCTTTTAACTTAATCTATCTCTTTTTATCTACTTTTGCCTCAGGGCTTTTTACCTTTCCTTTCCTTCTGTGTATCTTACTTTCACTGCTTCTCATGTCTGTCTGGTGGCTGCCTGGTCCCAGGAGTCTCCCTTTCTTCCTCCCTAGTTCTCTTTTTCTCTCTGGAGCCTAGATTCTTCTTTCTCCTTATTCACTCTGCCCACCAGCCCCACCTATTCTTCTACTGCCTAGCTATTGGCTGTTCAGGTTTTTTTTTTTTTTTTTTGGTTTTTTTTGAGACAGGGTTTCTCTGTGGCTTTGGAGGCTGTCCTGGAACTCCCCTTGGTAGTCCAGGCTGGTCTCGAACTTACGGAGATCCGTCTGCCTCTGCCTCCCGAGTGCTGGGATTAAGGCTGTTCAGTTTTTAATTAGACCAATCAAGTGCCTTAGGCAGGCAAGGTAAAACAACACATCTTTACATAATTAAACAAATGCAGCATAAACAGATGTAATATATCGTTACCCAGTTAAAATAATATTCCACAGCAGGGCAGGGTGTTGGTGGCGCATGCCTTTAATCCCAGCCCTCGGGAAGCAGAGGCAGGCTGATCTCTGTGAGTTCGAGGCCAGGCTGGTTTACAGAGCGAGTTCCTGGACAGCCTCCAAAACAATACAGAGAAACCCTGTATCGAAAAACAAAAAAACAAACAAAAAAATTCCACAGCAGGAGTTGTTTGGGTGCTGGGAATTAAACTCAGTCAATAGGCCATTTTAAATTAAATAAATAAATAAATAAATAAATAAATATGCAAATCTAGTCCCATCTCCCTTGCTTATGATCTTCCAAGGGCTCCCACATGGGGGCTGCTTGTGCTGCTTCTCTCAAGAGCCATCATGGCCAATATGCAACATACACACAAAGCCCAAGATGAAGAACTCTCCTATCCAGGCTGCCTGGAGTTCGAAGCATTGCTGTTGTCTTAGTGTCCTTTGCTGGTCTGTGGGTACATCTTAAGCCTTTGGAGAACCAAGAGGATCCCTTAGATGACTGTCACCAAGAGCTTCTTATGTGGTTTATTCCTGTCACACCTGATTCCAGGATTTCCCCCCTTTTCTCCCTGTTCAGTTTATGAGGACCCTGCAGGATTTGCTCAATGACCTCCATGTACTCAAGTACACTGTTGAAACCCTCCAGAAGGATGTGGACCTGATGAAGTATATATTTGAAAAGGTACCATCCCGCTGTCCTTATCCTCTACTGGGCAGGCTGGTTAGACCTCCAGGGACTCCGGTAGTAAGGAAAATTCCAGAGGGCCTGTTGGAGAGTGTGACCATAAAGGGAAGAGAAGGGCTTCACCCGCCCTAGTCATTTGTCCTGTCCCTTGAACTTCCTGTAGTCCCTCTACACTCCTCACTCTGCTCCCTTAAACATCAGTTATCAGTAACAGAGACCCAGTTCATCTCGACTTAGGAAAAATAATAGAATTTATTGTCTTACTTTCTCAATTGCTTAAAACGTTTTTTTTTTAATTTTATGTGCATGGGTGTTTTGTCTCCCTGCATGTCTGTGCACCATGTGTGAGGCCAGAAGAAGGTGTCAGATCCTCTAGAACTGGAGATACAGATGGTTGTGAGCTACTATGTAAGTGCTGGGAAGTTTAGGGTTGTCCAAGAGTTGGCAACTTTAGAATTCAGTGTCCCCAGCTTTCCTCTCATTGGAAGCACTATCCACACTTAAAGGCAAGAAAGACCCAGACTAGACACACAAGCTATTACATAACTCCATGTCATCAGCCTGGACACAGCCTAGCCAACACAGACACACAAGCTATTACATAACCAGCCTAAACACAGTCTAACCAACCATGGAATGTTGGAGCAGGAGGAGCAGCCTCCGGACGACAGCAGACAAGATCAAGCTGAAGTCAGGAGCCAGGTGTTCACCTCCAGGCCAGCAAAGTGGCTGAGATTGAGCCATTTACCCCAAAGAGTGTGGTTTAATTTAACATTTGAGTCTCAGGCTGGTCTGGGGATGGGTCAGGAAGCAGGACCATAAAACACTAGTATCTTAGTTTGGGTGATGAAACGCCATGACCAAAAAGAAAGTCAGAGGAAAGAGTTTATTAGGCTTACAATTCCACATTGCAGACAGAAACTCAAACAAGGCAGGATCCCGGAGGCAGATGCTGATGCCGGAGGCCATGGAGGGATGCTGCTTACTGGCTTGCTTCCCATGGCTTGCTTAACCCACCTTCTTATAGAATGCAGGACCATCAGCGCAGGGATGACCACCATGCACCATGGACTGGGCACCCCCACATTGATCACTAATTGAGAAGATTTTTACAGCTGGATCTCAAGGAGGCATTTCCTCAGCTGAGGCTCCTTCCTCTGATGACTCCAGCTTGATTCAAGTTGACACACAAAACCAGGCAATACAGCTAGAAAGGACACCTTGGGGGCAAGTCTGTCTGCGAGACATCTTTTGCAGATTTGTTGTTCTGTTCCATCTTCATGTACTCTGTTAACAGGTCTCTAGCAGTCCAACCTGGCCTCCAGACAGATAGGTGGTAGAGAATGACTTAGGTCTTCTAGCCGTCCTGCTCCCCAGCACAGTGCTAGAATCACAGGCATGCACAATCACTCCTAGTTTTAGGCAGCACCGGGGATAAACCTTGGGTCTCATATATGCTTGACAAGTACTTTTTACCAACTGAGCTACATTGCTAATTCTCCTCTTGAAGATTCTTGTTTGGCTGGTTGTTTTTTTGTTTTTGGAGACAGGGTTTCTCTGTATTGCTTTGGTGCCTGTTCTGGCACTCACTCTGTAGACTGGGCTGGCCTTGAACTCACAGAGATCCACCTGCTTCTACCTCCTGAGTGGGATGAAAGGCGTGGGCCACCTTTATGTTCTATCTATTCAATGTTCTGAAAAACTCAGATATTGTTGAATGTTTTTTAGCCCATCACTTCCCAAACTTTTTTTTTTTTAATCTATGGAACCCTTTTTCTTTCCTGGGAAATTCTATTCATCTATTCCAAACTCAGTCATCTAATGTGGTGAGAAGCAGCCAGGCTGGGACCAGAACCTGTACCCCCGCCTCAGATTAGGCTTCCTGGACAGGTAAACCCAGAAAGAATGGAGCTTGTCTGTGAAGACTTGAAAATACAGAACCGGAAGTTGGGTGCCCTGCAGCGGGAAGTGGTGAGATCCTGGAATTCTGGTGTCTTGCCCTGGGCACTGGGGGCTGGGATGGGTATGGAGAGTAGTGTAGTCTGGAAAGAGTTTCAGTGAGCAATAAGAAGTAGCCATACCCATGCTATCAACAACCCCCCCCCCAGCCGTACCCTAGTTCACACTCATTCTCCATCCTACTGCACAGGTTACCCTCCAAAACAAGGTTCATGCTGTCCCCCAACCTGAAGACATGGTGCTCTGGAGTAGCCTCCATGAGGCCATGTTCACTCCGGTGAGTAGAGGAGGGGGAGTGGAAGAAGGGGGTCATGAGACCAGACAGTCAGCTGGTCCCCTTCCTTGCAGGGATCTAAGGAGGAACTGGATCCGTCCAACATGTGGCAGAGCATGACGTCTTTTCCAGAGTCTACTGTGGAGCAGTTTGAGGATGAAGGCCACACTCATATCTCACACCCCTCGCACAGTACCCTCATGCCTTTGGAAGCCACAGGAGTCCTTGAGGAGGCCGCTGAGTTTAGTGGCCCCCAGGGGCTAGGGCAGGCTCAGGTCTCTATGACTGAGTCTGTCCCTCGCCTTGCATTTGCGCCTGGGCATGTACCAGGGCCTAGTGGGAGGCCTGGTTTCATCCCAGCCTCCTGGCCTAGACCTGGACTGGCTATCCCGGGTGCATGGCCCTTACCACCAAGAGGCTGGCCTATGGCTTGGCCTATTTGGGATACGGGTATTGTCCAGCCTAGCCTAGGTCCATTTGGCCCTCCAGGCCAGATGTACAGGGCCCCTTTCCCAGTCATGGAAGCTAGACCACCATGGCTTCAGCCGCAACACCATGTTCCTCAAATGGGAACCCAGCTCCCAAATCTTGAAGAAAGAGAGGAAGAATATGAATATGAATATGAGTTTATAGAAGAGATCCCTAAGGATGGGGCACCCCAGGATGGGATTCCTAAGGAAGAGGCTCCCCAGGATGGGATTCCCAAAAAAGAGGCTCCCCAGGGTGGGATTCCACAAAAAGAGGCTCCCCAGGATGGGATTCCTAAGGAAGAGGCTCCCCAGGATGGAGTTCCCAAGGAAGAGGCTCCCCAGGATGGGATTCCCAAGGAAAAGGCTCCCCAGGATAGGATTCCCAAGGAAAAGGCTCCCCAGGATAGGATTCCCAAGGAAAAGGCCCCCCAGGATAGGATTCCCAAGGAAAAGGCTCCCCAGGATAGGATTCCCAAGGAAAAGGCTCCCCAGGATAGGATTCCCAAGGAAAAGGCTCCCCAGGATAGGATTCCCAAGGAAAAGGCTCCCCAGGATGGGGTTCCCAAGGAAGAGGCTCCCCAGGATGGAGTTCCCAAGGATAGGATGCCCCACCACAGAGCCCCCAAGGATGGATCTCCCAAGCACAGAGCTCCCAAAGATGGATCCCCCCAAGACAGATCCCCAAAAGATGAGGGTTCCCAAGACAGCACTCCCAAGGACATAGTCCACAAAGATAGGGCACGGAAGGACAAGACCCAAGCAGCACACTCAAAGGGCTCTCACTTGTCCCTAAAGAAGCTGAGGTCTGCTGTTGCAATAGCTGCAGCAACTGCTGCAGCTTATGCAGCTGCAGCAAACACAGCAGCCCAGGCAGCCAAAGCTGCTGCCAAGGCAATCAAAGATGTTCCTTCAACCAAAATGGCTTCTTTAGCCTCAATCGTGGCGGCGGCTGGGCCTTTGGGGGCCTATGCAGATTCCCTGGGTGCAGGAGCTAGCCATGGGGCCACCAATGTCATACCCTTCAGTGATGATGAGCTGGAAGACTTCCCTGAAGACCGGACACCAGTCACTCGCCCCGTCACACCCAAATCAGCTCTGTCCCAGGCTATGATAACTGCCATGCAGGCTGTGAGTCCTGAAGAGAAGAAGAAGGCTGTCCAGTACTCCATGAGCCATATAGCCCAGATGCCTGTCAGGCATGATTCCCTCAAAGAGGAGTTTTCTCATTTGTCAACCAGCCTGCACCAGCGCTTAAATTATCTAGGTAGTCCTGGCTAACCCTGGCAGAGGCTCAGGCCCTCCCTGTGGACTGGCTCCTTAGGCTTCCTCAACAAGATCTGCATTCAAATACTAGCCACCTGTTCCTTTGACTTAAGCACTAACCTCTTAATACTCTACTCTTTTTATCTTGAACTTTTCTTCTTCCTGCTTCCATTTGCTGAGTGTTGGGATTACAAGTATACAGCACCACACTTAGCTTTTTTTTTTTTTAAGACATATCTCTGGCTGTCCTGGAACTCACTATGTAGATCAGTCTAACTTTGAACTCACAGAGATCTACCTGCTTCTGTTTCCTAAGTGGTGGTAATTAAAAGCATGTACCACCATGTTTGGTTCATATGTTCTTTGTGAGTTTTTTAAAAAATTGTATCAGAGAGTCCCCCAGCCCAAGCTCACTGTATTTCTTTGGGACACCGAGCAAGCGTGTGAGCTCTCCTATCTTCCCTTTTAGCAGTCACTCTCTCTTTTTACTTCCAGCTAACATGGGAAGTGCTAGCAAGCTTGGTAATGCAGTGAGTGTGCTAGAGGAAAAGATTTGTAACCTCCAGAAGTCCAGGCTGCAGGTTAGTGTCGTGGCCAGAAGATGGTGCCTTGACTTGAGCTAGGGGCTGGCGCTTGACCGTCACCCTCCCAATCAAGCTGTTTATTGCTAGAAAGGGACCTGCGGAAGCGAGTGGGGTGGCACATCAGTTGCATGCATGCAGAGTCCATGGGCAGGTGGCTCTCCCTTTCGCTGTCAATAAGTATTTCGTGTGCTGGCAGAGGCCAAACTGGTGTGCATGGGCCTGGTATCTCTTCTTGATCTCAGTATCCTTCCATTTTGGCAACATCAGAAGCAGAGGCCTTGGATGTCATTGTCTCTCCCATTTAGGAAGAAGAACTCGAGAGAGTTTGGGGCCACCATATAGAGACGATGAAGAATCACTACATGGTGCTAGACAGGACAGTGGAAAAGCTCCAGATTCGCATGGATGACGTCAAGGTTCGGAGGTCTGAGGGCCAAGGGGGGAGCACTGGATTCCTCCCTGGGACCACGAGACCCTCCCCAAAGAGTTTATAAAAGAGTCCACTAAATGCAAGGGAAGCAGAGGACATTTTACTCTGCATAAATTACACTTCAATTAGCCAGAAGGTGATGGTACACGCCTTTAATCCCAGCACTTGGAGGTAGAAGCAGGTGGATCTCTGTGAGTTTGAACCAGCCTGGACAGCCAGGGCTAAACACAGAAACCGTCTCAAAAAACCAGCACTTGGGAGGCAGGCAGGTGGATCTCTGTGACTTCGAGACAAGCCTGGTCTACATGAGCGAGTTCCAGGATAGCCTCCAAAGCCACAGGGAAACCCTGTTTTGAAAAACCACAAAAAAGAGAGGGGGGGGGGGGGAGAAGAAAGAAAGGAAGGAAGGAAAGAAAGAATGAAAGGAAGGAAGGAAAGAAGGAAGGAAATGAAAAAAAATCTCAGGGTCTAGAGAGATGGTTCAGTGATTAAGGCTGCTTTTGCAGAGGACCTGGGTTTCATTCCCAGCGCCCACATGGCAGCTTAAAATTATCTGTAACTCCAGTTTCAGGGCATTCAATGCCCTCTTCTGGATTCCATTAGCACCAGGCATGTATGTGGTACCCATACAAACATGCAAGTAAAACATTCATATACATAAATCTTTTTTTTTTTTTTTTAGAAAATCCCCTACACATAAAGGACCTGGACAATGTCTATCCTTATAGGCCTTTGTGTTATCAACCTGAAGGTGGAAGAACAGATTTAAGGCTTAGTAACATCTGTCAAAGAAATCAGTATATGAATAAGTGGATTTCTCGTATCAGTAGCTCTATGTTCGTGACATTTCCCCTGAACCAGCTCTTCTTCCTGCAGAGTTAAGGATGGAGCTGGGTGTGTTGGGTGGCAGGTGCTTGCCACAGAGCCCTGAGTCCCACCTTCAGCACTGCTTGGACACAAGGACAGAAATAGAAGAAGGTTAACAAGTCCCCCTGGTCTCCATTTACATCCCAGTAGATACCAATACAGGGCAGGCTGTCGAGTGCAGTTCTCATCTTGGGTAGCTCAGTTGGTCGTTGTCCCTATGGTTGAGGGAGACCAGATGTGAAGACAGAAGAAGTCAGAGTTCATCTTGAGAGGAAAAGTGATTCTAGCCTCTGGGACAAGGGTGGCTCTTCCCAAGCAGGCAAGCTACTACTCCTGCCATTTAATTTTTAGTTTGTTGTTGCTTTTTTTTTCTGAGACAGGGTTTCTCTATGTAACAGCCTTGGATGTCCTGGAACTCTCTGTAGACCAGGCTGACCTTGAACTCACAGAGATCCTCCTGCCTCTGCTTCACAAATGCTGGGATTAAAGATGTGCACCACCACCGCCTGGCCTGGGGGTATTTATTAAGTGAAAACAGGCCAGCACTAATAGGGGATTTCATGAAATTATGTGACAGGAATTAAGGGTTTCCCTCTAATTCTTGTGCACTGCGTGGCCTGCTAATATCAGAGTACACTTGGACCCCACTGTAGATTAGATGAAGTGGACTGGCCTTAAGCATCTAGGGAACTAAATGGCCAGCTCCAGCTTCTCCAGTTTGTGCTTCCGTGGGTTGGCTTCTGGTGACACCATTTCCAAGTGTAAGTTTGTCCCTGGTCTCAGGTGGCTTTCTCTTCTGTCCCAGTTGCCCGTGAGCAGGAGCTCTAACCTGACCACCAGCTTCTTACCCACCTGGCCCAGTCCCCTTCCTAGCACATGGCAAAGTTGGAGGCACAAAACAGATGTCACCCTCAAGGCCACAATAAAGGCAGACCTGCCTGTGCTTTGTTCCTTCGTAGACCCTCAAGGCTGATATACAAAGGCTGGATCTGATTAAAGCAGATAAAACCACGATGGATCAGGAGCTGAGAGAAGTGAGTAAGCAGACAGTCCCCAGCCTCCCACCCCGTTAATCCTGTGCCTCTGATTTGCCCAATCAGGGACTGGAATCACCCAAGCAAAGACAGCAGCTAGCAATCCCTGCGTTCTTGCATTTCATTTAGGAAATCCAAGATTCCCTGTGCTCTTGGATTTCATTGAGGAAATCCAAGAGGCCTCAAAAGTTACCCACCCATGACTGGAAATTAGTGTCGATGTTTATTATTTTAAAAATCAGACCGGGGCAGTGGTGGTGCACGCCTTTAATGCCAGCACTCGGGAGGCAGAAGCAGGTGGATCTCTGTGAGTTCGAGGCCAGTCTGGACTACAGAGGGAGTTCCAAGACAGTCAGGGTTACCTAGTGAGATCCTGTCTCAAAAAACAAAATAAGAAAAAAAATCAGGCATCAGGTTGGGGATGGGTGTAGCTCAGTTGGCTGAGTGCCTTCCCAGTATGGAGAAAGCCCTGGATTCAATTCCCAGCACTGCATGAAATGGCATGAAGCCATAATCTCACCACTAGAAGCAGAAGAATCAGAAATTCAAGTTCATCCTTGACTATGGGGATACAAGGCCAGCCTGTATACCATGGTATACATGAGACTCTGTCTTAAAAAAATAAAGAAAATAAAAACTACATGTCAGCTTTCTGTTTGGTTCAGGCACCACCGCTGTATTTGAGCCAGTGCAGACACCACCACTGAACTGAAGCCAAGGCTACACATTCATGCCCTTCAATTAGAAAAGCTGACCCTAAGCTGGGCGGTGGGTGGTGGTGCACGCCTTTAATCCCAGAACTAATCCCAGAACTCGGGAGGCACAGGGGCTCAGGGGCAGAGAGGCAGAGAGGCAGAGGAAGGCAGATCTCTTTGAGTTCGAGACCAGCCTACTCTACAAGAGCGAGTTCCCGGATAGCCTCCAAAGCCACAGGGAAACCCTGTCTCGAAAAATAAAAAAAGTAAAACTGATCCCAGGGACCAGGGTTCCCCCGCCCCACCACCAGTCTTGCTGCCCTGAACCCCCTCTGCCTAGAAAGCTGACAGGGACGCCTTGGCAAGCAAGGCGAGCCGGACGGACCTGGAGGTGGTGGCCATGGAGCTGAATGAGATGGCTCAGAGCATGCTCCTGAAGGTCACAACCCACGAGAGCGAGTTGAAGAAGTCGCTGAAGCACCTCAGGAAGGATCTGAACACCAAGGTGAGCCTGCAGGAGGTAGCAACTGCTACCTAGCAAACTGCCCCAGAGCTTGGCAGCCTCAAAGAGCAAATGTTGATGGAGTTGAAGAGCAGGAACTTAGAAGCAGGTGTTTCAGAACCTGTGACTCCCAAGTCAGAGTGAATGTGTCATTCCCACTGTACCATCTGAATGAGCCATGTGAAGCCACTTCAAAGAGTGTACCCGAATGTGACTATTGGCAAAATGTTTCAATATCTCACATACTGACTTCTTAGGGCCACTTAAGGGGCCTCATAGCATGGCAGCCACTTGCGCGGGCGGGCATGCGTGCGCACCCATGCACGCACAGGCACACACACACACACACACACACACACACACACACACACACACGTGACCTAAGATAATAAGAAGAGTGTGCAATGTTTTTGCTGTTCAGTTATGGCAACCACTCCCATCATTCCCACATCAGCCTGTTGGTCATACAAGTTGGCCCTATTCTGTGCAAGAGGGAAAGAGTCCAGGGGAAAGAGTCCCAGACACATCTGAAGCCATGATGGAGGCTGACCTCCAGAAGTCTCAGGGTGATGCGAGCAAGCTAGCAGGTTGGAGTGGAGAAGGCTTTCTGCAGATAACACTAGGTCTGTCATTTGGTCATTCGTCACTCACTGACTACCTCAGTGTGCCTCACTTGAGGAGTGTGGACTGGGAGCCCCAGCCCTGCCTCCTTCTGCACAGTGTGCTACATGGCTCTTTTCTGTTTGCTTGTTTGTTTGTTTGTTTGTTTGTCGTGACAGGGTTTCTCTGTATTGTTTTGGAGCCTGCCCTGGCACTCAATCTGTAGACCTGGCTGGCCTCAAACTCACAGAGATCCGCCTGCCTCTGCCTACCAAGTGCTGGGATTAAAGGCGTGCGCCACCAACACCCAGTACTACCTGGCTCTTTTAACTGTGGTGGCAAGTTTAGAAATGGATGCTCTTGGTTTGAGTCTTAAACATGACTTCAGCTTTCCCAGCTGTAAGCTAGAGAGTTATTTATTCTCCGTTTATGCTCCTTGCTAGATAAGCAGTGAACCAAGCAGAAGGGGGCACTGTCTTTGTGGAGACAAGTTCCTCACAGAAAGATCACAAATCAGTGCAAAGCCACAACCCCTCAGCGTTCCCCAGAACAGCTGGCCTGTGTTTCTTTTGCTTCTGTGGAGCTGTGTCTAAAGCTGGACTGACAATTTGACCCGAGTAGGAATTATCACATAACTCACTGTACCCACGGAAGAGGATGGTGTGGTGCACAGCTGTAATCCCAGCACTCAGGAGGGTTGCTAGTTCAAGTACAGCTTGGGTACAGTGAGTCTGGAGGTCAGTTGAGGTGGTATAGCAAGACCCTGTCTTGTAGGGAGAAGGATAAGGGGTCCAGAATAGACAAATCCTAAGCACAGAGAGTGGGTTATTGGTTGGTTGCCAGGGGCTGGGGATTTGGGAGGAAACAAAGAAATGGAGTTTCTTTGGAGAGTAATGTAGATGTTCTAAAAAAGATTACAGCACCAAATATGGAGGTGTAAGGCTGCAATTTCAGCCCTTCCAATGCTGAGGCAGGAGATTGTGGCTTCCAGCCCACACTCAGCTACATGGTGAGGTACTGGCTCAAACAGAAGTAACAAATTGCCAGACGGTGGTGGCGCACGCCTTTAATCCCAGCACTTGGGAGGCAGAGGCAGGCAGATCTCTGAGTTTGAGGCCAGCGTGGTCTACAGAGTGAGTTTCAGGATAGCCAGGGCTATACAGAGAAACATTTCTTGAAAAACCAAAATAATAATAATAATAATAATAATAATAATAACAATAATAATAATAATAGCAATAATAATAATAAATTTGCCAGGCATAGTGCTGCATGCCTTTAATCCCGGAATTTAAGAGACAGAAGCAGATGGATTTGTGAGTCTGAGTTCTAGGACAGCCAGGGCTCTATAGAGAGACACTGCCCCTTAAAAATGTTTTTAAAAATTTAATTTGAAGCCAGGCGTTAATGGTGCATGCCTTTAATCCCAGCACTCTGGAGGCAGAGGCAGGTGGATCTCTGTGAGTTCGAGACCATCCTGGTCTACAGAGTGAGTTCCAGGACAGCCTCAAAAACATTACAGAGAAACCTTGTCTCGGAAAAAAAATAATAATTTGAATGTGATGATTATACAACTTTGGGAGTATACTAAAGAGATTGTCCAATTTATATGCAAACACTGGATAAATAGTTGTCAGATGTGTGAAAGTCAGGGTATAGGGTTCACTGGAGAAATATTTTTCCAGCCTCTAGCCATGCAGTTGAGCAGTAAATTTGGAGGCACGAGCTGGTGGCATTTCTTGCAATGGCTACTGGGAATCTCACTTTGCAAATTCCCTATGCCAATAGCACTCATAGAGGCATGAGCTGAATGGTTTTCCCTTTCCTGGGTCTCCACTAGATCCTCCTGCCTCTACCTCCCTACTGAGTGCTGGGATCAAAGGCGTGCACCACCACAGTGTAGCTAGCTGCTTTATCATCATCATCATCATCTTCTTCTTCTTCTTTTCCTTTTGTTTTTCAAGGCAAGATTTCTCTGTAGCTTTGGAGCCTACCCTGGCACTCGCTCCTGTAGACCAGGCTGGTCTTGAATTCACGTCGATCTGCCTACCTCTGCCTCCAGACTGCTGGAATTAAAGGCGTGCGCCACCACACCCCAGCTTTTATCTTATTCTTTGTGTGACTCCCTACCTGTTGTTGGGGTCAGCTAACTAACTGACAGGGCTTCTTTCTTCCTTGTGATTGGCAGCTAGTGCACAGTGATCTGAATAGCCTGAAGAAGGACATAGAAGAGGTCTGGAAGATAGTTCGAAAGCTTCTGATAGAAGGCCTGCGATTCGACCCCGACAGCGCTGCAGGCTTTAAGAAGTGAGGGTGCTTACACTGATACTCTTGCCAACAGAGAGATGCCCAGAATTCTAGACCTTGGCCACGTGGACAGGGGCAGGGGAAGGGTGGAAGGCAGCAGAGAGCCTCAGGCTTCTCTTTAGATGAACAAATTGAAGCTCAGAGAAGGAAAACCAGGATAGGCCCAAACAATTGGTGGGCCCAACTGCAGCCTGGGACCCCCAGGCAGGAAGATTTGCCATCAGCTTCTGTATACCTCCCTCCTGTCAGGGTGGCTTCACTAGTGGAGGAACTGATGTGATGTGCCAGTCCTGGGCCTGCATGGGGTGGGTAACCACAGCGCTGTCCCGGGGCCTCAGGCACTGACAAAGGGGTTTGCGGGACCTTAAATTCACCCCATCCCCAGCCCGGGGACCTGCTAACCCCTGACTACCTGACCTCCTCCTTGTCCTCCAGGAAACTGTTCGAGCGGGTGAAGTGCATCTCCTGTGACCGGCCTGTAGAGATGATGACTGGCCCGTGAGTACCGGGCCAGAAGGCGCTCTCCGGGTCTGTAGGGTCCACTCTGCAGACCACATACTCGAAGGCGCACACCTACCTAAATACTCATCCTTCCACACCATTCTACTGCCTCCATCGCCTGCCCCCCCTCAGTAGTTCCCCATATAGTGGAGCAGGTCTTCTCTCTCACCTTTATCACTCAGTCAGTGCTTAGTTCTGGAGACAGTCAGAGCCACAAAAAAGAAGAAGGACAGAGGGATCACTGAGGGACAGCAGGAATGTATTTCTGAGTTCCTTGATCTTTTGGGAGAGTCTTGCTATGTAGTCCAGGCTGGTCTCAGAATGTGCAATCCTCCTGTGTCACCGTCCTCAGTGATGGGATTTCAGGTGCACATCTTTAGTCCCAATCCTTGTCCTTACTTTGATACCATGTAAAGGGCGTGGTTCAGTGGCCTGTAACACTGCCACTGTTGCCTCTAGTTGATTCCAGGGCACTGCTTGTCCCCCAAAGGTGTCCCCAATTCCACCTTCCCATTACCACCTCACTGTAACCCAGGATGCCATTGGGTTTGTCTTTTCCAGATGTTTCCTGTAAATGGGACTGGTGTCTGGTTTCTTCACTGAGTTCAGTGAGATTCCTCCACTGTTACATTGTAGCAGAAACCAATGCTTCCCTCCACTGTTACAGCAGGATAATATTCCGTTGTCTGGGCAGAAAACCTTTTGTGTATCCATTCATCAGCTGATGGACTGCCCCCCCCCAGATAGGGTTTCTCTTTATTGTTTTGGAGCCTGTCCTGAAGCTCACTCACAGAGCTCTGCCTGCCTCTGCCTCCTGAGTGCTGGGATTAAAGGCGTGCGCCACCATGCCCAGCTGATGGGCTGTTTCTTTCAGCTGTTGTTACTAATGCTGCTGTGAACATGGGGGGTGTATCTGAGTACCAGCTTCCCATCATTTGGGGAACAAAGCCAGGAATGAAAACGCTGGGCCATATAGTGACTCTGTAAATTGCCCCACAGTAATCTGTCCTGGACTGCTTGATCTCTATTGAGCTAGGCCAGCACTGAGACCCACAAAGCTGCTGTAGCCCCCAAACCAGCACGTAGCTTTGGGGGCTTCCACCAGGATTTTCCTTTCAAACCACAGGATGGCATTGCAGTTTGATTGACTGTAGTAAAAAGACTGGAAGCAGCTGGAGGGTGGGGAGGACTGAGGCATGATCACAGCAGAGAGTGTAGACTGGATTGTAGAATGCTGGTCCAACAGAACATTCCTGGTGAGAAATCAGTAACTGCTCAAACCACACAGTCCTGGGTGGAAAGCACCATGCAATGTGCTAAGGACTAATGTGACCAAGAGCCTGGGTGTTAAATCTTTCTTTTTAATTTATTTAACCTTTATTTTATATGCATTGGTGCTTTGCCATGGGTGTCAGGAATTGGAATTGGAATTATAGACAGTTGTGAGCTGCCATATGGGTGCTAGGAATTGAACCCAGGTCCTCTGAAAGAGCAGTTAGCACTCTTAGCCATCTCTCCAGCCCCCCTGGGTGTTATCTTGTCTGAATTTTGTTAGTCACTTGTAACCACCAGCTAGCATGGCTGTGGGAGAATATTAATGACTTGAAAAAATGATATCAGATCTGATAATCATGGGGAAAAAGAAAAATGATAATGAAATCAAATCATATGTATGTGATTTTCCAGTTTTCTTTAAAGAAGTTGCATAAACATGAACAAAATATTGGAAGGATAAGAATGTCAAAGTCTGTTCCTGTTATGTTGCTTGTTTCTATGTGCCTTCCTGTACTTTATAAAATGGAAACAAGTATGTTTCACTCAACATGTCTCATCGCAGCTAACCATCTACACAGTAAAAAAACACTTGTGCATGTGCGTAACCATCACACAGACGGAGAGGGGAGCAGGCCCAGCTCCCTGGAAGGCTGCTCTGGATTTATTTTTATTTCTTTATGAAGACAAAATACACAGGGCATAACCTCAGCCATGTGAAGTGAGCTCTCACAGTTGGTGTGTCCATGATGTACAGCCTCCATGGGAGCCTGAGTCCTTTGCCATGCTCCTTCCAAGCAGTGGGGCCCTCTTTGTGCCCATAGCTCCTGGCAAACACCCATCTGTAACAAATCTCTGGGATTTCCCTCCTTTGGTTTTTGGTTACTATTTTTTTTTTAGTTATTACTAGAGAAAGGCATACACACACACACACACACACACACACACAGAGAGAGAGAGAGAGAGAGAGAGAGAGAGAGAGAGAGAGAGAGAGAGAGAGAGAGAGAGAGAGAGAGAGAGAGAGAGTCAGTCCAAGGTAGCTTTAGCCTTGGATGAAGTATGTACTAATAGTACAGGCTGACTTTGCATTTGCTATCCTCCTGCCTCAGACTCCCAAGTGTTGGGATTACAGGGGTGTACCACCACCCTGGCTTGGTTTTCACTTTATATTCTGAACAGTGTTTGTATCTTCCCCCAACTGTCAGCTACAAGCTTTGTACGTGGGCTTCAGGCTGTAAGCTGCAGTTTCCAGGGTAGAAAGTCCTATGCTTCCTCTCTCCAGGCCTGGGAGCCTGGAGCCCTCTGCTGGCCACATGCACCTCCCACAGCCCTGGTCCCCTCTGCCTCCACAGACAGCTGATCACCATCCGTAATACCAATGGGCTGTCACGATTGAGGCCAGCCAGTGCCAACAGCTTCGAGTATCTGCAGCGGCAGCTAATGAGGTGAGGGCCATCCCCACCCATTATCCTCAGGGAGGCCCAAGACCCCTGCTAGCAGAGACTTTCCTTCCGTGCAAGAGCCAACCAGCCTGGGGTGCCCATCTGAGAGGCTGTGGTGGGACTGATAAGTACACAGAAGACAATGGAGGACAGGAACCAATGTTTGCATTGGTATCTACTGTGGGCTGGAACTTAGGTGGGTCTTGTAGGAGAGGCATATTATGCTAGCTACTCAGGAGACTGAGGCAAAAGGATCTTAAGGTCTTCCTAAGCTACAGAGTGAAACCTTGCCTCAAAATAAACAGAACAAAGGGGCCGGGGCTATAGCTCAGCGGCAGAGTGTTTGTCTAGCATGCAAAAGGCCCTGGGTTCAATCTCCAGCACTGCTGAATGGACAGGGGGAGGCTGGAAATGGGAGGACTTCTAGTTAAGTTGTGCAGTCTCTGGAATCTAGTATTAATATGCTTGTTTCCTGGTGGTTGGGTAATTGAGGATCCTCTGGGGCCCTTCCTGAGGCCTTGCTGGGTCATAAGGCTTCCTTTGGAAGTGTATTCCATTATCATCCCATTTCACAGTTGAAGAGACTAAGGCTCAGACTATGTAACCTGCCCAAGACCATGGCTAGTGAGTGGCTGGGGAGCCTTATCTTTTCTCCCTCAACCTAGCTGGCTACCTGGACCTCAGCTCCATTTCCCTCGTTCTTGAGTTTCAGGGGTCCTTCCAGAGCCCAACCTGTGTGAGCTTCTGGCCAACAGTGGAACAGGGATGGGGGAATGCACAGCTGTGTGCTAATCACCATCAGGGGAAGGATGAATAAGCTGTACCACCCACCTTCTTTGATACTGTCCAGGGCCTTGCGGCCTGTGCAGGCTCCTCCATGAGGGTCCTCCATGTGGCTGTGACACTTTACCCTGTCCAGGGAGCAACAGCATCGAGTGCATTTCCAGAACTTTGGAGCCCATGAGGAGGGTCTAGGCTCCCAGAAGGACTGGGGCGATGGACCCCGAAATGACACCACCTTCAAGCACAAGTCACATGACCTGTCAACAATCTACCCTTATGGGGATCCTGAGATAATGGACTATGACACTGTGAGTCTGGCTGTGCCCTGGCTCTGGGCATCTGTGTGCATTAAGAGAAAGGGGTAGCAATGGAGACCCTGACTCGGGACCTGGGTCATCCACAGGCCGAGGTGGACATCCTGGGAGTGAATGGGATCCTGTACAAAGGCCGAATGAACAACCAGTTTGGGACTCGGACTGGGGAGAAGGACCTGGCAGGTGAGGAATACTGGTTCCTGGGGTTCCTGCATTCCTGCTGAGGTCTGGTTCTGTTGGCAAGGACAGGGGTTAAGGGGTCTCAGGGCTGGGTGCTGCCCATGGCTAAGGAACCCTCACAGTCACCTCCAAGAGTAGGGTCCCCATTGTGTGCACCAGGCACCAGGAAATAGTGAGAAGCAAAAGTAATGAATGCCCCCCCAGGACCCCTGGGTGGGTGTGGCCTGTAGGCACATAAGAGAAGGTATGAATCCATGGTGACAGAGATAAACCCCTGAACCAGCCAGCCATGGAGGCATACGCCTTTTGTTGTCTAGTTTGTTTTGGTTTTTTGAGACAGGGTTTCTTTGTGCAGCCCTGGCTGTCCTGGAACTCACTCTGTAGACTAGGCTGGCCTCACAGTGGGTCTCTGAGTTCAAGACCAGCCTGGTCTACAGATCAGGTTTCAAGACAGCCTGGAATACACACACAAAATGAAAGAAAAGATCCAACTGAGCTGAAGCACTAGAGGTGCATCTTAGTGACAGTTTATAAATGCAGGGCCCTGGGGCTCTTTCCCTGTACTGGAAAACAAATGGATAGCTGAGCTGGAGCAAGACCCCAGCTGGACATTAGCAAAGGCTGCCCGGGAGGGAGGCTGGCTGGGGATGAGTGTCAGGCAAAGCTGGTCCTCCGGGGAGCGATTAGACAGCTCCTTGAACACCTTTGAAGAAGGTACAGGGTTAGTTGGTGAAGGGTGGAGAGGGAAACGTGTGGTCTGCGTGGAGGAGGGGCAGGTTCAAAGGCCCTGTGGTAGGCTGTGCAGAACTAGGGAGGATGAGTCTACCTGGAGCATAGAAGCCAGGGTAAGGGTTAAGAACCATGAATAGAGGCCAGGTGTTGGTGGAACAAACCTTTAATCTCAACACTCAGGAGGCAGAGGCAGGCAGATCTCTGTGAGTTCGAGGCCAGCCTGGTCTACAGAGTGAGTGCCAGGACAGTCTCCAAAACAATACAGAGAAACCCTGTCTCGAAAAACCAAAAAAAAAAAAATAATAAATTAAAAAACCATGAATAGAGCTGGACCCAGGAGGCCAAGGGTCAGAGCAGTGAGAGACCCCAATCCTTGTGCATTTTGAATTGGTTGCTGTGGTTATCCTGGTATCTGGGATCCCCGAGATTCTTGATTTTATCACTGGGTGTGTAATGAAATACAAAAATGGAGCTTCTCTGTACACCACTGGGATTTTTTCCTCTGGGAAGGTCATGTCTAAAGCTTGCCCCGTCCAGGAACTGTAGCACTCGCATAAGCAGTGACACAGGATGCCAGGGCATCTAATCCATAGGAATTTCATGGGCTGCCCATGGACCAGAGCACTGAGCCTGACATGCAAAGAAAAGGTGTCCAGACAGGGGACACACCCACAGCAGCTGCCAGAGTTCACCACCACACCCCAGGGCCCCAGAGTCACAGGGCAGTTTTCCCAGATCTGAAGTCCTAAGTCATAGTATAGGCAGAGTCTCTCCTGACCCCTGACAGCTCCTGTGGCGGATGGAACAGATGTCTTGCCAGGGCCAGATCACTACAGCTGCTGCGACTGCAGTCACCGCCTCCCCTCCAGTCCCTTCTCTTCTGATTCTCAAGAGGACACTTATCACTGAACTTCAGGCTTAGTGTAATATAGGACCATCCATTTCAAAGCCTGACATTACATCGCACAGATCTTTTGTTCTAATAAATCACATTTGTAAGTTCCACAGAATATACCTTTTAGGAGTCCATTATCAACTCACTCATAGACCCCGCCCTATCTCCAAGGGGACAGAATGCCATCTCCCATGCCCTTTGCCCAGGCAGGGCATGGCTGTTCAGCAACTCCAATGCAGATCTGATGGGAGGGGACTCAGCTGGGGCTAATGTTTGATGAGCCCTACCTTTGTGCCACGCCCACAGCAACCAGGTGAGGCGTTTCACAAGTGCACAGAGGAGATCCTTTTGGTATGAAGCAGTCTCAGGAGAGGAGACTGAACCAGTGGGGAGACAATCCCAGCTCCATCACTGTAGACCTTCTACGGTGGTTGAGGGAGGGGCTTTTCTCTCAGTGGGTAGGATCTTCCCAAGAACCACGTACTAAAGCCATGCTTGAGTTGTAACAAGCTCAACAGCTTTACCTTGCTTGGGTCTCACCAGAGTGAAAGTCTGGCCTGATGTAGGAGCCAGAACTCTGGATGGGCCCCAACTATTCAGATCTTTTCTCCTTAGCTGTGAAGGTTTCGTGTCCCTCAGTTCAAAATCCGAATGATCGAGTGCGCCCTGGATCCTTACTTACTCCAGGCTGCCCCCGTGAGTACCCACCTGGGTTCCAGTGATCTCCAGCTTCTACTGGTCCCTCCCCTTCCCCTCACCTTTAGCCTGGGCTTCACTCCCCCCATCTCTCCCATTCTTGTCTGCTCTGTTCACATTTGCTTTCTGGCCAGGAAAAATGGCCTTGGGGCCTCCAGCCATTCTGGGCTTCTGCATTCCCCTGAAGGGAAATTTCTTGGGCAGTACATGACCCAGAGGTCCCCTGGCTGCAGAGGTGGGACAAAGGAGGCCATTTACAGTCCTGAGCTTCTTGTCCAAGGCTGCCAGGAGGACTGGACCCTTGAGTCTCCCTGGTTCCTATCTCTGGACCTCAAGAGGACCTTAACCGTCACAGAGCAGTTCCTCTCTGCCTCTTCTGGTTCAGCAGTGTTACAAAGACAAAGTAGTTGAGGCTCAGTCCGGACACCTGAGCCGTGACTCCAAGCCCCCTGCCTCCAGGTGCACCAGTCTATTCTAGCACCCACCTTTGGAGTTATGTGTCTTAGTCACTCTTGAGGAAGTGCTGAGGACCAGGACCAGAGGAGCTGCTTGGCCAGCACTGCCATGGCTTACAGTGCACCTCTAGTCTCCGGCTTCTGTTCCCTGGGGGGGGGGCAATCAGGTCAGCAGCTTCCAGAAATGCTAGACACGAGTTCTCCTGCTTCATCTCCAGCCTTGGGCCCCCGCACCAGCTTCAGCTCTGCCACAACAGCGGCTCGGCCGCCATCCCTGCCACCAGTGCCGCAGCTACCACCACTGATGCCACCCTCAAGGGATCTGCAGGAGGCCCCTGGATCCACCAGGCACACGAAATCTCTGCGACTGGAGTCCCTAGCCAGCACACAGGTTGCGGAGGAGCACACCCACCCGTGAGACACAAGTCTGTGACCCAACTACCCTGGGGTCCCCTTCACTCTAAGGAAGAAACCTGGGGCCCTGGATCAGACCCAGAAAAGGGTGCAGGGACCCTGGATATAGGGGGAAGGGTCTGCATATGGGGTCCATGTTGACTCAGTGCTTAATTATGTATCTAAAGTACAAACCACAAAATCCTTGGCCAACATTTGCATGAATAACACAGCTTTTGAGTGAAGTTTTTTACAGAGCTAACTGAATTTCTTAAGCAATTCCCCAAACAGCACCAAGTGGTTTTAAAACAACGCTTTTGGGTTGGCGGAAGGCGTGCCTAGCTAGCACAAGCCTGAGTTTGAACCCCTAGCACCAATGCTGGTATGGTGCACACACTAACAATACGGCACTTTGGTTAAAATGGCAAGAGGACTCGGCCAAAGACACCCTAAACTACAGAGTGAGTTCACAGCCAGCCTGGAACTCATGAGACTCTGTGTCAAACAACAAAAACAAAAAACCCCTCTGGTTGGCATTTTGCTAAGTGTAATCAGGATTGGCTTCTGCCTCCTTGAATTTCTCATTGAGGCCAATAGTTCCCCATGGTAAGCAAATTTCACCATGCACTATTTTTATTTCCTGTAATCATTTCCTCCAGTGACCATTATCATGAGGTGAACTGTTTTTATTTGTGTGTGAGAGGGTGTATGGTAGTGTAAGCTCCTGTGTGCGCATGTGCAGAGGCCAGTAGAAGACACTGAGTATCCTGCTCTGCCACGCTCCACCTTAATACCTTGAGACAGGTTCTCATACTTATGCAGCAAGCATTCTTATTTGTTGAGTTATATCTTTAGCTCTATTTATTTTTGAGATAGGGTCTCATGTATCCTAGGCTGGCTTTGAATTCACTCTGTAGCTGAGGATGACCTTGACCTTCTGATAATTCAGTGTGTACCGCATGTTGGGATTACAGGCTGATGCTGCTGTACCCAGTTACTGCAGTGTTGGGGATCAAACCAAGAACTTTGGCATGTTTGGCATGCACTCTAGCAACTGAACTACATCTCCAGCCTTTGAATTAATTAACCATTTACTTTTTTTTTTTTTTTTTTTTTTTTTTTGGTTTTACGAGACAGGGTTTCTCTGTATTGTTTTGGAGGCTGTCGGTCCAGCCTGGCCTCGAACTCACAGAGATCCGCCTGCCTCTGCCTCCCGAGTGCTGGGATTAAAGGCATGCGCCACTACCACCCAGCTGTTTTTTTGTTTTTTTCCAAGACAGGTTTTCTCTGTGTAACAGCCCCAGCTGTCCTGGATCTTTGTAGACCAGGCTGGCCTTGAACTCAGAGAGATCTGCCTGCGTCTGACTCCCAAATGCTGGGGTTAAAGGCATGTACCACCACATCCACTTACTTTTACGTCTTAACTAACCCATAAGGAGACTGGTATGGCATGTTGGCTACCTCCAAGGCTGAAGTACTGCAAACGTATTCTAAGTCTAGCAGGTCCACAGCCCATGTACTTGATAGAACAATATACCCTGGGGTTCCATTTCCCTGTGGCAATTAGTGACTAGTCTTGGGGCATGAAGTGGAGGGCATGAGTGTAGCCACCTCCCCTGAACTCTCAAGCCAGGTATCCCTTCTATCCGTTTTTCTCTCTTCTAAGTCTCACTCCCTCATAGTCTTCTTGTCTCCTATCTCTCTACTGCTGAGAGTTCCACCCCACCTCACAGATACAACTTTCCTGAGCACAAGTTGGAGGGCATGGCTCCTGACCCACCTCAGAGGTCACTCAGTCTCTGGGCTGAGTGGGGAGCTGGGGCAAGCCGGGCAGTGGATAACTTTCTGGAGGAGGGGGGTTGGGGGAGGGGCTCTTGAAAGGAGAGCTCCAAATTCTGCCTAGGGTTGGTGTTGGAAGAAACCCCTGGTTTATGAGGCCATTGGTATGTAGGCCTTTCCCCCACACTCCTGGAGGCCTCTGGTCAATTCCAGTTTGTGGCCTGAGGCCACCCCCAGTCAACTCACCCTTTCTTTTTGCAAGTGTCCAAATGAGGCTGGGGCAGTCCTAACATAGGCAACTCGTTTCTCTACTCCTTCCAGGAGACAAACCACAGATAGGTATTTTGGCCATTTTCTGGCCAGAATAAAGTCTTTCTCTACCAGGCATTGGTAATTGCCTTTAATCCCAGCATTTGGGAGGCAGAGGCAGGCAGATCTTGGAGTTTGAGCCAGCCTGGTCTACAGAGTGAGTTCCAGCTAACAGTCAGAGCTGTTGGGGGGTGGGGGTGGGTGAAGAGAAAGACAAACTTAGTCCTTTTGGATCTTAGATGAGGAACTTGGCTTAGAGCCCTCTGTAGTCAGTGGCTTTGTCCACTTTCCACATGGGTGGGCCACTGGCTGAGATTCAGCTACCAGTGGCCCCGTCCAGAACACCCGAGGCCTGCAGCAATCACAAGCTGTCACCACCACAGCAGCGTGTCCCCTGAGCTGCTTCCACTGTGTAGCAGACAGATCATGCTACTCCACAGGCTCAGGGTAACACAGCTCTCTGATTCATCCAGAAGGCTGTACCCATTGGGAACTGTCCCCTTCCCCATTGCAGAAGGTTGTTTCTTGGAAAGTGGGGTCTGGGCTGTGCCTATGCATGTGTCCCTGACTTATGGACATCCAGGGACTTTCCCTGGTTCTCAAAGAGGGCACCACTTTGCCTTACAAACTTATGTCTAACCCCAGCTGGTCATCTCAAAGTGGCTTTTTGAGACTCTTCCACAGGTTTATGACCCTTAGTGGTCAGAACTTGAGCTGGTTCCTACTGCCCCCTGGAGTGAGGACAAGTCCTCAATTCTGCAGGTCAGTGTCTATTCTTTTACTTTGGAACATGTTATTGGGAACTCAACTTCAAAGACAGGCTTGGCCCTAGAGTGGAGGACCTGCAGGTTGGAGGCTGGGAATAGGTAGTTGCCAGGAATGTGGTTGACCCATCACAACAGGGGAAGGCATTCAGACAGCAGAATCCCATCTCAGGCCTGTCTCAGTCTTTTCTTCAACACGGAGCTCTTAAAACCTGGATTGGAAGTAGCTGCAAGACCAGACTGGATGCAGGGTGGGGTGAGGTGACCAACGGTCTTGGTTTGTCTAATTGGCATAGGGCATCTCAGGATGTCAGCCCTTGAGTTTTGAGATTAAGGTAAAAACCAGGGATGGTTGTGCACACCTGCAATACTAGCGCTCAGGAGGTAGAGGCAGGGATACTAGAAGGTCAAGGCCGTCCTCAGCTATACAGAGTTCAAGGCCAGCCTGGGCTACATAAAGCCCTGCTGTCTCAAAAAACAAAAAAGGGACTGGAGAAATGGCTTAGTGGTTAGGAGCACTGGCTGTTTCAGAGGATTTAGGTTTGATTCCCAGCACCCACATGGTGGCTCACAACCATCTGTAACTCCAGTTCTAGGGTATCTGAAGGCCTCTTCTGACCTCTAGGCTTACATGTAGTACACATATATACAAGCAGGCAAAATATGCAACCACATTAAAAAAAAATTTAGCCCGGCATTGCTGGCTTATATCTTTATTGCTAGCACTTGGGAGGCAAAGGCAGGCAGATCTCTGTGAGTTCGAGGCCAGCCTGGTCTACAGAGCAAGTTCCAGGACAGCCTCCAAGAAACCCTGTCTCAAAAAAACAAACAAAAACTTTAAACAGCAAAGGCTGAGGTGACTGGCATGGTGAGAGAGAGGGTGTGAAGCTACAGAGGGCCAGGCAGCACAGAAAGTGAGGTGTCTTCTGTAGAGAATAGGGTCTATCTGGATGTTCTGTTGAAGCAGGGCAGATGTTGCTCAGTGATCACCTTGTACCAGGAGACCAGCAGCACACTGCTGTGAGTGAATGGTCATGAATACTTTCTCTACATCAAAGATCACAAACTTATTAACCTAAGGTGTAAACTACTGACAATGTCAGGCAAATGTGTGTCCTGGGAAGAGCTTAAAGGCTAAGCTTAAGCTCTATGCTGGATGAAAAAGCCTTTCTGACCCTATTCCTAGCACACCACGCTGCCAGCTCTCCCAGTGACTCTTCAGCTCGCTTCCCCCCCCCCCCAGACAGGGTTTCTCTGTGTAGCTTTGGAGCAGATCCTGGCACTCACTCTGTAGACCAGGCTGGCCTCAAACTCAGAAATCCGCCTGCCTCTGCCTCCCAAGTGCTGGATTAAAGGCTCGCGCCAACGCCTGGCTCAGTTCACTTTTTTCTTTTTTTTTTGGTTTTGAGTCAGGGGGGTGTGCGTCACCACTGCCAGCTTGGTTGGGTTCACAATACCAGAGGTTTTCCTCTTCTTACCGACCTTGCCTTATTAGGTCTGTACAGAATGACTACAACAGGGCTTATGGGCCTGGCGAGTAGAGCAGGTCCCCAGGCATCTTGCGTGGGGTCGGACATGGCTTTGCCATCCTGAGCCAGCTCCATGGGTGCCCATCTCAAGAGGACTCAGCCCCACCTCCCCACGCCAAGAGCTGTTTTTAAGGTTCATTTGAGATACACATACACAGTACCTACAAAGGAATTGGAAATGCATTCCAGCAAAAGATCTTCATTTTAGTCAACCCAGGAGGCCTCCCCACACCAGGAGACCCCAGTCAAAAATCTCATCTGTCTGCTGGGCAGGGACTGTTGTTAAAAGCCCCTTAGAGACCTCTAGGGTCATAGCCAGCATTGGGGACAGTGTGGTTCTCTGGGTTGGTCGTGGTGTATACTCTGGCTGGGCCACTAGACAGACCCTGGGGACACTGAGCAGCCCTGGGTGTGGCCCCAATCTCAGACTCTCAGAGGAGAACAAGTGCTCTCTTCAAGGCTGTTGGAAGGTGCCCCGGCAGCTGCAGAGAGCAGTGTGAACTTGTGTTAACAGTCAGTGCCCTCTCCCATCTGTGCAGGCTTTTCCTTCTGCAATTACTCTGAAAAGCAAGGTCCTGCCAGAGGCTGGCTTATTTCAAGACAGCAGCTAGAAATACCACTGGTACCTGACATAGCCAATGAAATGGAGGGGACCAACCTGGCAGAAGTGGGTCAGGCTGCGTCCCTAGTGTGATGGCCAGTTCCCACCAATTGTGGCCTTGAGGTAATTTGGGTCACAAATTCCAGTTTTCCAAGGTAAGTCAGAAGTGAGGCCTTTTATAGTAAACCTTTTGGCTTTAAAATGCTGACCATAGTTAACAGGCAACAGTGTGAGTACATCGCACGGTATTAAGACCCAGATAACCGACCTCCAGTCTCACAGGAAGGGTACAACCTGTCAAAGCAGGGCTCTCATTTCTGTATGTCGAAATGCCCCCGGGATCATGTGCACAGCTCCAAACACACTCTTTAAAGCAACTTCATGAATGCAAATGGCTTTTTTTGTTTTTGTTTTTCAAGACAGGGTTTGGGTCTACAGAACTCAGGTTTGTAGACCAGGCTGGCCTCCGTCTACAGTGAGCCACCTGCCCCTGCCCCCGATTAGAGGCATGCACCACCACAGCCTGACCCACAAATGGCATTTTTAAAGAGTGGAATAGAACACCAGTCATTTGGGCAAGCAGGACATGATCAGCTCTAGCAGGGTGGTTTTTGCTGTTATTCTGAGACAGTCTCCTCTATCCCAGGCTTGCTGGAGATGACCTTCAACTTCTGATCCTGCTTACACATTCGAGTTGGGAGATTACAGGTGTTTGTGCAGCACCAGGCCTCATGTATGCCAGGCAAGCATAGCCCACACTGGTTTTCCTGTTGCTCAGGCGGCTCCGAGGAATTGCTTGAGGGAGCACTGCCAAGGATGGCTTACACTTTCACTGAACAGATCATTGCTGGTCTTCTGCCTCTCAACTTCCTGGTGTGGGTTCAGCTATAGGAAGATCCAGGGGTTTTATGTTACAAGATACCACCAGCCACATCTATCTGGCTCTCGGAAGTTAACTTGCCACTCTGAGTTGTTCAGACCACCCCAGACCAGCACTGGAAGTACACCAGCAGGGCTTGTGCTTCCACTGGGAGATGAGTTCCCAGGTCCCACCTGCAGGAGGGCTCCAGCATATAAATCCAAGTATCAGTCTAGAATCCTCATTCAGGGCAGTTGTAGGATGGCTAGCAAACATGGGTACAATAGCTCACATTTGTAATTTCTGCATTTGGTCGAGTTCAGGACTCTTCTGAGCCACAGTAAGACGCTGTCTCAAAACAAAACCACATGAAAGTTCTCAAAAAATTCAAGCACTCAAAATACCCTCATTCTTCAAGAAGTTTGGAGTCTGGTGGCTGTGTGCTCAGCTGTTTTATCAGAACCACTTGGTAGAGGAAGCTCCATATTTTTAGTAACAGCTTTGAAGTATAATTGGCCCACCAGAAAACTCACCTTTTCCAAGTGTAAATTGAATGGCTTTTAGAGTAGGCAGAGGGATCACTGATGTCTACCTACTATTCTCCCTAGCACCGACTGATGCAGATGCATTGGGAAAGCTAGGGATCATTTAGGCTAGGTGTGTGAACTATGTGATTAGCAGCAGCCATCCCCCCAGAGAGGACACCAGCAGTGTCTACACAGGGTTTTGGTCAACACAGTTGGGATGGGTACTACTTGACCTCGTGGGCAGGCTTCCAGAATGCTGGGCATCACACTCATATAGGACAGCTCTCACTGTGAGGATAGTCTCTCCAGATGCTAACAGTGCTGAGGCCAGAAAGTCCCTCTGCCTTAATGGGTGTAACCACTTGATAACCCCAGGCCCAACTCTAAGCAGCCTCCCAAAACAGCTAGGTCTATGTCAGCCTCAGTTTGTTTATCAGATAATTTTATGGGGTACTTTTTTTTTTTTTTTTGGTTTTTTTTGAGACAGGGTTTCTCTGTGGCTTTGGAGGCTGTCCTGGAACTCGCTTGGTAGTCCAGGCTGGTCTCGAACTCACAGAGATCCGCCTGCCTCTGCCTCCCGAATGCTGGGATTAAAGGCGTGTGCCACCAACGCCCGGCTATGGGGTACTTCTTAAAACTTCAGTGTCAGCTGGGTGGTGATCCCAGAACTCGGGAGGCGGAGGCGGAGGCGGAGGCAGAGGCAGAGGCAGAGGCAGAGGCAGAGGCAGAGGCAGGCAGATCTCTTGAGTTTGAGGCCAGCCTGGTCTACAGAGCAAGTTCCAAGATAGCCTCCAAAACAATACAGAGAAACCCTGTCTCGAAAAACCAAAAAAAAAAAAAAAAAAAAAAAACCCTTCAGTGTCAGTCAGGCGGTGGTAGCATGTACCTTGGAGGCAGAGGAAGGCAGATCTGTGAGTTTGAGACCAGCCTGGTCTACAGAGTGAGTTCCAGGACAGCCAGAGCTGCACAGTGAAAACCTGTCTTGAAGAGCAAAACCAAACCACCTCTCAGTGTCTATTTAGTAACATGGGCTCCTGTTAAACTCTGACTTGGGATGTGGGCTGGACGCTGAAGCCCTATGTATCAGACAAGTTCCAGGATGCTGCTGCTGTCCACTTTGCCATGAAACACTATTTTGAGCAGTGTGGGTATTGTCCTCCACAACAGACCACCCAGGGGCAGCTGAGCATTTAAAAACTGACACTTGCTGGGCACTTTTAATCCCAGCACTCAGGAGGCAGAGGCAGAGGCAGAGGCAGGCAGATCTCTGAGAGTTCAAGGCCAGCCTTGGTCTACACAGTAATTTCCAGGATAGCCAGGGCTATTACAGAGAAACCATGTCTAGAAAAACAAAACAAAACCCAATCAAAAAAACTGACACTAGATCATGGTGCATCATACATTGTCCACATAGTGGGTGACCCCAAAAGAGACCCTCTAGGAACCATTTCCTACCATCCCTGAGAGGAGGAGCTGCAGAGTAAGACTCAGGCCAAGCACACCTTCCTTCCCCTCCTGCCTCTACACAGGCATCCAGGTTGGTACAGGAGCCCCACCAAGTCCTATTGGTGGTTAGGCTAAGGGTCCAAGAAGAAAGATCCATGTGGAGCCCAGGCAGACAGGCATAAGCCCTGCTCAAAGCAGGACTGAGACCTACCCATTTCATCAGGAAAAGGGGTAAAGAAGTGAGATTCTGGGAATAAAGGCTAGGAAACTTAACAGGGATAGGCAAGAAGATTTCAGACCATGTAGACAGTACAGCAAGAGACAGTAGTGTGGAGCTAGTAGAGAACAGGGTGGCTCATGTTCAGCTCAGCCATTTCCTTCCAGAACCAGCCAGCAACGCCCAGGATGTATAAGGCAAGACTACAGAGCCTGGTGGTAGGTTGGAATTCTTTTCTCTTTTGTTAAAAGGGGGGTAGGAAATGGGGATCAGGTACCCCTGGGCTCTGGGGAAGAGGCATGCAGGAAACCCCAGCAGGCAGGCACTGGGGGATGTGTAGAAGAGTCCTGGAGCTTCCCATAATCCTTTGCAGGAAATAGCAATGCTGGCAGATAAGGAGGTGGAGTGAGGCAGGGCCCTTGGGAAGAGGGGGTGGTGGGCCAAGGGGCTTGGGGCTCACTCTAACATGCAAAGTCCAGCTGCCCCATAACTAAGTTGCTTTTGAAGAGCGACATATGTATAAATACAGACACAGCTACACGCACACATGCGGAGAAAGCTCTGCATTCCCGAGGGTGGGGATCTAGGCCTAGTAGGCCCCAAGACAGGAGTCAGACACATCTCTGCCACCAAGTAATTTCTGAAACACTCCAGGTGGTGGGGCCAGGCAGGTGAGTCTTCGTTGGGATGGCTGCTTGGTCTCCAAGGCGCTGCCCACCAGGCACCCAAGCCACTTTTGAGTCAAATCCATGCGAGCTGGGGGTGCCTGTGCTGTGAACTTGCGTGTGTGCAGCTGTGCATGCTGACACAAGACGGCCTGTCTAGAGTCCGGTCTCTCCCCTCCAGGGCTCTGGGGTGTGGGTGCAGATAGAGGAGGGATGAAGGGGCCCACAGAGACATCCTCTCCCCCACCCCACGGGGCCCTGGCCTCCGGGAGGGGGGGAGGGGCCTCCCTTATCTCTCTGCCTCCATGGCAGGGTGGGCCCTTGGTTCTGAGGTGGCCTGTTGGGGGGCCAGGGGAGGCCAGTCTGAAGCTGGGGAAGGGGGTGCCGGAGTCCACAGGGGCGGCTGCGGCTGGTGGTGCTGTGGGCCTCCTGGGGGTGAGGCTGCAGTTGGCCAGCTGGGTGTGGCGAAGCTGCCAGTGGCATGGGGGAAGTGCGGTGGGGGTGATGTGGCCGACGTGGCCATGGGGCTGCCGCTGCTGCCACCACCGTGGAAGCTTTCAGAGGCCTTGAGACGGGAGAACATGGTGAGGGCATCAGGGAAGTTGGGGGGCGTGGCAGGGGTGTTGGCGGGAGTGCACATCTGTGGGGGAAGAAAGGACAGATGGAGAACTCAGCATCCCTTTCTAATAGGGCCTTTGCTGCCTCAAAAAAGCAGGCACATATCTAGGAGTTATAGGGAGTCAATTGGGCTACATGTGGCCCCAGCTGGCCCACCCCCAGGGAAGAGATCACAGGAAAAGGCATCAAGACAGCTTGGTCTGGCTTCACGGAGGCCATACCACCTGGCACAAAGCCTCCTGCCTTAGGAGTGAGGCTTCCTAGCCCGTGGTCAGCATGGCAGCCCTGGCAGACTGCCTGGCGGGAGCTGAGCTCTAAGGACCAGTGTTCTTTGGGTACTGAGGGGCCCAGGCTGCCCACACTCCTGCAGACCTACCTCATACAAGAAGCCCGCCCCCACCCAGTGCACCACCCTCCTCCATCTCAGATTTCCCTAGGTGTAGCCAATAAGCTTGGCGTTCCCCTGCCCAGACTAGGAGTCGCCAGTGTTGTCACTTTTAGGTCTCTGGGGACACTTACCATTTGGTGGTGGTGGCTGTAGGGGATGTTGGTCTCCTGGAAAAAGGCGCTGAGGGCTGTCTGCAGGGAGAAAGACTGTGCTTACCCTCCAACCATCCCAGTGGGACAGGGTGAGTTAAAGTCCAGCAGTGTGCCTGTGACCACCACCTGAGGAGGTGGCATGGAACTCACAGCAGGTTGGATGGATAGTGAAGGCCCCATAACACTGTTTGTCACCAACCAGTCAGGTGCCTGTGGCTTACTGAACTCCTGCCCCCAACCCCTGGCATTGTGTGGGCTCTATCATGGCTTGGGTCTGTCACCTCAAGCAATGGATGGCAAATCCCCACACTTTGATGAGCCTTAGTATCCTCATATGTGAGTCAAGGACTCTTCTGTTTTTTAAAAAATGATTTCATTATTATTATTTTCTCTGTGTAGCTCTGGAGCCTGTCCTGGAACTCGCTCTGTAGACCACGCTGGCCTCAAACTCACAGAGATCCGCCTGCCTGTCTCCTGAGTGCTGGGATTAAAGGTGGCCACCACCACAACCTAGCTTAAATGATTTTATTTTATGTACACTGGTGTTTTGTCTGCATGTGTGTCTATCGGGTCCTCTGGAATTGGAGTTACAGAAAGTTATGAGCTGCCATGTGTTTGCTGGGAATTGAACCTGGGTCCTCTGGAAGGGCATCTAATGCTCTTAACTGCTGAACCATCTCTCCAGCCTGAGCCAGGACAGGGTTTCTTCGTGTAGCTTTGGAGCCTGTCCTGGAACTCGCTTTGTAGACCGCGCTGGCCTCAAACTCATAGAGATCTGTCTGCCTCTGTTTCCCAAGTGCTGGGATTAAAGGCAGGCACCACTATCACCTGGTGCCAGGGGACACTTAAAGAATTAGTCTTAGGCTACAGGGTAGAGACCTGCTTCTCAGTATAGCTTCCCTTTCTAAAGGGATGTCCCTAACATGGAAAACTAGAAAATGACCTAGAAACTGAACCCACCACAAAACTGAAGACAGCGCCCATGACAGTTTAAGGGACAATTCCCCAGCCACATGCTGTTGGCTGGTTCCAAGCTACAGTCTCTCCAAGCAGGGCTCTATCAAAATGAGAAGACTTTAGGCGGACACAGGGGCGCTCACCTCTAATCCCAGCAGTTAGGAGGCAGAGGCAGGCAGATCTCTGAGTTCAAAGCCATCCTGGTTTACAAAGTAAGCTTCAGGACAGCCAGGACCAGTGCACAAAGAAACCCTGTCTTAAAAACAAAAACAAAAAATAAATAGAATAAAAAACTAGGGACACATCATCAATCCCAGAGGCCAGAGCTGTTATCACCCATTTTACATACAGGAAAACTGAGGGTGAAGCAACTTTCTTAAAACCCTTGGCTAGCAGGAAGTAGGAATGTGATCAGAACCCTGGACTTAGACTCCAGACAAACTCTCAAGACTTGCCAAAGAGTGTGATAAAAGAGGGACCCAGGAGAGGGAGAACCGAGGGGCTCCAGGAAAACCAAAGGGTGGTGACTGTATTGACCATGTCCTGTCTCCTGCCCTTTCAGGAAAAGAGGAAACTGGTGGCTCTTGTGAAAGTGCTGGGTGAGGAAGGCTGTCAGTGGGTGAGGGGTCCTGAGGAGCCTGCCAAGTCCCAGCCTTGAAGCACTATTACTCCTCAGAAGAGTAGGCCAGGCCAAAGCCACAGGACTGTAGGCCCCTTACCTCCCCACCACACCCAGAAATCCAGTCTAGGCCTCCCAAGGCCTGCTCTTTCATTTTCTTCAAGTATATTCAAACGAACTACACCAACGTTCCCAAACATCGAGTAGGGATGAACCCGGTGACACAGCCCCAACGGCAGGGGCAGCTGCTCCCACACATGACATACCTGGTACTTTCTCCACTGAGAAACTTCTGCCCAGCTACACAAAGGTCCCCTTCTCCACAGCCTCTGCCTCCATTAGCAACTGAGTCTGAGAATGTGACCCAGAAACACTGCCTGGAGATTGCTGCCAATCACAAGGGAAGGAGAGGGCGGGCCACGAGGAACCCCTAACTCCGAGGCAGATGCCTTAGATGGCGGGGAGGGTCCACAGCTTACTCTTCATTTTGTATATGGTGACAGGGAGAGCATTCGCGCCAAGAGCAGAGGACCTACCCCGTGTCAGTAAGACTCCGTTTCCAGGCTGTAGGAAGCCCCAATCCTCATGGGGACACTTTTCCCTAATCTTTATAGCTATATTTTTCAGTCCATTCCTTCAAGCCTGAGGGACACACTGTCCCACACGGACAGGTTTCCCATGGGACACCTGCCCGCCCAGGCTCAGGCAAGGAGGGGCCCTGCAAGCACAGCCACTGGGCTCCAGCAACCGCCATGAATGTGGTTTTACAAGTTTTACCACATCCAGCCCCAGAGACAGGGCAGATTAGGATGGTGGCAGGGGTGGGGAGCAGGGCACTTCCCCGGGGTGAGGCTGCAGGGGGAGGGGAGAGAGGAAGACCATTCGGGTCTCAGAGGATGACTCAAACACTGCTACCCCCAGGGGTGTGGAAACTGAGGCTAGAGAATGAAGCCGGCACAGAGACAATGGCCTGAAAGTCTGGTAGGAAGGAGGTATAAGGCACGCAAAGGATTCGCTTACAGAGGTCGGAGGAAAGGCACGTTCTGATCCTACCCCTGCACCAGGAAGCTAGGCTTTAATCTGTTTCCTGGCTCTTCCCAGAGGCTTCTCTGGGATGGCTCCTATTGGGAAACCAGGTTTGGGGTTTCCAACTGGATACAGACTGGCTCTGGCTGTGACTTCACACCTGTGAGCGACACAGCTTCAGGCCCTCTGGCCTCATCTCTAGATACCAACAAGGAGTGAATCTGGGGGTTTGAGTTAGAGGATGAGAGGCATCTCAGTAACGCAAAACTGGACACACTACTCCTTTACAGACCAAGAGAAACCTGGGAGTAGCTGGGAGCCAGACTGGCATTACCCACTCCTGTCTAGAATGCCCTAAAACGAATGAACCACATGCAGTACAGGTTTCTCTGTCTGGCCCAAGGACACTCAGCATCTCTCCCCAGTTACACATCCTAACAATTCAGCTTGAGAATCCTGCACAGCACCCATACACTCTATGTCGTCTGTGTACACACACCGAACCATACCCAGCATGGCTACCACCCTCCAGCAGTCACCTATGCACACGCTGCACAAACACCAAACACGACACACGGTATCCCTACATCAGACTCGCTCTCGGGCCGGTCTGTGCGTCCACACACGAGCCCACATGCCCACAACCTTCGATGTGCCCTGCTGACGCCCAAGCGCGGTGCGTGCGTAAATACAAATGCACATGTACGTGTGCGCACACGCCGCAAGCCGCCCACTGGGCACACCGACCTAGGGACCGCTCTCTCGGAGCAACTCCGCCTCCGGCGCGGCCCTGGGCGTCTTCCAGGCGGCCGTCTGTTTCGCCCTAGGCCGTTACCGGGACAAAGGGGGGGAGGGTGTCCCTGTTCGGATCGCCGGGTCCCCGGAGAAGCCCGGTTTCCGGGGCTCGGGCCTGGCCGCCGGCGAAGCCCGCAGTCCGCACCCCGGCACGTGTCCACGCCGCCCGCACCCGGCCCCGGCCCCCCTACGCACCTCGAACTGCCAGTGGGCCGCCTGCAGCAGCTGCTTCGCCTGGTCGGCCGCACAGCCAGCCGTCAGCACGAACTGGTTGATCATCACCTGGTGTTTGAGCTCGTCCATGTTCACGGACATGGCGCCGCCGCGCAGCCCGCTCCGGCCTCCCTGCGCGCTCGCGCCTCGCCTCACGCGTCCACCATTAGCGAGCCGGCCCCGGCTAATACAAATATTTACTGTGCGCTCTGACTCACCGCGCCTCGCTGCCCGGCGGCCGGCGGAGCATGCTGGGATGTGTAGTCCGCGACGCCCCCGCCGAACGGACCGGGGAGGAGAAGGGACGCCCTTCCTCTAGCGGATCTCAGCGGGGCGCGCAGATCCTGCCACGGGCCGGGATGCCAAGTCTGGGGCCGGGCCGTAATACAAGCTTGTCACGTCACGGGGCCCCAGAGGTCCTGCAGCCTGCTGGGCTTAGCATCAGTGTTAGGAGGCACTGTCTTAGGGAACTCTCCGAAAGCTCTGGCCCAACTCCACGGCTCTAGGCTGCAAGGCTCCGAAAGTCCTGAGACTCAGAAGACGTTCGGTGAAGCACAGCATCTGCCTTTCAAGGCGCTGCTGGAAGTCACCACCTCCAGGAAGCCTTCCGGCGCTCGTAAGGCATCCTTGCCTGACTCTCGGGCTGCCCCGCAGCAGGAGCGTCTACAGAAAAGGACATCCCCTGTGAAACTCTGGCCAGACCAGTGGACTCTGGAGCCTTGGAGTCCCTTTCCCTTCGGTTCCTACTTTCTCACGAAAAAAAATAAAATAACCCCCCCCAGAATCTAGCGGGCGCCAGGACCACGCAGAGCCCTTAGTACGAGCGCGGCCAAGAACTGCCATTCCCAGAATGCCCCGGTTTATTTGCATCGTTCTGTCTCGGGTGACGTCACCTGAGTGAGGCCGCGACGGTACCAATGGGCCGCCACGGGGTGTTAGGACCTGGCCATATAAGGTAAACAAAGCTGGCCGTCCAATGAAGCTGCGGCGGGGGCGGGCGCGTCACGTGGCGTGGAGGCGGGGTCGGGAGCGGAGGGGTGGGGTGGGTGTTGCAAGCTGTGTTTACAGCTCCGCACATGCCGCTTCCGGTTGGTTTTGCGGGTGGGAGAGTGGCGGGCCGGAAGCGGAAGAGTCACCCGGAGGCTGGGGGCGAGAGCTGGCGTTGTTCGCCCAGCTGAGTGACGCTGGCTGAGTTCTTTGCTCTCCCTGGCCTGTGTGGCTCCTTTGAACTGTCCCCCTGCCGCAGTACAGTCAGCCGGGGTGAGGGCGTTAGGTCAGAAGCCCGTGAACAAATGCGGCATTCATAATACCGACCCTGTCCCAAGGAAGTAAACACAGGCCCTGGGAGCAGACGACGGGCTGCTGGGGCCTCTTAATACACCGGATCCCTTGTTTTCTACTAGAACCGCTGTGGCCGTCTAGGAGTGGAGCCCAGATGGTAGCTGGGGAAGTTGATGAGCTCCTCACTCCTGCAGGAAGGTGGGAGGCAGATGGGCGGGGACTGAAAGGTGCCTAGGCAGGACGGTATGGAAGAAAGGGAGTCAGGCGGCTGGGGGATTCTGGCAGTTAGAGCTGGGGGTTTAGCTTATGGGTGGGTGCGGACAGGTGAGTCTCCCTTTCTTAGACTCCCACCACCCACAGGAAGTAGAATCTGGACCTCTTTGGGGCGTCGTTCGGCAGTGTTCTTTACAAAGCAAAAGTACCAGAATATTTTTGTGCTTTCTGAGCACATGCCTTCATCTCTAGGAAGCATCATACATGTGCATTATTGTAGGCAGAGCCAGCATACGGGAAGGCATACAATAAGAGGCAGCGCTGCTTTCTTTGTTGCCATGGAGACTGCATCAAAGCCTGAAGGAAGGTGGGCAGGTTGGTAGCTAGACAGACCTGGATGGCATTTTTGACTGCTGTTTCCTCAAGTTCCTCTCCTGTGTGGGAGCTCTCCTAGCTGTGGTGTGTGGGATGGACGATTATAATGGGCCGGCAAAGGGCCTGGTACTTCGTGTGCCAGATCCAGCCCACATCCCTTTTCGAGTGCCGCGTTGGCCCCTTTGAAATGGACAGTCCCATTTTCATAGATAAGCAAGCTTAAGGTATATTTCAGCCTTACACTGGTGATATTTAGAGCGAGACGGAAAGAGCAGCATCCATTGGGCCAGGAGTATCTGTCTGGCAAAGGAAGCTGAGTATTGTGTTGGGGGATCTGTTTTGTTCAGGATGTCATGCACGTGGGCACGCGCACACACACAGCTACCTACCGTATCTAGGCACCTCAGTGACTTGATCAGCGCAGACACACACACGTGCCTACTCTGTGTAGGCACCTCAGTGACTTGTAGAAAGAACTACCCCACATAGGCCTTGCACTTGCAGAACAGACAGGGCTGACAAGGGGAAGGTCACCCTGCTCCCGAGTTTTCCTGCTAGCTTGTTTTTTCCCAGGGGTGGCAGGGAAAGAAAGCAACATTGTTTTCAGCAAGCATTCACCTGTCTGAAGGGTGGACTTGGGATTTTTTTTTTTTTTTTTTAGCAGATTGGGATACGACCTGAGAGCAGGGCCAGAAGTGTTTGTGTGGGAGAATAGGGCATTTCCAGTACCTGCCTGAGGACCAGTTAAGTTGAGAACCTTCTCAGTTCACAGAGCTAGCCAGTAGAGGGTGTGTTGCTTCCTCACTAGTCCACAGGCTTCTGTACTCTGCCATTTGATCTGTGTTGCCTGACTCATCACCTGGCATGTAGTAGCTGCATGCTAAATATTTGTTGAATACAATTAGTCATTTAAGATGTTGATAGCGGAACTTATTTCCAAGCAGCATGCGGATAAAAAACTGCCTGGTCTACAAGAGCTAGTTCCAGGACAGTCTCCAAAGCCACAGAGAAACCCTGTCTCAAAAAACAAAACAAAACAAAACAAAAATGTGTTGGGGCTGGAGAGGTGGCTCAGAGGTTAAGAGCACTGACTGCTCTTCCAGGGGTCCTGAGTTCAATTCCCAGCAACCACCTAGTGGCTCACAACCATCTGCAATTCAATCTGGTGTCCTCTTCTGGCATGTATATGTAATAAATAAATAAATCTTTAAAAAAACAAGATTAGCCAGAAGGAACTCTTCTTTTTGATTTTGGAGAAAACTATACCAGTTTGTCTGTCTTAAGCTCACTGGTCTACGAGCTCAAGATATTTGAAGTAGAAAGAGTGCACTCCCCCTCACAGTCTCAGGGAATGGTCCACTGTGCTGGACAAGTCAAGGGTGGAGCTTGAAGCAGCTGGTCACATCGTATCCACGTCCAGAAAACAGGATCGGGACTCACTTTACCTCCATTTCCTTTCATAGTTATTTATTGTGTGCTTGTGTGGGTGTGTGAATGACGTGTAAGTGTGGAGCTCATAGAAAAAGTTCTTGCCTTCGACCATATGGAGTCTAGGGATCAAACTCAGGCCCTGTGGAAAGTCCCTTTACCTGTGGACATGTCTCAATGATCCAGCCTCCTCTATTTTATACAGTCTGGAATCCCATTATTAACATCTTCAATGATTAATAGTTTAGAAATGCTGTATTAAGATGTGTCTTTGCCTGGCGGTTGTGGCACACACCTTTAATCCCAGCACTTGAGTGTACTGTGGGCTTCAGAGACCGCGCCACACAGCGGCCACCTGCCACCGGCTGCCTCCACCCAGGATCAAGGAGACAGGTGAGCATCTCTTTTACCTCCCCCATTTTGCTAGCCCCGGGAGACTTTCACTGCTTCCCAAGCACTATGCTTCCTGACCCCAGACAACTGGGGAGACACCACAGCAGCTCTCCCGGCATTCAAGTCGGAGGAGGTGGGGTGGGGTGGGGTGTGTGGGACCTGGTGCCACACCTGCAGGCAGACTGGGGAGGTTCCAGAGGGGAGGCCAGATGGACAGGGACCTGCAGGGGTCACAGGACCCTCGACTCCAATAAAGAATGGACTTGTTTCAAAAAAAAATCCCAGCACTAGGGAGGCACAGGCAGGCAGATCTCTGTGAGTTCGAGGCCAGCCTGGTCTACAAAGCAAGTTCCAGGACAACCTCCAAAGCAATATAGAGAAACCCTGTCTCGAAAAACAAAACAAACAAACAAAAAAGATGTATCTCCCTACATGGATACAATGAAGACAATCCCCCACAAACATCCAGGGGACCACCTTCCAGGTGACTGGAAATTCTGTTAGACTGACAATACTAGCCATCATACCATATATCTGCTGTACAATTGGAGTAGGGGTACTTTACTTGGGTGAGCCTTCTTTTTTCCTCTTCAGTAAATTGGGAATGAAAATAGAATTTTGGGGCTGGAGAGATGGCTCAGAGGGTAAGAGCACTAACTGCTCTTCCAGGGTTCCTAAGTTCAATTCCCAGCAACCACATGGTGGCTCACAACCATCTGGTGTCCTCTTCTGTCCTGTAGGCTGAACTCTGTATATGTAACAAATAAATAAATCTAAAAAAAAGAAAATGTGTGCTTAATTTAAAAAACAAAAAACAAAACAAACAAACAAAAGAAAATAGAACTTAATGCCAGAGAACTAAGTGGGAAAAATAAAAATGTTTGGTTCTGGAGTTGGGTGTGGTTGTGCATATTTATACTCCCAACACTTAGAATCATGAATTGGAGACCAGCCTTAGCTACAGATAGGCGTTATCTGAAAAAAAAAAAAGTGGTTAGCCAATGTAGGTTTTTTTGTTTTGTTTTGTTTTGTGTTGAGTCAGGGTTTCACTGTGTAGCTTTGTGGACCAGGCTGGCCTTGAATTCACAGAGTTCTGCCTACCTCTGAGGCCTCTTGAGTGCTGGGCTTAAAAGTATGCTCCACCAACACCCAGTCTGCCAATGTAGATCTTATAGGGTATGAAATGTTCTCAGCTTACATCGAATACCTGCATTCTCTTCGTTATCATATATGGGTCACTTCATTTCAGCTTTCAAGATTCCTGGTGAAATTGAAATCCCAAGTGATTGAGATATCCTGATGCAGTTGCAAATGCTAGCACAGTAACCCAAGTCGTTTGTGGATTCACATCCTCCCATGGATTGATGGGAAGCCTGTCAAGAGTGTGTGGCTACGTAGCTTTGTGGTGGCTATCCCACTTGAGCCAAGCAGTCATGGTTCCTCTGCAGTTTAAGCTGGTTGCAGTAGGTGCTATGGTCACAGAGAAGGTGGTGGAATGCCGAGGAGCTATCTGTGTTGTTTCCAGTGACTGCCTTCCATGCAGTCAGTGAGGCAGATGTATTGAGATTGCATCCTTGGTGCAACTGGATAATCAGGGCCTAGTTTCAATTAGTCTAGACACATCTCCATTGTAGTCATCAGTGCGCTTTAAGCCTTGTGATTCTAAATGTGTTTACAAAGCGATTATGATTTTCATTCTCAGCTGGTTGGTCAGCAGTGCTAATTTGCTAGTGTAGTGTTGAGTTTGAAGAAATTTGGAGATCTCTCACACAATGTGAAGTTGGGGTTTAAATGAGTCCACGAGACCCAAGATAAATGATAATTAGGTATTTATTAGGGAAGCACTTACACAGCTAAGAGGAAATAACCACCGCGGTCTTCCTGCTCCAGAAGATACAGTCTCTGCCCTTCTGATGCTCTCCAGAACCCAAGAGAGCCAGAGCCAGCCCCTCCTCTACCTTATAAGGGGTCACATCTGAACCTGAAACCACACCCAAACGGTGTGGCCGCCACCACAAGCTCCCAGGCAAAGCATGGAGCAGCATTAGCCAAAGGATAACCAAAAGTTTCACTCTTTGAGGATGGAGAAGGTTGCTGGGGTGGGAGACACAGTAAAGGTGGATGGTGGAGCCCGCTCCTTGAAGGGACAAAGGCAGTCCACCAGACAGGTTCAGTTAGCCCCTGGAGCTTTCGTTCCCATGTAAGAAGAGAGAGAGTTTCCCAGCCAGGAAATGTAGTTTCTTAGGATGCTCGTTCATGCGTCTCAGTTGAACTTTGGAGGACCCTCTTGTGTCCTGGAGATTCTTTGCTAGCCTCAACAACATGGTCAGGGAAGTCTTGTCTCTAGGGAATGGCAACCTTGGGCATGCCCTCCCATTGGACTGCCTCTCCCTCCATCTGCACTGGTCTCAGGGTTAGCTCTTCATCATTTGGATATGTTTATGACTCCATCATCCAGCCATTTCGATCACCTCCTCACCCGATCTCAGCCTTTTTTTTTTTTTTGGTTTTTACGAGACAGGGTTTCTCTGTTTTGGAGGCTGTCGGTCCAGCCTGGCCTCGAACTCACAGAGATCCGCCTGCCTCTGCCTCCCGAGTGCTGGGATTAAAGGCGTGGGGCACCAACGCCCGGCTGATCTCAGCCTTGCTACTTTGGGTATCTGAGTGCTTTTGCCGCTTGCCTCCACTCACCTCTTGTCTCTCAGCCTTCACTCTGCGATTTTGAAGGAGGTCATCAAGTCCTGTGCAGTTGACCTTATCTGGAAGGGCTCAGACTTTGCATTCAGGTGTAGTGTATTTTAGTGTGGACTATGGTGAATTTACCATCTGACACTTTACTTGCTGCTGATAGATATTCCTAGCCTCTGTAGTACAGCAGGTTCAAGTTGGGAAGCGCGTCTAAGAAACTCAGCACCTTATCTGAAAATCATAAAAACCAGATTTTTTTTTTGGCAGCTTTACAGAAGTGTGTGTGAGAGTCAAAAACCAGGGTATAACTTGTATGTTGTAATGTTGCAGTCGGTATCCTGATTCTTCTGAATTTGTTTTATTTGCGGTCGGCTCTGCTTTGGGCCTCAGTTTCCCTAGGTGTAAAATGAGAAGTCTGTCTTCTGTGGGTGCTGTAAAATTACGTATCCACTGTAAATCTATTGACAGAGATGTTCTGGATCCTCTCTGAGCCTGGGGGCCACCCACTTTCCAGGTAGGTAAAAGGTGTTTGTTCCCTTTTCGGCTGAGGACGGAAGAAGAGTTTCGGGAAGTGGGGAGAGCCACTGTGGCATGTGGAGGTTTTCAGACTGGGTTCATGTGGGAGGCGCTGGAGCTTCCGCAAGTGTCTGAGTGTGGACAGAAAATGAAGCGACTGAGGCATTCGTGGTCAACACCGAGCTTGGCCGCAGAGGTTAGCGTCGTCTGACGGCGGTACCCCCTTCGCAGCCTGGGCTTCTTGGTTCGCCCCGCCGTGGCCGCTCACGTGAGGGGCAGCCTGGGAAAGGTAGTGCGCAGGCGCTCCGTGGTCCAGCGCGGCGGGGGCCGGAGCGGACTCCATTTCCCCTGGAGCTGCGGGCCGGGCCGGGGCGGGGCGCCAGGCCAGGGCAGCCGGGGGCGGGGGCTGTGGGGAGGTGCGGCCCGGACGGTGGACGCGCGTCTGTGCGGCCTGCTCTGGGCCATGTCCGTGTGAGGACGCCGCTGCCGTCACCCCCTCCTCTCGGGCCGGCCAGCCGAAACGCGCACCATGGGCTCCATCCTGAGTCGCCGCATCGCGGGCGTGGAGGACATCGACATTCAGGCCAACTCGGCCTACCGCTATCCCCCGAAGTCGGGTGAGTTTACGGGGGCGCGGAGCGCGGGCTGGGGACACCTGGAAGCTTGGGGACCTGACGAGCGAGCGCCCTGTTCTGCGCCGGACCGTCCTCCTGTTCCCCTTCCCGGTACCTGTGGAGTCTGAGGCGTGGCTGCGGCCCTGGCTGTCCCTACTGGCAGCTGTCGCACCCTGTGCGGCCCCTTCCTAACTGGTGACCTTGGGCCAGCCACTTTGCACAGCCTCTGTATGCACCCTGGCTTGGCATCTCTGGGATCAGTGTGCGTTTTGGTGAGGACTGCCTCATCCCCGGGGGTCGCCGACTCCTGACAACTCTTTCGGATTTGGACCCAGGCGTTTCCTTCTATCCTGTGGTGATGGACACTGGTATTTGACCCAGGGAGATGATCGACAGGGAGCTACTGGAGTTCCCCTCGAAAACAGGATAATAGTTGGAATGGTTGGAGAGGACTACCGTACCCTTCCTTCCCTCTTGTGCAGGGTAGACACACTGGTAGGTTGTGTGTGCGAGCTGGAGGAAGAGTAGGGACCAGCATTAGATGTGGGCTCCCAGAGGAGTCTTGCTCTTATCGTTTCCGCTTGTGGGTTTTTTGTTTTTTTAAATAAGGACAGATCGTCTTATGTAGCCCAGGCTGGCTCAAACTCCTTATATAGCTGAGGGTGACATTGAACCCTCCTGCCTCTAATCTAGTGCTGGGATTGCAGGTGTGTGCCACTTGGCTAAGTTTTATGAGGTGCTGGAAACTTGAACTAGACTTAACCAGTGCGTGCTAGTCAAGCACTCTATTAACTTAATCATATTCGTAGACCTGTGAGGCCCCCTCCCCCCCTTTTTTTTAAAGACAGAAACCCTGTTATATAGCTATGGCTGACCTGGTGCTCACTGTGTAGCTAATTTCAAACTCAAGGTGGTTCTCCAGCCTTAGGCCTCTAGTGCTGAGATTACAGGTGCCCCCCCCCAATGGATGAGTGTGGCTGGACAACCTTTAGCTACATTTATTTCTGTACAGTTTCCTGGTTGGGTAGAACACTGGACATATCACTGGACATCCAAATGGGCCTTTAGGTTTAGTCTTCTGAGTGTCCAGTGTGAAGTTTGCTCTTCAGATGTTTTCAAACAAACCAGGCCAGATTTCAGTCCCAAAAGTATCTGCTTCCTTAGTTGGACAGCTTGCTAAACGTTACAGGCCATACTTCAAGACTTGTTTTGGCCCAGAGACATGTATTTTAAGTCCATTTTCTCTGTTATCTCTGATATCCACTCAAGTCTGAGAAATTATTCTGTTCATGTAAGGGTCTGGGAACTGCCAGGATGAAAGAAAAGTTGCAAAGACAGAAAACCAAACTCTGATTATGCTAAGACTGACTACAAACAGGTACAAAGTAACTTTAGGAAGAGAAAGGTCACATTTGATTGGGATGGTTGCACAATTCTACCCATTTACTAAAAATCCATTCATGTTTACAATGGATCAGTTATATGGTACGCAAATTATATCTCAATAAAGCTGTTGAGGGTAAAATAAATAGGATGGAAGCAAAGCAGATATCCAAGCTCAGCATTGTTGACAGCACATGAAAATTCCCTAAGGAAGAAAACAACCTCATGAGATGTTAATTACTTGGTGAGTTAGAGAGATAACTTAGCAGTTAGGGGTACTTGTTGCTCTTCCAGAGGACCTGGGTTCAATTCCCAGCACCACATGGTGGTTTTACTCCAGTTCTAAGAGATCCACCACTCTCTTCTAGCCTCTTCAAACACCAAACATTCACATGGTGCACACATATACATGCAGACAAAACATTCACATATAAAATAAAAAATGAATACATCTAATAAAAAATTTCAATTGCTTGGGCTCTAATGATGGCTCAGCAGTTAAGAATACTTGTTGCACCTTTAATCCCAGCACTCAGAAGGCAGAGGCAGGCGGATCTCTGTGAGTATGAAGTCAGATTGGTCTCAGAGTGAGCTCCAGGACAGTCAGGGTTACACAGAGAAACCAGAGGTGGTCCAAGTTCAGTTACAAGCACCAACATAGTAATGGCAACTGTCTATCCATAGGAGCCAATGCCCTCCTCTGGCCTCCACAGGCCCTGCATACACTTGGCACACAGACACACATAAAACAAAAATGATACTTTTTTGAGACAGGATCTCACCATGTATCCCTGGCTGGCCTGGAACTTACTATATAGATCAGGTTGGCCTGGTTTACACAGAGATCCTCTCTTTATTTTGGGGGTGGCAGTAGGTTTGTGTATGTCATATGCATTCTTTTTTTTTTTTTGGTTTTTACGAGACAGGGTTTCTCTGTATTGTTTTGGAGGCTATCGGTCCAGCCCGGCCTCGAACTCACAGAGATCCGACTGCCTCTGCCTCCCGAGTGCTGGGATTAAAGGCGTGCGCCACCGCTGCCCGGCCCTGTCATATGCATTCTTATAAGTGTATGTGGGGGTTTCTGTTCTTGTCTTCCTTGTTCTCTGCCTTGTGTATTGAAGCTGAATCTCTCACTTGAACCTAGACTATTCTAGCTATTCAACTTGCTCTGGGTATACCCTAATTCTGCCTCCTGAAATTGGAATTACAGGGGGCCACTATACTCACCCAGAATTTACGTGGACACTGGGAGCCAAACTCTGGTCTTCACATTTGCCATGCAAACCCTTGACCCACTGAGTCATTTCCCCAGTCCTCTCCTAATTTTTTTCTAGTTTAAGTGTAACATCAGAGCATAACATGTTGGAGTTGGTTCTTTTTTTTTTTTTTTTTTGGAGTTGGTTCTTAACACTACATGGGTCCTAGGGCTTGAACACAGGTCATCAAACATAGCAGCAAGTTGAGCCATGCTGCCGTGTCTTCAGTACATGTGAAGACAGTGCTCTTTCCATCAGAGTGCCTCTGCATCTTTGCCAAAATTCAGCTTACCGTAAATGTGAGAGCGTTTATTTCTGAACAACATTCTCTCCCTTTGCTTTGTAATTCCCAGTGTTTCTCAACTGAGACAATTTTGTCACCCCACCCCCACCCCCTACACACACACACACACACACACACACACACACACACACACACACACACACTTTTCCATCCTGGGGCTTGCATTTGGCAGTGCCTAGAGATAGTTTGTCACAGCTCAGGGTGTGTGTGTTACTGGTATCTAGTGGGTATAGACCACAGGGCAGTCTTTAGGACAAAGAATTGGGGGGGGGGTCCAAATTGCCCACAGTGCTAAGGCTGGGAAAGCCTGGTCTGCTTAATGCCAGTAGCAGCACATGGCTGATTAATGGAGGCCAGATAGAAGCAAAAGTTTTCCATAGTGGTTCTTTCTAAAAATAACTTGGGGTCCTTTTTATGTCCATTAAATTGTATAGTTTTTCAGTTTCTACAAAAGCAGTTGAATTTGGGTAGAGATTGTGCATGTGTTTCTGGAGAAGGGCCATCCTTATGCTGATTGCTTATACCTGTGAGCATACCTACTAAATCATCTCTTTTGTATGTGTGTAATTATATTTTACCCTTTAGATAGGCCTCAAATTTATTATCATCCTGCCTTAGCCTTCTAGGGCTATAGATATGTGCTGCTATGTCTGGCTTTACATCTATTTAAATCTTTAAAAATCTTCTTAGCTGAGGCCAGGTATAGTAATCTATGCCTATAATCCCAGCACTCTGGAGGTGGAGGCAGGAGGTTTGCCACAAGTTTGAGGCCAGCCTGGGTTACACAGTGAGTTTGAGACTCGCTTGGGTTATATGGTAAGACCCTGTCTCCCCTCCCACTCCCTGAAAAATCTTACCATTTTGTACTTTTTTAAAAGGCAGTCTTAAAAGGAAGTGATAATTGTTTCTCTGGTCCAGGGATGATAAAAAGCCACTTTGTTTACAAGCTAATTTTAAATGAAAATACCAGTTATAACTAAGTACTTAAATAATAATACAATTTTGCAGCTTGAGGAGCACTGTTCTTGTCACATGGCCACAATTGTTTGAGAACACTAAGGCATAGAAATGGATGAACTGACGGTAGGCCCAGCCCTGCTTATGCCTGTTTACCCCATTTCCTGTGTTACTATTGCTGTGAAGAAACACCGTTGGGGAGGAGGGAGATTACTCTGCTTACACTTCCACATCATAGTCTACCATTGAAGGACGTCAGGACAGGAACTCAGACAGAGCAGGAACCTAGAGGCAGGACCTGATGCAGAGGCCATGGAGGATGCTGCTTACTGGTTTGCTCCTCATGGCTTGCTCAGCCTGCTTTCCTTTAGAACCCAGGACCACCAGCCCTGATGGTACCACCTGCAGTGGGCTGGGCCCTCCTTCATCAGTCACAATTATGAAAATGCCCTACAGGCTTGTCTACAACCTGGTCTTGTGGAGGCATTTTCTTAATTTAGGTTCTCTTCTCTTAGATGATTTAGCTTGTGTCAAGTTGACCAAAAACTAGCCAGTACAGCCAGCTTGTAAGGGATTTGGTAGCTAGCCACAACACACTAGCCTTAGGCACTGCAGCTCTTTTTGGCAGGTTCCCTCTGATTTGGCATTTTTGTCTAGAGTGACCAAGCCAGGTTTGCAGATCTGTGATCTTCCTGAAGAGTCCTGTGAGCCCTTTCTGATATGGGGTGGAGAGGGCAGGGTGACACAACAGCCTTGCCTTGTGTCCCTGGGGATTCTGTCTCAGCAAGGGAGTCAGACAGGAACTCAGCTGAGGGTTCCCAAGTCTGGGAATCTTTGTGCTGAAATGGAAAGTATGGGGTCCTTGGGACCCAGAGTTCTGCTTCTAACACAGATTTCCCCCTGGCTTCTGGAAACCCAGTGTGGTAACAGCAGCTGTGAAAACTCCTCCGAGTTCATGTGCCTGCCTATTTGGAGCCTCACAGCAGCTTGCTGGTCAAACCCTGCTTCCCCCTGGCCAATGCAGAGGCACAGCCCTTGTTTCCTCACACACCTAAATGACTGGCATGTAGAGCTGTCTGCCTTGCCCTACTATTTGACGACACCACTACATACCAGGTCACTTCAAAGAAGCAATGGAGGGAGCTGGAGAGATGGCTCAGCAGTTAAGAGCACTGAGAATTCACCCACATGGTAGCTTACAACTGCCTGTAACCACAGTTCCAGGGGGTCTGACACCTTTATACCAATGCACATAAAATAAAGGTAAACAAACTAGTTTTTAAAAAAAGTAACGGAGAGGTTGGGGCCCAGGTGGTGGGATAAGACCTGTGACCAACTTTCTGGTGGTGTGTGAGTTCCATTCATTGCAGTAGCTGGGTAACCATGGTCTGGGTGGCCGCATTCTCCTTTCCTGTCACCAGCCCTAGACACTGGGATGGTGTCTACATTTACCCCGAGGAGGTGTCCTCTTTCCTTAGGTATGTAGCAGAGGCCAAGTCCCCTCTGTTAGAGGCAGAAGCCAAGAACTCTACCCCAAGGACTGGGGATGTATGCACTGCAGTGGGGGAGAGCATTTGTCTAGCTTGTGTGAGGCCCTGGGTTTTATCCCCAGTTTTTCACCCCCCTCCCTACCAAAAAAAATTATAAAAGCTAAGGCAAAGTGTAGTCTAGTTCCTTGAGTGGCTGAGGAAGGAGGCTTGAGCCTGTAAGTTCAAGACCAGCTTGGACAACATGTTGAGGCTCGTATCTCAAATAAACAGAAATGGGACCTTTCCCCATGGATGAATTCCTCTTTTGTCTAGAAGGCTCCCTTTACCTCTTTTGCCTGGCATAGTCAAGACTGAGAGCATGTTACTTCTTGGAGGTCAGTAGGAGTCTGGCTCAGACCTGGCACCCAGACTCAGATAGGCTGTGTAAATGAACTGCTCGAAGAGCTGGTTGCTTTTGCTTTGGGGTGAGTTGCTGTTATTGTCCCTAAGTTAGTTTCTGTGTCTCTCTGGGCCTGTGTTTCCATGTCTGCAATGGACACTGGCCTCTAATTTCTGTCTTGGAGGTCTTGAAGCTTGGCTGGGAGGACCAGCCCTGCACTGGCTACTAGCAATACTGTCCATGTCCTGCATCTGGCAGATCAGCCTCCCTCTAGTTCCGCTCAGATGCCTTCTGGCCCTGGCCTGGCTCTAGGAGCTGGACATGCCCAGAGACTCCTGGATCAAGCTCCTTTGTGTGACTGCAGCTGAGGTGGAGGCTCCTGTGGTGATTGTTGCTTGCTATCCAGTATCTGACTTGGGCTTTGTTTTCCTCTCTCTGGGAACCTCTCGAGGACACACGTGGGTCTTGTGTTCCTCCCAGGGTGAAGGAGGCTTTATTTGAGTGGGTGTGGAAGTGTGCTCCCTGCACAGTTTTGGAGCCACTTGTCTTCAGTGCTTCCTGCTATAAATACCCCAGGGAAGTTGCTGGTTACTCTTACTTTACTGGGGCTCTGTTCTAGTCTCTGTGTAGGAGCTATCAACCAAACTGGTCAGGAGAGCACTGCGTTAGAAGTCTGGGGACAGAGGTCTTTAGAGCAATGCCAGCAACTTACTCTGGGTCCTCGAAAGGCTGCTCACCTGCTGTGGCCCAGCTCCCTGACTTAAAACCAGGGGTAGCCTCTGGATTCCAGACTTTGAAAGCCATCTTTCTTCAAGGGAAGCCAGCAGGGTGAGACCAGCCCCCGGCCAGCTAGAATTTGTTTGGTATGGGACTTGAAAGTTTTCTGGATGATCCTGGGCAGTGCTGGCTCCTGCTTGTACCACCTTTAAATCAAGAGTGCCTGCCTGGGGTTACTTCAGTCTGGCTTCCCATGCTCTTGCCCTGGGTCCCATGCAACTGTCTACATGCTTGCTGAATAAAAATGAGTATATACCTGTTCCTAGGTATGGTTGAGGAGAAGGTTTGTATTGTATTTATTAGGATGAGAACAGCCAGAGGCCTCTGGAAGAGTCCAGACTGAGCATGGGTCACAGAATATACTGAAGCGTGGAGGGAGAGGGGAGGATGAGGAGAGGGACAAGAGAGGAGACTAGGAGTCAAAAGCAGAGGATCAAGAGGGCAAAAAGAATGAATGGCTGAAGTGGTAGGGATTTTATTTTTTATAGGAAAGAGAAGCTGGGAGAAGGTAATAGGTTTTCTACGTCCCCCCCCCCCCCCATAAGTTTCTCTGCTGACACAGTAAGCCAGATCAAGCCAAAGTGAAAAAAGTATGACAACAGGTATATTGGAGCAGAGCAACTGCCAGGTGGGTTCTCTGGTCCCAGAGATTGAGGCCAGAGAAGTTGTACCCCTGAACTAAATAAAGCAGGGAGACTTTATAGATTGTAGGTGAGGGATGATGATGCGTCTACCACAAGCTGGATTTGTGCCCAAGTATGGTCAAAAGCTAAGCTCTTAGGTGGGAATTTGGGCTGCTCGAGGCAACAGGGGAGGAAGTTGTTATAGTTGCCAAGAATTCGAAACTGGACTTTTTGGTGCCTTTGTTCGGAGAGTCTCAGAGTGAGCAGGGTTTGGGGGCCCGGCAGAGAAGGGGGGGAGGGAGAGAGGGAGGAATAGGGCTTTTCAGATGGTGCAGAAGCAGCTGGAGGTTCCAGCCAAACAGAAGAAAAGCGAAGCTCAGAGGCTGTTGAAGTTTAGGGTTGGGGGAGCCAGAACCCTTTTTTTTTTTTTTTTTTTTTTTTTTTTTTTTTGGTTTTTCGAGACAGGGTTTCTCTGTATTGTTTTGGAGGCTGTCCTGAAACTAGCTCTGTAGACCAGGCTGGCCTCGAACTCACAGAGATCCGCCTGCTTCTGCCTCCCGAGTGCTGGGATTAAAGGAGTGCACCACCAACACCGGCTGGGAGCCAGAACTCTTAACAGGTACTTGGGATGCTGAGAGCCTGGCCAGCATGTGGTTTGGATTGTTAAAACTGGCACCACAGTTAGCCATTTGTCCTGAGTTTCTTTGGGACCTGAAATTTCAGCCTTTTTTGGGGGGGGGTGTGGAGACTGACTTTCTGTCTGTAGCCTTGGCTGTCCTGGAACTCACAGATCCGCCTGCCTCTTCTGAGTGCTGGGATTAAATTAAATTAAAGGTGTGCACCACTACTGCTCAGCTAAATTCCAGCCTTTTTGTTGATGGGGGCAACTTTGTCTCTTCTGTAATTGCTTCTCAGCTGAAATTAGAGCTTTGTTGTCAGGGTGCAGGAAGGCTGTAGTGTTGACCAAAGGCTGGGAAGGGAGATGGGAGCGCAGGCTGGGGGACATTCATTTCACTTGCTGCCCATGTTCTGAGGGACCTCCTGGGAATAGTGAAGTGCAAGCTGCTTTGGAGGTCTGGGATGCAGCATCTAGGACTGGCATGCTGTAGGCAGTTTGGAGCAGTTTACAGTCTTCATTTGGTTGGAAATCTGCTGGGTTGGATATAGACTAGGGACAGAGGGTAAAGTTATGAGGCTTAGGGGAAAAATCTTTATCTTGGGTGTACACTTGAAACTTCCAGGTCCATGGTCCTGGTAGTTTGGGGAGAGGAGGAGTTCCAAGACCAGGGGAAGGGGAAACCCACCCTCAGGGGCAGGCAGTAAAGGAGAAGCTTAGGCTGTTAATTGATTGACAGGCATACTTACCTGGAGTTCATTTGACCCAAGACAGGTGGATCCAAGTCGAAACCTGCTGAAGGTTACAAGAATTGTTGTTTGGTTTCTTTGTTTTGCTCCACCTGCTTCTGACTCCTGAGTGCTGGGATTAATGGTGTTTGCCACCAGTGCCTGGCTTGCTTACAAGAATTTTTTAAGTTTACAAAAAAAAGGATAAAAGTTTTAGATATATTAGCATTACCACTGTTTGTAATCTGTACTGAAGTCCACATTGTAGAGAAAGCAGTAGACTCAACTTTGAGGCACCGCAAAAGCTACAGTTTTGGATTTAAAGCTTGAAAACTCTTTCTGCTATGCAAGAAGGCTGGATATATAGATTGGATATGTAGTTTTCAGCATGTTAAGAAGCACCTTAATATACTTAGAAAACAACCAAAGGAAATTTAGAATTTTAAGATTGTGGCTTACCCAGAACTAGATTAATGGGTTATTGGAACTCCATAGTTGCTGGCGTTGTTTTGTCCTGCCAGGCCCCGCCATCCTTCTCAGCCCCAAATAAACACATGGATGCTGTATTGATTATTAAACTGTTGGCTGATAGCTAGGGCTTCTTACTGGCTAGCTCTGTCTTAATTATTAGCCCATAACTACTAATCTATGTGTTTCTACATGGCTTTATCTTACCAGAGAATGCCTGGTATGTCCTATCCTCCTGGTTCCTCCATGGCATCTCTTGTCGAGGTCTCCCTCCACCTACCTTTCCCAGAATTCCCTTCATCTCCTAGTCCTGTCTATCTTCCTGCCTCATTGGCCAAACAGAGTTTTATTCATCAACCAATAAGAGAAACATATATACAGAAGGACATCCCCCATCACTCCATTGATTTTTGTTTGTTTCTCTGTGTAATAATCCTGGCTGTCCTGGAACTCACTTTGAAGACCACGCTGGCCTCAATCACATAGATCCGCCTGCCTCTGCCTCCTGAGTGCTGGGATTAAAGGTGTGTGCCACCACTGCCACTGGATTGATTGAAACTTGGAAATTTTGAAGTCTTACTATAACAATAGCATAGAGAGAGAAGGAAATCTGAAACACTTCACATTTTTTCATACCTTAAATCACTTACTTAGACCTTTACAACTTGCATTTATATACCTTAAAACATTTTCTTAGACCCTTACAACTTACATAAAACTTTAAACCAATTCTTTCCATCCAGTCATTTACAATGAGACACTTGGTTGATCACCGGGAGCAGTCATTAAGCAAAGCAAGTTCCTTTAAATAAAAAAATAGTAAAAAGTTCAATTGAAACCTATTTTGTGAGTTTATATCTTTTAGAGTAAAACCAGTAAACGAGGTAAACTGTGTCTGACTTTCTCAGCAGGAGACCTAATGGTTCTAAAAAAGTGAGGTCTGAGGCCTGATTTTACATATAAAATGACCTGACCAGGTTGCTGCAACCTTGCAGGGAGGAGCTAGGTGCTTGCTGCTGCCAAACTGTTAGAGCTACAGCCATCAACATCACCCGAGATCTGAGACATTGTAGCAGGAAGTATAATCCAAATGTTCTATGTATGTATCAATCCCTACCCGGATGGTTGCCCTAGGCTTCCTGTGGTAATCTTGATGGTTTCTTGGGGGCAGTTTGTAGTCTTCAGCTGTCATACAAGACACCAATATATCCTCAGCTGCCACACAGAGCAGCGTGGGCTGAGAGATTTCCTATAGAGGAGGGACTTGGGGAAACTGACCTGCATTGACCAGGCAGACCAGAGCAGTCAACATAACAGTGTCAACAGTTTGGGCAGGCCCTGGCAGTGGGTAAGGCATGCAGCAGTTCTTTTCCCAGTGGTTAGAGTTACCACAATCCAGGCAGAGTCATCTGTGCCCCACTGTCTTCTTTGGAGACCTTAGAGTTGCTATGAGGAGTTGGCATTCCTGTCTATCATGGGGAACTTTTTCACTAATCACTTTAAATGGCATATTTATCAGATCTTCGAGGAGTTTGTATATCTATTAAGTAGATCTGATTTTAACAAACTTGTTTTTAGTTACTTGCTTTCAGACTTAACCTTGAAAACACATACAGGAGACTAAATAACTAATGCTTCTCCTTATAAATGAATTACATTTGTACTTAGCCTGACTATGAGCATAGCTTTGAGCACACATTAAAGAATTTGATTTTGTGGGGTTTTTTTTTTTGTTGTTGTTTGCCAGGCACAGTGGTAGCACAAACCTTTTATCCCAGTACTTGGGAGGCAGAGGCAGGTAGATCTCTGAGCTCAAGGACAGCCTGGTCTATATAGTGAATTCTAGGACAGCCAAGGCTACGTAGTGAGATCCTGTTTCAAAAAACAAAAAACCAAAACAAAAGCTTTAAACCATAAATAAAATTTAAATCATAAATGCAGTCCATACTGGAAACTTTTGATTTTTTTAAATAGCATACCATTACAAAATGTCAGGTTTTTTGGTATGATTCAGTTTGTTCAAGTAACTAAAGCTTAGCAAAATTGCAGAGACAAAGAGGCTAGGCATATTTTCAAGTCAGTTACATAAGTAGTTAGGCGTACATCTCTTAAGTCAGTTTCTGTTGACCTGAGTATACCTTTATAACTTGGGAATTTGTAAGCCTTATTTATTAAACATAACTTATTCATCAAACAAATGTTGTTCCTTATTTAAAATTTCTAGAAGCTTGGTGTTGAATACAGTTGGCAAAGACTTAAGTAGTTAGACATACATCTCTAAGTCAATATAACCTGAGTATATCTTTATAACCCTAAGAATTTATCATAATACAAAAATCTATCCTAATCCAAAATATTTTGGAGACCTGCTTTATATCCTTTGTTTAAAAGGAGACACAAGGATAAGCAGAGGACTCAGAAGGACTAAGTTTTATAATTGTTGCTTTAGTTGGTTTACACCACATGATCATCTTAATTAAGATGGTAGAGTTACAGTACATGTACTGTTTTTAGCCTCTATAAAGATGGCCGCTAGCCACATGGTTACTTCTATCCTGATGAGGTCATCAGCCAGGATCAAGGTGAGCCACATGGTTGCTATTTAAAAACACCTATCCTATTTTTCTTTTTCTTTTTGTTGTTGTTTTGTTTTTGTTTTTGTTTTTTCCGAGACAGGGTTTGCTCTGTAGACCAGGCTGTCTTTGAACTCATAGAGATCCACCTTCCTCTGCCTCCCGAGTGCTGGGATTAAAGGTGTGTGCCACTACTGCCTGGCTTTTTCTTGAAAATTTAAGCTAAATTTTGTTACAGATTTTTTAACCATACCCAATGAACTTACAAATCCCAAGATAGTCTTAAGAGATTTTTAGAAAGCAGAGAGCAATAAAATCTTAGAAAGAAAAGATTTTTAGTTTTGGAGCCTGTCCTGGAACTTGTTCTTGTAGACCAGGCTGGCCTCAAACTCACAGAGATCCGCCTGCCTCTGCCTCCCGAGTGCTGGGATTAAAGGTGTGCACCACCAACGCTCCGTGGAAAGAAAAGATTTTTAAGAGTGGAAAGTAGAGAAACTTAGAGATAAGAGACTGTTAGAAGGGTAGAGCAGAGAAAGTTTAGCTGTAAGAGATTTGGGGATCATTTGTTTGTGCAGTGGCAGGAGTTGTTACCATATGAGAGAATGTGAAAATTGAGTGTGCTGATTTTTGGCCATTGAGCTGTATGTACTGAGGCCAAGCCGTTTACAGTAAGGCAGTGAGGCTTTAAAATCTCTGAGTCTGAGGAGGAAGAGGGAAATGGTCATATAAGGCTCGGGAGGGTGTAAGGATGCAGTAGGACTTCCAGGAGGCTGCTGAGAGACAGAAGGGACAGGATCACAGGACTCCATCCGAGGGAGGGTTCTGGTGTCTTAGAGACAGGGAAGGACTTAAGGAAGCTGTGGGACGGAAGCTTCTGGGGAGGTGAGGATGCTCCAGGAAGGAGCTAAGGGCCAAAGGAAGCAGTGGGAGTGATATAGTGACAAGAATTTCAGTCTAGGGCAGCCCCTAGATTGAAGTGAACTGAGAGAAATGGCCAAATCACAAAGGAGAGAAGTCCCTTTCCACACGATAGGGCCCAGTAGTGTGAAAGGAGCTTTCTGGCACACCAGTGTGGCTTTTGTAGTAACAGCACACAAAGCAGGCAACTCCAGGGTGACACTTACCCAGCGGAGGAGAGGTGAGGTGTTAGAACAGGTAGAAGAGAAAACAGCCAAAGAAGTGGACTGTGAGAGGCTTTTGGGGAAAGGAGGATCCCAATAGAGAGAGGGGAATAACCGTCTTAGTAGAGAGATGCCTATGAGGGCATAGCAGGCCAGAGAGATGGAGACATGCCCAGGTGATGGGCACTCCAGGAACCAGAGAGACTTACCGAGTAGATACTGAGAGATGGTTTATTAGAGCAGGTGGAGGGAAGAAGTGGCTGAACAGGCAGACACTAGAATTTGGAGTCAAATTTGGTGGATGGCAAAAGCTGGCAGAAACAAATGATTCATATATACCTTAGGAGAGTCAAATTAGCAACTTTGTTTAGTTAAGAAAGAGGCTCATAGATGTTCCTCCTGGGTTTCAGTACCAGATAAAGGGAAATGGGGACACAACCTCTCCAAGGTATAGTTGAGGTTTTTATTGTAGATACAGGGAAAATTCAGCCAGAGGCATCTGGCCTGAACCGGACTGTGAGGGAGGTGGGTGAGAGAGGAAGAGGGGAGAGGACCAGGAGTCAAGAGTAGAGGACCTAGAGATCCAAGAGATTGTGTGGCCAAAATGCCTGGGTGCTATAGGAATCCGAAGCTGGGGAAGGAGATGAAGGTGAGGTGCTGGAGAGGTTTAGGGTAGGAGGTGAGGGTGAGAGTTATTTCTTCCGGATTTCTTTGGGACCTGGCAGTTGTTTGGGGGTTGTTTCGTTACTTGGGGACATTGGATGTTTATCCTTCATACCCTTCATGTATCTTACTGACTGTTTTCCATAAGGAACTGTGGAATTATTCCATCTGCCCTGCACTCAGCTGCCTCCTGTGCCCAGCAGCAGGGGCCATCCTGGAGGTTGTGGAAGCTTTTTCCAGAAAAGGGCTGTATAGGCTAAGCTTGTGGAGACACACAAGCTAGACTCTTTCATAATCACTGCTCTGCTTAGCTAGATTTGCCATTGTTCTCCCTCCTCATGCTTGGAGCGGGGAGCCTCAGGTATCCACCAGGCAGATGGAGTGTGGATGACATTACCAGAAGTATCTTCACTTGCCAGAGGTTCCTCTGCATGCTCACTCCTGCCTGTCCTCAGGGTGTCCTGAGTGAGGCAAGCTGATGGCTGGGCATTTTATCTAGTTTGCAGATAAGCCAAGATTCCATCTAGGGGTGACTTTCCTCGTCCTGTCAGCACCTCTTCCTGTGGCAGGTTAAGTTTGAACCTAGAGAGGAACAGACTGGGAAGCTCCGTGGAGAGCAAAGAGAAGTGCTGGTCTGTGCACTTAGGGCCCAAGGGTCAGTAAGCAGGTGATTGGTGGGAGCTAAATCTACCTTTGACAACTAGCAAGCTGTGGGCGGGGCTGCTGCCCTCCCTGCCTCCCACTTAGCAGGAGGCCTGGAGCCTGGGGGTGGGGTGGCTTTCCTGAGAGCAGTGTTCTCTAGGTTCTGTGATGCTCTGATCTTGCAGGTTGCCCCAGTTGCATCATGGAGCTGGGTTTAGGGGCAATGTGTCAGCACTTTGTGAACTGGCAACACCTGTCCTGTAAGGGGTCAAGAAGAATTTTCACCGGGTACAATTAGTGTAGTTTCCTATGTATGTCAACCACCTTTTATCCTGCCTTTCTTATTCCCTTCTTACAGGGGGGTGATGATTGAAACCACCCAGCAAGCTGATACTTGGGCCTGAGGAGCTGCTGTGTTTCTTACAGTATGCACACTAAGTGGCTTTGTCATAACACTTTGCTTGCTGTGGTAGAAGGACAAGAGCACAGGGGGAGCAGCACATCTCACTGGCTGTGTGACCTGAACTTGTGACCTCTATACCTCAGTTTCCGGTGTTGTCAAACATTGGACATGACATCCTCTGCCTTCCCTCATTTGGTGTGTGTTGAGCTCTAACTGCATAGGCCATCACAGCAGAGACATGCTGCGATTCAGGGTTGTTCAGGGAGGATTTGGCAGAGAACAGCCTCTAGATGGTTGAGGTTGACTTCACTTTGGGGTTCAAGGCAGGCACAGCCTGTTGGGCTAGATGGAAGGAGGAAAGCTAAGTAAATGATGGCAGGGGAGCAAAGGGCCAGGTCAGGGGAAGGTCCCTTAGGGCCAGGTGCAGGGGTATTTAGTCCTCTGGGGGGTGCCTGGAGTATGAGAAAGGGATTGAATTAGCTGGAACCTTTGGAACCCATGAGTCAGGAGTCCATATTCCTGGGATGTGAAGGCCTCAGGCAAGATGAGAAGCCCCCCACACCCAGATGCAGGGCCTCAGCCTTCATTCTCAGGGGAGGGTGTGGGGTGTTGAGGTGCTGAGGTGCTGAGGGAAGGCCTTTATGAGCAAGTTGCCTTCAGACCAGGTCTGAATCAAAGGCTAGAGGTTTTGTTGCAAGTGGATAAGGGTCTAGACCAGTGGTTCCAAATCTGTGGAACCCTTTGGAGTCAACCCTTTCACAGGGGTTACATATCAGCTGTCCTGCATACTACATATTTGCAGTATAATTCATAACTAGCAAAATTACAGTTATGAAATAGAAACAAAAATAATCTTATGGTTGGGGCTCACCACAACATGAGGGTTACACATTAAGAAGGTTGAGAACCACTGGTCTAGACCAAGAACCTCTTACCTAATCCCAGATTCTCTCAGATAAATTAAAACAGCAACAAGAAGCTGAATGAGTGGGTGAGAATTAGCAGTGCAGTTGATTTTGCAAAGGGTATTGAGGTTGTTTTCCACTTCATGTTCTTTTCCTCTGAGATTTGTCAACAGGGTTTCTTGTGGATCCTTCCAGATCTTTTTCCTCAGCTCTCCCCAGGTTGGTCTGTGATTTTCCTTTTTTGTTTTTGAGTTGGTATTTCCCAAATTGCCCTAAATTCCTGATTTGGACTCAAATACATGCTTTGCCTTTTCATTCTCTCTTTCTTTTTAAAAAATTTCATTACATCTTATTAATTCATTTGTGAGTGCGTGTGGGTGTGTGCACATGCAGTGATGGCAGTCAAAGGACTCTCCTTCCACCACGTGAGTCCTGAGAATAGAGCTCCATCATCCTGCTTGGTGGCAAGTGAGTATCCATTGAGCCATCTTCCCAGTGTCAAGTCCAAAGGAAAATTCTGAAAGGCAGAAGGGACAGATGGCTTTCTGTGGTATCTATTAGCATATCAAAGCAGTGCTAGCCTCCAGGCTCCCTCCTGTATCTTAGTACCTCCTGCACTTTTCAGAGTCCAGGCTAGCATCCTAGCCCTTTTCGCCTCCTCCCCTCTTCTATACTCCCCTCGTCAGGGGCTTCCCTTCTCTAGCTATTCATTCTCCTCATAACCTGCTACTTTGGTTGTGCTCACTTTCTCATTCTCCCTCTTCACCCCCCCCCCCCCCATTCTGCTCTTGCTTCTCTCATGGCCATATTCAGTCTGCTTTCTCTCTCTGCTCTGGACTCTTTCTGTGCCTCTGGCTGTTCTCTCTCTCATATCTACAATAAAAACCTTCCCTTGACCATTCCACGGAGCAGGCATGTCCTCAGTTTTGTGCACACATGCTCGTGTGCTCTCATGCACACAGGAGATGAGACAAACACCACCCCCACCCCCAGCATGCTAGGCAAACCGATTCCTGCTGAGCTCCCTCTGCAGCCCAACAGCATCTAATTGCTAGTTATATATAGTCTTGCTAATGGTTTTATTGGGACATTACCCATGTACCAAGTTCCTAAATTTAGTTGGTGGTTTCTAGTATATTCAGTTGTGTGGTCATCATCATTATCTCACTCTAGATAGAACTTCAGGCAGTCTGGGATGTTATTATTATTATTATTATTATATACTTTTGGTTTTTCAAGACAGGGTTTCTCTGTGTCGCCCTGGTTGTCCTGGAACTCTCTTTGTAGACCAGGCAGGTCTTGGACTCACAGAGATCTACCTGCCTCTGCCTCCTGAATGCTGGGATTAAAGGTGTGCACCACCACCACCTGGCATTTTGGGATATTATAATCATTGCTGTGACAGACATATTTTCCCATATCTCAGACCATTTGAAATTTTTGTTTTACAAGTTAAATGTTATTTGTAGATCAGTGACAGTATAAACAAAGCAAACTGTTTTCCTTATTACCTCTTACTTTCTGAAGTTAATTAAAATATAGAACTGTAAGTCTTTGGAGCCTCCAATATAGGGTCCATTGGACTGAAGACATTGTGGAAGGAAAATACAGCAAGGGGCAGGGTGTGCTCAGCAGGCAGGTGGGTGATGGAGGCTACAGTTAGAAGCAAGTGGTCGGAAGAGGCCTTGTGCAGAAGTGACAGGTGGGAGAGCTCCATAAGCAAAGGGGAGCGCACATACAGAGTCTTGAGGTGTACGTGGGGCTGTGAGTGTTGTAGAGAAGAGAATGCTTAAAACCCATTGGTGGTGTTAAGATGTGGGAAAGACTTTGTGGATTAGTGGTAGTGTGGAGCCTGGAAGGTAGGATACTAGTGGCCTTGATCAGGGTAGTGACTACTGAAATGTTTTGGGAGTCCCAAGGTCATAGGAGGGAAGAACCAGTGTTTCCTGGCAATGTAACTTTAGAGTTTAACAGCTGGTCTGCAGAGATGGCTCAGTGGTTAAGGCATGTAGTGTTCTTCCGGAGGACCAGGTTCAATACCCATCATTCATGTCAGGTGGCTCCAGGAGGAGCTGGCCCCTGGCTTCTACAGACTCCTGCACATATTTACATAGATACACATAATTAAACTAATAATAATATCTAAGTTAGGCAGTGGTGGTGCACACCTTTAACCCCAATATTTAGGAGATAAGCAGATCTCCGAGTTGGAGTCCAGCCTGGTCTACAGATCAAGTTCTAGGAAAGCCAGGTGTACATAGAGAAACCCTGCTTTGAATCCCCCTCCCCCCAAATGTTCAACAGCTTACAAGAATGCTCAGGAGTCTGGGAACCATCTGGAGGTGGTTCTGCCCTGGCTCTCTTGCAGGCTGCCATGGAGTTGAGAGCTGGCTTGCACATGTCCTGCAGGTTGATGTGGGTCATTAGCAGGGTTCCCCACTCTTTATCATAGCACCTTCCCATGGACAGCAGCTTGAATGTGCTCAAGTGCAGGTAACATCTGTCTTGCCTGGGGGTCTGGTTATGTGTTCATCCTTCTCTGTTTCCTCTGGGTTCTGTTGGACTTGAGACCATCTTGGAGGCTGGCTCCTACACCAGTATTTGGAGTCTGGGTTCACAATGTGGTTGTTTCTTAAAGGACCTCTGGAGGAGGTTGGGGCAGGATGTTTCCTAGCCATGTACCTATATCCTGCTTGGGGCTCTGGTGCATCTCAGCTTTTGTGCTCATTGTGCCTTCTCTCAAGCCTGCTTTCAGACCAAGGCTACCCTTGCTGTGGAATATTCCAAGGGTACTTAAGTGTTGGGTCATAGTCATGTGTGGTATCAGTGGACTTCTTGCATCTAGTTGCATCTTCCTTGCACCTCCTTTTGTATCTCTTGCTGAACAGCAAGTGCAGTGTCAGCCTGTCAGAGGGATCTTAGCACAGGCAAGTTTCCTAGCAGCCATTCATTTGATGTTTTGTGTATGTGAGGACAGACAAGGCTGTTTTGCAGCTGCTGGTCAAAGTCCTACTCCTTTGCTCTGTGGTTCACACTCACTGTTAGATGAATAGAGGTTGGCCAGGATTAAAAGGCCAAGGCCAGACATGATCAGAAGCCACCTATGCCTTGAGATTCTCTCCCTATAGGTGCTCATATGTGCCAGTACTTTTATAGTAGCAGGGCTGTGTATGGCTGCAGGTAATTTGGGAAAATGTCCTCATACTTTTCTTTGTTGCAGTCATTCTCATTATCGACAAAACCACCACGTTACATGTTTATTGCAAAGACCCATTGCAGAGCAGAAAGCCAGGACTTTGGTTCTTTTCTTGGACCTCACATGGCTTTCTCTGGTAGCTTTTCAGACATATCTTTTGAGACCGTTCTGTTTGTTCTCATAGCTTGTGTTGTGTGTGTGTCCAGCAGGATCCAGGAGTACATGCGGCATGCTCTTCTGATCTTACTAGCACACATCATTCTACATATGTATAAATCATTCTGCTCCATGCCAGTATGTGCAGGTCTTTTATGGAGCACTGTGAGGCAATCTATAAAACGCAAGTATTATGTTTTGAACTAGTCGTCACATTGTTCTTTTTGTTTGGCTGCAGTTGACTGTCTGGTACACATGGTAAGTTAGCACTAAAATAGAGGTTAGGTTCTGTCTGCTGCTCCTATAGTCAGAGACAGCTGTGCTGGCCTCCTGGATCTGAGCTCCTACCCTGGGTAAGAGCTGCCTGACCTTATCTCCTGGGCCCTTACTTACTTTACTGGCCTTGTCAGGAAAGACACAGGTCCATGTTGGGTGTTCCTGGTTGCCAGAGAAGCTCAAAATTCCCAGTGGGACCCTAAGAAGAACTCTCATGGATTTAGGGGCCCAGAAGTTACTGATGCTCACTAAGTTGAGGGATATGCAGTCTGAACAGTCCTAGCATCCATGAGACCATGGTCATCTAGGCTTCTGCTTAGGTCATCTGTGTTAGAGAGTATTGGGGTGTGGTGGGCTAGCCTCAGGCTGGAAGTTTACGAGAGGCCTGGCTTCTGGTTTTCTTTAGGGGTGTGTGTGTTCAATTCTTTCAACATCTGAAGCCTTTCATCTTTTTCCTCAGAGGAGAAATGCAAGTTTAGCGGCTTTAATTTTTTTTAATTTTTGAGATATATTTATTCTATATTATGTATATGAGTATTTTGCCTACATGTATGTTATATGCATCACATGCATGCCTGGTTCACACAGAGGTTAGAAGAGGGCATTGGATCTCCTGAACCTGGAGTTAAGGATGGTTGTAGGTACCATGTGGGTGCTGGAAACCAAGCCTGCTCCTCTTCAAGAGCAGCACGTGTTCTTAACCACTGTGCCATGTCACCTGCCCTGTAAGTTTAGTGTTTTAAGTGCTCTGGAGTCTAGGTGGATACCACTTAACGTTTCAGTACTTGTGAGAAAGAATCCAGATCAACATCAAATTTTAAATCTTGATCATCACTGGTATTAGGTTTATGTGACTCAGATTTGGGAGGCAGGGAACAGACAGTGTGAGGACAAGAATTATGTGGGGATTTCTGGAGAAGCTATGACAAGTGACCATCAGCAGTGACTTTAAAACCACTGCTGTGGCCGGGCATTGGTGGCGCACGCCTTTAATCCCAGCACTCGGGAGGCAGAGGCAGGCGGATCACTGTGAGTTCGAGACCAGCCTGGTCTACCGAGCGAGTTCCAGGACAGGCTTCAAAGCCACAGGGAAACCCTGTCTCGAAAAACCAAAAAAAAAAAAAAAAAAAAAAAAAAAACCACTGCTGTGAGCCCCCTCACAATTCTGGAGGCCAGGAATCAGGAATCAAGATCTTGCTGAGCTGTGCATCCAGTGAAGGCTTCAATGAGAGTCCTTCCTTGCTCCTTTCTAGACTTCTGGACGATCCATTCTACTATCTGATCTGGTAACTGCTTCTTCTGTCCAGTCTCAGCCTGTATCTTCACCCACTTCCTTCTCTGTGTACATTTGTGTCCACATTGTGCTCTTTCATACATGTGTCATCACTGGGTATAGAATTTCCCTGGTCCCCTGGGGTTTCATCGTGACTAACCACACCAACCGAAGACCCCACCTGTTTCCAAGCAAGGGTGCAGGGTGGAACTTGAACATGCCTTTTTAGTTAGGGATATGGCTTACCTGACTCCTGGAGGCAGTGACATTCAAATCCAGAACTGCTGCTATCTGTGAGCAGGCATGTTATAGATGCTAATTGTTTACAGAAGACTGGTGGAGGGCAGAACCAGGACAAAAAGAACCACCAGAATGAAGCCCTTGGGGGCTTGTTGGTTGTTCCCACAGAGTTGTGCTGAGCACTGTGTTCTATGGACAAACATGTTTCTTTTTTCTTTTTCTGGTTTTTCGAGACAGGGTTTCTCTGTGGCTTTGGAGGCTGTCCTGGAACTAGCTTTTGTAGACCAGGCTGGTCTCTTTAACTCACAGAGATCCACCTGCCTCTGCCTCCCGAGTGCTGGGATTAAAGAAAGGCATGCACCACCAACGCCTGGCTACATGTTTCTTTTTTTAAGCAGGAAACTACTTTGCTTCGCACTTTTTCATGGGAGGCGAGAAATTTGACACCCCCCATCCTGAAGGTTACCTCTTTGGGGAGAACATGGATCTGAACTTCCTGGGCAGTCGTCCAGTCCAGGTGAGTCTCAGCAGGGCTGGCACTGGTGGCTGGGGTGAGTAGAGGGAAGACTGGCTCAGTTGCCTCTCTCCAGCTGTGAGGATAGGCAGGCACCAAGTTACCCCAGATGGACAGCTGGAAGTGAGCATGTGACTTGGAGTGTGTCCTGGGGCTGCCTCTGAGAGACAGATCGTCAGGATTGGGTCACTGAGGGACAGAACAGCCATTATTGAGCAAGTACATACAGGCTGCACAAAGTTAATGATTTCATTGTAGGCCTTTTGTATGAGCAGAAAGAGCAGCCATATTCTGTGGAATGGTGAAAAGAGCCATGGTCCCACTAATCGCCAAAGAAACACATATTTAGGTGTATTTGTCCATTCCTTCAGTACAACTTTGACAACTGGTGCGTGTCTTGGGCTCTCACATAGGGGCTAAAGACTGAAGGCAGACCCTTTCCCCATTTCTCAGATGGTGAGGATCATAAGGAAGAAAATACTGGATGGGCAGTTAGAAAAAAAAGGACCAAAAAACAAATAAAAAGAAGGAAGGATCCCACTGCAGAGTCCATGGCTGTGCTGAGTTGTGCTAGATGAGAGGAGGAGCTGGAGGGGCCTGTAGCAGGCTCCCAGCAAGCAGTGAGTCTGCAAGGTGAGGGGCCCTCTGCAGGGCAGCTGGTGGGCAGTGAAATAGGTGAGAGCGTTTATTAGCCAGGGTTCTCTAGAGAAACAGACTGTATAGTATGAATCTGTCTACATAGAAAGGGGTTTATTAGAATTATTTACAGGCTGTTTCCAGCTAATCCAGCTGTGGCTGCCTGTGAATGGAAGGGCCAAGAATCCAGTAGTTACTCAGTCTACAAGGCTGCATGTCTCATCTGGTCTTCAGTATTTGCTGGAATCCTAAAGAAGTAAGCTCAATGCCAGAGGGTTTGCTTCTTGTCATAGTTATGGTTATTATTGCTGTGATTAAACACCATGGCCAAAAGCAATTTGGGGAGGAAAAGATATATTTGGCTTACATATCCTGAGTCATAGTCCAGTGAGGAAAACCAAGGCAGGAACTTAAATAGGGCAGAACCTGGAGGCAGGAACTGATGCAGAGGCCATGGAGGATGCTGCTAGTAAGTCTTGCTCCTCATGACTTGCTCAGCCTGCTTTCTTATAGAATCCATCCCACAATGGACTAGGCATTCACACATTATTACTAGCTGAGAAAACGCCCTATAGGCTTGCCTACAGCCTGACCTTATGGAAGCATTTTCTCAGTGGAGGCTCCCTCCTTTGTCAAGTTGACATAAAACTAGACAGCACACCTCCTATGAGTTAGAATCAGGGTGATCAAATGAACTTTCAGTTAGCCTTCAGGAAGTAAGAGAGGTCAGTCTAGGGCAAGAAAGGCATTGGGATGGGTTGTGGAAATGTCTTAGGATGGATGAAGTCAGGTGAGGATGAAGAGGAGGAGCAGAGGTTCCTGTGGGAATTATTGAAGAAACCATGGTAGCTCCCGGGTATGCAAGAACAAGGAGCACTAGGAGGCAGAGGATTTGCACTGGTGGGCAGTGCCCATATGGCTAGGTCTGAATGTGATGCCAAGGAATAGAGAAAATCCTTGAGTAGAGTTTTTAAATGATAGGCAAGATAGGAGGCCCTCTAAGGAACACTGAGTGCTGGTCTTCAACATGTGACATGACTGCGTCCTGAGCATCTTTCAGGCCTACTGAGTAGCCTTCAGACCAGGGACTGCTAGGTGTGTTACTCACAGGGCAGTTGCTAACACAGAATCTTTTTAAAAAAATATTTATTTATTATGTGTACAACATTCTGCCTCCATGTATTCCTGCATGCTAGCAGAGGGCACCGAATCTCATTATAGATGGTTGTGAGCCACCGTGTGGTTGCTGGGAATTGAACTCAAGATTTCTGGAAGAGCAGTCACTGCTCTTAACCTCTGAGCTGCCTCTCCAGCCCTCACACAAAATCCTGATCTATAGTATATCCTGCAGGCCAGGGGCTGGGGTGGGTGTTGTCTTTTCCTACCTGGGAACTAGCTGGGCCTTTTTCTCTGTCACATTGTTGCCTCAACACCCAGAGACTTAGCTTTTGCAGGCCTTCTATAGTTCTCTTTAGTTTTTTAAAAAGATCTTGTTTATTTTGTGTATATGTGTGCCTGAGTGTATGTATATATGTGAGGTGTGCGCATGCAGTACCAGTGTACACCAACCAGAAAAAGGCATCATAACCCTGGACTGGAGTTACAGATGGTTTTGAGCTGCCACGTGGGTGCTGAGAATGGAACCCAGGTTCTCTGGAAGAGCAGCCAGTGCTCTTAACTGCTGAGCCATCTCTCCAGCCTCCAGATCTTTTATTTTACTTCCTGCTGAGACAGTTGGGCATCCACTTGGGTTGTGATAGAGAACATGTACAATCTATGTGCCTTTACCCAGCTTCATCCCTCCTTTCAAGCTCCAGCACAGTGTTGCTGGCAGACATAGACAGATACAGCCATAGTTTCATGTTACCACTTGTATACATTTTATATAGGGGCATAATTATAAGCATGCATACATGTACACAGCTTGTCTTCCCAAATACTTGCTGGTTGGCGTTATGTAGGCTGCCTTTGTGGGCAGCAGTGAGCTGTCTTGTACCTTAGGAGGATGCCCTAGGAGCCTAACTGTGGCCACTTCTGAGGGTCCTGCATACAGTTGAGGACACTGGCTGAATAACCAAGTTGCTTGGTGTGGGGCCAGTCCCTGCCCATATCCTGACCAAATGGCCAGGGTCATCTGAGCAGTATGTCTAGTATTAGTTCAGTACCTCACATGGGGGCCAGAGTCTAAGAATATCTGTTGGGGTCTCCCTTGACTTCTGTTTCCTATTCTCTGCTGCTTCTAGAGAGTCATCTATTTTCACTTGTATTTTTCTCCTAGTTTCCCTATGTCACCCCTGCCCCCCATGAGCCAGTAAAGACCCTGAGGAGCCTGGTGAACATCCGCAAAGACTCGCTCCGGCTTGTGAGGTAACTCCCCTGGTGCTGCTCTCCTGGGGACCCTATGTGGTGTCTAGAGGCTCTCTTTGTGCTTGGGAAGGGGGAAGGGATATTGAGAGGGCCCAGACTGTGTTCTCACATGCAGTCAGCTTCTGTAACAACCCTAAGCCATCGAACTAGGGGCTCTCCCACCCTTGCGGTTGTGCCTCAGTGTTACTGGCCTGCCTAGGGCCGCTGCATCTGAAGCGTGGAGGCCAGGGATATGCTATACCTGGGATGAGTCAGTCTGGTTATCAATAGCATACAAAACAGCTTTAAACCTAAGACATCTGCACCAAGAACACTTGTCCCCTGTTTCTGGGGGCAGGGAGAAAGGGGAGCAGACTGTGGATTATGGGTCTTGTTGTGCTGCAGGCGACAGACCTTCCTCCACCTTTGCTAGCAAAGCAGACGTATCCAAGCAGCTAACTTTATGCTCTGCAGCTGTGTGCACGAGCCAGTTCTTGGGGGCTATGGCTCCTGACCTGCCATCTTCCACCCGCCTTTGGTAGGTACAAAGATGATGCAGACAGCCCTACAGAGGACGGTGAGAAGCCCCGTGTGCTCTACAGTTTGGAATTCACCTTTGATGCCGATGCCCGTGTGGCTATCACCATTTATTGTCAGGCAGCAGAGGAGCTCTTGAACGGCATGGCAGTGTAAGTCCCTGGGTCAGCACTTTGGGCTTTATGCAGGCTTTGCAGTGTCCTGTGGGCTTCATTGTTGGCCTTTCCCCCTTCCTGGAGAGAGCATCAACTGGAAGGTCCCCCATTTCTTGGTCTTTTTGTCACCAATCTCTTCTAGAAACCTTCATAGAGTCACCTCCTTTGGATAGAGAGACACCCAGCACCTAGAAAACTTCAAAAGATTGGGAGCTCAATGTCAGGAGTTTGGACAGAGACAAAATACATGTATTTTTGTTGTGTCACAATTGCAAATTTGAACTTTTGGAGATTTTCTTTAAAATTTGAGTCTTGACAGTCCCAGGAGTTTGTAGCCTATAGCTACAGTATGACCATGGCAGGGGCTACCTCAACAGGAAAGACAGCCCTAGCCTGAGTGGCCTCACAGATGGGCAGAAACATGTCTGTGTCCTTCCTGCCTTGGCGAAGACTTGAAAAGACTCAGATCTAGCACTGGGGAGTAAGGACTGAGAATGCTGGCTTTGAGTGTTCTTTTAGCTCTGTGCCTGTTGGTGTGGTCAGAGCATGTAACGACTTGGACCTCAGTTCCTCATCTGGGAATAAGGTTGGGGAGTCAGCTCTTGTGAGTGGTGTCCTTGAACAGTTTACCATATATAAGGGGATGTAATAGCTACTCAAAGCTAGCTGTTGATTTAGAAAAGGTCTCCCTCTAGGACTCAGGACTTGGCCCTGGGCAGCCAGCAGACTTCCTCCTGAGTGGCAGTGGGCAATTACGAAGCTAATGCCTTTTTCATTGTTGGTTCTTTGAGGTTCCACTGTGGCCTAAACAGTGGGTTGCTTAGTTACATTTACTAAGTTACTTACTTAACAGTAATACTGACTGTCAGCAGGGAGTGTACAGAGTGGCCAGCACAAGCCCTCTTTCTACACAAGCTCTGGGGTGAGCTACTAACCTGCTATAGCCTGAAGTAGTATGATCCTGTGGTGTGGTGCCTTCCCTGGACCTCCAGTGTGGTGACAACCGAGAAGAGGAGCTGTTTCTGTGTTGTTCTCCGGCACAGCTGCCATAGATTCTGGGCTGGTGCCTTGGAGCTGTTCCAGAGGAAGTGAGGGCCAAGGTTCAGTGAGCTCCAATCCCAGCCCATCCAGACCAGTTGTTCTCTGTTGTGTCCTGTGAGATAGTGAGAACAGGACCCTGCTGCCACCAGATGGCTGCCCAGAGATGCATTCTGGTAGACCTCTTCTGAGACTTGCATTAGGCCTATTTGCCTCCCATTTTGCTGACTAGCATCAGATCACCAAGACAGAGACAGGAGACTCCAGGACCCAGGCCTTAAAGACTGTACTTAGGAACTTAAATGCAGCCTGCAGGAATCTTCTCCTGAGTTCAGGGCAGGCAGTCCTCCTGTTCCTTTATTGCTCCTTAACTTCTTATCAAGAAAAATTGAAATAGGGTGTTTCTGGGGTTCCACAGCTTATAACTGAAGGCCTAGACTGCTGAGGTCCTTTCTGGGATGACCTTTTCACTGCATCCAGGCTGGACTGCTCTGTGGGGTTCCCTCCCATATCGGCACTGACAGGGACATTCCCTAGCTTTCCAGACTCTGAGTGTGGCCTTTGTTCTAGATACTCAGAGAAGCCCTGGGACAGTAAGCAGGGGTGGGGGTGGGGACAGTAAGGGTCATGGCTTGTGTTCATGAATGGGGGACACTGGCTCAGCCCTTTTCTTTTTTTAAAGATTTTATTTAATTTATTATGTATATAGTGTTCTGCTATGAGTATGCTTGCTTGCCAGAAGAGGGCACCAGATCTTATTACAGATGGTTGTGAGACACTTTTGTGGTTTCTGGGAATTGAACTCAGGACCTCTGGAAGAGCAACCAATGCTTTTAACCTCTGAGCCATCTCTCCAGTTCCATCAGCTCTTGTTGTCTAATAGCCTGGGGTATGAGATGAATTTCTGGATAAATGAAAGGATGGTCCTTGGAGCACTGTGGGGACTAGCAAGGCAGGGAGCTAGTCTCTGGGTCACTAGAGCAAAGGTGCAGTACAGCAGCATGGTGACTCAGGGAACATGACACTCATGAGGGTGAGGATGCTTCAGAACATGACCCACATTGAAGCGAATGCCTCACCCTGTGTGGGCTTGCAAGTACATTGACTCTTTATGAGCAGTGCTGGCTGCGACTGAGTAACAGGTAGCTAGGAGCAAGCATTGGGACAGGGAGTTCTGCACTATGGCCATTCCAAAAAAATAAATGCACCGAATGCCTTGTAGGAATGTTCTTCTCATCCAGAGGTCAGCAGAGGACTTGGGTTCTGGAAGAAATGGTTCCTTGTCAGGACTGGGCAGCCTTGTGGTGAACAGAGTTGGTAGTGGGAGGCTCCTGTAAGAGCAAGGGCCAGCTGGTCAAGTGGGCTGCTTCCTGTTTCCTCTGGGATGACTGAGACTCTCATTCCCTATGAAACAAATGGCTGCCAGCTCAGCTGGCTATCCGATGAGTGACAGGAGGAGGTGGGAGGCTGGGTGTACACACCCATGGCTCCACAGGAGTCAGGTGGCTGCCTTGCTGCCCTCAGGTACAGCTGTAAGAATCCTTCTCTGCAGTCTGAGACCGTCCACTACAAGAGGGGCGTTAGCCAGCAGTTCTCCCTGCCTTCTTTCAAGATTGACTTCTCCGAGTGGAAGGATGATGAGGTAACTCTGGGGGATCCCATACTTTCTCTTGTTCCTTCTCTGGTTTTTCCGTCTTCTGGCTGGTATGTTATACTGGGACCCATGGAGATTCCTCCTGGTACTGGCAGCCTGGGAATAGTTGGGTCTTTTTGTCTTGGATCAGATATGCAGAGGGACTAAGGAGTAGGGTGTGGGTGAGGCTTAGTGACCAGAAGTTTGGCAGTCATGGGTTCTGGAAAGGTGCAGAGTTAGAGAGGCTCCCCCGTTGTCATTGTCCCAGCATGACAGCCTTTTCCTTTTTCTGAATCACACAGAACGGCTTTGTCTCGCTCGCTCCCAGCACAGGCTTTCTTCACAGGCCTCTTGTGGGCTACAGCTTGAGTAGTTTTCTGCTAATTTTCCCTACTCCTCTCCCTTCTCTGCCTGTGGTGTCTACTTAGTTCTGTCAGAGCCTTTCTTCTCTGTCCTTATTTCCCAGCAGCCATCTGCAGAGACCTTTGCCTGGGGTATAAGAACTTGGGTGTAACTCATGCTGGTGGCAGCTGCCTGGGCTCCTTCCTGTCCCAGTAGCCTTTTTCCCTACGAGGGTTTTTCTTGTTCTATGTTAAAAATAAAACAAATAGCTGGGCAGTGACTGCATGTGATTTTAATCCTAGCACTCAGGAAGCAGAGGAAGGTAGATCTCTGAGTTCAAGGTCAGCGTGGTCTACAGAGTGAGTTCCAGGACAGCCAGGGCTGTTACACAGAAAATCCCCGTCTCAAAAAAAATAATAATATAAAATAAAACAAATGGACTAGAGAGATGTCACAGTGGTTAAGAGTATTGACTACTCTTGGAGAGGACCTGAGTTTGAATTCCTAGAATTCACGTGGCAGCTGAGAACAGTCTGTAATTCCTCCTTCTGGCCTTCTTGGTGACCAGGTACTCAGCTGGTGCACAAACATACATGCAGGTCAAACACCTATGCACATAAAATTTGAAAATAAAAACAAGCATCTTCCTCAGGCTACCCCTGGTGGTAAAGCCTGTCTTCTCCATTGTCACTCACTCGGTTCAAGGCTACTCTGTGTGTTAGGATGCATGGCTGTGTTGCAGATTTCAGGAGTAGGAGTGTCAGAGGGAACTGTGATATGTGAAGTGCTTTATAAGCCCTGGGATACCACAGGGAGAGGAGGACAGGACCAGAGTCACTGAACACCCTTCCATAGTTCACCCAGCACAGCTGCCTCCTTCCAGGATGCAGAGTGCAGCTGAGAACAGCATAGAATGCTTGGAAGCTGCTCAGAGCATAATGGACTCCAATGCACTCAGGCTTGGTGTCCTGTCAGCTTCCAGCCTAGGGTGGACACAGGGCCCCGCTCTTTCTAGCTAGTTCACCTAACTAACACCCCAACAAGCAGTTCCTGTGTGAGCGCTCCTCTCCTTGGGCTTAGTCCATAGACCTTGTAAGGGCAGCATGCGGCCAGCATCATCACTCTGGAGTGGCTCTTCTGCAGTGGCGCAGGCTCACAAGAGACCTCCTCATAGAGCAAGGCACCAACCCAGGAAGGTCACTTGCTTTCTTAAGTCTCAGTTTGTGAGGAATTCTGCTCTGTATAAATGTGCAGGGCTTATCCCTTTCTTGCTGTTCCACAGTGCCCCTGCCCAGTCTAGAGCTGTGACTGCTCTGTGTGGCCACCTGCTGCTATACCTGTCTATTTTCTGTATCCTCCTTCCTGCTCACAAGTCTTCCTTGACTGCATAGCCTCAACACAAAAGGAATTGTGTTGAGTTAAGCATGTTGACCCAGGCATTGTACTCAGCCTTGCTCAGGTAAGAAACTGAGACTCAGGTTGAGGCTTATTCACAGTGAATGATCACAGCGCTGGATTGGAAGCCAGCAGTCCTGAGTGTGCCTCCATTCCTGCACTGTGCTGAAATGCAACCTTTGTTTTTTTTCTTTTTGGTTTTTGAGACAGGGTTTCTTTGTGGCTTTGGAGGCTGTCCTAGAACTAACTCTTGTAGAACTCACAGAGATCCGCCTGCCTCTGCCTCCCGAGTGCTGGGATTAAAGGTGTGTGCCACCAACGCCCGGCTTGTTTTGTTTTTTGAGACAGAATTTCTCTGTGTAGCCCTGGCTGTCTGGAACTTACTCTGTAGACCAAGCAAGCCTCAAACTCAGGTATCTGTTTGCCTCTGCCTCCCAAGTGCTGGGATTAAAGGTGTGTGTCAATACTGCCAGGCACCAGTGCAGCTTTTAAAGGAAGCATTTAATTGTGGGCTTGCTTATAGTTTCAGAGGGTTAGTCTTTGACCATCATGGTGTGGAGTGTGGTGGTGGCAGGTATGGCACTGGAGCAGTAGCTGAGAGTTAATATCTTACCAAAAGTTGCAGGCAAAAAGAGGCTGGGAGAATATGGGCTTTTTAAACCTCAAAACCCACCCCCCAGTGACACACCTTCTCCAACAAGGCCACACCTCCTAATTCTTCCTAAAAAGTTTCACTAATTGGACCAAGCATTCAGCTGTATGAACCTTAGGTGAGGGGAGGGGGTTCTTGTTCAGATAAGCATCTACTCCTGAAAGTTTTTTTATAGTGTTTTGACTCATTTCTCACCATATTTGCAGTGGGAAATTCCCTGTGTTGGTAACTGTTTTTGAGACAGGGTCTCTCTGTAGGCCTGGCTGTTCTAGAACTCGTTCTGTAGTCCGGGCTGGCCTCAAACCCACAGAGATCCACTTGCCTTTGTCCCCAGGGTGCTGGGATTAAAGGTGTGTGCTTAAAGCCCTGCCCCCAGCCCAGCCTATGTTGATAAATCTTAGAAAGAAACATTTTTCCTGTTTTATAAATAACACTAACATCCATGGCTCTGGCAGCGGTGTCCAGTGCTGGGCTGGTGAGAGGATTCCCACGTCTTTCATTGCAGAATTCAATGTAACTGGTATATTAGCGACTTCATTTGGAAACACGAAACTGAGGCCCAGTGTGATAGGGCTTAGGTGGAGACAAGTGCCCAAGATGTGTTCCTCCTGCTCACTCCACAAAGGACAGATTTTCTGATGAAGAGAGACAGACCTTTCTGTCTCGTGTTCCAGGCTGGTTTAGCCTGACCTTGAGGAAGAAAGGAGCTCTGTGTTCTACCGAGAGATGTGCCTCTGGCCATTGAGTCTCCATTCACAATGTGTGCTTAGTTGTAGGCTCAAGGTTCTAGGGCACAGGCCAGAAGCAGCTCTACCATGAGCCTGTGGGGGTCCTGGCTAAGGCACTGTCCTTGGCCCAGTGAGCAGGGCCTAGGCTGGGGCTGCTTTTCCTAGCCCTTTCTCTGGCTGTTTCACTTGGTCTGTGTTTGGTTTTGCTTTTAACTTAATTGTGCTGTGATTCATATGCCATGGCTTGCCCATTCTAAGGATTCTGTGGTTTTCAGTATGTTCATGAGTTTATAAGGTTTTTTAATTTTTTTTTTGAGACATTGTCAAGTGTGTATCTCTGACTGGCCTAGAACTCACTATGTAGAACAGGTTAACCTTGAACTCACAGAGATCCTCCTGTCTGGGTGTATACCACCATTGTTTGAGACAGGGCCTCACTGCTGAGCTTACCACCCTTCTGCCTCTGTTTCCTGAGTAGTTAGGAATGTGTGTTACCATACCTGGTCTCTTGACCATTCCTGGAGTAACTCCTTAGTGAGAATAAATGGAAATGCCTGCTGCTTCCCTGAGACCCCAGGAGGATTCTGGAGACTGGGTAGGCTGGATTTCGTCCTCTACAGATTGTCAGGGAGTTGGGGACAGAGGACAGTCTAGCGACAGGAGAAACAGGAGCTGAGAGTGTTTACAGGAAGTAGCCCACAGATGGGATCAGGTGAATCCCAGAGCAGTGCTCTGCTAGCAGGGTGCAGGGTGTGGGTCAGGGGAGTATGTGAAGATGGAAGCAGGTCTGGGGTTTCTCAGTCAATGGAGGGAGGGCAGCTGTGACTTGAGAGAAGGATGAACTGAGGAGTCTAACTCTCATTCCATCTTTGATGGGGCTTAAGCCAGATGCTTTTCCCCAAATTACATAGCTAAATTTAACTCAAAACCTGGAGGTATGTGCTCAGGAGACTTGATGACAGAGACTAAACAGATACATAATAACATTGTTCACAGTGGTCACAATGTAGAAACAATCAATGGATCAACTGGTGAATGGGCAAACACAATGTGACTTACCTGTCCTCTAGAGTAACTATGCAACGTAAAGAGGAATGGAATTCCACTGAACTTGGAAAGCATGCTCAGTGAAAAAAGCTAGGTGTACAGCATCCACATGACAGCTCACAACTGTCTGTGACTGCAGTTCCAGGGCATCTGACACCCTCACACCAGTGCACATAAAATAAATATAAGTACATTATTTTTAAAAGCTAGGTATGAAAAGATAAACACTAAATGATCCATTATAGGAACACTCACAGCTATGGAAAGCAGATGAGTAGTTCTCAAGGACTGAGAAGAAGGAATGGGGGCTTAACACCTCTTGCAAGGAGTTTCTATTTGGAGAGTTGGTTAGGAACTGTATGGTCTACATGGGTTAGTGTCACTGAGGGTCCTTGATTTCCATCTGTCTGCTCCAGTTTGGGCTAACCAACTCACTACTGATGTCTGTGAACCTGACCATTTTTGCCTCCTGTCCTCAGCTGAACTTTGACCTGGATCGGGGTGTGTTTCCAGTAGTCATACAGGCGGTTGTGGACGAAGGAGATGGTAAGTGTTGTTGGTCTTTCCTCATCTTCCTTCTCAAGTGTGTGTGACCTGTGGCGAGAAGGTGGCTTCCTTCTCCGTGAGTAATCAAAGGGCCTCTTTTGGAAATGGAGTGTGTCCATCACAGCTCACAGACAGGCTCATGACAAAAGAGGAGGGTAAGATGAGGGCAAGAACAGGAATGAACTCGCGGCTCTGCCACTGCTTGTGACACCTAGAAATCGTGCCTGCAGGGAAAAGGCAAGCATCTCAGCCATGACCTCACTTTGACCTCTCCTCTCTTGTCTTTCCCTGCTTCAGTTGTGGAAGTGACAGGCCATGCTCATGTGCTCTTGGCTGCCTTTGAGAAGGTAAGTGCCATCCTAACCACCACCCGGTAACCTGGTAGCTGGGGTAGGTGTGGCCTGAATATGGGAGTCAGGGCTTGGTGCAGAGGCTAAATGACAGAGTCTTAGTTCCCAAGATGCTGGTCCTGAGGCCGAGCATCCTCTTGGGGGTTATTAAAAGAGTTTTTAGATTGGTGAGGCAGAGTGTTCTAGACTGAGGCCAGCCCCACAGAACCCTTAAGAACCTGCCATCACAGGCTAGGATGCCCACATGGAGACCCCTGTCACAGACTAACTTTCCCTTCTCCAGCCACCAACCCTTCCCACCAGGTCCATTATCCTCCTGTCCACCCTGCTAGGGCAGCCCCAGGTGTGTGTGTGTGTGTGTGTGTGTGTGTGTGTGTGTGTGTGTGTGTGTGTGTGTGTGTGTGTGTGTGTGTGTGTGTGTCCTCACTTGTCAGACATTTGGGTTACATGTCTGTTTGATGCCCTCAGAGACCCCGCCATCCCTTAGGCCCTTTGCTGTCCCTCAGCACTACAGCTAAGACATAGCTTCAGCCTTCAGCCCAGGTGACAACGACCCCCACCAAGAGTGGCCTGGGGTTAGTTATTTCCCGCTGACTCATCTTGAGTCTTGCTAACTTGGGGTTCTTCACCAGGGTGTGTTTTCAGTGTAGAGCCCATTCATACTGTGACCCAGGCCTCTGAAGCACTCTGGGCTCTGTACAACTATGCTCATCTGTTGTGCAGTAAGCGTAGGCATGCTTTTCTGGGGTCAGAAATGCAGGTGACATGAGTGTGCTGGACAGGGGCCAGCCACTTCTTGAGCACCCTGTGTTTGGGTCTTGTTGGGAGAAGTGCTTACAAATAGGATCTAGTGAGGCAAATGGACTGTCTCCAGCAGGCATTCAGCACAGTGCTTGCAATTTAAAGATCAGTGGAAAACTACTTGTTTTTGTAGTACCCCATTCTAGAAATTTCCATAAGTGCCCATCAATTTTACTGGACAATCCTTAGTGCTGGTCTTGGTTGACTCAAAGTATAACACAAATTACAAAAATCTCAGCTCTAATACCTTAATAAGCTTTTCCAACTCTGAGCAATCTGTTTCCCTGGATAGCATTAAACACATTGATTCTATTCCATTTGGTTTTTATATTTTAGCTCTCTGGGTATGGACTTGTGATATCTTCCCGATTAAGCCAAGCCCAAGAGCTTTTGAGTATTCACTCTTGCTACATAAATACTGCTTCTGGGTACATGGAAGTTGCTAGCCAGTAACACAATGTGACTGAGTGGCTTCAATATGTGTGTGCCTGGGAGCCACTCAGGGTAGTTGGGTTCTGCAAGAATCTTTGAAGAAGATGCTTCAGGTATGGTAGAAGGCAGGCATGAGGCCACAGGTGAAGGCCTGGCCCCTCACCACCTATTCTTATTATCAGCTGTGAACATAGGTTGACCCTTACCTGACTGGCAAGAGTGCTTGCTTGGAAGCGCCAGTTTGAGATTAACTGTGTCTCTTCCCTGCAGCATGTGGATGGCAGTTTCTCTGTGAAGCCATTAAAGCAGAAGCAAATTGTAAGTGCCAAACATCATGGGCCCTTGGGTTGCAAAAAACACACACACACAGTGCAGGTGTGAACACATGCCCAGACTCCATGGGCTGTTCTTTCTGGTCTGTAGGAGCTGCTTGCCTGAGTTTGCCCTCTTGTGCTTTGGGATATTGGGATTTGTGGTTTGTGTGCATGGGTTGTGTAGTTGCCCTGTACTACAGCAACCAGAGCAGGTCCCTGAGTCCTGCCCAGTTTGAACCATGGTGCATGGAATGCAGTTAGTTCTTGGTGAATTATTTGCCAAATGAGTGGGCAGAGAAGGTAAGGAAAGACAGGAAACAGAACTATGGCATCTGCCTGTTGCTTACAGATTACTGGAAATAAAGCAGCACTGGGCAAAGACTCAACTGACTCTTTGAGCCCTTAAAAGGGGAGGCGTCCCAGGGTATAGAGAAGACTGGGAAAGCTTCTCTTGGGATTCACACATTCTGTAATCCGACATAGGGCAGTTACTCCTGGTACCCTACTTGAGCAATATAAGAATTTAGTGTGATGCCTAGTTAGAACTATTTGAGACTGATTGACAGGCAAGTGCCTGTGTTCCAAGGCCATGGTGAGCAGTTGTCTTGTGTGTAGCTACCCAAGTGCCTGAGACCTGCTTAAAGTTACTCTGTGTTTTTTAGCCTTTAAAGGAGAGAGAGAGTGGACCCTGGCAGGTTCAGACCCTGATGATACTAGTTGGGCAGAAGACCCCACTGGGGTTGGGACACTTGTCTCCTGAAAGCCAGCTAGCAGGATCCTGGCTTTCTGGGTGGATGCTATGGCCCATGGAACCTGGGAACTAGTAACTTAGAGCACTTCAGGACAGGTCAGCATGAAGCCTTTTGGTCAGAAGTGATTTGCTTTGTGTCTTAAGACTAGATACGGCTTTCGTGTCTTGTGGAAAGAACAGTTGCAGGACTTGGTGTCTGCTGCCTACAGACAGCAGCTCTGGCCCTCTTGTGGGTGACAGAGTGGCTCCAAAGTATTTGTTCTCTGGTAATGGGGATAATGTGGGCAACTTGGAGCCAGGCCTTCTGGGATGGATGGGTAGGACCATTGGCTTCATTCCCTGTTCTCTGTGTTGCTTGCTGAACTCAGCACAGGGCAGGGTTTCCTGCCTCTTGTTCCTGGCATTTGCCTTTTTTCAGGAGGAGGGGATTCAACAGGTTCCACAGACTTCTCAGCCACATTTTCTGTGGAACCTGAGCCCTGAAGGTGATCTAGGTATAGAGACGCCCACTAGTGGAGACTGACCAGACCCTAGCACATCTTTCTGTTCTCTAGGTGGATCGTGTCAGCTACCTGTTGCAGGAGATCTATGGCATCGAGAATAAGAACAACCAAGAGACCAAGGTGTGTCCTTGTGAGCAGCTAACTGGACTCCAGGCTAGCAACACGCCTCAGGCTTTCTAAATGCCTTTTAGAAGCCCACTCACTGGTGACGTGCTGATGGGAAGGAGGCCCAGAGCCCCAGACTCCGTCTTCTTTCCTTAACCTCTTTTTAGCAGTTAAGCCAACCAGGCTTTTTTGTTTGTCTCTGACTGACTACCTGAGAAGCAGCAATTCAAATGAGAATGACTTACTGCAGCTCACAGCTCTACAAGTGACAGTGCCCTCTGGCAGGGAAGAGGTGAAGCAGAGCAGCTCATGTCATGGCAGCTAGGAAACAGGAGCAGAGTTCCTGGAACCAGAAAGTTGACCAGCATGTTGTTTAAATCACTAAACCGTCAAATAGTATTTTTGGCTTCCTGAGACACCTGTGGTCTGTTTTTCATGACAGGGTCTCACTGTGTTGTTCTGGCCCTGGCACTCACTCTGTGGGCCAGGATGGTCTCACGCTCAGAGAGATCTGCCTGCCTCTGCCTCCCCAGTGCTGGGATTAAAGGTGTGCTGGGTTAGCCATCTGGTTTCTATGGCAGCTACTTGGTGCTGCAGCCTTAGCTTAGAAGCAGCCCCAGACAGTGCAGAGATGGTTAAATGTGTCAGCGTTTCAATAAACAAGCAGGTTCAATTAGCCCAGTTCATGTTTTAAGATATTTGCTCACTCACTTTCCAGGCCCTGGTGTAGTTTCTGAAAGCTGATATAAATTAAAGTCTTTCCAAGTTAGATCTACTCAGTGATTTTGAATACAGTCCCAACTGTTACAAAGACATGTGGTTCAGTGCACTCATTCCGTTCTCTGCTTCTTTATAGCAGAAAGAGTTATCATGTTTGGGTTTGGGGAAGGCAAGGCTTCTCCCTCCATGTAAGCCTAGTGCCCCCCACCCCAGTGTCCCTGACCCCTCCTACTCCCTTTGCCATACAGTCCCCGGGAATGGTGGCACACATAGACACAGGAGGGCATGCTCAAGGCACCATCAGATCCACCCGTAGGCTCTTGTGAAGCCACTGACACACTGGCCCTTGTCTCCACAGCCTTCTGATGACGAGAACAGTGACAACAGCAGCGAATGTGTGGTGTGCCTGTCAGACCTGAGGGACACGCTGATCCTGCCCTGCCGCCATCTGTGCCTCTGCACTTCCTGTGCTGACACGTTGCGGTACCAGGCCAACAACTGCCCCATCTGCCGGCTGCGTGAGCATTACCCAGGGCTCTTTTTGTGAAAGCTGCAGGAGAATTAGGGCTTCCTACTCCAGGTAGTCTGGGAACCACTCTCCCTATCGTATGAGACATGGAGACTCCATGAGTTTTTCACGCAAGGCATGATGTTGATCCTTCTACCTCCAGGACAGGAAAATATTAGAAGGAATACATAAAGTGATCCAGGGAAGATGTGTGGTAACACTTGATTAAGCTCTGAACAAAATCTGTTGTCATGGTTACATAGGAACTATTTTTGAAAATCTTAAAGTGAGTCAAAAGCAGAACGTTGTGCTGGGTAGAAAAAACTTATTAGGTAGTGGTCAGGTTGTCTGCCACATTGTAGACCGTGAGGAAACTCACCCAAGGTCATGGCTAAGTGTCAGAAATGGTTTCTTCAGTCAGAAATGGTGGGGTTTTGGCTTCTGCTCTTGGTCCCACAATCTGAAAGCAGCGTGTTATGTTGGTAGTCCCCTACAAGTCGGTTATGTGTCCGTGTAATGTGTGAGTTTTCACTGTGACAGTTCCATTGGGCCATAGGACAGATTGCATATGCAGACAGGGACAATACAGTACCTGATCTGGGTCTCCCAGTGTCCAGGCAAGACCCATCTGAGGTAGGACGGGACCACATGTGGGCTGGCTGACATGGGCGGTTCATAATACTGTTGACAAGGGAAGCAGGCAGTGTGCCAGCCTAGGTTTTTGCAGGCTTTGGTGCCCACATGTGACAAAGGTGCTGTTCTTATGTGGGTGGTCCCCAGTGAACAGGGTGGCCAGAGTGTGCCATCTTTCTTTTCAGAGTCATCCCTTCAGCACTGTCCCATGTGAGCCTGCCATCCTGAGGACACATGGGTGCTGCTAGGGTGTCCCAAGACTCACTGCAGGCCTCAGCCTGTGAGAAGTGGTGGCCAGTGAAGCTGAGCACCGGTGTCCCCAGCTTGTCCTGGCCTCCTGGGGCAGTCTTGGAGTGTGTTGGTGGGACCCAGATGTCAGAGCAGGGCTGGAGCAAGTGTGTGTCCTGGCTAGAGTGCAGATACAGAGCCATGAATCCCAGTTCCACCCCACGCTGTATGCACAGTGTGGCAGACAACCCTTCCTCCCCTGGTTGCTGTGTAACCAAGTATGGGTGGTTGTGGAGAAGTGAGGCTGAACAGGGCATACAGGCCATGGGGAACTGTGGGACAAAGCATAGGAGTGATGGGGTGTAGTCAGGATAGCAGCTCTGTGTAGGGCTGACGTTGGAAGAATGGAAAGAAAGGGCCCTGGTGTGGGATCTACAAGGCCCTAGAACTTACTGCAGCTATCAGGACCTGCCACTGGGCCTCTGAAATCTTCCTGTGTGTCATGACTTCAAGTTGGGGTCCTCAAATAGGAGGTAGAGATGGAAACTTCCTATCATAGACCAAGGTGTCACTGGCCTGTTCTTTGTAGAAAATGGGGATCGTACTGAAAAAGGCAGATGTGGATAGAAGGGCCACTGTTGTTCTATGACCGTCTCTGAATCCTCAGCACCAGGTGCAGGCTGATGGCATATCTTTCTTGATCCTGATTTGTGGCACATTTGTCATAGATGCATGGACTTCACCTCCATTCACTGTGTCTTAGGAATGTAATCCTGTTTCCTGTTGGGCCACTCTTGTGGGCAGAACTGGCACTACGAGATGCCTTAATTTGTCTTTTCTGCTACATAACCAGTGTCTGCTCCAGTTGTCTCTGTGGTAGACTTTGTACTTCCCTGCTCCTGTCCTGCCTTCTGAAGAATCAGAGGCAGGAGCTTATAGTCTGGAGATCTCTGTGGTCCCCACTGTTTCAGGCTACTGGTGTAAGTGGTGGCCACAGCCACTGTGACTTGAATAGAGTAGTCCTTAGACAGCTATTGGTCTTTTAGAAACTGTCCCTTAGGAACCGTCCAGGACTCCATCTGTTAAGGATCCCCTCTGTCTCTGATTTGGAGACATGTTCCTTGTTCCTGGCACTGTGAGTGGCAGTGTCCACAGTCTGTCTGGAGTGGTCATCCGTCCATGCCTCTGAAGACACTGTCCTTGTTCACATGTCTCTCTTTCTTTCTGCCACAGCATTCCGAGCTCTCCTGCAGATCCGGGCTGTTCGGAAGAAGCCAGGGGCCCTGTCTCCCATCTCTTTCAGTCCTGTCTTGGCCCAGAGTGTGGACCATGAGGAGCACTCTGTAAGTGCCTTTCCCCCTCCTTCAGCTTGCCCACTAGGCAGGCATGGCCCCACAGCAGCCTGTGAGCGGAGCAAGGGGAGGACCTCCACTGTTGCTTTAGGCAGCACGCTACTGCCTGTGGGCTGGCTTCAGCCTCATCCTGGAGGCTCCTTCTGTAGACTGAATGCCTGCCTGGGTAGCCTTGCTTCAGGCAGACTAGGAAGATCTTGTCAATTAAAGAACTAAAGAGTAAGACATAAGTAAGAGATGAGGCTCACAGAAGTGCTCAGAGACGGGGAGAGAGGTGCCTAGAAATATGCAGGAGTCTGCAGGAAAAGCTGAGGCAGTTGGGGAGTGAGGGAGACCTCAGTCTGGACCAAGGCCTTCCTGCCTCCACTTTAAGAGGAAAGAACAATAAGCCCTATGGTCTGGACATCCAGGGGACATAGCCTTTGTTACTGAAAGTCCTACTTTATTTACAGTCAGTAAGCTCAGCAGGTGTGATGCACTCTCACAGTGGACTTCTGCAAACTGGGCCAATATTTTTGTTTTGTTTTGTTGTTTTCCAAGACAGGGTTTCTCTGTTTAGCCCTGGCTGTTACTCTGTAGACCAGGCTGGTCTTGAACTCGGGTTCGCCTGTCTCTGCCTCCTGAGTGCTGAGATTAATGGTGTGTGCCACTACACCTAACCTAGGCCAACATTTAAAGCCTAGAAGTATTCCATGAAATGAAGATTCTTGGCCTTTCTCTCAAAAGCCAGTTTGCATTCAGGGACCTGAACTAGAGGTATAGCATCCCCACTCCAATGGGTCGTCCCGCTGCACACACAAGGGCCCCTGAAATACTTCTGCCTCCTAGCACACTGTGTGGGTTTTGGTTGAAGAGCAATACACTCACCAACCATGTGCTTGCTGGTTGCAGGAGAAATGGCTCTGAGGTGGGGCTGCCTGGTGAAGGAGGGGCTCTGAGTGTTGTAGAGGGACCTACCAGTGCTTGACAGTGCTGGGCTTGTTGTTGGTTTTGTCCTGGTGGCTGAAGGCCAGATGAGTCCCTTCCTGTTTGCCGTCTTACCCTGAGTGAGCCAGTTATGGGGGGGTGTAACCTTGATTGGTAATGAGCCAGAAGCTCTAGTCTGCCCTGGGAGCCACCTGCCTTTTACAGGGTTCTGAGTACCTAAGTGGGTTCTTGTTCTCTGCCACCTGCTCTGTGAAGGGCCCAAACTCGATCTCCAGGGAGTCTTTATGGTGATGGTGAGGCTGAAGGCCCCACCACTCTCATGTCCCTTGGCCAAGACCTCTTGCTTTGGGTAGGCCCAAACCACCAATAGGTTAGGTTGAGGTCAAGTTTCCCTCTGAGTGGGACCCGCTACAGGAACTGGTCATATATGTGCAGGCAGCCTGCGCAGGGCCCTGATGAAGAATTTTTCTTGTGTTGAGTGTGGTCTTAAGGTCAATTTTAGAATTCCTGGGCATGCTTGGAGGGCAGTAAACCAGAGGCCTGCCTCGCCCCACCGATCCCCATGCCATGTGGAGATAGAAGTTGTAAAACATGTGATTTTTATTTTGACAGTGTCCCTTTAAAAAATCAAAGTCGCACCCTGCCTCCCTGGCCAGCAAGAAACCTAAAAGGGAAACAGTAAGTGTGTTTGGTCATATAGCTCTGTTTTTGCCCCAGACCCTTATTTTTAAACCAACAAGTGTGGGAGGTCATCTTAAACCCAGGCTAATATGTTTAACACACTTTGTCAAATCCGCTCTCCCTAGTCCCGGTGTCCCTGCCCAGGAAGGGAGTTTTGTGGAACAAGCAAAGCTAAAGGTCTGTTGGCACGGAGCCAGTTCTTTGGTGTTCGTGCCAGGTGGTAGCCAACCTCAGGCACTGCCTTCTTGCCAGCTTTGCTTGCCATGGCTTCTGAGTGCCGTTTCCCGTTTTTTCTTGCTGGCAGTGGAATGGGTGTTGAAGGTGGAACTGATATGGCTGCTCCTTTTCGCACATGACATCCCCTGCATGCCTGTTCATCTTGCATCCCTGGCTGGCTGTCCCTTGAAGTTTGGCTCTTTGGGTCCAGGACTCTAGTTTTCTGACATTTTCCCTGCACCTCAGAGACCAGACAGGGAGAGCAAAAGTCAGTAGTAGCCAGGCCAGACCTCTTCCTGGAGTTTCACTGGCCTGGCGAGAGCTCATTGAAAGCTAGTGTGACTGAGGGAAGAAGCTTGGGAGGGAGTCAGGTTTGCCCTTTGTGAGGGGCGTGGGGGTGGGGCAATGTTCACCTTTAAGCTGAAGGCAGGTGGGGATAGGTGAGAGTTAGCCAGAGGAGGAAGGCCCACCACTGGTCTGGTACACACCGCGTTCTCCATCCAGGAGTGCCTCCCCATCCTGTTATCCACGCTGCTGAGGGTGGGCAGGCCAGAGCGTCCTGTAGGAAGCACTTATGAGCACTGCCCCTCTACTGGTTTGTAAGTGCGTACAGGAGCAATGCAGCACAATCCTTCTTCAGCACTCCATGGCCTGACTGCTCTTCTCTGGAAGCTAGGCACTTTCCTTCTTCTTTACCCCTGCCAAATCCATCTGTTACTAATGAGGGGCTCCAGGAGCTAGTACCCATCCATGTTCCTACTGCCACCCTGCTTGAGATCCCTGGAGGCCATACTTCCCCTGGCTCAGGGCAGCACTGGCAATGTTCTCCTGCCTCTGGCATGGCTCTGCTCTGCCTGCTCCTGAGTCCTCTTGCTGTCACTAACCCCTCACACTTCCCACTCCTGCAAGCTGGGAACAGCAAGCCATGTAAGGGCTTGGCAATGATGGGGACAATGGCTTCTGCAGACCTTGCTAATCATTCTGGACATCTGGGTGTTGGGGTATGTGCTGGAGCTGGTAGCTTCCACTCTTAAAGACAGCTTTTGACAAGAGCTGGGGATTAAGTCCCCGGAAGGTGGCATGAGTGAGACACAGTTAGCGAAGCAGGCCTGGGGAGGAGAATGTTCCATTTCTGGGACTTGATGGCTGTAGATACGGAGCCTGGCCGGGCCCTCCTCATTGATTTTTGTCCCCACAGAGTTCTGACAGTGTCCCGCCTGGCTATGAGCCCATCTCCTTGCTTGAGGCACTCAATGGTCTACGGGCTGTCTCCCCGGCTATCCCATCAGCCCCCCTCTATGAGGAAATCACCTACTCAGGCATCTCGGATGGTCTGTCCCAGGCCAGCTGTCCTCTCGCTGGACTCGATCGAATCATAGAAAGTGGCCTACAGAAGGGCAAGCCACAGAGCAAGTCTCCAGACAGGTGAGGCCACTGCCCAGTCTCCCTTGGTGAAGTGTGTCATCACGTTGAGAGAAAGAGGATGTATGTAAGAGTAGGAAGACCTGCTTATGTGTGCATGTGAGACTTGCAAGGTTTCTCTGTTGTTTTACAGAACTTTATGAGCATTTGTTCTTGATCACTGGGACTCAAAAGGTCCAGCAGCAGGTCAGACTCTGTATAGTTGATGACAGCCAATAACATTGAGCAGAACAGTACATCAGGAAAGGGGCTGGGCTGAGGCCCAAAGTACACCAGCTGCTTGCTGTCAGTAAATTGTACAGACTGGTGCCATATCTCTGCCCACAGGGCTGATTTGAATCTATGATTTTGTTTTTGTTGTTTGTTTGTTTTTTCAAGACAGGGTTTCTCTGTGTAACCCTGGCTGTCCTGGAACTCACTCTGTAGACCAGGCTGGCCTCAAACTCACAGAGCTCTGCCTGCCTCTGCCTCCCGAGTGCTGGGATTAAAGGCGTGTGCTACCACTGCCCCGCTGAATCTAGGAATTTTGATAGCTGGTCACATAAGCATATCTCACCAACGAACCAGCAATGAAACTGGGACACTGAGGTGTGAAGCAGATGAACCTTGTGTCTTAGGGTTTCTATTGCTATGATAAAACACCTTGACCAAAAGCAAGATGGGGAGGAAAGGGTTTATTTGACTTACACTTGGGCATCTTACTGCATCAACTCAAACAGGGCAGGAACCTGGAGGCAGGAGCTGATGCTGAGGCCATGGAGAACGCTGCTTACTGACTTGGTCCTTATGGCTTGCTCAGCCTGTTTTCTTATAGAATCCAGGACCACCAGCCCTGATGCCACCACCTGCAATGGGCTGGGCCCTCCTCTCCCCTATCAATCACTAATTAAGAAAATATTGGACAGGCTTACCTGCAGCCCAGTCTTTGAGAGGCATTTTTAGAATTTATGCTCTTTGCTCTCATATGACTTTAGTTTGCATCAAGTTGACATAAAACTAGCCAGCACACCTTGCTGCTACTGAGCCAAATGTGTGCTCCTGTTCTAGGCTTTGAGCAGTGACTCTTTCCATTGCTTGTTTATCTGGTTGCACTGGCTTTCTACTTCAACAGGTTATAACCATTGGTTTTATAGTAGCATGAGAGTGTAAATGGATTTTTAAAAAAGATTTATTTATTACATATACAGTGTTCCACCTACATACCAGAAGAGGGCACCAGATTGAATTGTAGATGGTTGTGAGCCACCATGTGCTTGCTGGGAATTGAACTCAGGACCCTTGGAAGTGCAGTCAGTGCTCTTAACCTCTGAGCCATCTCTCCCTGCCTTTACTTACTAAGTGCTGGGATTATAGGCATGTGCCACCACTATGGGCTATATTTCTTTTGCAAACTGCCTTGAATTCTTTTAATGATTGGATGATTTAGTGTTTAGAGTACATCTTTTCGAGCTTCTATGTGTCCTAGATATTAATCTTGTCAGAGGTTTTATGTATCTGTGTTCCTGGAATTTGCCCAAGGTCCATGTACATGCCAGGCTAGTGCTCCCACTTCATCCTCAGTATCACAAGGGTCCTCTCTAGTGCCACTTTCCTTGGGCTGCCCTAGAGTCAGTCTTGCTCCTTAGAGACTAGCATGGTGCGGCTGGCCAGTCTTACTGTGTTGACTCCTTAAGGAGAAAGGTATAAAAAAGGTATGTGTTCAGCCTCCAAAACAATACAGAGAAACCCTGTCTCGTAAAACCAAAAAAAAAAAAAAAAAATTAAAAAGGTATGTGTTTTGCAAGCTGCCCAGGTCCCTGTACAGTCCTTTCTGCTGTTTGCCTAGGCTCAATGTGTCTCTTCTAGTGTCAGGCTGTCAGGCCTGTGCTGGCATCTTTGGGACTGGGAGGGTTGTTGGGCTGGTCCACCTTCCTGGTTGTTCAGGCCTGTGCTGAAGTACAACCTCTGCCTGGGAGCCTTGGGCAGGTCTGCGTTTTGAAGTCTTTGCAGAGATGCCACCTCTCCTCCAAATGCTACTGGTCCAGTGTGGATTTTGGTAGGCTTATATTCCTCACCTAGCCATCCTACAATCTTGCTTCCTTCCTGTCTGTAGCACCCTACGGTCTCCATCATCCCCCATCCATGAGGAGGATGAAGAGAAGCTATTGGAGGACTCGGACACTCCTCTCCCACCAAGTGGTGTGGAGCTTGCACTGAGGGAGAGCAGCTCCCCTGAGGTGAGGCTTGCTTCTGGTGAGGCCCTGGCTGCCTTCTCTGGGCTCCCTTAATCCTGAGCCCTCACTGCCACACTGTGATGTCACAGCCAGACAAAGTTAGAGTCCTTGACTGTGGGCGAGGTGCCCTGTGGTGGAGTCACTTTGAGGACTTTTAAGCAAGACCATGTGTGAAGTCTGGCTTCCAGTGACATCCTGTGTCCTTGGTGGCAGCTGTTGCCCACTGCCCTCAGCCTAGTCTCAGGAATTTGACCCATTTGGCCTGAGGGTACACTAGAGGCCTTTCCTCTTTGTCTCCTAGAGTTTCGGAACAGAGGAGGTGGATGAGCCGTCACTCAAGCAAGGTGAGCCCCTTCTCCCAGGTCTGTCCCCAAGCCCTTGGTAAGTTTTGGGTTCTGGCTAGGGACAGACCCCCAGCTCTTACCTTCCGGAACCTGGATGGTCAGTGTGCAGGGGTGATAAGGGCATTGTGTCACTCACTAGCACCTCATGTGTGTCCAGGAAGTGCCGCCCAGGTGTGGGAGTTACTTGTCTTGGTGTGTTTTGTAGTTTCCTGACTGACTTTTTTCCTGATGAATTGGTGACAGCTGGTGTTTCCTCACCTCCCTGTAGTGAAGGGCTTAGTGGGTAGCTTAGGAGGCTTGGGTTTCCCCCATCCCTCTTGCTGGCCACGTTTGGTGATAAGAAGCCCCCCAAGCCTGTGTCTGCTTAGTCCTTACTGTATCACTGCTGGACAGAAAGTAAAAGTTCAGCTTCAGGGCTGGCATCTAGGGTATGCCCAAGGCCACTTGACTAGGACGTGGCTCTAACTCGCAATGAGACCCATAGGATCGTGATGAGCTCCCCGCCCTGTACAATTGCAGCTTCTCTGTTGTACCCTACATCCTGCTGAGAGGTCCCCCTATGTGAGGCCTGCTTGCAGGGGGCTGTGGCCCTGGGTGTGAGGAGGTGCTTCCCTCTTGGAGCAGTGTGCTGTGTCTTCAGCCCCTCTAGCTTGGCCTTGTATTTCCATCTTCTGTCTCAGCCAGGGAGGACCTCAGCTTCCCACCTAGGGCCTAGGCTTCTCCCATACTCAGAGAGCTCTTTACCCAGGCAGAAAACTCACCCAGAGGAATCGGGAATGCAGACACAAGCTCTTGAGAACTTGTGTGAGATAAGAGTAACCATGGTCCTCAGGGCTGCTCCAGAAGTCTTCCCTGAAGCCCCTGCCACTCAGGGGCCACTCCTGTATGCTCAGTTTCAAGGAAAAGCAAAAAACTACTACTACCTGGCACTAGACAGATTGGTTCAAAATAAAAGAAATAAAACTTCCCATCTCATGCACATGCAATCACTGTGGTCCCTGGAGTCTATGGGAGTCAGAATGGGCCACAAGGATCTGTCCCTACCTGTGTGTCCTGACCTCTCTCCTCTACCTGCTGCAGGGAGCCGAGTGCCCTCTATTGATGATGTCCTGCAGGATGGCAGCCCCCAGCACCATGGTTGCAGCCAGCCAGTCCCTCCTGCCGACATTTACCTACCAGGTAACAGCACCAAGTCCTCTACAGATATTTGTGCAGAGCCTACTCTATCTCTGAGGGTAGGGGAGTCTGACCTATTGCACCCTTCAGGGACCAGATCATCTCTCCAACTCTGTACCCTGCTCATCCCATAACAGGGTTCAGGCCAGGCTTAGGCTGCCTACTGGCTTCCTGCAGACCCTAGGTGAACTTGGCCTGAGGAAGGAAGGACAAGCTGTTGCAGAAGGACAAAGTCCTTTTTCTGGCTGCTGCCTGATGGGGCCCAGGGAGGCCAGGCTCGCTCTGCTGAGACTGCAGTGTCTCTCCGTCTGTGGCCCATGCCAGAGAGACATTTGCCTGTGGGTGGCCTTGGCCACTGCTAAGGTGTATAGCACTGCGTTTCCAGTCAGGTCAGAAGATACACCCGTCGGACCACAGACAGTGGGCCACAGACTTGCCGATCTTTTTCTAAAGGTTCAGGCATAGGCTGTCACTTAGTTCCTCCTCTGTCTGCTCTGTGGGAATAGGCTCCTTAGCTTTATACTTGGGGTTCACACTTGGGGCTCCAAATCTGGGATAGAAGTAGGTCTCTCAAACTTACAACTGTTCTGCTCTTGGGAATTCTGATAAACAGCCGTTACACCTTCTGAGACTGGTTCTTAGAAGCCCCTACTTAAGGAAATGGGCTGCTCCCACATGTTATGGAAACTTCCTTTGCTCCCTGCTTGGCCCTGAGGTCAGTGTTGCTCACTTTTCCAGGGCTGCTTGGTATTGGGTGATTGTGACATCCTTTGGTGAATAGGGCCTCCCATCTGCCCCTGTCTTCTGGATGTGAAGTGACCCATAGGAGGGTCATCAGGTGTGGGAGAGTAGCTATGGGTCATCTTACTGGATCACTATGGCCTATCCAAAACAAACCCATAGGCGAAGCATGTTTGGAACCAGCATGCCCTAAAGGCACAATTCCAGTATGTTCTTGGAAGCACCACAAGTACCCATCTTTATTGTAAATTTGATTAAGCAGGGAGTTGGGAAAGGTCCCTGAGTCTTTTGAGTTACCAGTATGAGCTTTGCTCCTGCAGGTGGGCTTGAAAGCACCTTTACTGTGCAGCAGAAAATATCTCATCCCGTGTGACCTGCAGTGCATCAGGACTGGCCACAGAGACAACTCTAGGCAAGGGTCTCAGGCCTCATTTAAGTTCACCAAATAGGTGGGCAGCAGTCAGCTGGAGAAGCTGTAGGAGACATGAGATCTGCGTGTACAGTTGGGGAAGAGCTGGCCTTGGCCAGTTCTGCACAGGGACTGCTTCTGGATCCTAGCCGCTCTGAGAACCACCCATTATACAGGCTTGCTCTGTGACAGGAAGCCAGGTTGCTATCTCTGCACATCTTGTTGGAGCTACCATTGATGTGTGTCAGTGCTGGGGGCGGGGGAGGGGCTTGTGTGGCAGCCTGTACATCCCTGCATGTCGCTCCTTACATGATGGCACCTACTGTCTTTTCTGCTGGCTCTTGTCGGAGAAGGCTGCATATCTTTCATCTTTGTGAGGAGCATACATGCAAATGGTGTCTTTACTTTCTGACAAGGGCACCATTTCCTCCTGGATGCTGCTGAAGTCACTGAATCCAAGTCCCCTAGAGATGGGGAAGTCCTCTGCTAAGTGCTCTCCCTGGTCCAGAGGCCTGGTTTCCATAGCCACAAGAGGAACTCTGCCTGCTGCTTTCACAACATACACGTCTCTCTCTTGGCTAGAAAGTTGTCCAGGATCTGTCCTGGTTGTACTTACTTCTTGGTTGTAGGAGGCAATGTGTGGGCAGTCTGTTTCTAGTCAGTTCCTGACCCTAAAGTCCATGTCTTTCTGCTAACTGAGCTCCATCTGTCTCTCCCTCCTCTCTGCACAGCCCTGGGTCCTGAGTCCTGCTCTGTTGGTATAGAGGAGTAAGCTGGTACGTGACCTTTCCTCCACACTTCTGGTGGCTTGGCTGGGTATATCTCCAGAGAAGAGCCCAGTCCCCTGAGGGTTCTTTTGCATTCAGAGTCCAGAAATCACTGGTGACTGCTATACCTTTGTGTCTGAAAGGTGGTCTCCTGGGGTCCTGGCTTTGGAGCCAGAGGGTCTCCCATCTACACAGGTGCTCATCCAGGCTCTTCCAAATAATAATGTAGAGTCCTTTGAATAGTGACTCAGCCCGGGCTTCTGGAGTTGCTGTTCCTGATAGGAGGAAGTAATTGGAGGATCAGGGAGCCTAGAAACATGTGGAACAGCATCCTGGGGCTGCACACAGTAGTCTCACTGTGGATTTTAAAAACAAAAATTCAAGCCGGGCATTGGTGGCGCATGCCTTTAGTCCTAGCACTCGGGAGGGAGAGGCAGGCAGATCTCTGTGAGTTTGAGACCAACCTGGTCTACAAGAGCTAGTTCCAGGACAGCCTCCAAAAGCCACAGAGAAACCCTATCTTGAAAAACAAAACAAAACAAAAAAAAATTCAGTAGTGGGGATTGGATCTAGGTAGGACATACTCTACTGTTTAGTATTTTAGGCCTGCCCCTGGAGACAGACAGGATCTTATTAAATTCCCTAGACTGGTCTTGAACTTGTTCTGTAGCCTAAATATATATTCCTCCTGCCTCAGCTATGGTTGTTGTTTTAAGCAGTAGTTCAGATTTGCACAAGCCATGGGAGACTCTAGATCACCCATTCCCATCAATGTTCCTGTCTGTGGAACATGTATGTCCTCCTAGGTCTGTTGTGTTCTGTGGGGCTGGAGGGAAGACTCAGTGTTTAAGACTGCTCTTCCAGAATACTCTGGTTAAATTCCCAGCACCCACATGGCAGCTCACAACCATCTATAACTCCAGTTCAAGGGATTGGACACTGTCTTCTGGCCTCTCTGGGCACCAGGCATGCAACTTCTGTACAGAGATATGTGCAGGCAAAACACTCATACATAAAATGAAAATAAAAATATACGTTAAAAGATAATGCCAGGTCGGGCAGTGGTGGTGCATTCCTTTAATCCCAGCACTCGGGAGGCAGAGGCAGGTGCATCTCTGAGTTCAAGGCCAGCCTGATCTACTGAGCGAGGTCCAGGACAGGCTCCAAAGCAATACAGAGAAACCCTGTTTCAAAAACAAAACAAAACAAAATGCCAGGTGTGGTGGCAACTTGGGAGGCAGAAGCAGACAGATCTCTTGAGTTCCAGGCTAGCCAGGACTACACAAAAAAAACCCTTTCTCAAAACAAAAAACTCTCTTTGCTTCCTGTCCAGGGGCATTCTTCATGCCTTCCTTCACTTGTCACTGTGGCCTCTGTCCCTTTATCTGGCATATAGCGTTCTCTCGTGCACTGTTGAGATTTTTTTTGTCTTGAGACCATCATTGCCACTGAGAACATGTCCATCTTCTCTCTGGTACCTTCTGCTGCACACACACACGTCTTAGTGACCAATGGGTGGGTGCCCTGTTGGATAGGTAGCTACTTGGTCATGGTGGCCCAGATTGCTGGTTACAGAAGCATCCCTGTAAACTAGGCCTACAGGCGGGGACTCTTTCTTCTTGAGGTTCTTATAGAAGGGTTGGTAACCTTTTGTGTCAGGGTTCCCCAAAAGGATGGCACCATGGCAGGTTCACACAGCATGTCTGGGATGTGCCTCGTTGGTGTCCAGACCTCTAGGCTGCAGGCCTCTCCCATCAGCCAGAGAGCCAGGCCGTCTTTGGTTTTGTTGGGGTTCAGGGTTTCTCAGGACTTGAGTGTCCCCCTGGAGCTGTGCTCCATAAACAAAAATGCTGTTATTTGTAGCTTCTATAGGAGGAAGGGTTTAGGTTGAACTTGAGCAGTTAGAAGTTAGGCCACAGCTGGGGACTGCACCACATAATGTTGCCTTTCATGAGGCCACAGCTCCTAAAAAGGAGGGTAGGACTGGTTTGTTTGTGTCACCAATGCCTCTTGAGAACAACCCTTGCCCTGGGATAACACCACACAGCCCCACAGAGCTGATGTCTGGGACACAGCAGAGCAGGCCTCTGGAAGACAGACGGGCTCTGGGGCCTCTTCTGCTCCAGTGGACCCAGAACCACCTTGCTTTGTCCCCATCTGCTCACTTGCCCTGTGCTAGAGCTGGCTGAGCTCCAGCTAACCCAGTTTCAAAGTTCTTGGCAGGGACTCTGCTGCTGAGTTCCAGGAATGGTAGTCCAAGTTAGGAGACCCAGGGGCCAGTAGCCCACAGCTACCCTTTGCCTGCAGCTCTACTGCCTGGTCCTGAAGGGGGATCATCTGTCCCAGTACAGAAGACATGTAACTCACTGCCTAGGACTGAAGGATCCCTAGCCTTCTATGAGGTCACATCTACTATACCTGCCAATGGCATGTACCTGGCTACAAGGTAGAGGGTGCTAGGTGGTCCTGCCCCCATGAGGCTCTGGGTTGATGGGACCAGAGATGTGACCAGCAGCCCATCATGACCCCTCCTTACTCTGCTCCTCTACAGGATGGTCCACCTCCATGGAGACGCCACACAGCCTCGGCACCACCAGCTCCCCCTGGCCTCTGCTGAGTGGCTCTAGTTCTGAGCCTGGAGCTACTGAGCTGACCCCACTCTGAGAGCCTGGTTCAGCTGGCAGCACAGAGCCCTCAGTATCCCCAAAATTGCCAGGAGGCTTCCCCGGAGCCCAGTGAGACCCTGGCCTCTCCTGTCTGCACACCTGATGTGGCCACTGGGCTTTGAGAGGCCATAGTGAACCTTTATCAAATTGCACAGTGGACTACTCTTCCACACACCCTCCTTTTCTATGGTCTATATATTTGTAATTGGTACAAGATGAAGGACGGCAGCTTTCTCCATGGGCCATAGGCCCTAGAGGGGCTCCCAACTGCCAAGGTTGATGCTCTGAGCACTTAGCAAACCAGCAGAAGAGAATCTACCCATGGAGTGAAGTGTCATCCTCACAGATGTTCTGGAAGGTGGACAACCCAGGTTACAGTTGATGAAGGAAACAGTGCCTGTCTACCTGTCCTGTGTGTCCTCCAAAGCAGCCAGGCTGTCGCTGCTGTTCCCACCTTTTATGTCCTGTCCATGGGTGAGCCTCCCTAGAACCTCCAGGCCCCCTCCTGCTCTGCTCTTCAACCTATTAGTGACGTCTGGCAGCTGGGGCAGCTGTGGGCAAGACTAGGAAGTCGATATGTGAACAGCACAGCCATTTGCATTGGTTGGTATCCAGTACCCTCACTCAGTCCCTCACATGCCTCCAAGATGGAGATGTTCATGCTCGCAGGACAGCACTGCCCACCCTCTTGCCAGGGAAGAGCCTGATCAGCTCCCATAACAGACCCAGTGGTGGGTACATGTCCCTTTGCGTTTCTCATTGGTTAATTGTCTAAGGCTTCTCTCAGAGTCCACCTATGAGCAGAGTCCCAGTGATACTTTGTCTTTAAGGCAAAAGGCCCATGGGTGGCCCCTGGGCAGAGGTGCCTAGGCAGTGAGGCTGCCCTGCCACTTACCTAGGTGACAACCTGTAGCAATGCATGGAGCCCCCTTTTAGGCTCAGGGTTGCTTGAGCTCTGGCTCTAGCTCTGCCCCTTTCTGGCAGTGGCTGGCCTGGTCTCTGTAAGCCTGTAGCAGAGCCTTGCCTGCACATCCATCTGCCCCCTGCTGAACGCACACATATGCACACTTCAGCATGTGCATGCCCACCCGCCCCTCACCTGCCAACTCCCTGGCCTCTGGCCATGGTACTGGTGCCAGTACTTTGAAAGATGGGATGCAGACTACACACTCACGTGTCTCAGATTCACATGTGCTATCATTTGATGTACTCTGATTGGCTAGGTTTTGGTTTTTACTGTATATTTATAGTAATAAAATCATGCAGCAATATTCTCTGTGTGCCTTTGTTCTGGCACAGCACATGGGCAGGCAGTCGGTCCTTGAAGTAGAGGCAGGACACTGAGTGGCTTCTGGTCGCTCACCTCTTCTGAGCGATTGGTGGATCTCAGCCTCCAGGTGGGCAGGTTGTCCCGGTTGTTACATCCACCCCAGCTCTTCTGATGTCTCCTGAACACTAGCCATGTGCCAAGAGGAGAGCAAATGGAACCACTTAGATGCTTAAATCTTTTATTATTATTATTTTTTACATTTCAGTCCCAGTTCCTCCTCCTGCCTCTCTTTCTGCTCTCCCCACTCCTTCCCCACCTCCCATCTGCTCCTCAGAGGGGATAAGGTCTCCCCTAGGAAGTCTACTAAGTCTGTCCCATCTCATTGAGGCACGACCACGGCACCTCTCCACCCCCACACCCTGTGTCTAGGCTGGGCAAGGTATCTCTCCTATAGAATGGGCTCCACTAAGTCAGTGTGTGCGTTAGTGTTAGGTCTTGGACCCACTGCCAGTGGCCTCATATATTGTCCCAGTCACACCATTGTCACCTATATTAAGGGAGTCTAGTTCAGTCTTATGCAGGTTCCCCATTTGTCAGACCGGAGTCAGTGATCTCTCACCAGCTCGCGTCAGCTGATTCTGTGGGTTTCCCCATCATGGTCTTGACTCCTTTGTTCATATTATGGCTTCTCCCTCACTTTGATTGTACTCCAGGAGCTTGGTCCATTGGTTAGTTATGAATTTCTGCCTCTGCTCCCGTCTTTTTTTTGGAAGAAGGTTCTAACTTCCCTGGAGTTGTGGATTGTAGGCTGGGTATCTTTTACTTTATGTCTGGTATCCCTTATGAATTAGTATATACTGTATCTGTCTTTCTAGTTTTGGGTTACCTTACTCAGGTTGGTTTTTTTTTTTCTAATTCTGCCCCATGTTTAAATCTTTTTTTTTTTTTTTTTTGGTTTTTCGAGACAGGGTTTCTCTGTATTGTTTTGGAGGCTGTCTTGGAACTCGCTCTGGAGACCAGGCTGGCCTTTAAAGGCGTGGTTTCACAGGGCAGACAGTGGATCCATGAGCTCCGGGTCGAGGCTCGGGAACATCTGCATCCTCAGAGATGAAGTGGACATTGAGAGTTGAAGCTGTCCACTTAGGGATGTCTGGGACTCAGAGACTGGCACATCTTGATGCTCAGTGTACCTCCTCCTGATGACCTGGCTTCGCACAGTGCATCTTGGGAATTGTAGTTTTCTGGTCTGTGGAGGCGGTCTCCTGTGCAGCTTGGAGGGTAGCAAACTCCACCCTCCCGCCAGGCTCTTAGGATTGGTGGGGGCGGGCCCATGCACGTGGATGCACGTGGATTGGGCCTGTGTGTCGTGGGTGGGGCCGCGCATGCTCATTTGGGCGGTGGGCCTGGAGCGTATCAAGATGTCGACCACGACGGTTCCAGAGCTAAAGCAGATCAGCCGGGAGGAAGCAATGCGCTTGGGCCCCGGCTGGAGCCACTCGTGCCACGCCATGTTGTATGCTGCTAACCCCGGGCAGCTCTTCGGTCGTATTCCCATGCGATTTTCAGTGCTGGTGAGGAGCTGGGTGGGTGAGCGGGCAGACACAGGCTTGGGGCGCTCTGTGGACCCCGCGTCCTGATCCGACTTATCTTGCAGATGCAGATGCGCTTCGACGGGCTGCTGGGCTTCCCTGGGGGTTTTGTGGACCGGCGCTTCTGGTCGCTGGAGGACGGCTTGAACCGGGTGCTAGGCCTGGGTTTGGGCGGCCTGCGCCTTACCGAAGCCGACTACCTGAGCTCACATCTGACTGAGGGTCCACAGCGCGTGGTGGCACATCTGTATGCACGGCAGCTGACACTGGAGCAGCTGCATGCTGTGGAGATCAGTGCCGTGCACTCGCGGGACCACGGTCTGGAGGTGGGACCACTGCCTGGGGACCGCCCTATCCCCACTCCTGAGGTTTGGCTCTGGCACCACAGAAGGCACCGATGTGGTAACAAGTGCCCCTCAGGGTCCTCACCCTGGCCATGCTGGGTGGGAAGAGAGACTTGGGCTCTGGGTCCGGGGCTGTTTACATTTGCCTTGCTGCCTGCCATTGTCAATCCTGGGAGTGGGGCATGGGATCACTAGCAAGAAGGGATAGTCAGGGCCTCCTTGGGAAACTGAGGACAGACCAAAACGGATAGGTTTCAGGGCTTGGGGTTGTTTCCCAAGAGGTAATGTGAATGAAGGCTTCTGGGGTCTGTGGGTTCTCTGGTCTAAGGGGTTTGGAGTGAGGCCAGGAGTCGTGGGTGGGTGGATGAGTCCCTAGGCTTTACCACCACTAGCCTTGCCAGGCCAGACCCTGCCGGGGTTTCCCCATCTCTTTGAAACATCTCTGCCAGGGTCCTACCTACCTCTGTAAGGAGAGCCCAGTCCCACCCCATGCCCTCTGCCCCACAGGTGCTGGGCCTTGTACGCGTCCCACTGTACACCCAGAAGGATCGAGTAGGCGGCTTTCCTAACTTCCTGAGCAATGCCTTCGTCAGCACTGCCAAGTACCAGCTCCTATTCGCCCTTAAGGTACTCAACATGATGCCTTCGGAAAAGCTGGCAGAGGCCTTGGCCTCAGCCACAGAAAAACAGAAGAAGGCCCTAGAAAAGCTGCTCCCTGCCTCATCCTGAGGAGGTTCCTGTGCGGTTCTTGCCCTCCCTTGGCTGTCTCTGCCCACAGGCCCTGGAATTCCCGAGAAGCGTGCCTTCTAGTGTGTTTGGTTTTGCAACCTTTCTGACTGCGAGGGACAAGCAGGCAGCTGTTCATCTTTATTGTCCCAAGTAGTCCCTGGGACCTAGCTACCCTCTCAGGTTGTTCAGTGGGGTGGCTTGGGCCTGACTTTCCAAACTGAGTATGCTCTCACCCATCCCAGGGTTCAGGCTGTCCTGTGTGAGTCTGTTCCTGACTGCTGGAGGCCCAGGTAGAGCCCACTTTTCCAAGGCAACCACTTGATTGGTACATGGTTCCTGGGCTGCTCAGGGATTTCATTCAGTGGAGGTGACCCATGTTAGATCACTCCTTCCCTTAGCCCAGAACCACATGACCTTGCAATAGGCTGTTGTTCATTTGGGTTGTTGTTGGATTTTTGTTAGATTTTTCTTTCTTCGTGTGTGAACTGTGGGTTGGTTTCAGAGTGACTGTGCCCCACATGGCTTGGTTCTCCCCAGGAGGGCTTTGGCTCAACTCTGTGGAATTAAGGAAGCAAGAAGACAATAAAGCCATTCCTCTGATGCTTACGTTTGCTTCTGGGTGGCATGGCCACATGTTTCTCTGAGGTGTGTGGAAGTTGGGTCCGAGAACATGACCAGCTTGAACCCAGACAGCAACCAATCTGGCTAGTAGCTTGAGTTCAGCCCTTGTGGTGGTGGCGTAGACAGAAGCACAGACTTCCTGTACAGAGTAAAACAGCACCACCATGGAACAGGAATGCCACTGCTGGCCGACTCCCAGCCTGTCCAGAAATACTGAACTTGAACTTGGAACAGCCACCAAGCAAGGGAGGAATCTTGGAGCAAGGAATATGGAGATCTGAAGAGACTATAGATGGGTTACTAGGGTCTGCTAGTGACAGCCAGGAATACATGTCAAATGATCATAAATGAGCCCCCACCAAATTACAAGTAATTTTATTTTCCAACAAATAGCACATTTTCTTTGCACCCAGACCTCACCTTAAGACCAAACAAACCTCAGTGTGGCACCTGCATGTGCGGGGACACACTCTCTTCACAGTCCCACCTGGGCCAGAGCTGCCTATTTGCTTGGGGCCTTTTCACCAGGACCTGGGTGCCAGGCCCTTCATCCTGCCTCAGGGCTGGCCCAAGCTGCCCAGACAGGGACTGAAGTCCTGTCCTGCTGTCCACAAGCTGCTCCCTGGGCTGGTTTTCCATCTCGGGGCGGCTGCAGCCATCTGCTCACTGCTGTGTCTTCCATGGCACATAACTTCAGGGTGGATCCATCACCCAACGTCGGAATCTGAAGAGAAAAAGAAAAGCCTGGTAAGAAGAGACAGGAAGGTTAGGTGGTCTAGGGTGCCCATGGGCATGTGGGTACTCTCACCATCCCTCCTGGCTACGGTTCCCGCCATTTCTTCCCATTCAGCGTCTGTAGCTTCTCCAGGCTCTGTGTTACAGAGCATAATGCCTGCCCTAAGGATAGGGCCAATTAGTATTCTGTGTCAAGTCTCGGCAGCAGGAAAGAAGGGAAACTCAGGGCACTAGGAATAGGTGGCCCTGGGTCAGGGTTAGGTGAGATTTCCCAGGGGTCTGAGCTGACTGGGTGTGGCAGCTCTCAGCCTCAGTCCTTAGAAGAGTGTCTGGGGGCGGGGTTAAAGCCTTGGCTGCCCTCCTGGAGACTTACCCATCTCATGGACACAATCTTCCAGGGCCCCTGACAACTCAGGGAGGCTCAATGCCTGCAGGGGATTAGGCCAGCCTTTGGGATCTGCGGTACAAAAGGGCAAGTTGGGCCACATGCATGTTTGTCCTCACTCCCTGCAAATGTGTGAGTCTGGATGTACCTAGCTACAAGTTTAACAACTGCCACATAAGGGTACTGGGGGCCCCTGTACCCAACTCCACTAGAGGCCTTAAAGACAGTAGTCAGTCATGAAACAAAGGCCCTTACACTTGCCATCCACCCCCTAAGTGTATCAGTGCATCTCTTGTCACAAGTGGGCTGCTCTGGGGACAGCTGTTACTGTAGCAGCCATGCAGAGACCACTGGAACTTAAGGCTTCCTGCCTACCACCCTTGGCCTAGTCCAAAGCCAGGCTGTTGCTCTTCTTACCTGCTGCGAGGAAGGGTGGGCTTAGGGTAGCTTCACTGGGGGACTGGTCCTGCCTCACTCGAGCAGACAGCTCAGCCTGACAAGCCCTGCCAGACATATGACCAAGTGTTAGTGTCAAAGAGGCCCTGCTGCCAACCGCAACCCAAACAGGGCAATGTAAACCACCTCAGCCCTGGAAGTCCCACACCAGTCAGTCATGCTGATCTCCAGCCTGCTTTTAGTCAAACCTGGGTCTGCACTGTGGGAGTCAGAGTCCCAGGAATAGTGCAAGCACCATGGTTTCCCCCAACTTCCCACCTACTTAGAGGATTAGGAAGGGACAATGACAAGTGTGTGGGGGTGACTACCCGAGTGTGTCAGCCCACTTACCGCAGCTGGTCCAGGACAAGAGCAGCATCCTTGGCCAGGGTCTGGGCCTCCTGCAGCTGGGCATGGATGTCCTTTCGGGCACTATCTTGCTCCAGGAGGCAGCTCTCTACTACAGCCCGCAATTCCTGCTCTTGAGACACCTGGCCACGAAGGGCCTCTGCCTCCTCACAGCACTGCAGGCAAATACCACGCTAGAGGGCCTAAGCCAGGAGGCCAAGACCCGTGCTTGCCGATTCCCCCAAAGGGCAGAGAGTCAATTAGGCTGCCTGTCTGCTTCTCTGCAGCCTATTCTAGGAATGGCTCCTTTGGCTCAATCCTACAGATTCAACATTCTATATGGGCTACTTGCTTTCCTCCTACATTCATCTGACTTCGGACTGTTCCATCCACCCACTTCAAGTTTCCTGTCTCCAGTCCCCTACCGACGCTATCTCCTCTGCTATAAAGGTGAAACTCTAGATGTACTCTGCCTCATGTCCACAGCCACCTGGACCTCTCCACTTACTTTGTGCAGCTGGATGGCGAGCTCCTGCATCTCAGCCTCTAGCCGGTCAGCATAGGCCAGCTCCAGAGCATCACTAGGGGGGCGGGCACTACTGTGCCAGCGGGCAATGGCAGAGGTCATCTTCCTTTTAGGCCCAAACAACCTGAAGGAGTGTATCAGGGTGCACTTCAGCTTCTGTCATGAGCATGAACCTTGGTACCAACCTGCCACCAACACCAGTCAACTAGAGAACACCTAACTCTGAAGCAGAGAGGTTGCAGGACAGAAACACAAGTGTCCAAAAAGCCTTCACCATCACTGGCTCCAGGCTTGGATAACCATGTCTGTGCTCTCAAGGGAGATCTCCAGGAATCTCTCCCCTCCAGACAGGTACACTGGCAGAATCTGCATGGGCCACCTGGCAGCCTGGAGGTCACTGCAGGCTTTGACTATGAGTATAGCCAGCTGAGGCTAAGTTCAGCTCTGCATAGCAGCAACCACCCAGACCCAGCATGCAGGAAGAAGGGTAGGCAAGGCAGACCGTGTCCTCCCAGTATCAAGCATGCATTGCAAGTACAGTGGTTATTGAGGGCCACTGCTATCAGCCACACTCGCTTGCTCTCTGTGTGAAGAGATGAGAGTAGGGAAATGAGTAGTGGGGTCTAAGGGGCAGCACCTTTCTCCATTCTCCCGTGTAGGAGCCAGGCAGTAAAGACTAGCACACTGAAAGTACCTGCATGCTCAGAACACTGGTGCACTTGGAAGGCGGCACAACATGACAGAATTCGGAATCACCCTTGACTATATATATAGAAGCAGTTTGTCTTAAAGTAACTACGGATGGGTGCAAAGTTAGCATCATCACGTGCCTAGGGAAGGTGCAAGCTCAAGGGGACTTACAGGTTTCAACCTTCAGCTAGTCCTCTGCACAGAGGCAGCCAACCACAAGCTGAAAACAAAACCTGTAAATCCCAGGGAAAGGGGAGGGTCCTGACTCTGATGGTTACTATTTCATGAGACTTAAATATCCATTTTTGGCAATAAAATGAAAAGACAAGTAGAGCATGGCTCATTTACAGGAAATCAAACTACAGAAGTTCCAAGAAAGCCCTGCAGCAGATCTGCTAGACAAAGGCCTTTTGAAACACCTCCTTAAAGACAGAGACCTAAAAGATGATGTGGAAACAGTCAATAAAAATGGAAATACAACAGAGAAAAACATAAAACGTAAAGAAGTATGGTAACAGACATAAAACCTAAAACAGGCAGATGCAGCCCGAGGCAAGCAAAGGAAGGAACCAGCAAACTGGAGCACAATGGAAATTCAGTCTGAGGAATGAGATTGAAAACCAGAAGAAGAGCTTGGGACCACATGGGGGCCAAGTCTCTCCTGTGAGTACCTCATGAAGGGCAGATACAGTCTGAAGAGCTAGCAACTGGAAACTTCCACGACTGATGAAAGATGTGAACATCCATGAAGCTCAATGAACTCCACAGATGACAGATATTAGGACACACAGCTGAACTAGAGACATACAGAATCCTGGAGCAACAAAAGAAAATCAGCCTGTCCCATGCAGAGATACTCAGTAAAAGTACCTGTACATTCTCATTCAAAACTCTGGAAGGCTAACACAGCCAGAGTGCCAAAGCAAACTGCTGTCACTAAGAGTCCTTTACCTGGCAAAACTGTCCTTCCACAGTGCAGCAAAGATTCAGACATTCCCAGACAGGCAAACACTGAGGAAGCCCTGCTGAGAACAGAGCCTGCTGCACCAGAGCCACCTAGGGGAGAGCACTTCAAGTGTGAGTCACCCATGAGGAGTTACAGCCAAGATACAAACTATAATTTTGTAATGGAATGTTTTGGGACAAAAGGCATATTACACAGTTTGGATTTTATATTAAAAGATTTTACATCCAAGCTTTTAAGAAATAAACCTGTACTATAAAAAAACTAACTCCACAACTGTGACAGTTATGAAAAAAAGTTAAAAATCACAAAAAAACAAACTGACCAAAAGAAAGCCCAAAGGTCCAGCATACAGCAGCAAGGCCATCTTGAAGCTACGTGGGCGCAAAGACCAACCTGGAAGAGAAGCCTGTCCAGATAGGCTGCTTGTCCTACCTGCTGGAGTACAGGCTGGGAGGATGACTGAGCTGAGTGGGGGTGGAGAGCGGCACTAGGGGACTCACGTGATGCCGATTTCCTTCAGGTCACTTTCAGTGAGGGTCAGGAAGATACGAAGGTCCACATCCTGCTCCTCGAACACTTGCAGGTACTTCAGACATCCGATCTGCTCCAGCAGTGTGGCAAGGTCCTGAAGGGAAGAGACAACTGGGAGGCCTGGCACCAGGAATGGAGACCTGGTCTCCTCCTAGTTCTGACCCCAAGCCTGACCAGAGCCCCCACAATGTCCTTTCCAGGGTGAGTGCCTTTCCAGCAGAGAATGAGTGCTGATATAGCTAAAGGCTTGGGAATTCAGGAGTAGGCTCAGCTCTCTACTATTCTGCTGCCTGGCTTTGGGTCTGTGTCCAGTGACATTTGATCCCCTCAAAAAGGCTCTATCCAGTCTCTTATCCTCCTGAACTTGGGGCCAGTTTGACTCCAAGGCTGTGTGGCCATTTACCCTAACACCACCTGACCCTCGGCACTACTCCTTCCAAAACTCCATGTGAGGGGGTGCTTAGTGAGGGCACAAGCTTTTCATTTTTCAAACTAAATGGCTAGTGACAGCCCAGGCTACCTGCTGATCCTGCCACATCAGCTTCTACTGAGCTCAACTGCTTAGCCTCTCAACTAGCTTTCAACACAAGAATGCCCGCTTTCCATTTCTGCTCATGTTTGATTGCTTAGAATGGAGAAAAAAAAAATGTTCCAAGGTTGCTCCACTACCACTTTTCTTTCCTCAGAGAAACAGTGTTGAGATCCCAGCACAACTGGCAACATGCCTGTACAACTGAGGGGTGCACCTGTGTCCCAGGCCTAAGACCCTGAAAAGGGCTGGAGGCAGAAGCTGTCAGAGAGCAGCAGAGCTGGGATGTAGTGCTTATGTGCATCACACCTGGAGATGCTGATCTAGACCACCAGGGTGGTCCACAGTAAGGGTATAGCTAAGGACATACTACTTGCCATTACTTTGTCCCCAGCTCATGAGGATCCTGTTACTATCTCCCTAAGTTTGGGGAGGCCCAGAGAGGACAGACAGTAAGGGGAAAGAAAAGGATACCAACCCCACATCTGGCCTGCTGTTCATCAGGAATCCTCAGCCTTGTGGGGAGAACCCATACCCTCTTCTTTCAAAAGTGCCTGGCCTGTCATGAATACACAATAAATGACCCAACACCCACCCTGCAGTCATAGAAGTGCCACCTCCCTAAGCAAGAAGTCATTGGGTTCTCAAATGGTCTCACCTGAGGTCCTGAGTAGGGGAACTTCTCAGCTTGGGGTTCAGACCCTGGAGTGCATGCAGTCCCTGTGCTGGAAGGCCACTGATTGTCACTGTTGCTGTAACGACTCTTACTCTTCAGATAGCTCTTGGTTTGTCTGCGAACCGAGCTTTTGCGGGTATGATCAGAATCCTGCAGTGGAAGGGGTGTGTTGGAGCAGCCCTTGCCTGGCCATAAACCTCTGGCCTCCTTCATTCATGGCAGGGGTAAAATGTGTAATCTATCATGACTTACCTGTAGCCTGGATCCCCAAAATCAAGAATAGGAGTCCTCCAGGTATGGTGTAGACACACATTAAATATTTACCTATCCCCTATGACACCAAAGAGGAAGGAGGGGGAGGGACCTTCACCTCATCGCTTTCTATGGAGGCTTCACTGCTGAGCCCCTGGGCTGCTCTTGCTAGGCCATCGCTGCTGCTGCTCTTCCACACAGGCCCAAGACTGGCACAGAAAGTGGGTTCCTCTGGTAACAGAAAACACCTGATGACAGGTCTCACCAGTAAGGCTGCCTGGGTTGCATATTTTATTCCTAACTGCCTCTTGCATGGCTCAGTAGTGCTTGTCTGGCCTGGCTGCCTGTCACAACCCCATACTATAGGGTAGACAGAGCTTTATTTTTTTAATCGTGTGCTCATAAATCTCATGCACAACAGAACAGACAACAGAACTTGGCATGAAGCAGGAATTTGGTAAAGCACTGCCAGATCACAGCACATGCCTCCTGCTGGGAAGATTTCCAAGAAACGCTTGGACTGACCTGGTGAGTACAGAATACTTCCTTGGCCTGTGGGTAACCTGGATTGGGATGTTTTCCCTCACCTGCCCATGACCAGCTCTAGCTTACCTCACAAGAATTGGGGCCTTCTATATCCTCTATGGGAACCCAACAGGATGGGGGTACGTACCCCGGCTGCTGCTGCTGCTGCTCTCCACATCCCGCTCATTAATGGGGGAGGTGACGTCTCGGTAGCAGAGGCCCTCAACTTCCAAGGTGTTCTCGTCACTACTGGTGAAGGTCACATAGCCCCTTGGAGGAACTTGCTCTGTGTACAGAATGGGCATATGAACCCTCAGACATGAGTGAAGACATCCTTCTGAGGGCTCTTGCGATGCGGGAACCCCACAGCTGCCACCTCATCTCCTTGCACAGTAATTTGGTCATGCCCCAAGAGGGGTTAGTTTGCACATCACAAGAAATGAGCTTGGTGTAGCCAAGGCTAGCACCCAGGGTAAGGTCAGGCCCCATTAGCACCTGCTACTGTTTTTCTAAGGCAGAAGCAGACAGTTGTTGTGGAATATTCCTTTACACTGTGTGAAGATATTTCACTGTGATTGGTTTAATAAAAAGCTAAATAGCCAATAGTTAGGATTTTTAGGACAGAGAGAAGGAAGGCTGGGAAGAGGGTTGAGTTGTGAGGAGTTGCCAGCCAGACACAGAGGAAGCAGTAAAGCAACATGGGTAGAGTAAAGCCACAAGGCAGAAAGTAAATTAATAGAAATGGGTTAATTTAAGTTAAAAGTGCTAATGAGAAACAAGCCTAAGTCACCTACGTAAATGCAACTCCAGCAAAAAGGAAAATCCGCAGAATGAAACCAGGTGTTACAAATTAGCAGTGACCCCAGGAGCCTGTCACTGGGCCAGCTTTGAGCCTCACTCCTATAGTATCCTAGTATAGCCTGAGGCCAGGGATCAATGTTCCTGGGTATATGATATCAAAGAGCTCTGGGAATCGTGGCTCTCACCATAGCTGGTCTGGGGCTTGCCTCCAAGTCCAATAGCTGTGATCCTGGCCAGTGCACGTGGCCCCTCATGAATGCTGAGGCCCTTTTTTCGACAGGGCCTCTGGCGCTGAGGAACAGGCCAGGACTCATCTGAAGAGCTCAGATCTTCATATTTTTCTATAAGTCAGACATGAAAATTAAGACAGTTGGTTCAATGATGAGCTCATTTGCCAACACTAAAATCTAAGGGAGTATGTGTGTGCTTCTGAGACAGTGACTCACTATGTAGGCTCAGGCTATCCTTGAACTTGCTGCAATCTACACACACACACAAAACTAAAGAAAAAAATCTTAAGAGAATATTAAGCTGAGTATGGAGGCATTACACATAACCTCAGTATTATGGACGTAAAGCAGTGAGATTGAAGAAAGTTCAAAGCCAGCCTGAGCCTACATAGACAGGGTTTCTCTTTGTGGTCCTGGCTGTTCTGGAACTCCCTCTGTAGACAAGGCTGGCCTCCAACTCAAAGAGACCCACCTGTTTCTGGGATTAAAGGTGTGTGCCACCACAGCTTGGCCTAGTTTTTAAAAATTAATGTCTCATTTTACCCTATTCAGTTTTATTCTAACTTATCTGCCTATAGAGTTATTAAATATTCCATTTTATGGAACCTACTGATGCCCTGTCACCTCATCAGTGATTTTAAATACTCCATATGTGGGAAAAAGAATTGTGTTCTCTCATCTGTTGATTGTATTTCTGTTTTCCTTGCATTTTCTATAGTTTCTGGGAGACTTGAGAAATTGACCCTTAGGGGTTGGAGAGAGATGGCTCAACTGTATAGAGTAGTGGAGCTTGGTTCCCAGAGTGCACATCTGGTGGCTCAGGGGATCCAGTGCCTTCTACTGATCTCTGTGGGTATCCTCATACCCGCATACACATGCATACACACTGCATGGCCCATTTTGAGAGCTCTGACCTAGTACAGGCTGAGGGCATGCTGAGTTGGCAGGGTTTTGAAGGGCTTTGCAAAGAGATGCCATTTACTTCCTTAGAAGTCATTCAGATTGGAAATATACAATAGTATTATTTACAAATCCCTTCAATTTAAAAGATTTCTGATTATAATAGTATGGGCTTACAAGAAGCATTTCTTGACACTAGCTAGGTAAAGAATAAGAATGAAGGTTTCAGCTCCCTGTTGTAGAGCAGTGGCCTGTTGTGATATCTCCAAGCACAGTGTACAATCCTGATGAACCTTTTTATTTTTTTTTTTTTGAGGGTCTACCTCCCAGATGCTTGGATTAAGGGTATTACCACACCACCATGCCCGGCCCAACACACTCTTTTCTTAATGTAATACCTTCAAGATAGTTTAGCTGGAGAGAAGGCTAAGTAGCTCTTAAGAATATCTATCCTTAAATAGGCAGTTAATCCCAGCACTCAGGAGGCAGAAACAGGCAGATCTCTGTAAGTTCAAGACCAGCCTGGTCTACAGAGTTGACTTCCAGAACAGGCTCCAAAGCTACAAAGAGAAACCATATTGAACCCTTTCAAAACTTTTTGAGTGGAGGGGTTGGCTGTTGTGTTGTTTTGGTTTTTTGAGACAGGGTTTCTCTGTGTAACAGCCCTAGTTGTCCTGGAACTTGCTCTGTAGACCAGGCTGGCCTCAGACTCACAGAGATCCACCTGCCTCTGCTTCCCGAGTGCTGGGATTAAAGATGTCCACCACCACTGCCTGGCTCTATTTATTGCTCTTGCAGGGTACTTATACAGCTCTTGCAGAGGACCCAAGTTCAGCTCCCAGACCTCACATTAGCAGCTTACAAATACCTATATAATTCTATCTCCAAAGGATCTAATGCCCTCTTCTGGTCTCCTTGTGCACCTGTCTCAAAAAACAAAACAGCAGAGCGTGTTCCAGGACAACCTCCAAAGCAATACAGAGAACCCTATCTTGAAAAACAAAAACAAACAAACAAATGAAAATAAAAATAGCAAAACCTATTGAACAACTCCTAAGTAAAAGGGAAAATATAAATCAAAATTATAGAATTCCTGGAGAATATCAACTATATTCCAAACTCCTGCCATGTGGCCAGTAGAAAATGAAATCTACTGCCAGATTTTCACTAGAAAAGGCAAACTGTGAGAATGAAATGAGCTGGCTAGGGAGATGGCTCAGTGGGAAAAGTGACTGCTATTCAACAATCAAGACCTGGGTTAAAACCCTGTCCCAAAGAATATGAGAATCTTTTATTTGTGGCACTCCCAAGGCCATACCAAGAGGAAGCCAAATACCTCCTTCCCAGCCACTAGCAGTCAGAAACTCACTGAAGTGGACCATGAAAGTAAGATTTGTACTTTGTATGAGATGTGCGTGACCACCGAGGTAGCTGCTGATGCTCTGGGTGAAGAGTGAAAAGGGTATACGGTCCAGGTCAGTGGTGGGAACAACATACAAGGTTTTCCCATAAACAAGGTACTTTGACCAACAGCACAGTGTGCCTTGCAAGGGATGTACTGTGGGTGCCAATCTGAGCATTCAACTTGGTTATTGTAAGAGAGACAGACAGACAGACGCACATTGACAGACAGACACAAGGATATTACTGCCTGACAGATGGCACTATGCTTTGTTAGACGGGGGGCGGCGGCGGCGGCTGAAGCTAGCAGAATCTGAAAACTTTTCAGTCCTTCTAAAGAAGATAATGTCTGCCAGTATTTTCTCAGAAAGCTCTTAAAGAAGGTAAGAAGCCCAAGACCAAAGCACCTAAGATTCATTTGTCTTTTTCCTCCATATGTCTTGCAACACAAATGGGAATGTGCTGCTCTGAAGGAACAATACACTATGAAAAATGAGGAGGCTTCAGAATATGCTTAATGAGAGAACCCAAAGAAAAATGCCCGGAACAGACTACCAGAGATACAGGCTGTCCTGAGAGCTTCTACTTCTCTAAACATGAGTCCAGCCAAAAATAAATCTTTAGGGGTAATGGATGATCAGAACTTGAGAAATAAATAAAAAAAGTATCTGTATCAATGGAGACTTAACTTTCTTAATATGGTGTAAGGTAATAATGCACACAAAGGTACATTATTTCCAGTGCTTACCACAGTTCTAGAGGCACTGGCAACTGAATTAAATCAGGCACAAAAGCATGACAGGCAGAGGGTGAGCTCTGCCTAGAGACTGGCAGCATGATAGCACGCCTGGGAACTCCCAGAAGTGGAAATGAAACTAACTGGACCAGACAAGATCAGTTATGGAAGCCTACAGTCTATGCAGAAATACCAAAGAGATGGAGTAATACCATCAATCAGAAGGAGATGAATAGTAGTGAAACCATCTACAAGAACAGTCAAGATGGGCTAGGTGGTGGTGGCACACTCCTTTAATCCCAGCACTCAGGAGGCAGAAGCAGGCAGATCTCTGTGAGTTCAAGGCCAGCCTGGTGTACAGAGTGAGTTTCAGGACAGCCTCCAAAGCAATATAGAGAAACCCTGTCTCAAAAAACCAAACAAACAAACAAAAAAAAACAGTCAAGATGATAAATACTTCAGAATAAATTCAGTTACAGACAATATATATGTATTAGGAAAAATTTAAGCCTTCCTTAAAAACCCAAAAGTACACTGAAAACAAAAACACAACCTGTGTTCTTAGATGGGACAAAAAACAGTGAATTTCCCGTAGTGGGGTTTTTTGATATCACATCTGTGTTGTGCAAGCGGTTTGAACTTGTATCCCCCTACCTTTGCCTCTCAATCCAAAATTCTGAGATTACAGCTGTACACTATCACCTTGCCTTTTCTACCTTCTTAATTATAATACTAACACCTTTTTTTTTTTTTAAGACAGGGTTTCTCTGTATTGTTTTGGAGGCTGTCCTGGAACTCGCTTTGTAGACCAGGGTAGCCTGGAACTCACAGAGATCCACCTGCCTCTGCCTCCCAAGTGCTGGGATTAAAGGCGTGCACCACCACTGTCCACCCAGCTTTAAACTATTAACACTCTTAAGGATACAGATAGGTTGACACTCAACTTCATACAGAATAGTAATAAAGAATACTGACAAGTCCTAATTAACAGTAAAATACATTATAAAATTCCTCTGGTTGCGGTGGTGGTGGCATGTTCCTTTAATCCCAGCACGCAGGAGGCAGATGCAGGTGGATCTCTGTGAGTTCAAGGCCAGCCTGGCCTACAGAGTGATTTCCAGAAGAGCCAGGGCTACACAGAGAAACCCTGTCTCAAATAAAACAAGCCTCTAGTCAAACTGTGGTTTGGGTGCATGATTATAGAGACCTCCAGAATCTAACTCTAGGGAGAGACCCTAATAAGATGGAAATTCAATGTGTGATAAAGGTGCTGTATCTAACCCCATGTCAATCATGCTGAATGATGCTGGCACAATTGTGTGACCATTTGGAAAAGATAATTGGTTCCACATTTCATACCACACAAAAGAAACAGGTATCAGTGGGTCAGACATCTAAATGTAAAAAATTAAAACAATGGAAAAAAGAACATGACCATCATGACCATCAGGCCCCGGAAAAAATTCAACATCCAGAGACAATAAAGAACACCTAATTATAAATGGTCAAACATACATAGCACAAGATTGTCAAAACCAAGAACTAAAAGCCAGAGCCTCTCTGTGACATATGCCTCCCCTCCTCATCCTTATGCTGCACAGCCTATGCTGTGCATGATCTCAGTTGGCACGGATGCTCTGTGGTGAGGCCTTGGACATCAACCTCAGCTCCCCAGTGGAAGTGGTAAGAAGAGAAAGCCTCAGGGCAGGACTGGCAGAGTCCAACCTGAACAAAGCAAGGGATCCAGGCAGGGGCTCTCGTCTTCTAGTATCCGGAATGCTCAGGGCAGCCCTGCTAGGACACAGAGGCAGATCTTTACCTGGGCTCCGGTAAAGGCTCTTGGGCAGTGCAGGCGAATGAGTGTCCATCAAGGCCACTATCTTCATGTGACCATACTGCCTGGCCAGCATCCTGGCTGTGGCTCCACTGTGATCTCTTATGTCGACTTTGACTCCCTAAGAAGGTTCAGGAAAGAAGAATCAGAAACTCCTCACTAAATACCCCAGCTTGGTGAACTGCTGGACAGCAGGAATAAGGAAGCAAAGTAGGTTTATGATCACTTCCCTGGCTTGAGATGCCATCGGGGTTGGGATAGGGGGAGGGAGGGTGGTGACTTTCTGTCTTCTTCACAACAAGGAAGAGGGCTAGCAAAGCCATCATGAAGAGCAGTCACCAACCCATCCATCTGCAATCATTCTCCCCTCCTGAGTACTGCCTGCCAGATGCCAATGTTTCTGGTAAGAAGACAGAAGCTGGGACCTGCTGGCAGAGGCCTACCTTCACCCTCCACCCGCCTCCCCTCCATGTCTGTCTCTTCAGCCCACCCTCACAAACTGAACTTGACATGTCTTATCCCCTGATTTTGTGAGACTGGATGTAGACAAGGATGACCTTCACTTTTTTTTTCTTTTTTTCTTTTTTCTTTTTTGGTTTTTCGAGACAGGGTTTCTCCATATTGTTTTGGAGGCTGTCCTGGAACTCACTCTGTAGACCAGGATGGCCTCGAACTCACAGAGATCCACCTGCCTCTGCCTCCCCAGTGCTCATAAAATTCATCTGAGTCTGCCTCTGCCTCCCGAGGAGTTTTTATTGTTGTTGTTAATGTTTTGTTTTGTTTTTTTTTTGAGGCAGAGTTTCTTTGTATAACCTTGGATAGTCTTGATCTACCTGCCTCTGCCTCTGCCTCCTGAGTGCTGGGATTAAAAGCAAGCGCCAACAAAGCAGGCTTTTTGACTTTGGTCACAATGTGACTAACTACCCTCTACATCCTCCCCACTATGATGGACTTCTCTTTGAACTGTCAGTCAAAATAACCCTTCCCTTCCTTAAACTGTTCTTTATTCGAAAGAAAAAAGAAAAAAATTAGGCCAGGTGGTGGTGGCACACGCTTTTAATCCCAGCACTCGGGAGGCAGAGGGAGACGGATCTTTGTGAGTTCAAGGCCAGCCTGATCTACAAAGCTACACAGAGAAACCCAATCTCAAAACACATACACACAAATAAAACAAAAGGAAAAACCAAAAAAACATAAAAACCAACTGTTCTTCATATGGCCTTTTGTCACAACAATAAAAATATTAACTGATAGCCTGAAACGTTAACACTGTGATGAAGCAGTAAAAGAAGCAGACTTTCCTAGTCTTCCTAGTAGGTAGCTTTTGTTTGTTTGTTTGTTTTTCAAGACAGGGTTTCTCTGTGTAACAGCTCTGGCTGTGCTGGAAATTTGTTTTGTAGTTCAGGCTGGCCTTGAACTTACTGGGAGAGACCTAGGCACCTGTGCCACTGACCAGCCAATTGTGGGTGTGGCTACAGATGCATAGGGGCATGTGGAATAAGGGGCTGAGAATAGAGGCACTCTCCCTCTTTTTGGGGCTCAGGTTGGGTCTCGAAAGGCTGCAGAGACTAACCTGGGTTTTCGGTTTCTTGTGTAAGTATTTTCTCACAATAAATAACCAACAACACCCTTATTCCTTGTACTGTTACTTTTCCTTAACAGAGAAACACTTGTCTCTGCCTCCTAAGTGCTGGGATTAAAGGTGTGTGTCACCATCACCAGGCCAAGGCCAGCTTTTCAACTAGATAGGTAGCTCTGAGGCCTGCCTGGGCTACATCAGATGCTAACTCCACAAACCAAACAAAAACAAAAGTAAATTACAAAGTATGCATGCTGTTTTCCCTTTGGAGCTCTTAGGAATACTCCTGCTGTTCATAACTAGGTACAAGTTCTATGTAGATACAGGCTCTCAGTTCTCTTGGGTATATACCTGAGAAAACTGATGAATGCTATGGTAATTCCTGACATACCCATTGGAGGAATTACCAGACTGTTTCCTGAGAAGCTGTGCCAAGTCCTTTGAGGTTCACATCGGACACTAATATTTGCTCTCTCTTCCCTTCCTGATATCTCAGTCATGTAACTTGGCTGGCACAGGCCTATAATCCAGCTACTCAGAAGCTGGACAACTTGGTAAGATCCTGTCTCAAAAGAAAACATTTTAGTCAGGCATTGTGGCACACGCCTGTAATCCCAGGACTCGGGAGGCAGATGCAGAGGCAGGCAGATCTCTGTGAGTTCAAGGCTAGCCTGGTCTACAAAGTGAGTTTCAGGACAACCAAGGCTATACAGAGAAACTCCATCTCCAAAACCTAAAATGCAAAACAAACAAAAAAAGATTGTTTTCAAAATCATTATAAATATAGAAATTTTATTTTTATATTTTTTATTTTTATATTGTTTATTTTTACTCACCACTGTACATTTCTCAATGAAAATGTACCCACTTACAGGGTAGCAAAACAGCTCAGTGGGTAAAGGCACCTGCCACCAAACCTAAGACCTGAGTTCAATTCCCAGAATCTATTTTACAGGAGAAAACAAACTCCCACAAACATCCAAACACAAACAGATATATATGTATATACACACATTTGTGTTGACTACATAGGTTTCCATGTAAAAGAACCCCAGTTAGAGTTTATAGTTTCATCTATGATTCCTATTTGCTGAGACTAAATTACAAGGTAATAAATAGTTACTTACATGATTCAGAAAATACTGTACAATTATCTCGTGGCCAGAGGCAGCTGCTTCCATCAAAGGAGTGAATCCACATACAGGTTCCCTGCAATATGAGTTCAGAAAGATGGTTAGCAGAGAGGAGTAAGGCAATGAACAAACTCTTGCCAAAGACAAAAAAGCAAGCCAAGACCCCTACAGGCAGAGCAGGGGTGTAGGCTCAGGCCTAGGCTCTCATGCACTTAGAACCTCTGGGGTGTTGGATCAGGGAGGCCGTTCAGTTGCTAAACTGCTTGCCACATAAGCATTAGGACCTGAGCTTGATCCCCAGCACTAGGTAAAGATGGGTGTAGTTCTGTGTGCTTGTAATCATAGGGCTAGGAGAAAAAAGAAGCAGATCCCAGGCCAGGCAACTAGTCCCAACTGTGAACCCTAAGTCCTAGTATAAGACATTGTCTCAGTTAAAAACGGTAGATGAGCCGGGCGGTGGTGGCGCATGCCTATAATCCCAGCACTCGGGAGGCAGAGGCAGGAGGATCTCTGTGAGTTTGAGGTCAGCCTGGTCTACAGCGTGAGCTCCAGGACAGCCAGGGCTACACAGAGAAACCCTGTCTTGGGGGGGAGATGGTGGAGAACTACATGAGTTTTACAACTCCCTCCGGTTCATTAACAGTCCCAAAGACCAAGCTCTCCCATCTTCCTTCCTTCAAAGCCATTCCTACCTCATTCTAAATCCCCACTTGAATCACACTCAAAAAGCAGCTATTGCCAGGCCTGGTAGAACATGCCCTTAATCCCAGCACACAGAAGATAAAGGCAGGTGGATCTCTGTGAGGCCAGCCTGATCTACATAGAGAGTTCCAGGACATCCAAGGCTACCTAAAGAGGCCATCTCTCAAAAAATGGGAAAGCAAACATTAAAGCAGCTACTGTTCTTCATTTCTCACAGATGCTAATGTCTCCTCCCACCTACCGAAGCCTTATCTTTCGTCCAGCAGCCCATGAATTGTTGCTGACAAGCCCACACACTAACAATCCTGTCTTTGCTTTCTGTTACTCTAACACTGCTCTCAAACAGCCCCTTCACTGTTCCTCATTACTAAACCTGGATCTCAACCATTGTAAGAAACATACTCTTCACATCTTAACACCACTCAAGCCAGAATCTATCTTAAAGTCATTTTAGATATTGAATTTTAATTAGTAGTTTTTTTATTCCTTGGAGTCACTCAGAATTAACTATATCTTCCAATGAGTATCATGAGCCAGAGCTGCCATGCCAACATCAAGTGGGGGCTCAGTTGGTACTTGCTGTGAAGGGATTCTTAGATAACATGTGTCAGACTACAGTAACTTGGTGAAAATAATGGAGACGGGTGAGATGGCAGAAGCACTTGCTATGCAACCCTAGCCTGACAACTGTAAAAGTAGAATAAAGTCATGCAAATGTCTGCAATCTCAGCACTCCAACAGGAAGGGGCGGGAGCAGAAGCTCACAGGCAAGGTAGCCTGGGGTACCCAGCTTGTCTCCAACACCTGAAAGCTGTCTGACCTCCAAATATGTGCCATGGCCCACATGCATCTGCACCTTGAACCCTGAACAGGTGCACACTCCCTTACGTGGTAAAGAAAAAAGGCAATATGAGTTGGTTGGTAATGAGATTGGGGTATGACTCAGTGACAGGATGCTTGCTTAGCAAACATGAGGTCATACAGCCTAATCTCCATGATGATAATCAAAAAGACAAGAAAGAAAAAGGAATTAGCATCTAATGTATATCATCCAAATACCATTTTTCAAAGCTCTGACATGGGCCTTTCCTAACCTCAATTTTCAGATAAAACAATTTCTGTAAAACATCGGGGCCTAGTGGTACACTGATGACTGACAGATATGCACAAAGTCCCATCCATTCCACTCCTTCATCTTACCTCTCATACTGGGATAGGATGACCCTGCTTCCTTGCTTAGAGTTGGATGAAACCCAGCCCGCTCCTGTGACCAATTAGCTACAATAATCACCTCACGTTGGCATTGGCTCCACTGTCCAGGAGGAACTTGACCATCTGCTGGTGGCCGGCACTGGTGCAGTGGAAGAGTGCAGTCCAGCCCTGGATGTCCTTCATCTCAAGCTCTGCACCTTGCTTTAAGAGAATAGTATGTGGGTTATGACCCATGTCTCCAGGAAAGGTGAGCGGTGGGTGAGAGGCACCCACCAGGCCATCATCTGAAAGAAGTTTTTTGGAGGGGAGGGGGTTTCAACACAGGGCTTCTCTGTGTAACAGTCCTGGCTGTCCTGGAACTCACTCTGTAGACCAGGCTGGCCTCGAACTCACAGAGATCCACCTGCGTTACCACTGCCCAGCTGGCTGAAAGAATATTAAGTGATTATACATGCACATATGCACACTGTGCCTGCAGTAGCTCATATCCTGTCCAGGCAGCCAGGGAGCCCCTGGGTGTCTGGGCCTGTGCCCACTTGTAGCTCACCTGGAGCAGAAAGTAGGCGATGCTCTCGTTGCCACAGCTGGAGGCCAGCATCAGTGGAGTCTGCCCTTCCGGGGTCGGCACATTCACACTCACCCCTGCCTCGAGCAGCAGGTGGACAATGGTATCGTGTCCAATGTAGGAAGCATACATCAGCGGGGTCCAACCACCACCATTCTTCTTATTCAAATCTAACTCTCTCCTAAACAAATGCAAGATATGCTAGAGATTCCCAGCATCCCACATGTGAGCTTCATCAGAGCCATGTGCCAGGCCTGATGGGACAAGCTGACCTTCCAGAAAGCTTTAATCACTTGCCCCAAGGCATACCCAGGTAGAGAGAAGGCAGGTGAGTAAGTGTTTCCAGGGCAGGTCTGAGGGATTTTCTAGAGTGGGCTAACTGATGTGGGAAGAGCAACCCTAAATACAAGCAGTGTCATTCCATGAGCTGTGCTTACAGACTAAACAAAAAAGAGAAGCAGCAGAGCACCAGCATTCATCTCTTCCTGCTTCCTGATGCAATGTGACCATGCTTCCCTGTCACGACAGACTGTACCTTCAGCCAAGTTAAAATAAACTCTACCTTCCTTACACTGCTTTTGGCAGTATTTGTTATAGTAACAAGAAAAGTATGGTGTGGTGATACACACTTTTACTTGCAACACTTTGGGGGGGAGGCGCAAAGTCAGGTATATCTCTGTGAGTTCAAGGCTAGCCTGGTCTACAAAATGAGTCCCAGGCCAAATAGGGCTAAATCATGAGACGCCCATTTAAAAAAAAGAAACAGAAAGAAAAAAGAAAAGTGACTAATATAACCATCTCTATTCTAATACTCTCATTTTTCCTACCATCTCCTGGCAAGGCCAATACTCTCCATTTTTGTACCTACAACAATATCCACCATGCTCAAGGTAGGAGTTAGCTGTTGGCACATACTTAAGGCTATTAGCTGGCTAAACATCCTACAGCACAAGGGCCCACTACAGACAAGACTAGCTGCCTAGTTTATCAGTATAGGTGAGTCTGAGACACCCTAACCACCAGCCACCAAATCAATAACCAATGTCAGCAGAGCTGTGCAGAGGGGCCCAGGGGAAGAGAAAGAATCAGACTTTAAGGCTTAGGGATGGGAGTCCCCCATTCTAGGTAACACCCATTGCCTACTCCAAAGAAGATATAGCTAATGCCCCCAGGACTTCCCCTTCACAGTTCTTGTTTCCAGTGGTGGCTGGCAACAAGTGACAATCTGTTGTATGATCAGTACTTCTTATGAGTCCATACTAAGCTAAGTCAGGCAGCTACTTCCCACAGCAGCTCCTGATGACTGGTATATGTCATCTGGCCATTCTGAAGTGGCTGCAGCCCTGCAGAATGCAGATATTTCTGGAATCTCTGGAATGACTTGGCATCCAGCACTACCTCCCTTCATGAGTGGCAATTCCACAAAGGAGCAGTGGCAAGTGCCTCAGCAAAGCTACCACTTACCCTTCAGCCCCTGTTCTCTGAGACCTCCAATATCCCCCAGTCCCAGCCTGGACTCCCTGAACAAGTCTGCTTTTCAACTGGGCCTAAACTCCAGTGAGAGCACAGAACTCCTCCTATTCTCCTCTTTGGGCTGCTCTGGGGCCATTGCTTTTTCACAGGACACTCAACACGTAAGAACTTGAGACTCAAGAATAATAGCAGGATTCCTGGTTATCCCATAAGTACATGGGCTGACTATACACCCACCTGCCTATCCCTGAGGGCATCATGTAGAGGAATCCTAGACTGAGAGCTTTGGCACTACTGTCCAAGGACGATGGATGACTCTGATTTGCAACCAGAGACCTAGGGCTTTATGAGGCTGTGTTGTGGCTCATCAGGAATTGAGAAGGCAGAGAGGTCTGGGAGACATCATCTCACCAGGGTATCAAATGAGCACTTAAGGCAAACTAAGTGTCAAGTGTGGTAGAGCACAAAGAGGCGAAGAGAGCCCTTCTCCTACAGAACCTTCAGACCATATGGACTAAGAGACAGGCTCTGGGACTGGATACTCATGTGCAGGTTGGTAAACCTGACAGGTGGGCAGTGAGGACAGGACGTCAGCCTCTTCACTTCTGTGCCAGAGTGGACAAGAGCTGCGGAAAGCACAACAAACCTGTAGTCAACGGGCTGAAGTGCTGGCTTGCCATCCTTATTTTTGTTTTCTCTGGGAGGGAAGCTCCAAACGTCTCAGGTTGAAGTACACTATAACTTAGTGTTTATAACATAGAGAACAATGTAAGGTTTTGTTTGTTTGTTTGGTTGGTTGGTTTTCCGAGACAGGGTTTCTCTGTATTGTTTACAATGTAAGTTTTAAACATGGTTTTTCTCCACAGAGTCTAAAGTTCTTTTTTCTAAAAGTCTAACATGAGCCATCAATGACATCTGCGACAAGGAGGTGAGCCTAATCCATACGTGTTAGAGGGCTTGAGCTCTGCAAGACTCCAGCCTGTGGGAACTGAAGCCACTGAGACGCTAATGAAACTGTGAGGTGAAGGGATGCTCCCCAAGACCTCTTACCGCTGTACACATTCCTTCACCACCTCATACTGGCCAATGGAAGCAGCTGTGTGAAGATCCAAGGGAACATCCACCTCCTCGCGGCTGACCTGTGCACCAAGCCCATACCACATGGACAAGCTGCGGTTCAGGAGTTCCGGCTCGCTAGCTTCATCGCTGAGCTCAGACATGGCTGTAGAGGGAGGCCCAGTGGTTAGTCCTTCCTCCCTGGATGTTCCAAGAATGAAATACTTCTACTAATGGAAGGCTATCATCTCATTCCTAAGAAACTAAAGCCACTGAGGCTGACTTAGCTTTCTTCCAACAGCAGCACCATCACAGGGCCACTGGCAAGCTTGCCACCAGACAGAAGACGGGAGTATCTGCTTCCACTACGGGTTCTACAATCACATTTCCCAGAGGCCTGAAAACCCCTCTTTTGCTAGTAAAACAGTGCAAACTGAGTTATTTAGCACTATTTGCTCAATTTGAGTATGTAGCAAAATTTACATCTGTGTCTAGCATCTCCAGCCCCTATTCCTCACTAACAGACGCAGATGTCTAAAAGGGATACTGCTACAAATACACGGAAGCTGGTTGTGGTGGCATACCTCTGTCATCTCAGCACTGGGAAGGTGAACAGAGGCAGGAGTAGCATGGACTTAAGGGCAGCCTGGAGTACATAAGTTTAAGACCAGTGTGGCTACACAGAGATCCTCTCTCAATAAAACTAAGAGTGGGACCCTGAAAGATGGCTCTGGTGTTAAGAGCACAGAGGACCCAAGTTCAGCTCTCTGAACCTGTCTAGTGGCTTGTAACCTCCTGTAACTCCAGTGTCAGAGGATCCAACAGCCCCTTCTGGCTTCCTTGGGCATCTGAATTCATTGGTGTACACACCACCCCCAGATACATGCATACTTATAATTTTAAGTCTTTTAAAACAAACCAGGGCTGGAGATGGCATAGCAGTTAAGAGAGGATCTGAGCTCAATTCCCAGCATCCATACAATGCAGCTTAGAACTGCCTGTAATTCTAGCTCCAGGGGAATCCAACACTCATATGCACATGCTCATTTGTGCATACAAACAAATTAAAACAACTATAAAATTTTAAATTAAAACGTTTTTTTCCGCCGGGCGGTGGTGGCGCAAGACTTTAATCCCAGCACTCGGAAGGCAGAGGCAGGTGGATCTCTGTGAGTTCGAGACCAAGCCTGGTCGACTGAGTGAGTTCCAGGACAGGCTCCAAAACAATACAGAGAAACTCTGTCTCGAAAAGCCAAAACCAAAACCAAAAAACTTTTTTTTTCCGAGACAGCATTTCTTTGTGGCTTTGGAGGCTGTCCTGGAACTAGCTCTTGTAGACCAGGCTGGTCTCGAACTCACATAGATCCACCTGCCTCTGCTTCCCGAGTGCTGGGATTAAAAGCATGTGCCACCACCAACCGGCAAATTAAAACTTTATAAGGACTAGACAGGCAGTGGTTGAACACTTGCATATCCACAAACAAGCCGCATAGAAGGCTATGCATGGAGACGCCATAAAGTATGGCACTCGGGAATTGGAGACAGGAAAGAAAAAAAGAGGAAGAGGAAGGGGGAGGAAAGAAAAGTAGGACAGGAAGAGGAGGAGGAAGAAATCCCCCTAGCACAGACTATAGAATGTGATCCCTGATGTTTAGCAAATGTTACCCGAGCAAAATCTACTTATGCAACTCTGTTAAGTAGGAAAAAATGGGCCACCACAAGATGACAAGTGTGTAAGTCCTTTATTCTGGGGAATCCTACTCAATCCAAAGCCAAGCCATTAACTTCCTAGGAGATTCCTAAGTCTAGAAGCAACAGGAAGCTAGTACAGAAAAGGGAGAAGAGAGTTCTGGATATAGCTCAGTTGCTACAGTACTTGCCCCACTGTATAAGGCCTTTCATCCTGAATCTAATCCCTATCATAGCAGCAAAGGGGGTGAGAGGTAATGGGAGAGGATACAATGGCGGTTCACAGTGAGGAGGGTCTCACCTTCATGTTCTGTTCTCACCTGTGTAAATGGCCACTGTTTTGTTCTGAGACAAGTTGTCACTATTTGTAAATCAGGCTCAACTTAATCTCACAAAGACACACCTATCTTTGCTGAGATTAAAAGCACGTGCCGCCATACCCAGCTAAATGGCCACTGACTGGAACTAAGGATCCTTGGGGGCCACCTCAGTGACCCCAAACCACTTCAAGTGGCAGAATCACTCCAGGACCATATCATGGTGCCCTGGCAAGGTCCTTACTCTCAGAGGTTGACACTGGCCTGGACCTGACCCAACAGAGTTGAGCATAGCACAACAGCAAGTTGTAAAGATCTGGGCCCACCTGGGAGTCAGGACCAATGCAGGAGAGGGTACAGAACACCGATACCCATACTCAAGAATTCTGGCAAACCCAGAAGGAAGCGTGTACCCAGAAAGTATTAGTTCCCTGCTCCTAAACACCCTAGCATTCTTCAGTGTTGGTGAGTACCAAAACAGACAAAAAGCAGCACACTTCCAGATGGAGGCAGAGGATCAAAATCACAAACCGGCTTGGGCAACTTTGTGAGATTAGAATATTTAAAAAGCAGAAAAATGGTTGAGGCTATATCTCAATGATAAGCATTACATATAAATAGCTTGCAAGACCTTAAGTTAAAAATAATAATAATAAAGGGCAAACCACCAATCTGGGGGACAGTTTGCCAGCCCTTGCTGTGTGCTGGAGAGGTGAAAACCGGCTGCTTTCTGGAACCACTGGCCTCTCCTGCTGCAGAGTCTAAGCAAAGGAGTACCTCAGGCCCACAGGTGAGACTCCTGAGCCCGAACCAATAGAGGAGACACATGCTCCCCTAATGGGGACACATTAGCAGAATCCTGGAAGGGCTCACTCCTGTTAATTCCGGCTCTTGGGAGAACGAGACAGGGCGACTTTGGAGTTCAAGACCAACTTGGGATACATGAGATGCTTACTCAAAAAACCACAAAAAAACATACAATCTGCCGGGAGTAGTGACACACGCCTGTAACCCCAGCACTTGGGGAGGCAGACGTCTGTGAGTTCCAGGACAGCGTGGTCCACAAACTCAAAAAAACAACCCCCCAAAAATCGACTCGAGCAAAACAAATGCTTCTACGTCTTCTGCACCTCACTACCAGAACTCCAGTTAGCAGCAATGATACTCGTTACTCTTTGAAAAAGTTTTCTTTAAAAAAAAAAATCCCATCCTGGTGGCAACTGTCACTCCTCTCCTTCAAGAGATCCGTCAAGGCCTCGAGGGAGACCTTGCAGCCCAGAAGCGCGGCGGCGCGGTTCCGACCCTCTCGGCTCCCGGTGACCGTGCGCGACCACGGGCTCCCGCCTGGCTGAGCACTCTGGCAGGCACCTCGCGTGACCCATCAGTCCAGCTCCAAGGAGCCGGGCCCACGTCCCCAAGCCCTGCGAGCGCCGCGGCGGGCCGCCGGAGCGGACTCAGGGCGCCTCAGGCACCGCCTCTCAGAGAGCCCAGCCGGGCCCGGCCTACCTGCGAGCACTCAGGTTCCCGCGCCACCCTCCAGACGCAGCTGCACGCTCCCTCACCGGGAAACAGCCCTGCGCCCGGCCCACCCCGGAAGTGACTGTAGGAACGCGCGGGGCCCTCCGGGAAGATGGCGGGCGTCCTGTTATTGGCCCGCCACAGCAGCCAATGAGATGGCAGCGCTCAGCAAAGGAGAGGCGAGGCTGGTTGTGTCAGGGGCGGGTCGCCCGGTCGCGGCGGGTGGTCTTGTTCAACCCGGGGACAGAGCGAGTGGACCAGCAGAGCGGCCGGAGGCGAGTGGGAAACCGCGTGGACCCACGAGACGAGGGGTTGATCTCGGCTGCGGGCGACAGGGAGTGCGATCCTCCCCTCTTTTGGCGCCGGCAGGTTTGTCCCGCTACCTTCCAGTCACCTTGACGACGACGCCTGGCGCGGGGCGGGGCGGGGCCAACCGGCTTCCAGAAGAAACCGTGAGCCCGCCCGTGCTCTTTCGTCTGTGTTCAAGCTTTCCTTCAACCCCTCCGCTTTGTGCACCTAGAGAACGGTCAGTCTCCCCCGCTCTCAGGGAGCAGAGCTGAACTGTAGCCTCACCTCCGTGATTCCGTACCCCTCTGCCACAGCCCCTGCCCTGAAACATCCGGTATACCAAAAGCGTCCTCATCGGCGGCTCTCAGTTCGGGACCGCCAAGCCCCCACTCACCTCCCTGCTGTTGCCCTGGTTCGGCACCGCTAGCTTATCTGCCTGGTCCGCTAGGCCTTCACGCACACTTCTAAAGTCTCTTTGTCCAGAGGGTCGAGCAAGGTTTTTAGGGTGAGATACAAAGGGTAGGGTTGAGCCAGCGACTCATTTGAGTGATGATAACTAACAATCTCCTGGATAATGCATCTTAAAATCCCTAACTTTCAAAGATTTATTTTATTTTTAATTGCATGTAAGTGTGTGAAGGTGGGTATGTGTACTCGAGTGCAGGGACCAGAGGACACCAGAAACATAGGATCTCCCCGAGGTTGAAGTTACAAGTAGTAATGGTTTTGAGGACCGGATTCTGGTTCTCTACAAGAGCAATAAAGGACACTCTTAACTGCTGGGCCATCTCTTCAGCCCCTAAATCCCTTTTCTCAGTGCTGGAGAGTTGGAGTCATGTCCTATCCATTATATATGCAAGCCAAATGCTCTACCAAAGAGGTTCGTCCCTAGACCTTAACATTGATTCAGCCTCTCTTTGCTGTATACCAACCTCTCTAAGTCTAAAAATGGAGATAATAATGTTTGTTATATAGGAGATATGTGTGTGTGTCTTAGGGTTTCTATTTGTGTGAAGAGACACCATGACCATGGCAGTTCTTATAAAGGAAAACACTTAATTGGGGTGGCTTACAGTGCTAGAGAAGGAGCTGAGAGTTCTACATCTGAGAGATCCGAGGGCAAAAGAAGTGAACTGTGCCACTGGGCATAGCTTGAGCATAGGAGACTTCAAAGCCCCCTCACCAAGTGACACTTTCTTCAACAAGGCCACACATCCTATAGTGCCACTTCCTATGGGGGCTGTAGGGAAAAGGGGCCTGTCAAAGAAACACACTTTGGCCCTGCAACCAGAACCAAAGAAATGTACCCTGACCCTGAAAGCAGTGCCAAAGAAACACACTTTGTCCCTGGAATCAGAGTCAGTGAAAGAAATGCACCCTGGCCCTAAAATTGGAGCCAAAAGACTAAAAAGGAGCAGAGAAAGAAACACTTTGGTCCTGAAACCAGAGCCAAATCTGACCCTAACCCTGTGCAGAAAACTAACCAATCCTCGAGCAGAGCTCTAGCACTGAAATCGGACCAATCCCTACCCTGAAGAAACTTCCCGGCCCCCGAGAATCCCTATATAAACCCTGTGTATGTTCAGTTTGTCTGGTCCAGCTGCCTTCCAATAAACACCTTCGGATGAGCTTTGGGTGAAGATCTTTTGCAGTGACGGAGCAGAGGTAACCCTGGGCAGAGCAGAGCAGAGTGAGCAGGCCTGTAACACTTGCCAGGGAAACCTTCCCTTGGCAGAGCAGAGTTGTTACACTCGGCTCCCCCGCTCTCAGGGAGCAGAGCTGAACTGTAGCAACTTCGCTGGAGAAACCTGCCGAGCATAACTACTACTCTAGGCTAACATCCCCAGCTGGAAGACCCTCTCCTGCTGGAGCAGAGCCAATACCCTGGAGAAGCCTTTCTCTGAGGCAAGGCTATAAGCTGCCAAGCTTACTGCAACCTGTGGTGGTCCTTGGCTCCCAAGCTCCAGGAAACCTTTCCACCTGAGCTGTGTAACACTCAGTATTCTGTGACTCCCGAGTGCCAGAATACCTGACCCACTCCTATTTCGATCTGCCTGAAATGCTTACAGGAGCCATTTTCTTTCAAACCACCACATATGTATGTATATCCATGTCATAGATTTGTATCTATATGTATATCAATCAGTATATGCACCTCTGTTTTCATATACGCACATCATTAAGCACGTGACATGCATATATATACAGACACCATGCTCTTATATACTCCTCACTGTACACATCCACACATACAGTCCTGTTACCCAGTAAAACAAGCTTGCAGAACCAAAAGGAAGTTGGTGGCAAATGGAAATCTGCAGGTGTGTTTTCATCGTTAGATGATCAAGGCTTTGGAAGGCTACACATGCTTGTTTGTCCTTGGACAGCTAGACATTGCCAGCTCACCCTGTGTACTCCACAGGCTCCTCTGCTGATGTTATATGAAGAGAGGATTCTTTGAGCCCGGGCCTCTATGACATCCAAAGACAAAGATGTGGTGTCCTCAACACTGTCTCCCTGGGATGCCATCCTTAAGGCTGCCAAAGAGCAGCTGCCATCCCTGGATTCAGACTCCGCCCTGGTGAGCAAGAGCTTCTCCCTGAATGTTGACTGTCCAACTTGAGCAAGGACAACTTTGGGCTTTCCTTTCTAGAGACCCCACTCTGATCTATTGGGTTTGTTGTCACTCATCAATCCCTGGGATTATTTCTGGGAACCAACTTCCTTTAGGATTCTTCCTGGGCTTGCCAGAAATCTTGAGTATGGGTATTGGTGTTTTGTATCCTCTCCTGCAGTGGTCCTGACTCCCAGCTGGGACCCAGGTGGGCTCAATGCCAAAGCCCAGATCTTTCCAACTTGCTGTTGTGTTATGCTCAACTCTGTTGGGTCAGGTCAGGGCCAGTGCCAACCTCTGAGAGTCATGACCTTGCCAGGGCATCATGATAAGGACCTGAAGGGATTCTGCCACTTGAGGTGGTTTGGGTCACTGACAATACCGGTGGCCCATTTACACAGGTAAAGGGGACACCTTGTGATCCACTGCTCAGAGACTCAGCACACAGATTAGCATAGGACATTTAGAGTGAAGAACAAGGATTTTAGAAACAAGACAGCTGATTATGCCCTACCTGGGCTTTTGCAATGACGAACATGACAGAGCTGAAACTCGGGCATTATCCAGTGCATAGTGCATCAGAATAAGTAAATGATGGCAGTACCTCAGTGCCCTAGTGCTGTCATTGCTTTGTGAAGAAGTCCCTGTAAGGTGGCAGGCCAGTGTCAGCTAAGTGTTAAGTCAGTATGAAAGTGAGCTGGCCTACATTTCTAACTACCCCTTCACTACCATTATTCAGTGCCTGCATTGATGTAGCACCTGCTATGTGCAAGGTCTTGAGCATAGCCTGATGGAAACGGAAACTCACACCTCACCAACATGAGGTGGTGCTGCTGAGCCTGTTTTTGAGTTAGTCCTTTGTAGAGAACTGATCTTCCCAAATACGCCTGGGGAGGTGGGGCAAATCATGGCTGCCTTTTCCTTTGAAACCCCTGGTCTGTCTGCAGTCTGACTGTGAGGAAGAAGAACCCTTCATCTTTCAGCGAAACCAGCCCGTCCTGATTCCAGACCTGGCTGAGGAGCTGGCTGAAGACCCTGCTGGTGTTGAATCTGGAGCCTGGGTTGCTGTAGGGAGGAGTTCTTCACCTGAGGTCTGTGGGACACAGGCTTTGGAGACCTACTAAGCCAAGAATCCTGGAAGGGTGGTGGGGGTGGTGATTGCAAGTCTCACAAGGATTCCACCAACAGCATAGATCTAAAGTGCTTAAACCACTGGTTTTGCCTTTTCCTCCCCCCAAGAACAGCCTAGCATTGGAGTATTCAGCACATAAGCATGGCACCTGCCAACACTGTAAGCACATTTGGTTGTCTATCTGTTTTCGCCTGCTGTCTTTCTTATTTTCTTCCAAGACACTCTGTCTAGCCATTGTGACAGCTGCCTGTCTCAAATGTCCCTCCCTAACCTAGCTAATTCTTGACCGCTCAAGCTTGCTGAATGTTCAATGACAAAGTTCTCCAGCAGGAAGCAGAAGGGCAGTGTTCCATAAAGGCCATCACCATGGCGCCCAATGCTGGCTACCTTAGTAGGAGGTTGGGGGGAAGGGTGAAACACAGCACAGACTTGGGCTTCCCAGTCACAGGAACTGCCCATCCCCACCTTTTTTTCTCAGGTCCCTGGGGAACACCAAGAACTGTATCTAAACCCAATGATTCCTCCAGACCTGATGGCATAAGCATGTAATCTGAGCTACCTGGAAGCGGAAGCAGGAGCATCAAAAGTTTGAGGCAGGGGCTAGAGAGGATGGCTCAGTAATTAAGAGAGCTTGTTGCTCTTGCAGAAGACCCAGGTTTGGTTTCCAGCACCTGCATGGTAGCTCATAAGCACCTGGAACTATGGATCCAGTCCCACTTTTGGCCTCTGTGGACTCCTGCACACAGATGGTACACATAAACATGCATGTATACATATAAAATTACAAAAAAAATAAAACTCCAAAACATAAGTGGCTTGATGATGAGAATGAATTGCTATCTTAATAGATCCGATCTGCAGCTTTTATCTTTGGCTACCCCAACCTGTCAAACTTGTTCATTCTTCTTGATGTGGCTGTAACTAGCATACTTTCTGATGGAAACACTGTAGAGGCTAAAACCCATCTCTAAAGGCCAGTCTGGATTCCAAGAGCCACTCAACTGTAACATATAGTCTTCGTGCCAGCCGCCTGGGTCTGTTGCTGCTTAGCCCCCAAATAACACACGAGACACTGTATTAATTATGAAGCTGTTGGCTGTTTGCTATGGTTTCTTAATGGCTAGCTCTGACTTAATTATTAAACCATAATTACTATTTTATATATATATACACATATATATTTTTGGGGGGGGTTTCGAGACAGGGTTTCTCTATTGTTTTGGAGGCTGTCCTGGAACTCGCTCTGTAGACCAGGCTGGCCTCGAACTCACAGAGATCCGCCTGCCTCTGCCTCCGGAGTGCTGGGATTAAAGGTGTGCTTCACCAACGCCCAACTACTAATATATATTTTTATAAGGACCTATCTTTTTGAGGATGGCATCCTGAATGTCCTTTTTTCCCTGGGATTCACATGGCAACGACTCTCTTACTACATTTTCCAGAATCTTCCTAGACTCCTAGTCCCACCTATCTTGCTTCCCTATTGGCCAACAGTGTTTTATTCATTAACCAAAGAGAAACATACACAGAAGGACTACCCCCATCAATCAACTCTGAGTCATCTCCCTCTGCTCAGTTCTTCCTAGCATCATTGAGGCAAACTGGGTGTGCAAAGGCTGACCCATCTTCACACAACATTGTGTGAAGTCCAGCCCTCATAGAAGCAAGTGTAAAATAACACCCTTTGTCCTCCCCAGGAAAATCTGAAAGGCAACTAGGACTCTGGTCAGTTTAGGTGACATGATTTTCATGAAATGTTTTCTTTCCCATAAGGACTACTGGGAGAGGGGCAATAGGGAGTGGAATTGTTTTGGAAATATTGGCAATGTCTATATGACGTGACAAATTGTTAAACTAAAAAGTTTCAAAACAGGACCCATAAGATGCCTTGATGGGAAAAGGCACCTGCTGCCCAGCCTGATACTCTGCTTTCCATACTTGGGACCCATATAGTAGACAGAACTGACTCTCAGCTACCCTCTGACTCTTCTTAATCGTGCATATTCTCTGTGTGTGTGTCTCTTTCTGTGTCTGTCTGTCTGTCTACATATCTATCTCTAAAGTGTGTCTTTTCAGGTGCTCACAGAGGATGCCTCTTTTATCTCTAGCCATTTCTGATTCCTGAGAGACTCGCCATAGAACCCAGAAGTGGACAGAAGGTAGAACAGAAGGACTTGGCACTTCAGGAAAGAAAAGTCCCTGGCTGGGCTTGCCGGAGCTGTGTCAAGATCAGTCCTATTCTTGGGGAGGCTGAGGAGGGCCCACCCTGGCTGAAAGGCAACCTTAGAAACCTGTCTAACCCCAAAGAATCCCAGAGTCCCCCATGGACTTTCCAGGGAGAAGATACCACCTCTCCTTTGGAAGGAGAGCTGGAGACAGAGTCCTCAGATGTTAACAAGCACAGAGCCCTCCGCAGGGAAAGGCGGAAGATGATAGAGAAAGATATCCTTCAAAAAGTGACCCAGGCTGCCCACAACCCAGCCTGTGGTGACCAAGGCCAGACTCCAAAGTCAAGACCCCAGCCAGAAGCATCCTCAGAACAGTCTTGGGAAGGATGTCCTGTGCTCTCACTCCAGGTAGGTGTCTCCGTTGCTCAGCCTGCCCTCAGACCTGTACCTGCAGCATGGCCACAGTCCCGCCACACTGTTGAGGCTAGAGCCAGCCTCTCTAGGATCTTAGGCCCAAATCCCAGGTCCACTGGCCAGCAAGGAGCTACTGCTGTTACAGTATGTGGGGAGGCTGGCATGGAGCACCCTCAGCAAGAATTGGTGGTAATAGGAAGAGAAGCCAACTCTAACCTTCTTTAGAGGATACATAGACATGACTCCATACAGTCATGCATTAGACAGAAGCAGGTGTCCAAGTCAGACTACGCACATTAGCAAGAACTGGCAGGGACACAGACAGAGTCGATTCTATGAGATACTGCAGAAGAGAAAGGAGTGTGAAGACTATTGTGAAAGTGGATCTGGAAACCACAGCAGTGACTCCTTGTCCCTCAAGGGTGAGTCTGTTTCCCACTGTGGTGGGTGGGCAGCCTTGGGACAGCACTGCTGTGATCTGTAAGGTTACCTTGCCCACTGGACAGGAAGGCTATGAAGAATACCCTGGTTAGCTGGGCAAACTCAGTTCCTTCCAGGTTGTAAAGAGAAGCCTTCTTGCCAGCCTGGTTCCAGAGCCACATCAGTCCCAAATAAACACACAGGAGGCTATACTAATTATGAAGCTGTTGGCCTTGCTGTTTCTTACTGGCTAACTCTGACTTAAGTATTTATCTCATAATTGCTAATCTAAGTATTTCTCTTACCGGAGCTAAGTTCCAGGCTTCTTACCCCTATGGCAGCTACATCTTGACTCCCTGTGTTTCTCCTTCCCAGAGTCCTCCTCGACTCCTAGTCCCACCTATCTTGCTTCCCTATTGGCCAACAGTGCTTTATTGACATAATCACAGGACTTCCCCCATCACCAGGTGGAGGTGGACATATTGGAAGATGCTCCAGTCTAGCATGGGAAGGCCATACACCCCTATATCATGTCCTTTAACAGCTTACAGAATGTGAGCACACAGACATGCACAGAATTCTTCTTTACTGTCTACATAAGCTAGCAATTTCGTCCTGACCACCCTCACAGCTTTCATTCTTCCTCATTTATATGGCTGCAGAAATTGGAAAGGTTTCACTTAAGCATTCATTGTAGGTTCCTTGCTTCCTCTCCATCTGTGCCTGTAGACCCATCTGGGTCAAGCTCTCCAGTTTGAGCACCTGCTAGAACCATTGGGTTCTTAAAGTTGAAAAACATTTTAAACATCTTAAATTGGTATGAACCTGACAGTTCAGACAGAGGGGAAGGGCAGGATGTGCATTGGTTGGTAGATTGTTTGCCTTGCATGCATAAAATGCATGTGATGATATAGGCCTGAAACCCAGAACTTGGGAGGTGAAGGTAGGAGGATCAGACACTCAAGGTCAACTTTGACTACATAGAGATTTCAAGGATAGCCATAATGAGATCCTGGTTGAAAAAAACGGGTTCTCCTCCAGGTTAGCCATCTTTGTACCAAAAAGTGTTGACCCCAAAAAACTTAAGGAAGAAAGTGTTAAGAAATGCAGGTCTAGCTGGGCAGTCAGAAGGCAAAGGCAGCCTGGTCTACAGAGTGAGTTCCAGAACAACCAAGGCTACACAAAGAAACCATGTGTATTGGTGTGGTGTGGGTGTGGGGGAGAATGCAGGTCTCACCGCATAGGATGGGCTTAGTGTATAATCATTTACAACAGACAGTGCATTCATACACTAAATACCCAAACCCCAGCACCACTCCATTGTGCAAAGCAAGCAAGATACCTGTTTGGAGCTAGGTGACAACAGATTAAAGAGCTATATACTGTCAAGATTTATATTATGGGATCTATAGGAAGAAGGGGCTAGCTACTAAGGGGGCATACTTTTTTGTTTTGTTTTGTTTTGTTTTGAGGTAGGGTTTCTCTGTAGCTTTGGAGCTCTGGAACTCACTCTGTAGACTAGGCTAGCCTTGAACTAATAGAGATCCGCCTGCCTCTGCCTCCCAAGTGCTGGAATAAAAGGTGTGTGCTACCACTGCCCAGCTTTGGGGGCATAATTTGGATTGCTCTCTGTTTTGACTGATGAGATTGTATATTCATTTTTCCTACTGCCCATGTTCCTTTCCCATAATGCATCAATTTTAATCATCCGAATGCCAATTATGCACAGGTACAAGATTGCAGTAAATAGGGGGTTTTCCCTAAAAGGTTAGTAGAGACAGTTCTTCCTTTCTAACTAAACATCCAAAACCAGTTTAGGCAAGATAACCCCTTCTTCATACCTAGATACGCTGGGAATACACTTTAATGGAAACTGTCTAAATTTGATTATTACAGAGTTGAGGGGGCAAGATTTATACTATCGTCCAGAGAGATGTCGCTTGATGCAGGTGGGGAGTTTTAGGGGAGTTTTGAGGTTGCCAGGTGCAGTGTTTGAAGAGTTGTGCATCTGTTTAGTACATGCAGGTGAATGAACTACATCGCCAAATTACACTTGGGGTGTGGACAACCAGAAACCAAATGGAGGAGAGTGTCCCAAGCTAAACTGTTTCCTCTGTTTGCCTGCCTCACTACAATGGATAGCTCATGTTACCTTCTCCTGGCTGCAGCTGCTATAAAAGTAGGGGATCCTACTGTATCTGGGGCAGCTGACTTATCTGGCCCATGTTTGAAAGAAGAATGTGAATTGAGGAAAGAAATAGACAAGAAACAGAAGATAGAGTGGGGAGGGCATCCAGTAAATACTGTGATCAGCCCCGTTTATTACTCAAAGCTCTTGTGTACACCAATCAAAAGGGGGAAAGGCAAAAGACTTACTTACCGTGATACAAGGAACAGACAAATGTAATTACCTCCTTAATACCCAAAACATCAAGTAACCACACCCTGAACCAAATATCCTGTTGTCAAGGTAAGATATCCATTGGATACACCTTAGATCAAATATCCCATTGTCTAGGCAAGGCATAGAATAGCCACACCTTGTGTGTTTTAACCTTGAAGGAGCAATAATGGATTGAACTCTGTGACTTTAAGTCAAGATGGAATGGAGCCATATGTGGGCCTCCACACTACTGCAGGACCTTCCTGCAGCCTTGTAATCACCAGCTTTCTCATTTCAGCAACTTGAAGACTGGGATTTGGATTACATCCTTCAGAGTCTGCCAGGGCAACAGGACTGCCAGGGTGACAGTGCTCCCAGAACTGCGTGGTGGTTAGCTGACCGCTGCCAAAACCAAGGTCTGACCTTCAGCACAGAAGTGAGAGTGAATCCCCCTAAGTAACTCTTTCCAGGGCTCTCAGTGGCAGGGGCTGTGGGGTGGCCACGGCTCTTGCCCCTTACTCTCCTCAGCACATTCATTGCCCAGTCTTACAAAATACTTCATTCATTCATCATACATATGGCTGCCTGCTCAGCCAGGCACGTTCAGGCCTTCAAATTGACCTGCCCTGTGGTCTACCCTTTTTCTTCCTCCGGCTTCCTTCTTTTTCCTGTTCCTCTTCTGGAGAAAAGCAGAGCCCGTCTCGTGCTCCCTTTCAGGCAGCTCCAACATTCACACATCCTCATCCAATTTGAAAATGAAGGCTGAGGATATCATACTCTCACTGTGCTCATGCCCTTGCTATGAACAGTTCTGTTTGTTTGTTTATCTATTTACTTAATTGTTTTGATTTTTTTGAGACAGGGTTTCTTTGTATAGCCCTAGCTGTCCGGGAACTCTGTAGAATGGGCTGGCCTCAAACTCAAGAGATCCACCTTCCTCTGCCTCCCGAGTGCTGGGATTAAAGGCGTGCGCTACCACCGCCTGGCTGTGAGCAGCTCTGTAAAAGGCAGGCACTCCCCAGTTCTCCCCACTCATGCAGGCCCAAGAGAGATGCACACATCTGAGCTGAGGAGCAAGGACAAGCTAGGTATCTACATCCAATTCCAGACCAGACTCCACTGGACTGACAGCCACTGGGATTTTTGAAGCAAGAAGTTTTTTAAGTTTATTTTGATTTTTCTTCTATGTAATCGTTTTTCCTGTAGGTGTGTATGTGCCACCACATACACATCCATGCATGCACCAAGAAAAGACAGCAGAGCCCCTGGAACTGGAGTTAGATACAGTTGTGAGTCACTGCGTGGGTGCTGGGAATTGAACCCAGGTCCTCTGCAAGAGTAGCAAGTGCTCTTAATCATTGAGCTATCTCTCTCCAGCCCTACCTCTGTATTGCTTTTGAGACGGGGTCTCACTGTTTAGCCCTGGCTGACATAGAACTTGGAACTCGATGTATTGGCCAGATATGTTGAATGTAAAGAGATCTGCCTACTTCTGCTTCCTGAGTAGTGATATTAAAGGTGTGTACCACCATGGCTTTTGTTTTGAGACAAAATCTCACATGTAGTGCACACTGGCCTGGAACTCTTGGCAATTCTCCTGCTTCAGATTTCAAAGCTGCTGCCACTAATGAGCATGTGACAGTATGTCCTCTTCTGGGTGTGGTGGAACAGGTCCTCTGCAAGTCTGGCAGGCATGTATAATGAACGCCTTCTCTGGAGGGTGGCAGCCCTCTCTGGAAGGTGGCATGGTACAACCTGCTCTCTATTTTAAATGCTCATGGCTCTTTGATCAAACTGATCCTTTCTGTTTAGTTTTATTTTGATGAGACATGTAGCCCAAGCTGGCTCAGACTCATTATGTAGCTGAAACTGGCCTTGAACTCCTGAACTTCTTGCTTCTATCTCCCAAGTGGTGAGATTGCCACTTCCACCAGACAAGCTATTCCATTTGGAAATTTTCTTATGTGAACACATACCCCAGGATGTTCACTGCTGTGCACTTTAAAACTGAAAACTTGCCTGGCCATGGTGGCACACACCTTTAATCCCAGCACTTGGGAGGTGGAGGCAAGTGAATCTCTGAATTTGAGGCTCACCTGGTGTACAGAGTGAGTTCCGGGATAGCCAAGGCACACAGAGAAACCTTGTCTCAAAATAAAACTCCAAAAACAAACAAACAAAAACTCTGAAAACTTGTAAACAGCCTATATTCAGTAGGGGTAGCTAAATCAAGCTACTCAGAAACACTCAGCTCAATGAACAAAGTCTATTCATAGAAAGACATAGTGTGTAAAAAGATGAATGGGGGAGCTAGGGAGGTAGCTTAGTGACAAAATGCTCGACAGCATGCCCAAGGCTCTGGATTCTACCCCCAGTGCCCCCCATCCGTGAGACACATGCACACACATCTGTTCAGTGTGGTCACCTGTGACCCTATGTCACAAGGCTCAAGTATAGCAGCCCCTGTTGAAGACATGACTACCCCCTGACTTTGCCAAGTGGAGCCAGAAGCCTCAGAAAGATCTGGGTGGCGCACATTGGAGCCTGAAGCTCAGCCTCTGAGAGGCAGACCTGAACTAAGCAACCCCCTCTCCTGGCGATCTCCAGGGCACACCATTGGACTCTCGCAGGACACACTCCTGGACCAGCTGGCCCTCCTGTGTGCCACTCAGTCCAGCGTCTGCAACCCTACCTGGAAGGTTTCTGCTGACAAACCCAGAGACACAGAAGAACAGGGATCCAGAAGCAGGTGGGACTTCCCACCAGCCACACCCACAGCCAGTTCTTCAGAACCTGCCTGTCTCTAGGCAGTGTTAATTGGGCCTATTGGTGGGACACTTGGCATGTACTTTCTCTTTGAATATGGCATCTAATTAGGCAAATGCCCCATTATCTATTTTTACTGATGGGGAAACTGAGGTTCAGATTGCCATGTCCCTCCCAGGCCATCAATGGCAGAGCTGCGTGTGGAGCCCCAAAGCTGTGTCTCATCCCTGAACGCTATAGGCACTTTCTCTTAGCCTCCCACATGACTTCCCTGGGAGCAGCAGAAGTATCACAGAATCCTGCCCCTCTGGCCAAATTGATTGGTCTAGCCTTGGTCAGGTGAACCCAGCTTGGGTCAGAGGATGCAAGGGCTGTGGGCGGCCACCTGTCCTTCAACAGAGAGAAAAACAAGGTGGGGCAGAGTGAAACTGGGGATGGCAGAGATGGAGATGGGGTCCCCTGAAGCCCGAGATTCCCACCTTTCCCACACTGCTGCTTCTGCTGTTATCAGGAGTCTGGGGACTTCCCCCTGAAGGTGTGGGCTCTGCCTGGCTAGCTGAAGGGACAGACATAGGGAGGCCTGTGCTTTCTAGTCTGAGAGCCACCAGCTCCACTGCGGATACAGCTAAGGGCATGAGAACTGCTGACTTTTATGGATCTACTTGGATGATTTAGCTTGTGTTAAGTGGTCTCCAACTGAGTGGAACAGACTGACAGTTTATGTTTGATAGAGGACTGAACTCAGAGCCTCACACACACTAGGTACATGTTCTACTCTACATGGTAACCCAAGTTGTCTTCTTACTGTTTATCGTTAAAGTCTTGCTAAGAGGCTGGAGAGATTGCTCAGTGCTTAGGGGCACTGGTTGTTCTTCCAGACAATACAGGTTTGATTCCCAGCACCCACATAGTGATTCACAACTGTCTGCAACTCCAGTTCCAGGAGATCTGATGCCCTCTCTGGCCTGTGTGAGTACTATGCATACAAATAGTGGATGAACATGTGCAGGCAAAACGCTCATACACAAAAATCTTTTTTTAAGTACATGTATAATCTTGCTAAGTTGCCTAGGCTGGCCTTGGACTTTCTATCTTCCTGCCTCAGCCTCTTGAGCACTTGGACAGGCCTGCACACAAGCCTTGTTGATACACAGCATGTCAGACTTGCTCAGTTCTGGGAAGTAGTGCTGGCCTCTTCCAAAGGTGGCATTGAGAACAGATGGGTTCCACGCGCCCACCAGCACACAACAGGCACACCTTCAGTAGCTGCCATGAGCACAATATTAGACCCGCCCAGCGGGTGGCCGGAATCACATAGAAGGGCCGTCTCACCCCTCCCATTGCAGAAGTGCTTTAGCAGAGCCTGGCTTTCAAACTGAGCCAGCCCAGAAGCTGGCAGGGAGTAGGCGGCTGAAGACAGAGCCTCCCACGATTTTCATCGACCTGCGGCAGACAGAGCCGTCAGAACCACAAGAGCACCAGTCCCAGGAGAGGTATGCTGGCAATGCTAAGAACTGTGCCGGCCTGCCGTGGGGATGGGGGGTGGCAAAGATCATCTTGGGTAAGCACATTGTACTTTTCCTTCAGCGCATGGCAGGAAGCCCATGCTCCCTTAGCTTTGGCTGGCTACTATTCCTCTTGGATTCCCAGGGAGGTCCCTAGGTGAGGGGCAGTTCTGGAAATGTGGCTGTGGCACATCCTGAGAACCCATTTCTTCTGTTTGCAGCTCTGTATGTAGCTCCTCTGACAGCGAGGAAGAAGATGTGGAGGCAGCAGACGCAGTAGAGGGGGCAACCTCCCCGGACTGGAGGTAACCTTAGAGTCTCCTCCTCTGCATTGGAAGCTCCCTCCCTGTGCCCTGGTCCTCCTAGACATGTGGGCCAGCATCTGGTGTGGTGGGAGTGGGTATCATTGTGTTTTATAGCTTGGCATATAGGAAGCCTGTGTGGCCAGGCCTGCTGAATCCAGGCATCATGAGGGACATCAAGCTCTCCACCCAGCCTAGCCCCCACCCCAGCCTCTTTCCCCTGCTGCTGGTCCCAGCAGCAGTGAAGAGAAAATGGTGGGTCAGCTGTTAGCCAAATGTGAAAAGAGCTGTAAATTAAAGAGCAGTGCCCAATCAGGGGCATGCCTGAGGCCAGACTGTGGCCACAGGATGAATGAGAAGTGTGGGTCACAGCAACTCTGGGAATTTCAGAGCCCAGGCTGTAGAATGCGTAACAGAGCTGATATGTAGAATGTGGACGGACGTTCCAGGAGAACGCGGTGGGAAGTGTCTGGAGGGTCTCTGCCAGAGTCTGATACAGCAGCAGCTACACAAAGTGTTGGCTTTTCCTTTGCACCTGCTCCCACAACACTCCTGGCAAGGCCTTGCTCATTCAAGCAAAGGGAGCCAAGGTCAGTGTGTTCCTTTGTCCTACTCTGAGGCACTAGCTACCTTGTTGCCAGGTACCAGGCCTAGATCCTTCTATGAGGGCTGCAGCTCCAGCCAGGAGACTGGCCCTTCAGCTTATTGCTTCATCTCTTCAGGCCTTGATGTTTTCATCCGGACAGAGGAGAGACCTGAGGAGAGAACTGTAGTTCCTACCCCTGAGGACTCTAAGGCAATGCACATGGGAAATGCTGTGGATGCCAGCTATGTGGTGGCTCAGGTTTTGGTTTTGATTTGTTTTTTGTTTTTCGAGACAGGGTTTCTCTGTATTGTTTTGGAAGCTGTCCTGGGACTTGCTCTGTAGACCAGGCTGGCCTCGAACTCACAGAGATATGCCTGTCTCTGCCTCCCGAGTGCTGGGATTAAAGGCATACGCCACCAATGCCTGGTGGTGGCTCAGGATTTGGATGTTAAAAATGTTCCTTTTTGTATAGATGGGGAAATTAGCACACATCTGTAGACAATGCTCACCATAAGAACATCTCTGGTCCATGGTTTTGTTTTTTCCTTTCAAGACAAGAGTCTCACTCTGTAGCCAGACTGGTCTCAGACTCAGCTGTCCTCCTGCCTCACTGGGCCAGCCCACATGCTTTCCAGACATTTCCATCTGTTGGATTCAACCTAGCTAAGAACATGTTCTGTGGCCTCTACTGTTAAGTGGAGAGTCACCGTGTTGGTGCAACTGCTTCTGGCAAAGGCTTGATGCCTGTCTTAGTCAGGGTTACTATGGCTATGATGAAACACCATGACCAAAGCAACTTGGGAAGGAAAGGGTTTATTTCACTCATAGTTCCATGTAACAGTTCATCACCAAAAGCAATAAGGGCAAGAACTCACACAGGAGCTGATGCAGAAGCCATGGGGGAGTGCTGCATACTGGCTCGCTCCTCACGGCTTGCTCAGACTGCTTTCCTACAGACCCCAGGACCACCAGTCCAGAAATGGCACCTGCAATGGGCTGGGCCCTCCCCCATCAGTCACTAAAAAATGCCCTACAGTTGGATTTCATGGAGACCTTTTTTGTGTGTTTGGTTTTGGTTTTTTGTTTTTTGAGAGAGGGTATCTCAGTGTAACATCCCTAGCTGTCCTGGAACTCACTCTGTAGACGAGGCTGGTCTTGAATTCAAAGAGAACCACCTGCCTCTGCCTTTGATTGCTGGGATTAAAGACATGCACTACCACCTCCCAGTGTTGGAGGCATTTTCTTAATTGAGGCTCCCTCCTTTCAGGTGACTTTAGTTTGTGTTGAGTTGACATAAAACTAGCCAGGACAGTGCCCATTGCTAAGGGGAAAATCCACAAGGACTGTCATCTCCCATGCTTCCCAGTCAGACTGTGGCGGCTGCCAGACGCTGCTGGATGCATGCCCTTGCTTTGGAGTGGGAACTGATACTACATATGACATTCCTCCTTTTTCAGGGTTGGGAGGTCTGGCCTTCAGGTGCCAGGGGTTAGGTTGGTTTTTCTGTGTCACAGGGACTGTACAGGGAAGAGCCAGCTTCTCCAGCAGCTGAGGGCATTTCGGAAGGGGGCTGTTGCATCCCAGATATCTACCAGTGACAGTCCTGGAGGCCAAAAGGCTCAAGCCCCAGAAGATACAGCTGGATTACAAACTGGGAGGAAGAGACACATAAAACTCTGGGCTGAGAAGCAGAATGTCCTGGATCTAGGGGACCCTCGGGACACAGCCTGCCAGAGAGGTGCTGCTACCTGCTGTGGGCCAGCTATATTCAACTCAGGTAAAGGATCTGAAAAGCAGGCCGGGTGGCAGATTTCTAGCCACACAGCCCTGATGGTCCTTCTACAGCCCACCTGTTTTTAATAGCATGGGCCTTTGGGGTCTGGGACCCTCACTCTGGACCCCACCCAGCCAGTTTAAACACATTTAAACCTCTTTGTTGGTGGTGGTGTTGGGAACTGTATCCAGGGCCTCATGCATACTAAGCAATTACTCTAGCACTGAGCTTACATCTCCAGCCCCCATATTTAATCATATTTATAGTTTCCTATAGAAACTTTCCCGGGTTCTTGGATTTCTGGTATTTTGTGTACCTAAGTTAAAACATACATATGTCCATACCCATGCAGACTTGATGTACTTTTTGAAAAAAGGGGCAACAACTGAAATTTGCTTTCTTTATTTTTTTACCCAAGACACAAAAGCACACATAGGCTCCAGGTCATTCCAAGTTGAAGGTGGCACTGATCTTTGCTAGTCTGGAGATACCTACCAGCAATTCCAATACCAGAAGTCACACTGTGAAATGCAATGGTACCCACTCTCCCTCCTTGGTACCCAATGAAAGCCAAGATCTGGTCCCCACAGGGGACACCTGAGCCTCCTCCACCTGGTTACTTTGCAAGACATGTCTCCCCTCCCCAGACTCCATCTTTAGGGTCTTTCTGTACCTGCTTCCTCAGCCCCTTTGATTTCCTGTCTCCTCGTCTCACCAGAGTCTTCCCAGGCCTGCTCCACAGAAGAGCAGAGAAACCACTACCAAGGCAGGGCTTGGGTGGCATGGCAGGGTTCACGTGGCATTCAGCTGTTTTAGCATTGAGCTGTGGCAGGAGTGTTGGTGTGTGTGTGTGGGGGTGTCACTGCCAGTTGTCCTGCTCCTGAAGATAGACAAGGATCTTCATGTCAAGTCCTGAGCCACACAAAGGACAGGTCCTATGGCAGAATTACAGACAGATCACTGTTGTCAGTGGTAGCCAGCATCAAGTCTACAGAATTCTATCCCACAAACCCGTCTGATGCGGCCACGGGGACTGCACCATTAGGCCCAATCCCAAGACATACCCTGTAGAAGCCACATGTAAGTCAGGCCTCCACCAAGGCCACAGGCAGCCTCCCTGTAAGGGAGGCCAGGCTGCCCTGCCAAAGTGCAGAGGTCCAGGGCATCACAGCTCCACCTTCTGCCCAGCAGCTTCCACCTCATCCACTTTAGCCATCAACAAGTGCCTTGTTCCTAAACCCACTTTCTCCCAATTCTACCCCACTTAATGCTAGAAAACCTGTTGAGAATGACACAGTGATAGGAAATAAATTCTTCTGCAATTTCAACTGTGCCTGTCAATCACTGGCTTTCAAGGAAGTCTGGAGGGTGGTGGTGGGCAAGCAGACCGGGGTCCAAAGCCAGATCTACCACCTGGGCAAGGTCACCAAGCCTCAGAAGACCATGCAGGACATCAGAGGGAATGAGAAAACAAGCACAAAAGGACTAACAGTGGGGTCTTGGGACTGTAAAACTGACCGTCACCTATATAGGACCAGGGGCATCTCAAATTCTAGGTTTCCTCATCAGGAATGACAAGGCCATGAGGTGAAGACTGGATCCCAAACACGAACGGCCCCAGTAAGCAGTGTGTGGTGGGGAAAGGACTCCGTATGAGAAGCCCAAGAAATGCTCATGCCCATCAGATGGCTCTCTGCCATCAGCAAGGACAGGAACCTAGGGCTGGGGTTACATAGCCTGTGTCAGCTGCTCATGGGCAGGGCCCCCAGTGCCTCTTCTGTTTCTGTGTGCACCCGAGTGCTCTTGAAGATGGTTTAGGAGATACATACCAAAGCTTCGTTCTCTAGAGAACATGGGGTCAGGACAAGGACTGGCATTTATTATGAGAGTGAAGAAAAACCAAGAAACAATCCTGAGTAATGGTGAAAGCATAAAGTAGGTGACAAAATGAAACAACCAAAATGACAAGGGCTGGGGAGAGGGCTCAGCAGGTAAAGGCACTAGCTGCTAAGTCTGGTAACCTATGTTTGCTGCCTGGGACCCACAGGTGGCTGGAGACAGCCAACCTCTGACCTCCACATACACGCGGTAGCACACACCTCCTGCACATACATACACATGATACAAATGACAAACCGGGCGGCGGTGGCCCAATCCTTTAATCGCAGCTTTCAGGAGCAATAGGCAGACAGATCTCTATGAGTTCGAGGCCAGCCTGGTCTACAGAGCAGGACAGCCAAGGCTACACAGAGAAACATTGTCTCGAATCCCTCCCCGCCTCCGCCCCCCCAAAAAAAAATCCATTCACCTATCTTAGTAAAAGTGTACCTACAACACCGAGTTTTAGGCACTCAAGTAGGGACCGACACACAAGAAATCCAGAGATGGAATGGGAAACCAAACCTTTACTCCTACAGTTAGTTTAGTTCCCAGTACTAACCCAGGGGTCCAGTCTCCTTCGTCCTGTCTTTGAGGATGAACAGCGGGGCTCACACAGTAAACAGGATTCCCTGAACTTGGCCTCAGTCGACAGGTCTGCCCAGGCTCCGCCCCTTCTTCCCTCTATAACCACAGGTTTATAGCGGGGATCCTCCCTAGTTGTCAGTCTTGTGCCCTGTAAGGGGCTGCGGAAGTGGCATGCTTAGACTGAACCGGCAACCGGACTACATTTCCCAGACGAAGGCGGGCCGAAGCCTGCTGGAGGAAGCTCCAAGAACTTGGGTTGGATGCTGGCATTGGTGGCGCATGCCTTTAATTCCAGCACGCGAGAGGCAGAGGCAGGCGGATCTCTGTGAGTTCGAGACCAGCCTGGTCTACAGAGCTAGTTCCAGGACAGTCTCCAAAGCCACAGAGAAACCCTGTCTCGGGGGGAAACTTGGGTTGGCCAGAGCTTTTTTTTTTTTTTTTTTTTTTTGGTCAGGTATTCTGGCACTCGGGAGTCACAGAATACTGTACTGAGTGTTACACAGCTCAGGTGGAAAGGTATCCTGGAGCTCCGGAGCCAAGGACCACCACAGGTTGTAGTAAGCTTAGCAGCTTACAGCCCTGCTCAGGGAAAGGCTTCCCCAGTGTATCAGCTCTGCTCCAGCAGGAGCGGTTCTTCCAGCTGGGGATGTTTGCCCAGTGTAGCAGTTTCGCTGGGGGGGGGGGGAGTTGCTATAGTTCAGCTCTGCTCCTGGAGAGCAGAGCGAAGTGTAACAACTCCGCTGTGCCAAGGGATGTTTCCCCGGCAAAAGTGTTACAGCCCTGCTCACTCTGCTCTGCCCAGGGTTGCCTCTGCCCCGTTGCGGCCGCCACCCAACACCGAAGGGGTTTATTGGGGGCGGGGAAGTTTTTTCAGGGTAGGGATTGGTCCGATTTCAGTGCTAGAGCTCTGCTCGAGGATTGGTTAGGGTCAGATTTGGCTCTGGTTTCAGGGCCAAAGTGTGTTTCTTTGGCACTGGTTTCAGGGTCAGAGTACATTTCTTTGGTTCTGTTTAGCCATTGGGCTTTACGCACTCTTAGCCTCAGTATCCTCAGTATCCTTGTATCCATGTTGATGAACGGGGATGTTCACTCTGAACTGTATAACTCACAGTCATCCGTTGACCTATGTGTTTAGAAGCTGCACATTAGGTTGTAGATACGGCTCAGTGGTTGAGGTCCAGAGGTTAAGAGGTTCCATAGGTCCTGAGTTAAATTCCTAGAAACCATATGGTGGCTCACAATTATCTATAGCGAGATCTGATACCCTCTTTTGGCATAAGGGAATGCATGCAAACAGAGCACTCATATATAAAATAAGTAAAAAAAAATTTTTTTTTGGTTTTTGGAGACAGAGTTTCTCCGTGTAGCTTTGGTAGACCAGGCTGGTCTTGAACTTACAGAGATCTGCCTGCCTCTGCCTCTCAAGTGCTGGGATTAAAGACATGCCACCACTGACCAGCTAAAGAAACCTTAAAGAGGAAGAGGAGGAGGAAGGGAAGGGGAAGGGAAGGGGGAGGAGGAACAGGAGGAGGAGAAGGAGGAGCAGGAGGGGGGAGCAGGAGGAGGAGGGGGGAGCAGGAGGAGGAAGAAGGGGGAGCAGGAGGAGGAGGAGGAGCTGTAGAGAGCCGGGTAGTGGTGACCATGCTTTAATCACAGCACTCAGGAGGCAGAGGCAGGCAGAGAGTTCCAGGACAGCCAGGACTACACAGAGAAACCCTGTCTCAGAAACAAGCAAACAACAAAGCAGACCTGCACACTGGCCGAGCTGAGTGGCTCTGGCCTCTCATGTCAGAAGGTTTGCTGCAATGTCAACATCACCCTGGGTTACATTGTGAGATCCTGTCTCAAAACTCAAGACAGCACAAATAAAAGCTTCAGGCTGAGTTCCCCTCCTCCTACTTCCAGATGAAACCTTAGTTTTGGCCCAGTCACTCCTGAGCTGTTTTTGCTGACAAACCTCCCGTTTGTGCTAATTTGTTAGAGTAGCCATGGGTCACTAACCCTCATGGCATTGCTGTTCTTGGACAGACAGACAGTTTCCCACCCTTTGTTACAGTGGATAGCCTTAGAGGACACTCTACGCACGTGTCCCTGTACGGAACATGTGGCATTGTCCTGGCTAATTTTCAGTTGTCACATGGGGAAGTTAGTACTGACATCTAGCAGGTGAAAGACAGGGATGGCGGAAACCGTTCAAAAGAGTGCAGGGCAGTCCCTTTACCCCACTCCTGATGGAGCGGTGCTGATGCTGTGACCGGCAGTGTTAGAATAACACCCATTCCTAGAAATGCAATTGCTGAGCCAAAAGGACGTGTGTCCTTGAAATACTACGGGCTTTGCCAAGTTCCCGAAGTTCATCTGAAGCTTCAGAACCCATTGTTTCACGGGTAATGTCTCAACCTCTGTGTAGCAATATGCCACCTCTGAGGTGGTGGTTGTGAGTGGTGTGTGTCCACTTGAGCCCTAGGGATAGGAGTTCCCTAAGCCTGGAGTCAGCTAAGTGCAGGGGTACAGAGACAGGCTTGTGATTCACTAAACAGAGAAACAGCAGTATAGCGTTCATAGTCTGGCACCAGCTATGTGTTAGACACAGGGATGAAGCTGAGAAATTCTTGTCCTCCCACAGTGAGGTGGTTTGAAAGAAAATGGCCTCCTAAGAGGGTGGCACTATTGGGAGCTGCACCCTTGTGGGAGAAAGTGTGTCACTGTGGGAGTGGGCTTTAAGGTTTCCTATGCTCAAGCTAAAACCCCTGATCAGGATGCAAACCTCTCAGCTCCTTCTCTAGTACCATGTCTGTCTACATGATGATAATGGACTGAACCTCTAAAATGATAAGCCACTCCAATTCCGTGTTTTCTTTTATAAGAGTTGCCATGGTCATGGTGTCTCTTCACAACAATAGAAACCCTAACTAAGACACATAGCTCCCTAGTGCAGAAGAAAATAAACCATGGGACACAGACATAGCAAGGCCTGAGGACAGTAAGGGGGAACCCTGGGAATGCAGTACACTCGGCAGAATGCTTAACCAGCATGCACAAATCCTTGGGTTTGATCTCCAGCACAGAGAAACTGCCTTCCTCTGCCTGTAGTGTGCTGGGGTTAAAGGTATATGCCACCATGCTCAGTTCAACATTTTTTCTAAGTTAAGGATGCTGTCCTAGTTAGGGTTTCTATTGTGATGAAACACTGTGACCAAAAGCAACTTGGAAAGGGCTTCTCTGGCTTACGTATCCTGAAACACAGTCCACTGGGGGAAGCCAGGGCAGAAACCTGAGGCAGGAGTTGATACAGAGGCCATGATTGGGTGCTGCTTACTGGCGTGCTCCATATGGCTTGTTTAGTCTGCTTTCTTTTTTTTTGGTTTTTGGAGACAGGGTTTCTCTGTGGCTTTGGAGGCTGTCCTGCTAGTCTGCTTTCTTATAGAACCCAGGACTATTAGCCCAGGGCTGGCACCACATAAAATGGGCTGGGTCCTACCCAGTCAGCCATCAATTAAGACAATGTCAGCCATCAATTAAGACACTGTCTTTCACACTTGCCTGCAGCCAGCCCAATCTTATGGAAGCATTTTCTTCTTTCTTTTTCTTTTTTCTTGTACCAAGTTGACATAAAACTAGTCAGCAGCATACTTCATGGAAGGTATGAGTTTTGTTTTGTTTTAAGGACTTTCTAAGATTTATTTTATGAATGAGTGCTTCATCTGCACATACAACTTTGTGTCAAAAGGAGGTATCAGATCCCACTATAGATAGTTGTGAGCCACCATGTGGTTTCTGGGAATTAAAGCAGCCATTGTTTTAAAGGCTGAGCCATCTCTCCAGCCCCTGAGGTATGAATTCTTAAAAGATTCATTTTAATTTTTTATATGTAGATGTGTTATCTGCATGGATGTGTGCACATGTGTGTGTATAGGACCCTCAGAGCCCAGAAGGTGTCAGATCCTCTGGAACTGGAGTTACCCACAGTCATTAGCTATCATGTGGGTGCTGGGAACCAAACCTGGGTCCTCTACAAGAATAACAAGTGCTCTTAACAGCTGAATCATCTCTTCAAATGGGGAGGTATGGCTTCTGTAGCTGCGATAATGCTATTGCTAACTGTGGCCACCAAGTGTCCCAGCTTCTTGGATTCAAGAAGTAGCCTTACCAAGTGGGATCTGTGCACCTCAGAACATTTCTCTGTCTCTTTCTGTCTGGCTCTCTGTTTTGCTCTTGCTTTCAGTGCTACAGAGCCAACCCATGGCTTTGTGCATGCTAGACAAGTGCTCTACCCAGATCTGATGCTCATACTTTGTACTACATGTCTGTGTTTGTGCACGCGTGTGCATGTGCATGGGTGCTACATGTCTATGTATTTGTGTGTGTGCATCCACATGTGTGTGGGGGCCAGATGTAGATGTCAAGTGTCTCTATCAATCACTCCACCTCAGTTTTTTAAAAAGATTTATTTATTATGCATACAGTGTTCTGCCTGCGTGTATGCCTGCAGCCCAAAAGTGAGCACCAGATGTCATTCTAGATGGTTGTAAACCACCATGTGGTTACTGGGAATTGAACTCTGGAAGAGCAGCCAGTGCTTTTAACCTCTGAGCCTTCTCTCCAGCCCCTCCACCTCGTTTTGTTTTGTTTTTAAGACAGGGTTACTCGCCGGACGTTGGTGGTGCATGCCTTTAATCCCAGCACTTGGGAGGCAGAGGCAGGCGGATCTCTGTGAGTTCGAGGCCAGCCTGGTCTACAGAGCGAGTTCTAGGACAGCCTCCAAAACAATACAGAGAAACGTTGTCTTGAAAAAAAAAAAAAGACAAGGTTACTCACAACCTAGAGCTCGTTGATTGGACTAGAATGGTTGGCCACTCCCCCAGTGCTGGGGCTGCAATTACTTTTACATGGGTGCTGAGGACCCAAACCCAAACTCAAATCCTCATGATTGTTCAACAAGTAAATGAACCCTACTGAACCCTCTCCCCAGCCCAGCCCAGCCCATCTATCTTTGAGAGTTCCAGAGAGTTCTATGAGAGTACAACTCCTAGGCTCTGCCATGAGCCCTCCTCTGTGCCCACATTCCATCGCATTGTGTAGCTCTGTCTCCGGTCCACTTCCACTGACTGTGGCAGGCATGTTCTAGGACTCAGTCTGTTTATTTGAATATCACACAGTGCTACAAGTGTGACACTGTCATCCCTACTGTATAGGTTTCAAGACTGAGGAAAAGGAAGAGTCAGTTTCTTGTCCCCTGGGGATTTCCCACCAACTTTAAGACAAAGGTCAGAACACCAATAATGTTGGGGCAGGGCAGCAATAAGTTCTCATGGCTTCACCTGGGCTAGGAGCGAGAGGTCATGACAGCAGGAGCCTGACCGGTGCCTAGGTTCAGGGCTAAGACTAAAGTCATGTGCTACCACTGCCCTGCTTTATTGATCATATTTTGTTTGGCTTGGTGTTTGGAGACAGGGATTCTCTGTGTAGCCCTTACTGTACAGGACTTGCTCTGTAGACCAGGCTGGCCTTGAACTCAGAGATCCGCCTGCCTCTGCCTCCCAAGTTCTGGGATTAAAGGTGTGTGCCACCACCACCCAACATATTTACCATATTCTAAGGTAAGTACTGTTCTACTGAACTACATGCTCAGCCCAAGAATACACACACACACACACACACACACACACACACACACACACACACACACACACAGAGTACTGCTGTACTGCAGCCCAGGATGGCTTCTAATTGACTATCTAGTTGAAGATAACCTTGAATTTGTTGTTGTTGTGTGTGTGTGTGTGTGTGTGTGTGTGTGTGTGTATTCTTTATTTTGTTTTTCATGATAAGACTTCTCTGTGTAGCCCCAGGTGTCTTGGAACTAGATCTGTAGACCAGGCTGGCCTTGAATTTAGAGAGTCCCCAGCCTCTGCCTCCCAAATGCTGGGATTAAAGGCGTGCCCCACCACTGCCCGCTTGGATTCTTTTTTTTTTTTTTGAGACTGGGTTTCTCTGCGGCTTTGGAGGCTGTCCTGTAACTAGCTCTTGTAGACCAGGCTGGTCTCGAACTCACAGAGATCCGCCTGCCTCTGCCTCCCAAGTGCTGGGATTAAAGGCGTGCGTCACCAACGCCCGGCTTGGATTCTTTTTTCAATGAGAATTTACTAAAAAGTTGGGCTCATCCTGGATATGAACCAGAAACCACTCACACCCTAAGGGAGAATCGTACCCCTAGACCAACAAGCCTCCAAACCTTGAATTTCTTATCCGGTTTCTTCCGTCTGCGTGCTAGGGTTACAGATGTGCACTCTGCCTGCTTTATGTGTGCTGTAGAGCAAACCTGGGGCTCTGGGTATGCCAGTCATTGTACCAGCTGTGCCACAGCCACCCCAAGCATCATATTTTTATATCAGACTGGCTCAGAGGACTCATTTACAAACCCTTTAGTTGTCAAAGCACAGCTTCTTGGACAAAGCAACATCAGTTTCTCATAGATGCTCTAGTACATGGGTGTGTTGGGGGCTGGCAGCTGAGGAGTGGAGAGGCCTAGCAGCCATAGATAACTCCTCAGCACTCATCTTCCCTGGGATCCTTGTTAGCTCGCTTTCGGACCTTCCCTGGTCCAGGGGACATCAGCTGTCCTGGGGAGGCTGGGGCCAGGTTCACCCAGCCTGGCCCTCGGGGCAGCAAGTGGCTCTCATTGAGTCTGAGGACCCGGTAGTTCTCATAGTGGACATTGTGGGTGATGTCCTTCAGGTCCTGGAGATGGGAGCTGAATAACAGGAGGTAAATCAGCCGAGGCCATAATGGTCCCAGACCCACCCCTTTTCAGCTGAACACAGGATACCCCACACCTCACCGGATGAGCAGGTCTCTCAGGAGAAGAAACTCACAGTGCGCCATGTTCTCCACTGCAAGACATAGGGCCTAGCACAGCTCTGTCCTCTCAGAGAGGGCAGAGTACAAGGCTGCTGCTTGTTATGGTGCCTTCTGGATCTGCCATGCCATGTCCCTCCTCCTCCTCCTCCTCCTCCCCTTCCTCTTCCTCCCCAGATCATTCATTCACTTATTCATTTTTGTATTTGGGGCCTGGTTCCTACAAATAATTGCTAAGCCAATGAACCCACACTGTACCAAAAACAAATGCATGTTTCTTTTCTTTTCTTTTCTTTGAGTCAGGGTCTCAGATAGCCCAGGTTGGCCTCAAACTTGCTAAGTAGCCAAGGATGACCTTGAACTTCTGATCCTCCTGCCTCCACCTCTCCCATGCTAGGATTACAAGTGTGCCACCATGCTTGTTCCATATGTTTTTAATAATGATAATAGTAAGCCAGGGAGCTGAGTGAGATGGTCCAGAACTGTAATAACAGCACTTGAGAGGCTGAGGTAAGAAATCCTACTTCTAACCACATGGCGGGGCTGCTTTAAATTTTGACAAGCCCAGGTTGCCTTCCAGGTGTGGGCAGCTGCCCAGCAAGGGATGGGAAAGATGCGGTGGATGTAGAGTATGCCCTGTTCCCAACCCCCACCCGCTGCATGCCTACCATGTCCTCAGACTTACCTTCAATGATGCCCCACTTGGTCTTCCGGCCCAGGACACACCTCCCATTCACCAGGTGCTCTCTGTCAGCCCCCACCACAGCAAAAGGGATCTGCTCCTAAGAGAGAGGGGAGAAGAAAATGAGGCAGGAGGCAGGCACGTAAAACTAGGAAGTCTCAAAACACCAACTGGGATTCTTGCTACCCTCACCTCCTCTATAAATGATTCTAGTGCAAGGCTGTTCAGATGATGGTGAAGTGCCCGGCATAGTTACCGTTAGCAGAGTAACGCAAGGAAATGGCATTGTTACTAACTCCCACATTAATAATATAGTCTTGGGGGAAAGAGTGTGGCTTAGAGTTTAGCATGAACAAGGCCCTGAGTTTAATTCATCAGTCTGAATGCACACACACACACACACACACACACACACACACACACACACACACACACACACACGAAAGAGAGAGAGTATAATATTGGTAATATCAAATATCTTACTTAGGAATGAGACAGTAATGATTTTCAGAAGTTATAATCAGGGGTTAAATAGGAATTATATATAATAGGAGCTGGGCCCTTGTAACTAATGGTCAAATTGAATTAGTCCCCTCATGTTTTCCTTCATAAACTTTTAAGGATGGGTGTGGTAGCACATGCCTTTAATCCCAGTACTTGGGAAACAGAGGCAGGGGGATCTCTATGAGTTTGAGGCTAGCCTGATCTACAGTGAGTTCCAGGACACCCAGAGCTGTGTAGATAGACCATGGCTCAAAAACCAACCAAATAGGTTCAATTCCCAGTATCCACATGGGAGCTAACAGCTATCTATAACTCCAAGATATATTCTCACACAGACATGCATGCAGGCAAAATACCAATGTACATTAAATAAATAAAAAAAAATCAAGCCGGGCGTTGGTGGCGCACACCTTTAATCCCAGCACTCGGGAGGCAGAGGCAGGCGGATCTCTGTGAGTTCGAGGCTATCCTGGTCTGCAAGAGCTAGTTCCAGGACAGCCTCCAAAGCCACAGAGAAACCCTGTCTCGAAAAACAAAAACAAAACAAAAACAAAAAAATCAAATAAACAACAACAAAACTCTCAGGAGTTTACTTAAAATTTTAATTGCATTTAGTTTTCATTTGTGTGTATGTGTACATGTATGTGTGGGTACATGACACATTGTCAAAGGACAACTTGGGAGTTAGTTATCTCCTTCTACCATGTGGGTCCAGAGGATAGAACTCAGGTCGTTAAACTTGGTGGAAAACACCTTTACCAGCTCCATCATAAACCTAAAAAGATTCTTTTAATTTATTATTTGAATTACAAGTTATTTTTATTTACTTTTTGAGACAGGATCTTACTGGGTACCCCTAAGTTTTTCTTTAACTTGCTATACAGACCAGGGTGAACTTGAACTCACAGAGACTCTACTCCTCTACATCCCAAGTGCTGGCATTAAAGGTGTGTGACACCGTGCCTGGCTTTGATTTTTTGAAATTGCATTTATGTATTTATTTTTAAAGATTTAAAAGTAGGGGTTGGAGAAAAGGCTCAGTTGATAAGAGCACATGCTCTTATAGAGGACACCAGGTCGATTCCCAGTATCCACATTAGTCAGCTCACAGCTGCCCAGAATTCCAGCTTCAGGCAGCCAACCTCTCTCACCTTTTTGGGCACATGTACAGACACACATATATGCACATAAAGAATAAAAAAATTTAGCCGGGTGTTGGTGGCACACGTCTTTAATCCCAGCACTCAGGAGGCAGAGGCAGGTGAATCTCTGTGAGTTCGAGGCCAGCCTGGTCTACAAGAGCTAGTTTCAGGACAGCCTCCAAAGCCACAGAGAAATCCTGCCTCGAGAAAAAAAAAACCAAATTAAAAAAAATTTTAAAAAGATTCAAAATTGTTATTTTAATTTCTGTATGTGTGTGTTCATACAGGTATGTGTGCATGTGAGCGGTATTGGGTCCCCTGAGCCGAGTGGAAGGTGACGGGGAGTTGCTGGACCTGAGTGCTGGAAACAGAGCTTGGCTCTTCTGGAAAAGCATCCAGGCTCCTAACCTTTGAGACATTTCTCTAACTGCTGTCTGTCTGTCTGTCTGAAAGAGGGAGGGTGGGAGAAGGCAGGAGGAGGGGTCGGGAGGGGGAGGGGGACGCAAGTGCACTCGTTGGAGGTCAGAGGATTCTCTTCTTCCACCATGTAGGTCCCAGGATTGCGCTGAAGCCACTCAGCTTGAACAAGCACCCTTAGCCATTTTGTTTTCTGAGACAGGATCTTGTATCCCAGACTGGTGTGAACTCACTACATAGCCAAGGATGAGCTTGAACGTCTGACCCTCCTGACTCCACCTCTCAAGTGCTGCATTACAGGCGAGCACTGCCACGTTCTTCATCAACTTAAAAAACTTATTTAATTTTATTACTATTGTTTGGAATACTGGAGATGGAAATCAGGGCCTCAGGCACACTAGGCATGTGCTCTACTTCTGCACTGCATACCATGGACCTGGGATGCTTCTCTTCTGAGGTGATGGGGATCAAGCTCAGGGCCTCCACACACTCAACAACATACAGTTCTACTGGCACAAAAGCCCATTAAAGCCGGGCAGTGGTGGCGCAGCCTTTAATCCTAGCACTTGGGAGGCAGAGGCAGGCAGATCTCTGTGAGTTCGAGGCCAGGTTGGTCTATAAAGCTACACAGAGAAACCCTGTCTGGAAAAAACAAAACAAAAAAGTCCATGTTTTCTGTCCTCTGGAGTTGCTTTTGGGTCATACTGCAGGGTTACTAGTAGATTTAGAGACTGGCCCAAAGAACCTAAAATGTTCACCTCCTTGTCACCCACGCAGGAGTCACACCTGGTCACCCACACAGTAGTTTGCCAGGTACTATACTCCTTTTCTCACTTGTAACTGGAAGGAAAAATTCAAACGCGTCTGTCCCCCTGTCCTTGGTTTGGTTTTCTTGAGACAAGGGATCACTATATAGCCCAAGCTAATGTAACCCAGGCTGGTCTTACATTCACAATCTTTCTGCCTCAGCCTCCTCGGTGCTAGGGTTACAATAACTAATAGTTCAATTTTAATAATTATAACTACAACTACATTAATATTTTTTATTTTTTACTTATACTTGAACCTGTGCCTGTGTGTACACATGAAAGGTGTATTCCACTGTGTCTGGTTTCCCTTGTCCATTTTAAAATTTGATTATCTTTTATTATTGAGTAGTGAGAGTTCTTTATATATTAGAATGTAAAGCCACGGCTGGCAAACGCTTCTTCCCATTCTATGGGTTCTCTGATGAGAGCCATTTCTTGCTCATCTTGAATTTGTGAACAAATGAAGAATCTTTAAGTATATACACACATTTCCTGAAACTGAGGAAAGAGATCAGTTTTTTGATGGAAAGGATGCGTGGAAGAAAATCGAATGGCCTCAGTGTCACTGGCCTTCTGCACCTTTGTAACATCTTACCCGGATCTTACTGTTAAGGAGCTGGTCGTTGACATCCTCATCAAAACACTTCTGTGGGTACACATCGATGCAGTGCGTTTTCAGGTTTTGCTGGATCTGGGGAACCAAGCATATGTGATCTCAGCACAGCACTCACTCTGCACACTGACCCAGCTCCGCCCTGGGCCCCCAGATCACCCTGCTTCTGAAGGCGTCTCGTTCTTCAATGGTCAGGCTGTCAGCCCGGGCGATCACGGGCACCACATTCACAGTCCGGCACAGCCGCCGCAGGAACTCAATGTCCAGGGGCCGTAGGCTGCCCAGGAGAGGACAGTGACAGTGGGGGGAGTGGATGGAGGAGTGAGGGACAGAAGCCAACCCAAAGCTCCCATCAAGTGGCCCTCCCACAGCCAGTGGGTCACCTCACCAGTGGCCGGTGGGTGGTACAAAGTACACGCAGCAGTGCACACGGGTGTCGGGGATGTGGCGCTGGCGGGTGATGAGAAGCTCCTCCTGCAGATACTGCTCATACTGTTGGTTGATGTAGCTCAGGATAGGGTCCCAGCTGGGGCAGAGATGTCCCCTCAGTGCCACCTCCCCAGGACTCACCACCTCCTGGCCTCTGGGTGGTCTATCTGCATTCTCAGAGAAACACAGAAACCTCTGCCTCTCATAAAGTGAGCATAGTAATAGCACTTATTGGCTGTGCCTGGTGCTGCAGGCTTGTCATCCCAGCTACTCAAGAAACTGAGGCAGGAGGGTTACAAGTTCAAAGCCAGCCTTTGGGAAACCAATTCTCAAAAACAGTAAAAATTGGAGCTGGGGATGGCATTCAGTGTTTGCTAACACAGACCACATCTTAGGTTCATTCTCCAGCACTAACACATGCACATCCTAACATCTATATCACGTATATCATATGTGTATAAAATTTGCTTGGACCAGAATGGTCCAAGACACCACGGGTTCTCACCTAGTGGCTGCAAAAGTCTCTCTGTGTGTTTGTGTGCGTGTATATGTGTGTGCACCTGTGTGGAGGTCAGAGGTCACTTTTGCCTGTCTTTCTTAGTTGTTCTCTACCGTGTAGCTATGCCTAACTTGGATTTATCTTATTTTATGTGTGTTTTACCTTCACGACTGTTGTAATTTGAATGTTATTGGCTCCCTTAAGCTCACAGGGAATGATACTGTTAAGAGGTGTGGCTTTGTTGCAGCAGGTATGGTCTTATTGGAGGAAATTTGTCACTGTGGGGGTGGGCTTTGAGGGCTCATATATGCTTAAGCCATGCCCAGTGTCTCAGACCACTTCCTGTTGCCTGCAGATCAAGATGTAGAACTCTCAACTCCTTCTCAGCACCATGTCTGCCTGGATGCCACCATGTCTCACCATAATGATAATGGACTAAATGTTTTTTCTTTATCAGAGTGGCCACGGTCGGCTGGGTGGTGATGGTGCATGCCTTTAATCCCAGCACTTGGGAGGCAGAGGCAGGCAGAGTTTGAGGTCAGCCTGGTCTACAGAGCTAGTTCTAGGACAGCTAGAGCTAAGTAAAGAACCCTGTCTTGAAAAAGCAAACAAGCAGAGAGTTGCCGAGGTCATGACATCTCTTCACAGCAATAGAAACCCTAACTAAGACAATGACACAATGGAAATCAGAAGAGATCACTGGATCCCCTGGAACTAGACCAGAGTCTTCTGCGAGAGCAACAACTTCCCTTAACCTCTGAGCCATCTCTCCAGCCCATGGCCTGGAACTTTCTATTAGAGCAGGCTGTTCTTGAGCTCAGAGAGATCCACCTGCCTTTGCCTCCAGATCAAGTGCTGGGATTAAAGGCAAATGCCAGCTGGGCACAGTGGTGCATGCTTTAATCCCAGCACTCAGGAGGTAGAGACAGGTGGGTCTCTGTGAGTTTGAGGCCAGCCTGGTCTACAGAGTGAGTTCCAGGACAGCCAGGGTTACACAGAGAAACCCTGTCTCAAAAACAACAAACAAAAGGCAGGTGCCACTGAGTTGACCTGGTATGCTGAGATAATGTCTTTCAATGACCTGAGGCTCACAGGATCCCTTGTCTTTGCCTCCCCAACAATAGGACCTCAGGAATACACCCCATGAGGGTCCTGGAAATAAGCTTAGGTTCTCTTGCTTTCAAGGCCCTGTGCCGGGCCTTCCAACTCTGGGCTCCTGGCAGCACAACACTCCAACAGACTTCCTGACTGATCCTGCCCTTGCTGTGCAAGATTCTAACGCTGAACTATCGTACTAAACCATGTGCTCAGCCCTGTTCTCACTTTTTGTTTTGAGATAAGAGTTGCTCAGTCTGGCTTTGAACTCATGATTCTTCTGCTTTAGCTGCCAGAGTGCAGGGATTACAGAAGTAGGGACCTCTGGTGCTTTTATTGAGCACCAGCTGTGTACTAGACAGCTGGCTGAGACCTGTACATACTCAGCACTCTTCAATTCTGGAGGGCAAGGTGAGTATAGGGAACAGGTTCACAGGTGACACAGACAGAAGACACAGGTCACTCCAGGGTGGCCTTCCACACACCACAGGACCCACCACTTGTCATTGTTGATCTGGTCTCCAAAGCCAGGAGTATCTGTCACTGTCAGCTTCAGCTTCAGTCCCTTCTCCTCGATGACTGCAAGAGGGAGAGAGATGGAAGACTATGGCCTGGCAGCGCCCATGGGGGCAGGCAGGGCCACTCACCATGTGTCACAGAATGCAGCTCCAGGGTTTGTGGCATGGGTAACTCCAGGTTGGGTAGACTTGACTGCCACACTTTGGACTTGAACAGCGTGTTCACCATGGTGGACTTGCCCAGCCCACTTTGCCCTGGGAGATACAGAACACAGTGGCCAAGGATATACATATCTCATAGGGTGTGTGTGTGTGTGTGTGTGTGTGTGTGTGTGTGTGTGTGTGTGTGTGTGTGTAGGAAAATAATAGGACAACTTTTGGGACTTGGTTCTGTCTGTGGGTTCTGAGCCATCTACTGCATAAGTATCTGCAATAGAGCAAGGTCATTCATGGTTGCTGTGTTACGGGTGGTTTTGTATCTAAGTAATCAACATCACTCATATATTTAATTTCAACTCTTCTGTGAGCTGGTAGGTCACAGACTGTGTCCAGGACAGGTAACAGGTGAGGGTCCATGCCATGGAATCTTCTTTCATTTTCCCTCTGTGGCTCTGCCCCTAACTTACCTACTACCATGATGTTGAACTCGAACCCAGTCTTCATGGCCTTGATCCTCAGCTGGTCTAGCACAGCCTCAATGCCCACAGAACCAAGTATCTCACAGGGTGGGGTTCTGGGGCTGGAAGGCCTTGAAGAGCAGGGAGAGAGTGATCGCCTCTCGTCCATGGGGCAGAGGATACAGTGGTGCCTGCTGCAGGAGAGAAGGGGTGTGTTTCGAGGGCTGGGGCTCAGAGGGGCTACTCTGAGTAAACGTTTCTTTTGAAAAAAGGTCTTAAGTAGCCCAGGCTGACCTCTCTCTACTCTGTAGCTGAAGATGACCTTGAACTCCTAATTCTCCTGCCTCTACCTCCAAAGTGCAAGGATTACAGACATGTACCACCATGCCCAGTTTTAAATTATGCCGAGGATAGAACCCAGGGCTTCATGCACCCTGGACAAGAACTCTACCAGTCGAGCTAAATCCTGGTCCATGCACCACCCCTCAGTGTTACACTGCAGTTTAGGCCAATCTGGAACTCCCTAAGTAGCTCAGGCGAGAACAGCCTTGAGTTTGTGGCAATCCTTGCGCCTCTATTTCCCAAGTGCTGGGATTATAGGTGGCACCACCATATCTGTCTGGAGTTCTCACTTCCAAACTATAACTGAACATGTTGTTCCCGGCTATGCTCTATACCCCCTGGTCAGACTGAGTCCCCATCCTGAGACAGTCTTGTCTCAGGAATCTACCCTTTCCCTACTCTTTTTTTTTTTTTTTTTTTTGGTTTTTCGAGACAGGGTTTCTCTGTAGCTTTGGAGGCTGTCCTGGAACTCACTTTGTAGACCAGGCTGGCTTCGAACTCACAGAGATCCGCCTGCCTCTGCCTCCCGAGGGCTGGGATTAAAGGCGTGCACCACCAACGCCCGGCCCTTTCCCTACTCTTATCAGTGGCCTTCCCACTCAGACCCCAGTGTTTGTGGCTGAACTGGAGCCCTTAAAGAGCCAGACACAGTTAGGGGCAAATGGGCTGTCAATGTCTCAACAGGGAACTTGAGGAAGGGGCTTCACTTTCCCCAGGTGACAATGAGCAGAGTTGGAAGGGGTGGAAACAGATCTTTAATGAAGGAAATATGCAGACACACACACACACACACACACACACACACACACACACACACACACACACATACACACACACACACACACACACACACACACAGTACAGGGGTTGGGGGACAGGCTGCAATGGGCAGGCACCTGGGGGCAGCAACCAAAAACACAGAGAAAGAGAAGAAGCTGGCTCTTGTGGCACCTGGAGAATGAGTCTCTTGGGGGAGCTGGGAGCAGCTGGCAGGCCCTGGGGTGCGCTGAGGGGGAGGGGAGAGCTGGCAGTTAGACACAGAATCTAAGCCTCCTTCCTTCTTCCTCCTTCCTGTGACCTACCCCCTCCCCCTCATGCAGGAGGGGCTAAAGCCAGAACCTGTTGCTTCACCCTAAACTCTTAAACCCTAATCCCAGGCAATGGCCCTGGCCTCATAACGCAAGACTCCCTGCTAGAGACAACTCCCTCATCAAGACTCCAGAGTTGATAAAAGTCATTTTCCACTTCCAAGTTCAAGGGCCTTAGCTTTCTGTTCAGGAACTGTGAATGGAGTCCCACTGCCTAGAAACTGGCACCCCAAGGGTAACCCTGTCTCTGGGCACCTACCTGCTGGGGAACTCTGAGATTCAAAGTAATCTGCACCCTATGGAGTCATGATTTTCTTTCTTTCTTTTTTTTTCTGGTTTTACAAGACAGGGTTTCTCTGTATTGTTTTGGAGGCTGTCGGTCCAGCCTGGCCTCGAACTCACAGAGATCCGCCTGCCTCTGCCTCCCGAGTGCTGGGATTAAAGGCGTGTGCCCCCACTGCCCGGCCATGATTTTCATCTCAGGTTACAGACAGGAGAGTAAAGCCTGAAGTTCAAGGTCACTCATGGAGTGGGGAAGTAGCTGAGCTGGAACTGCAGGCCCTGCGCCTCCTGTGTCCTGTTTACGGGCATGTGACCTACACCAGTGTACTTTAGATGACAAGAGGAGCTTGATGGAATTCATCGGAAATTCCAGCACTTGAGAAGTTGAGGCAGGAGGATTTTGAACTTGAAGTAATCTTCATCTACACAGTTACATCCAGTCTTAGAAAGAAAAGAAAGGTATAGGGTGGGACTGGGGACTGCAGTTAGAGAAGTTGACCTGAGTTTGGTCTCAGCACCCACATGGTAGCTCACAGCCATCTATAACTACAGCCCTAGGGGATCTGGCCACTTCTTTTGGCCTCCTATGGCATTGCACACACATGCAGAGACATGTATACAAGCAAAAATTCCATACAAATAGAATAATAATAAAACTCAGATCTGTGAGTTCAAGAGCAGCCTGGTCTACAGAGCAAGTTCCAGGACAGCCAGGGCTACACAGAGAAACCCTGTCTCAAAAAACCAAAAAGAAACAAAAAGCCCTGGCCACTCTACCCTTTTTTGAATGGGCCACATAAGGCTTTGCTTTTGAGACAGGGTGTCATAAGCCCAGGTTGCTCTCAATCTCCATATGTAACCAGGGTGATCTGGAACTTTGATCTTTTTGTCTGTGACCCTCAGGCGCTAGGATTTCAGGTGTGTTCCACCTCACTTAGCTTTTCTGTCTTTACTCTTTCCAAAAGTCTAGACAAGGAGAGCTTTCTGTAATACAAGCTCTGTTCTACAAATTAGCCACATGGCAGAGGCCCAGATCCTGAGACAAAGGTCCCACAGCTTCCATCAGCAGGGACAAACTGACCGGATACATTCCTTGGACCAGAGGAATGTATCACTGAATGAGAGGGTGCGATGGGAGTATAAGCCCTGTTGGCCTTTGGATTGCTGGGGTTACTAACTAACCAGCAAAGTTTACACATTGAGAGGCTACAAGAGTGGTTGACTGTGTTGGCCTCAACCCAAGATTTCTAGGCTGAGATGGCTCAGAGGGTAAAGGTGTCTTAGTTTATTACTGCTGTGGTGAAATACTGTGACAAAAGCCATCTGGGGAGGAAAGGGTTTTTGGTTTTGTTTTTTTTTGGTTTTTCGAGACAGGGTTTCTCTGTGGCTTTGGAGGCTGTCCTGGAACTAGCTCTTGTAGACCAGGCTGGCCTCGAACTCACAGAGATCTGCCTGCCTCTGCCTCCCGAGTGCTGGAATTAAAGGCGTGTGCCACCAAATGCCCGGCTATCCAGTTTACCTTGCTTTTACACGAAGCTTCCCTGCATATCACAGCTCATCATCAAAGAAAGTCAGAACTCAAGCAGGGCAGGAACCTGGAGGCAGGAGCTGATGTAGAGGCCATGGAAGGGTGGTGATTACTGGCCTGCTCCTTATGGTTTGCTCAGCCTGCTTCCTTACAGAACCCAGGACCATCCACCCAGGGGTGGCACCACCCATAATAGGCTGGGCCCTCCCCTACCAACCACTAAGTAACTAACTTGGACAGACATTGCTATCGTGGACTAAAACCATAAGCCAAAATCAACCTTGCCTTCCTTGTTTTTCTTTGTTGTTTTCTCGCAATGAAATGCAAGCATCTTAACACAGCATCTGAGAAAATTCCATGGGATCATCAGTGCATGGAATTCCCATATGCTGAGGCTGGCTTTGGTGGTGCATACCTTCAATCCCAGTGATGGATTTCTAGTAGTTCTAGGTCAGCCTGGTCTACATTGTGAGTTCCACAACAGCCAGGGCTATGTAGAGAGACCCTTTCTTTGGAACAAACAGACAGACAAGTCCCTGAGGAAGCAGACATTGTTCATGTTCAGTTTACAAATAGGACTACTGAAACAGGGTCGGAGGGTGTGCCTAAGATCGCACATTGGCAGGATCTGGCAGGCTAGAAAAAGCAAGCGTTATCTACCCCCTGCACATTCTAATCAATCAGTCCACATGGGAGGCTAACCTATATACCCGAGAGGATCTGCACGCCCTCTTTGGAGCCACTGAGCTTGTGGTATGTACATCATAGCGGAAAATTAGTCCATTAGGTGTGTGTATGACTTTGATTAGTTGCTTAATGCTACAATGCCCGTTTGTTTAGTTTACTGTGTGTGTACGTGTGTGCGCACGTGCATGGGCACATACGGCCCAGTGTGCCTGCTGAGGTGAGTTGACAGCTTGACAGAGAGGATCTCCTTCCATCCTGTGGGCCCCAGGCATTAAACGCCAAGTTGCTCAGCTTGTTGGCAGGCACTATTTATTACCTGTTGAGCTATCTTGACAGTTTCCCCCAACTTCCCTTTCTTTCTTTCTTTTCTTTCTTTTTTGAGGCAGGGCTTCTCTGTGTAGCTGTCCTAGAACTCACTCTGTATACCAGGCTGGCCTCGAACTCCAAGAGATCCGCCTATCTCTGACTCCCAAGTGCTGGGACTGGAGCCACTACCACCCTGCCTCAATTCTTTTTTGAAACAGGGTCTCATGTAGCTCAACCTGTCTTCAAACTTAATATGTACTTGAGGATAACCTTGAACTTCTGGTCTTTTTTTTACCTCTAAGTACTGGGATTACCAGCCCAGTTCATGTGGTCCTGGGGATCAAGTCCAAGGCCTCGCACATGCTGAGCATTCTACCAACTGTACTGTGTTCCCCAGTTTGTACACTTGGAAAACTGGGAAAGTGAGGTTATCTCTTCAGGATCACTCTGTGAGTGAGCCAGGTCCAGTGCATGCTGTGTAGGGGAGGGGGCTGACACTGGACACAGGGCTGGAGAGACGGCTCAGTGGTCAAGGCACCGGCTGCTCTTCCAGAGGTCCTGAGTTCAGTTCCCAGCAACCACATGATGGTTCACAACCATCTATAATGGGGTCTGATGCCCTCTTCTGGCTTGCAGATAGAGCACTCATATACATAAAATAAATACACTTTTTTAAAGTGGCTATGTTGGACAGTGGTGGCATAGCCATGCTATGGTGTCACATCCTTTAATCCTAGCACTCGGGAGGCAGAGGCAAGCAGATCTCTGTGAGTTCAAGGCCAGCCTGGTCTACAGAGCTAGTTCCAGGATAGCCAGGGCTACATGGGGAAACCCTGTCTTGAAAAATAAAAGAAGCCGGACTGTGGTGGCACAAGCCTTTAATCCCAGCACTGGGAGGCAGAGGTAGGTCTACAAGACAAGGCCAGCCTGGTCTACAAAAGTTAGTTCCAGGACAGCCTCCAAAGCCACAGGGAAACCCTGTCTCAAAAAAAACAAAAAACGAACAAACAAAAAATCAAAATAAAGCCGGGCGTTGGTGGCGCACGCCTTTAATCCCAGCACTCCGGAGGCAGAGGCAGGCGGATCTCTGTGAGTTCGAGGCCAGCCTGGTCTACAAAGTGAGTTCCAGGACAGTCTCCAAAGCTACAGAGAAACCCTGTCTCAAAAAAACCAAAAAAAAAAAAAATCAAAAGAAAAAAAGGAATTGCTGTTATACAGCCACATGTGTGAACATATCCGAGTATAGATAGCATCAGGACTCTCAGGTCAAGAATATGGGGGAAAGTGAGACATGCTTTCATTGGGGAAGGTCAGAGGTTCCAAGGTCAATGGCCCCAGGCCCTTACAGACTCTCAGTTCTGCAAGTGTGAGTCCCTGTTAAACGCTTTCTATTATAAGCTGCCTTGGTTATGGTGTTTTGTCAAAGTAATAGAAAAGTAACTGAGGCAGCTGGGACTGCACGTAGGTGAAGAAAAAAGTTCTGAGTACACAGTGAATGACAGCCTGGGGCTGTCTTCCCCAGCCTCTCAGCCAGCTGAGCCCTGGCCTTGGCCTGCTCTCCAGCCTCAGAAGGCCCCAAGGGGAGGGCGGGGCTGGTTGCTAAGGTTTCAGGTGGTATGGATCCGGAAGCAGGAAGCAGTGTGAGTTCCCAGGACTCTGGGACCTGGCTGGCTTGGGGGAGAGGGCACCGCTGGAGCGCCGGTGAGGCACTGGAAACAACCTTGCTAGGAAGAGAGAAGTGGACGGTGGGGGGGAGGTTAGGGGCTGCCCAGGTAAGGGGGTGCGCTGAAAGGGCCTGCGGAGTGGGGGAGACAGCAGGTCTGGGGAGATGGTGGCGAGAGGGGTGACAAGGAAGGGAGGTGGTTGCTGGTCAGGAGCAGAGGGAAGAGCAGGAAGAGGCTGGAGGGCTCATGGGGCAGAAGGTAGGGGAAGGCATGAGGGGTCAGGGGGTCATCTTAGGGCATGGTCAAGGTTGTGGATGACCTGAGATGACCCTTTGGGGGGCTGGGGCAGGTAGCCAAAATGGGACCGTCTGCTGATGAGCTGAGGCAGGAGCTGGAGGCCACGGCAGAGGAAGTGCTGGGGAGGCTGAAGAGCCGGCAGCTGTTCCAGTCTGAATGGGACATCGCTGCCTTTGTGGTCTTTCTCACATTTGTGGGTGAGTGTGGCCCCTGCTGCCCTGGGGCAGGGGCAGGGGCAGGGGCAGGGGCAGGGGCAGGGCCACATCTGGATGCCTGTCTGTCTGGTCCCCAGGCATTGTGGTGTTGTTGCTGTTACTGGTTGTCATTCACTGCTGCTGCTGCTGCACCTCTCCCAGACCCCGGAAGGTGAGCCCCATGAAGGTGAGCCTGGGAAGGGGTGGGTGCCACTCAGGTAGGACAGCTCCCAGAGCAGCCTCCTAAGTGTCAGCAGGCAGGGGCAGGGTCTTCTGCAGAGGGTTTAGGCAGGGCTTCAGAGAGTTATCCACAGGACGTCTCTGTTTCTCTTGCAGGAAAAGCCCAAGGGTGTGGATAACTTGGCTCTGGAACCTTAGCGCTAGATCTTGGCATGGGCCCTGCTGGATGACAGTAACAAAGCCAATGTTTGCCAAAGCCTGAGTCTAGACTGTGTTCTAACCCTGCCACGATCGTGTGGTGGCAAGGGTGCACACGTGACTCTTTGCACTCGGGGCCTGAACTCCCAGGCTGACTCTGGCCACTCTCCCATAGGGCCACTCTGTAGCCAGGAGTCCCTTTCTCAAAGGTGTGTTCTGCCTGGGCGCAGGGTGCGATACCAGCACTCAAGAGGCTGAGGCAGGAGGATTGTATACTCCAGGCCAGACTGAACAATATGGATAGAGTCCACTTCAAGGCCTTGACATGGTGTTGAGTGGGAGAAATTGGGTGAAAAGAACACGAAAGGCCATTGATCATCAGGGTCCTTCAACCTAGTCCCTACTAAGTAAGCAAGGAGACAGACAGAAAACAGGGCTCCAGTCAAAATCTGGCCTTTATTTCCTAGAGGTGGGTGAGGTTACAGAACAAACCATCCCAGCCCTGCAGCTTATTCACAGAGATGCTTCCCCCTGCCTGGGTCCCTCTTCCTTCCTACAACAACTCACAGCTCAGTGCCAACCCCCATCCCTCACTGAGAGAATGGGAGAGAGGAGAGCCCTTGGCCTTGTCCCACCCTCAGTCCAAAGGTTCCCACAGGATCCAGAAAGGAAGGGATAGGAGCATGGCCACACCTCAGCCCACCTACCTGACTGCCTCCCCCAACCGCCCGCCCCGTTGTAACAACCAAACCAGCACCCCTTTCTCTAATATTTTCTTCCAGCAGTGCAAATGTGTCACAGGGTGATGAGCAGGGAGAGCAATAACTTGGGGGTGCCTGATAGTGACAGGCACTACAAGGGTATGTGTTGGGGAGAGGGACCTAAGGCAGGGCTACCATCCCGGGAGTAGCACTCTGGCAGGTGCTTGCTCAGAAGGGTCGGGAGCTCCAGTAGCTGGAAAACACAGAGATCTGCAGAGGGAGGGGCGTGGTCAACAAGAGGTGTGGGAGGGTGTGTGACCAAGGGGGTGCTATAGGTGAGGTTAGTGGGTGCTACAACCCCGGAACCCAGGTGAGGTGTCAAGGTTCGGGAACTGTTGCCCGTCGACTGGTGTGTGCAGTACAGTGGGCTTTACAGCTTGGGGGCACTGGGGAAGTGGGACACGGCCCCTGAATGGCTTCCGTTCCCCATATGCCCTGGACACACCTTATCCTTGAGCTGCTGGCAGAGCTGCAGGGACACAGTGAAGTACACCAGGGCGTCGTTGAGCCAGGGGATCACGCATTCCACCTTGTGCACATGGCTCACCTCTAGGCGCTGTGAGCCCCACTCACTGGGGAGAGAGAAAAGTGGATCCCTGGGGGTAGGCCTGGACCCAGCCCCCAAGATGCAGAGGAGGCAGGAGGGAAAGGGCGCTAGGACATCTTACTGTACTCACAACATGGCCCCCGGGCTGTGAAGCACTGCACCTCCAGAGGGCCGGAAGTTCTAGGCAGAGGCAGCAGAGTGTGAGGCCGAGGTGGCAGTCTTCAGCAGGGCTGCTGTGGGGCGCTGGGAGGGGGAGGACTTTACCTTGGTGGAGGTGGGCTGCAGCGCATGCAGCTGGTACACGGTGAGGCATAGCTTGTTGAGGTTGATGTAGACATTGACCAGCAGGTCAGAGGGGAGGGTAGGTGCAAACATCCTCTGGGGGAGGGTGGAGGAGGGATGAGGCCCTCTCCCACTTTAGGCTGCACCACTACAGGGTATGGAATTACCCTGTGGGGGATTCCAGTCCTATCCCCAGGGGATTCTCCATAGGCTGGGGCACCAGAGGCTCCCATGTATCCCCATAATCTCCATGTGCTGCTAGGTTGCAAGCCATTGGCTGAAAGCAGGGTTCACATTGGGGGCAGGATGCAGGATGGAGGTCAAGAACTCAACCCAGAAAACTGTCCAGATACAGAACTCTAACTGGCTGGGCTTCTCAGTAGGGACATCTCTCTCGAGGCAAGGGCTGTCTGAGGCACTAACCGTGAGGCCACTGGCAGCAATCTCTGGTAGGGTGAGGGTGGCTGGGGTAGTGAGCCGGTTTCTGGCTCTCGTCAGTTGCAGCATCACAGCATCCATGAGCTGGGAAGGGGTAGGTGACTGCTGCTACTTAGGAGTAGCAGCTGGGGACCCTCGTGTCCCACCCCCTAGCATCAGTGAGCAGCATCTGTAGCTTCTGCTCCTGCCAGGTGACCATGGTTCCCAGGCCTAAACTTTGCAACCCTAGCAGGGGTGCTTGCCATTCTGAGAGCCTATCACCTGGGGCATCTTGGAGAAAAAGCTGGAGTCCTAGGCATCTAAGTCAGTGTCCCCACGTACCATGTGGCCTTGTTCTGTAACAGGGTTTTACCACCACCACCACTGCAACAGGACTACTAACAGGTAGATCTTGGGGAGAGGGGCATCTACCTGAGTTACAGGTATCACTACAGATAGGCTTTTAACATGTGGGCAAATGGGGGATCAGAGTAGCAAATACCTTAAGGTTGCACATCTCACATAGAGGTCCTGGGACTGGAACCAGGCCTGATACTGCAATCTAGCTCATAAGCCAATAACTGTGGCCAGACCTGTGAGCACTGACTGGGGAAGGAAGCTTGGGCACATGGCGCTGGCACTGTTTGGGTAAGTGGGTAGGACAGGAAGAGTCACCTTGAGGACCTCGGCTCCTGTCTTGAACTGGTAGCTCTCATCCCGGTTTGCCAGGAGGTAAATAGCTTGGCTCACGTGGTTCCTGGCATCCTGGATCTGGGAATAGCCCCACCACCCATATAACCAAAGTCTATTAGTTTCAGGGCAGTCATACTTCTGGGTTCTCAGGCTGACCCCCTAACACAGGAACCCACTTGATGGGCAAACCTCTCAGAAGAAGGTAATGCCACCTATGGTCACAATACCCTCCAGAGCTGTAGTCTTTGAAACTGGATGGCCAGGCCCCAGACAATCCTGGCTGCCAAGGCACACTGGCTCTTGGCCCTGCAAAAGACAACCCCTAGTACAGACACAAAATAATAAGCCTGCAGGGCTCAAGGGAGGAAACAAGCAAGCATAGGAGAGCCCTGAGAACTAAGAAAGGCACAGGAATGGGTGGTGGTGCACACCTTCAATCCCAGCATTTAGGAGGCTGAGGAAGGAAGGTCTCTGAGTTCAAGGCCAGCCTGGTCTACAGAGAAAGTTCCAGGACAACTAGGGATATGCAAAGAAACCCTGTCTCAAAAAACCCAACCAACCAACCAACCAAACAAAAAACCCCACAGGAGTGGGAAAGAGTAGGGCCTTAGAAAGAGTAGCACACATAGGCGAAGGCCCTGGGGTATGGACCAGCTTCAGGTCAGGGTGTGTATGCATGCCCATGGGTAGGCAGGAGGCCTGTGTATGGTCCCAGGTACATGGGAAGCCCGTCTTGAGTGAGTGACATTCAAAGGGACCTTTAGCTGTCCTCACACCGCCAAAGTCACTAAAGTAGGATCAGTTTCATATCCCTTATGTGGAGCAGGTTCTAGGGCCCCAAGCCACCACCACCCTAGTTCTGCTAGGAAACAGCCTATGTTTTGCTGTGGTCAAAGTCCCTACTTCCCCATGAAAGTAACACCAGGGAGGCCTTAGCTTGGGCCTGCGCTGGGGCCTGACTGCGGTTGGACAAGGGATCCTCACCTGTTGTAGCTTCCATTGCTTGTCCTCCCGGAAGGCGAAGTGTAACAGCTGGTTGTTCCGAGGCATCTTCAAGTTCACATCCTATGGGCCAGAGTGTGATAAGCAGGCAGAGGTACCCTGTGCTTCCTGACAGGAACACAGTAGGTGGGTGGCTGAGGCCCCAGGCACTTCAGGGTTAAGTGATCAGGAATGTGAAGAAATAGGAACCCAGGCCCAGGAGAACCTCGAGGCAGTGGCAGTAGAAGGGAAAGGAAGTTGAGAAAGGGGAATGTCTAGAGGGAGGGGAGTGCTGTGAAGTCAAGACTGATCCACAGACAGGGACTGCCCCCATGCTTTGATCCGGGGCAGGCATGCCTAGGCGCTAATGCTCACATTTCACAGGGGCCAGATGCCAGGCTGAGCTAAGCATGAAGTCACCCACTTCCTGTCCCTCGTACAATCTATATGCCTATCTCATGAAGCGGTGTGAGGGTTGCCTGTCAAAGGACAGACATACAAGGAAACAGCTCCAGAGAGGATAAATTTCCTGCCCGTAGCATGCAGCTAGCTGGTGGCAGAGCTAAGAGGCCATCCTCGTCACCAGCAGGACGACTGTGGAATGGGGCCCCGGGGGTGGTGGTGGAGACATAACTCACCGCCTGGCTGAGGGCATCACCTTGCAGAGTCAGCACACCCTTCACCTGGTCTGTGCTATAACACACAGGAGTCAGAGGGGTGCCGGCACCAGCAGCAGCATTTCCTCCCCCAGGCACTCCAGAGTACCCTCCCAAAAGCTCCTGCCCAATCTAGCTCACCCACAGCTGCCTAGGATGAAGTTCTCCTGTTTGGTAGGTCCCTCTGTGCTGGGTCCTGGGAGAGTGAAGCGGAGAGAGGCCTCCTGTGGAAGACAGGGCAGTCCCAACACCTCAGTCTGGCCAGTGCTCCATTCCAAGGCCCTAGATTCCTTGTCAGATTAGCCAGGGAAAGGACAAGGCGGGCCTGATCCGGCTCCTCTGCCTTTGCCCTGTCAACCCTCCAAGCCTCGGTGAGCTCACACCTGTTCACTCCACGGTCCTGAGGATCTACCAGGAGCAGCCAGGTAGGAACACAGAACGGAGAGGCACATTACCTAGCTAACTGGAGTGTTGGGGCAGAGGCATGGAATCATGCAGTAGTCAGTCATGCTTTCCTAGATCACCGTGCTAGGCATTTTGTGAGATGATTTACTCATCTTCACAACAGCTCTGTGAGCCTGGTTAGGGGGAGGGAGCAGGCTCAGAGATGTGGGTAACTTGGCTGGGGGCGGGGATCCTTCAGAGCTGGGATGATCAGTTTTTGTTTTGAGACAGTGTGTCATGATGTAGCCTATGGCTAGCTTCTAACTCGAGATCCTCCAGCCTCACCCTCTCGAGTGCTGGGATTACAAGCTTTCACCACCACTCTGCTCACTGACGAAATGTCACTGTTTCAAAGTTAGCCCTCACTCAAGACCCTGTGTTAACCCTGGGGTCTAGACCTCGCTGTACACACACACACACACACACACACACACACACACACACACACACACACACACACACACACACACACACACACACACACACACCACCTTGCCTGCGGGGTCTAAGACCTCGCTGTACACACACACACACACACACACACACACACACACACACACACACACACACACACACACACACACACACACACACACGCCACCTTGCCTGCATCTGGCCTGTACCTGAACGCCACCACGCTCAGCAGCCGCCGCTGCGGGACCGATGGAAAGAGGGATGGCAGGCCGGGCGTGACCGGCTCTTACCTTGAGGATGTCCTGCAGCTGTCTTAGCACGGCGTGCACCTCAGCGTTCAGCAACCAGCGGAATTCCTCCTCCTGCGGACAGCGCGGCGTCAAGCCCGTCAGTCCCCGCCGCCCGCCGCCCGCCGCCCGCCGCCCGCCGCCCGCCGCCCGCCGCCCGCCGCCCTCTCCTCACCAGCACTGCCCGTTCCGCTGCGCTCGCAGCCATTGCGGTCGCCATAGTCGCGGCCGCGGCGCCGTCTCTGAGGTCAGTAGCCTGGACCTTGGCCCACCGCGACGGCCCCTCACCTTCTCCCGGGACCGATTGGGAGATTAGGCGCAAGCTCCGCCCCAAGCCGGTTCCGCTTTACTCGACCAGCTGTAGCTCCGGGTCCTGGCTCACCAGGCGGCGGACGGGCCACGCTTCGCCGCCCACCCGCCCTTAACCCGTGTTCCTCAGTAGGGGCGGGGCACTACGGCAACCAACCTAGCTCTATTGCTTACTGATTGGCCAGCAGGGCCGTCCCTCATTGTGCTGTCCCTGTACTGTTCCGCCAGATGGCGCCCGTCCGGCAGGGACGCAGAGGGAGGTCTGAGCTGGGCTGACATCGGAAGGAGGCCTGGGCATGGGCGCCCTGTGGCTCACACTCTAGGTCCCCAAAGCGCTCTGGCATAAATGTCACAGCTGTGGTACCAAGAAATGTTTTATTTTTCTTTTTTCTTGCAGTAGCTTTGTTAATTGCACAAAATCATGTTTTGTTTTTGCCATTTAAACATTATCACACAATCCTATTCCGAAAGACAAATGCTCATTAAAAACAAAGCGAAAATAAAAATTCACAACCTTAATCACCTAGATTTGTCATTTAAAGGAAAAGGGGAGGAGGGGCTTTCTTACAAGCATTTTCACAATGTCACATTTTCTCCTTAAAAGGGAAGGATTTCAAAACAAAAGGTGAAATAGCTTAAACAGAAATAGTCATAAAAAGGAACTTTACAGAATTGTCAACAATATTAAGACAACATTGACTAACCGGTTTCCTTACAGCATATTCCCCACCCCCAACCCCCAGGACCAAGACAGGATGTGTCCAGACAGAAAACAGGCTCAGCATCCCACTGAATGAGCAATTGTGCTGAACCCCACAAGCATTCTTTGCTCCATGCCCATGTCCTGAAATCTTTATCCCAGGTTCTTCCCAGTGGAAGTCAAATTGTGGCTTTGGAAATCCAAACTCATGAGGAGGAAGGCAGACACCTCAGGTGATTCCTCTCATGTGACATTCTAGGCCTCTCTGGTCCCTCTCCAAGGAGAAATGCTAGGGCCTACAGATGACTGACTCCACCTCTGAGGGGCAGCTAGGTTAGCAGAACAAGGCCCAATTCTCTTCCGTCCCAACAAACCCAGGATTTGGAACCATTGATACTGGCAGAAGTGAGGTTCCAGCTCTAAAGCCCAGCCTATGAAGTGCTCATCTATGAAGTGTTTATTATTGATTGGTGTTGGTCAGGCTGGGTCTGGGCCAAAACAGGATGGGACAGAAATACTATCTCCATGGGAGGAAAAGGGAAAGAGGGGCATGCAGGGGACCTGTGTAGAGCAGGCTGAACAGGTGGCCCAGCTAAAGACGACATTAACGGAAAGGAGGAAGGGGCCACCCTCACACTCCACTGCTCCCAGTGCCCTCAAGACCCCTTCCCATAGGCTGGAATGCAAATCCAAACAAAACTTCCTGGGAAAAAGCAAGCTCCAGCCATAGAGCCAGCAGCCAGGGAGTGGGAGCCTGTGGACTCTGCTCCCTCTGAAGAGGTGTCTGTGTGGCCACGCTGGTCTCTCTTCAGTTCACAAAGGTGTCCTGGGAGGTGCTGCGTAATGGTAGTGTCTATAGGAAAATCCTCAGCTGGAGGCCACAGTGCCTCCTTGGGAATCTGCTGGTTCATGATGGCTCAAGGGGCCTCTCCTTCCAGGGGTCCAGTGGGGGCTATGGACCCTCTGCCAGCCCTTCCTGGGAAAGCTGGGAGACGGCTTCCTGTGCTCCCTGCCAACTCTAGTCCCTTGGCCAGAAGGGGGATGAGAGAAGACAAACTTGGAGGAAGAACAGCCAGACAGCAGTTTCTGGGCAGCTTGTATCCTGGGGTGGGTGAGAGAGAGAGAGAAAGAGAGAGGGGGGGGGGGAGAGGGGGAGAGAGAGAGAGAGGGGAGGGAGAGACAGAGAGAGAAAGAGAGAGACAGAGACAGAGAGAGAGGGAGGGAGGGAGAATACACAGCCTCCTGCTCCAGGGCCAATGCCCAGCTCAAGAGCTTCTTCACAGCCACCTGTGGAGATCCTTAAACCCCTGCCCAGGGCCTCAGGGAGGGGAGTGCTGCTGTTTACTGTGCTGATGCAAGTCTCAAAGTCTGTATAAAAGGAAATGGAGACAGGTGACTGGTCCAGAGCTAAGTCCCAGAACCCTGACCCCACATTGGGAAGAGAGGCCAGAGGGAAGAAGGGAGGGGTATTTGGGTGGGCAAGGATTAGTGTATGTAGGCTCGATACACGGCAGACATATCATTGTCAGACTGGTCCAGTGCCTTGGCTCTTTTGTATACCTGGAAAAAAAAGAGGCAGGTGTCAGTCTCTAGCCACAGAGCTATTGTGTGACGACTTGGCCCTGATACTTGGAGGCACTTCCAGATGAGTCTTGCCTGTTGCTTAGCAGGCAGGACTTGCCTGGAGCTTGGGATGTCTGGATCCTGGGTATGAATTCTGGATCTATGTGGGGCAAGTGCCCCAGCATCTGGGGGCTTCTGCAGACCACAGCTTGGTCTGCAGAAGCAATGGTCACAACCCGCATGGCTTTGCTCAGAGGGCTACAAATACTCAAGAGATGTGAAGTGTACAGTGCCATTAGGAGTCATGGTGACAGCCGTCAATGAGAAAATTCTCCAGGATGTTTTATTGTCCCCAGCACCAATGTGCCCTATTGTTCCTGCTGCATGGAATACTTTTTTTCCCGAGACAGGGTTTCTCTGTATTGTTTTGGAGGCTGTCCTGGAACTTGCTCTGTATACCAGGCTGGCCTCGAACTCACAGAGATCTGCCTGCCTCTGCCTCCCGCGTGCTGGAATTAAAGGCGTGCGCCACCAACGCCTGGCCTGGGATACTTTCTTTAACATGGTTGGCACCTCCTAACCAACTTCACAAAGGCTTCTTTGAGCCCCTCATCAACACAGCAGCTGTGACCCTTTGATTTACCCACTACCTGTTACTTTGTTTTATTTAAAATTTTTATTTTATTTTTTTTGGTTTTTACGAGACAAGGTTTCTCTGTATTGTTTTGGAGGCTGTCGGTCCAGCCCAGCCTTGAACTCACAGAGATCCGCCTGCCTCTGCCTCCCGAGTGCTGGGATTAAAGGCGTGCGCCACCACCGCCTGGCTAAAATTTTTATTATTTCACATGTCTGCATGTATGTCTGTGCACCATCTATATGCCTGGTGGTCTTACAGGCCCCCCCCCAAAAAATGGTGTTGGATCCTCTGAAACTAGAGTTACAGATGGTTGTGACTTGCCCAATAGGTGCTGGGAATTGAACCCAGATCCTCTGGAAAAGCAGTCAGTGTTCTTAACTACTGAGCCATCAGCCTTAGTATTTGAGTTTTATTGTTATTTGCAACAGGGCTTTCTTACAAAAATCACATGTTTTTTCCCCCCTTCTCATTATATACATAGCCCTGGCTATCCTGGAACTCACTATGTAGACCAGGCTGACCTTGAATTCAGTGATCTGTCTGCTTCTGCTTCTACAGAGCTGGGATTAAAGATGTATGATACCACATACAGCTTTTTATTTTTTGTGTACACCTTAAGCTTGTTTTGAACCGAAGATACAACTGAAGATGATCTTGAACTCCTGATTTTCCTGCCTCTACTTCCCATGTGCTGAGATTACAGGCAGAGGACACTACATCATGCCTGGTTTATTAATTTCTTTGTTTTTTCAAGAAAGGGGTTCTCTGTGTAACAGTCTTGCTGTAGACCCGGTTGACTCACAGAGCTCTGCCTGCTTTGTTTATTAATTTTTAAAAAAGATTTATTTATTGTGTATACAGTATTCTGTCTGCCATGTATGCTTGCAGGTCAGAAGAGGGCGCCAGATCTCATTACAGATGGTTGTGAACCACCATGTGGTTGCTGGGACTTGAACTCAAGACCTCTGGAAGAGCAGCCAGTGCTCTTAACCTCTGCACTGACTCTCCAGCCCGTTTATTAAAAAAAAATTTTTTTTTGGTTTTTCGAGACAGGGTTTCTCTGTATTGTTTTGGAGGCTGTCCTGGAACTCGCTTGGTAGACCAGGCTGGCCTTGAACTCACAGAGATCCGCCTGCCTCTGTCTCCCAAGTGCTGGGATTAAAGGCGTGTGCCACCAATGCCCAGCTGATAAGAAACTCTTAGTCTTACAGTTGAAAAGGAAAAATGCCAGAGAAACCTAATTTTTAACAAAAACCAGAAAGATGGAAACAGCTATCTAGAGGAACTAGTTAGAAACTATGGTTAGGGACAAGTATGTGGTAAAGTAAACAAGGTGGTTGGATTTTTGTTTTTTTTTTCAAATTGGCACAAGGTGAATTCTGAGGTCCTTAAGGATATCCATTGAATACTGACAACCAACACTGCAGAAAAGCAAAGTACCATAAAAAAGCCAAGATATGAATGTTAATGAGATCCTACCACACAAATAACCTTAGAGAAGATGAGCAAGAAGGAACAGACGAAGAGAGGGATTGACAGAAACAAAAGTGAAAAGGACAGCCCCAAATCCCAATTGCTCTTCAATATAGGGGCAGCATGCTAATGGAGGCACTGGCCTTGGAACCTGCACTCAGGGTCTTGTGCAGTGCAGACCCTGAACTTACATGATTCAGGGGTTTCACAGTCTACATTCCAGTGTGAAATGAACCAAAATTATGCAGCCAGAGCAGAAACAACCTGGAACCACCAAGAAGCTCTCCCCACAAGCCTACAAAGAACCCTTCCTAACCACATCTAAGATGAATTTTATAAAGAAGCTGCAAATACAAAAGGAATTCCCTGCCGAGGCTCATGGTTAGAAGTTTAATGGGATGTAGAGATGGCTCAGTGGTGAAGAGCACTTGCTGTTCTCTCCTGTAGAGGGCCCTGCTTTAGTTGCATAACAACTGCCTCTATCTCCAGGGGATCCAGCATCTTTTGTCAGTGTGGTCCCAGCACTCCTGTGCACACATAATTAAAAATAAATACTTTTTAAAAAAGCATTTTAAAACAGAAATTAAATGGAAACTAAAATTCCAGCTACTTAGGAGACTGATGGGAGAGAATGTGAGCCTCAGCATAAAGAAGCAGCCAGGACAACAAGGACTCCTTTTCCAAAAGAAACTTCTCAAAAGTCATCATGTGATATAACATATTACATTATATGAAATTATGTGAATGGACAAAACTGTAATTGCTAAGCAGACACTGAAAATGGACAAAAATGCAAGCCCCAACCATAGGCCATGTAAACATAACATGATTCAAACAGGTATGCTGAAATACACCTGTAATCCTAGCACTATAGACACTGAGGAGTGTGAATCAGAGGCTAGTCTGGTCTACCTAATGGGAGAGCTAATGAGAGCCAGAGGTATAAAATGAAATCCTGTATGAGAAGGGTAGAATTAAAGGACAGTAACAGAAATCCCATAGTCACAGCTGAAACATGTGAACAGTCAACCACGTTGACTGAACAACACAAACCAGTCACTGCACAAACTCACATCTGTTTTCCTTTTTCTTTTTTGGTAGCATCAGGTATTGAATCCAGGGTCTTATGCATGTTAGGCAATTACTCTACCAAGAAATGTTATCTTTAGTCCCTCCTGTTTTGTTTCTTTTTTTACCCGAGACACGGTTTCTCTGTGTAACAACCCTCACGGTTTCTCTGTGTAACAACCCTGGTTGGAACTGGCTCTGTAGACCAGACTGACCTCAAACTCAGAGATCCACCTGCCTCTGCCTCCTGAGTGCTGGGATTAAAGGCGTGTGCCACCACCACCTGGCTTCAGTTCCTTCTTTTTAAAACTTATTTCTGAGACTGACTCTTGTAAGTGTGGGCTGGCCTCCAACCTTCTGCTTCAGCTTCTTGAGTAGTCAAGGATATAGGTATGTTCTGCCAAACCTGGCTAGACAAACTAGAAAAATCCAGAGCAAAGAAAACATGATGAAGGAAATAGTAACAATAAGTTGTTGTGGTTCAAAAGGAAATGTACAGCTCTCATGCTCATGTCATAGGTAGGCCTAGAACTGTTGCCTAGGGTTCCTCTGTCAGGACTAGACAAAGAATTCAGATCCTAATTTAAAGACAGAAATATTGAATTCTACACACAATGTTCTTTTCCTCTGTTGGCTCAGTGTAGTGAGAATAAAATATAAAAATTTAGATAAAGACATGGTGGTGGCACATGTCTTTGATCCTAGAACTCAGAGGCAGGCAGATCTTTTGAGTACAAGGACAGCCTGGTCTACAGAGCGAGTTCTAGACAGCCAGAACTACACGGAGAAGCCCTGTCTGGAAAAACCAAAAACTATAAAAAACCAACCTCCAACTAACCAAAAAACTTGAGAGTCAGGTGTGGGCTTACACATCTGTAACCCTAACACTCATGAGGCTGAGCAGCAGGAGGGTCTACAAGATCCTGTTCCATAAAATGGGAAGAAAAGCTAAGCAAGCAGGACAGAAATAACAACTAAAGGCAAGGATCTAGGCCCTGGATCACTTGATGTCAAGTTACCTCATTGGCTGCAGCTGCCATGGGCGTGGGGTGGTTGACTGCATCACCCAGTGCAATAGCCAGGCGGAGATCCTTCTGAATGTATTTCAGGTAGAAGTCAGGTTTAAAGTTCCCTTGTAGGATATCTGAGGGGGAAAGCCATTCATCAGAAGTCTAAAGACTTACATGAAAATTGCCTTGGAGTATCAGGCTCACCTCCAGCATTTCAAAAGCATACAGCCCTGTTCCTCCCCATATCCTAAAGACTGGGGACTCCAGTTTGGGGCCTCAAAAACCATTCACTGTATCTTTGGGCCTCCTCTGACTAGGCCAAGGACTGACTGGAGAGGGGGCTCTTTCAACACAACGAACCATGAGAGGACTCTCTCTCCTGGATGGTCTGGTCCAGCTGCTCAGTTCTAAAAAAAAAAAAAAATGCAAGGAGAGAAGCCAAAGGTGACTTACTTTGGCACTTCTGGTCCAGGAAGATACTAGCCAACTGTCCCTGATTGAGGATGTCCAAGAGTGTTTGCTGTGACTGGCCTGTCACCTGAGCCAGCGTCAGACCCTCAGCGATGGTAGCCATGAAGCTCCCTTGGACCATGTTCACAATCAGCATCATCTTGGCTGCATTGCCAACTTCACCTGCAGGGTAAAGGTTATTTTTCAAGAATCCTATAGGCAGGTCATCCTTATCTGCCCTCATCCATGCATCCTGAAAACCTCTTTCATCTGTCCTGGACAAGACAGGTTCCTTTTCCATCCAGGTACTAATTGTGCCTGACAAAAGAAGCCTTCTTCCAGGGAGCCTGGTGGGAAGGCCATGTGGGACAGACACTGTCACCAGTGTGTTCCCCTGCCCCATGTCTTCAGGTCCAACATGTCCAGACAGGCAGGCAGATATATTACCTAAAAAGAAGGACGTCTTCCCCATTGCCTGGAAGCAGCTGCTGCAGTCCTCATATAAGCCCCTGTCTCCGGCTGCTAAAATTACCAACATCCCGTCATTGGACAGTTGCTGATTCCCTGAGACTGGGGCTTCCAGAAAGCGCCCTCCTCTGGATACAATCACCTGTAAGGAAAGTCACAACTTCTGATGGGTCTTGCTTCTCCAAATATGGAGGAAGGAACACAGGGGCCTCATTATAGGGTATGTTAGCATGTGATTATCTACACTAAAGTTCTAAAGCCTACCACAACTATAGTGGGTCCTTTAACCAGAAGTGAGTCACAGAAAGGAATAAGGGAGCTACGGTCTGCATCTTGATTCCCAGCATTCTGGTTCTCAGAGACCAAGGGGAAAACATGATCATACAGATTCCTTGGTTGAATTCTGCCCACTGTACCCTGCCCATCACTGAACTCAGCCACCCTCAGAACACAGTGGGTCCAGAAGATTGGGAGGAGGACACTATGCTAGACTCAACTGTAGATAGTTGCTTAAGCCAAAAAGGCCACACTGGCAATCTGGAGGCTTCTCACTGCAGAAGGGCTGATAGCATGGGGCCTCCTGTCTACTAGCCTGCAGTGACCTTCCATGGCAGTTCCAACCAGCTGAGGCTCTGAAGGGGGACAGTCAAGAGGCTAGTCCCAAGGCTCCCGACGTCCGCTCTGGCTTTGGCTCTAGTGTAACCAAACTGCCCGTACTTGGGTGTGGTCAGCCTGGGTCTTGGGCTCCCACTGAAAAGATGATCCAGAGCCAGCCTAGATAAGGCTGCTACCTGGGCCAGCTCGGTGACAGTATCCGCATCCACCGTTGACATGTCCACATAGCACTTCCCAGGGCGGATCCCTTGCAGCACACCGCTGGGGCCCAGCACCAGCTGTAGGGACACAATGGAGAAGCAACAGCCCAGGCTTGCAGTTAAGTGCTCAGAAGTTCCTGCAGAACACAGTCTGTTGTTTTTTGGGGGCTCACTTCCTGATCAGAAGTTAACTATTAAAAATGAAAAGGAAAGAGCCACTTAATATGTATGGGAAAGAAAAGTAATTTCAGGCAGAGGTAGAGGGATTTCTGTGAGTTCCAAGTCAGCCTTGTCTCCTACATAGTAAGTTCCAAAATAGTGAGGGCTACATAGTGAGATTTTGTTTAAAAAAAAAAAAAAAGTCATTCCAGAATGTCCCCCTTTACCTTTGCATTCTCTTCCAATAGTTCAAAAGACAGAATATAATTACTTATTATGAGGGCTTCTCTGGACCCAATCACTCACAGTTAATGGGATCACTTTGTAACACATGCAAATTCAGAATAATTAAAACAGGAGTTGGCACACTCAGCCACAAACAATCCAACTCAATAGAATACCTGGAGCTAGTTTAGAAAAATGTTTTAGCAGACTTTAAGGACCCTAGAAGTTTTTCATTAACCTTGACAAAATCTTTCCCAATAGGAGATGGCCCCCAGATGTGATATTCCCCCACATGCAAACACTCACTCAGTGTGCAGGGGAGAAGGGGAGGAGGCCAGCCAGCTCTCTTGGCTACGACCTGAGGTGTAGAGGGAAGGGGGATCCTTACGTCCTTGGCTGCCTTTGGATCCGACACACAGGCGAAAGTGATGTCACAAGTTGAAACAACTTCAGCGGGGGTTCTTCCTAGGCGGGCCCCCTCCTGGATGAACAAATCACACTGCAAAAGTCACAGATCCTAACGTGAGCTGCATGCAATGCACAACAAACATGCTGGACAGGCCAGAGATGTGTGGACCCCTGGCTGGTCTCCCAGGCTGAGGCCCCGGGACACTGGAGCTGGAGGTCTGACCTCTTAAGTATAAGAGTGCAGAGACTTTACAGACTATCCTTTGTAGATAGATGTGGTATCTAGAATGATACACTGCTTCACAAACACAATGCCAATGACTGTTGAAGGCTGCCAGTTTGAAGAGCAGGATTTGAACAGTGCCTATGTCCAGCTCCTCTGTGCTGGTACAGCTGTGACAAAACCAGCCTAGTGACCCAAGCCACTAGCACACACAGAGGAGCGGGCCTGGGCTGTAAGGTCCCTTTCTTCTGACCACCATTCACTCCTGGGCTGTTCCAAGTCCTGCAGCCAGGTTAAGACTCATGAAGGATCTTGAAGACTTAGCATCTTTATGTCTAAAACTAAAATCATTCAGAATACCCTTTAAATCAGAACACTGGTATTTCAGTGAACATTTCCCCCATAAGATAAGAGAAGGCTGGGCAGAAGTGGTGCCTGCCTTTAACCTCAGCACTGAGGAGGCAGAGGCAGGCAAATCTCTGAACTTGAGGCAGGCTTCAGCTATCCAGGATAGGCAGGGCCATGCAGAAAAACACTGTCTCAAAAAACCAAAACAAGGTATTGAAAGATATAATCAGAATAACTTGGGCACATGATTTTGTAAGCAGGTTTTCTCTTAAAAAGAAAAAAAAACTTTAAAAAAAGTTTATTTTTATGTATGTTTTGCCTGCATGTATATACAGGCATCACATGTGTGCTTGGTGCCTTTGATGCTCAGCTGGAGGTGCTGGATTCCCTGAATCTGGAGTTATGGGTGTTTGTAAGCCACCACTGTGGGTTCTGGAAATGAAACTGCATATCCTCTGAAAGACTAAACAGTGTTCTTAACTGCTGAGCCATCTCTCCAGGACCCCTAAAATGCTTTTTTTTTAAAATTGCATTAATTTTATTTGTATGCATATATGTACACATGTGAAGGTCATTGTTCTCCTTCCACTACAAGGGTTCTGGGGACTGATGCAGGTTGTCAGTCTTGGCAGCAAGCACCTTTACTCACTGAACACAAGGAACCATATTTGTCTTTTCTTATACTGCCACAACTACTTGGTTGGTGGACATTCAAAACTGTCTAATTTTTATTTTGGAAATTACCCAATAACTACTGATCTAGAACTGTAGAGATGGCTCAGCAATTAAAAGCACTTATTATTTTTCCAAAGGACTTGGGTTTTATTCCCAGTACCCACAGAGCAGCTCACAACCTTCTGTAACTCCAGTTCCAGGAGATCCAACACTCTCTTCTGATTTCCAAGGGCATCAGGCTTGCATATAGTATCTATACACATATACAGGCAAAACCTTCATACACATAAAATAAATATAAAGTAAATTTAAGGCCAGATGTAGTGGTGTACACCATTAATCCTAGCACTTGGGAGGCAGAAGGTGGATCTCTGGGAGTTTAAGGTCAATCTTCAACTCACAAACTGAGTTCCAGGCAAAGCCTGAGTTATATAGTGAGACCCTGTCTAAAAAACAGCACTTAAAACAACAACAACAACAACAACAAAAAACCCTGCTTATCTTTTTCTTTTTAAAAAGATTTATTCATGTATTTTATGTATAAGTGCCCTGTCCTCATGCAAATCAGAAAAGGGAATCCGATTCTATTACAGATGGCTGTGAGCCATTATGAGGGTGCTGGGAATTGAACTCAGAGCAGTCAGGTGCTCTTAACCACTGAGCCATCTCTCCAGCCCCCTTATGTTTTCCTTTAAGAGAATTTTGATTGTTTATAGATAGTCTTTGCAGATTACCTGGAGATAGTTCTCTGATCAGTCTTTGCTGCTCCTCCCTACCTTGTAATGAGCAGTCTTTGTTGGAGGCAAGTGCTGTCTAGTCTACTTGGTGGCTTAGAGTTCTATGGTAGCCATCAGGGACTGAAGCTTTAGGTTTTGTTTTCAGGCTAGGAGTTCTCACTGAGTGTCCAATTTTAAAAATTATTTATATATGTTTATGTTTACAGATGCACATATATGTAGACTCATGTGCACATAAACTTAGGAGGCCAGAGAACAACATCCAGTGTCTTTCTAAACTGGCCTCAATTTTAATTAAAAATTGTAAAGGCCCAGCTTTTTTTTTTTTGGTTTTACGAGACAGGGTTTCTCTGTTATTGTTTTTGGAGGCTGTTGGTCCAGCCTGGCCTTGAACTCACAGAGATCCGCCTGCCTCTGCCTCCCGAGTGCTGGGATTAAAGGCGTGCACCACCACCACCGCCCGGCTAAGGCCCAGCTTTTATGTGGCTATTAGGGGGTTTGAACTAAGGACCTCAGTGAAAAGCAACTCAATCATATTTTAGAGAGAAAACCGGTCTACTTACTGTATTTACTGCAAAGAACAGTAAAAGGAGAACCACTGGTCCCCTCCCCTTTTATTTATATAGATGAATGTTTGCCTGAATATATGTCACATGTGCACCTGGGGGCTTCAAAGGCCAGAAGAAGGTATCAGACCCACCACAATAGCACTGAGAACTGAACCCTGGTCCTCTGTAAGTACTATTAACTGTTGAGACATTTTTTCTTTCTCTTTTTAATTTTATGTGCATTGGTATTCTGCCATGGGTTGTTGGGTCCCCTGGAACTGAAATTATAGACTGCTGTGGGCTGCCATGTGGATGCTGGGGAACTGAACCCAGGACCTCTGGAAGAGCAGTCAGTGCTCTTAACCACTGAGCCTTCTCTCCAGCCCCTTGAGCCATTTCTTTAGTCCACCACTTACCCTTAAGGTATTTTTTTTTTTTGGGCCAGGCAGTAGTGGTGGCGCATGCCTTTAATCCCAAGGAAAGAAGGAAGGAAAGAAGGAAGGAAGGAAAAGAAATTTTGATAGTGTTTAATTCTGCAGCTGAAGTTAGCCCAGGCTGGTTTTGAACTCATGGTGAACCTTCTGCCTATGCATGAGCCATTATAACTCAATTTTATTCCCCCACCCACAAGACAGGGTTTCTGTGTAACAGCTCTGGCAGTCCTGGAACTAGCTATGTAGAACAGGCTGACCTCAAACTCACAGAGATCTGTCTGCCTCTGCCTCCCAAGAGCTGGAATTAAAGGCTTGCACCATCCCTACCCCATTTACTTTTTTTTCTGGAAATTAAAACCATGTTTCCTATTTATTATCTCAGAAGCACCAGCTATCATTTTGGTACTGGAGTCTCATTGTGTTGTGCAATCAGTCTGGCCTAGGAAATCTGGCCTCAAGAGATCCTCTTGCCTTAGCCTCCTGAGCACCTGTGGCTCTTTACCTGGCCAAAGAACCATTCAATTTTTTTCTTGCTTTTATATTTATTTACTTAGTGATGTGTATATATGAACATGTGGGTCAGTATAGTGATATATTATTTATGATTTATTAAAGCTTGACTGAAGATTCAGAAAAGCAAAGTCAGCCACAAGCCTTAGAAGCCAGGAGGTGGTGGTACACCTTTAATCCTAGGACTCAGTATTAAGAGATAGACAGATCTGTGAGTCCAAGGTCACCAAGATCTATAGAAGAGTGGATCAGTTTAAAAGAGAATTATAGCTCACACCTTTAATCCCAACATTAGAGAAATATATAAGACAGAAGCAAGGTCTCAGAGAGGCATTCATTCTCCAGACACACTGAAGATAGGAGCATTCATTCTCCAGTCATGCTGAGGAGATGTTACAGTCTGAGGCTTGGTGAGAGCTCATGGAGACAGGATCAGCCCTTTCAACCCAAGTTTGAGGTGAGAGCTAGTGACCAGTTGTTTTGTTTTTCTGATATTCAGCTTGAAGTTTGAAACCCAATATCAGCCTCTGGGTCATTTATTGTTTCATGTTACAGGTCAGAGGTCAGGAATCCCTCCTTTTACAATATGAGTCCTGGTGATCAAATTTAGGACTCAGGTGGGTAGACTTGGTGGCAAGCATTTTTTTTTTTTTTTTACCTAGTGAGCCATCTCCCCAGTCCCAGAAGACCTTTTCTTTTTTTCGAGACAGCAGTTCTGTGTGTAGCTCTGGAATCTGTCCTGAAACTAGCTGTGTAGACCAGGCTGGCCTTGAACTCACAGAGATCTGCCTGCCTCGGCCTCCCAAGAGCTGGGATTAAAGGTGTGCCCTTCCACTGCCTAACAACCTTTTTTTAAGTGTGTGTGTGTCAGCATCTCACTATGTACCCCTGGTTGGCCTGTAACTTGCTATGTATATATAGACCAGGTTGGTCTTTCTCAGACTCATAGAGAACTCAATGTTTCTGCCTCCCAAGTGCTGGGATTGAAAGCAAGAACCATCATGCCCAGCCAAAAGACCATTTTTATCAACAGTCTTAAAGGAAAATTATTACAGGCTTTTCATAGCATTCTCTTGCCAGGTTCTGTGCTAAGTACTTTCAAGTGGAGTACTGTCCATTTCTGCCCTAAAAAACAGGTGCTCTCACTCTGCTTCTCACACAGGGGGAAACAAGCAGAGAGTATTGCCACGTAAGGCAACAGCACTTCTGTGATTTGAATTTGGGCCTGCCTGACTTAATTCTTCCATGCTTCACTCTCTTGTCCATGTTTTGAACCAAGAAGATGGGCAGCCAGAGGCGCTTCTATTAAAGGGAAACATTCCAGTTACCACACATGCCCAGACACCGTGCTTTCCCTCACTTGCAACAATTGCAGTCCTGAGAATGCTGGAGTCACAAAGACTACAGTGGAGCTTTAGGATCTTACCCGGGTTAGTTTCCCATGGCATCTACCCAATGCTCAACACCTGTTTCCAGGTTCCCCACAAAACCCAATAGTTTTTCTGTTATTGAAAGGCACCTGATCCAGTAAAAACCAATTTTGGGAGTGGAGGTACTGGGGAAGAGAACCAGGGCCTTGCTCTAGCAACGACCTACACTCCAGACGCTAAAATATTTTGTTTTGTTTTGAGACAAGGTCTCACTGTGTAGCCTTGTCTGGACTGGAACTTATATTGTAGACCAGACTGGCCTTTAACCCCAGATCTTCTGCCTCTGCTGGGATCAAAGGCATATATCACCACACCCAGCCCCTAAGATAATTTTGTTAATTATCATTTTTGCTAATATTTTATCATCATTTAGCGCCATTGTCTCCTTTAGTGATCAGCTCTCACTTTAGCCCTGTAGCTATTAATCATTCACAGGGGTAAAGCATACCACATGTCTCAAAAGGGAACACCTTTCTAGTTTCTGTTTCTTCATTCCAGGCAAGAACAATGCTCTCTTCTCAGAACTGCAGCATTCCTTGCTGCTCACCCTGCTCAGAAAGGGCCACATCATAGGTATGGTGTGGTGGTTACAAAGGATGAAGTTAGTCTGCCTACATGGTCCATGTGATAGGGCACCCTTCATTTTATAGCAATGGATATTTCTGTTACTACTGTTATTTGTATTTTTTAAAAAAGGATTTTATTTTTTATATACGTGTACATGTGTGTACAGACACAAGAGGGCAGGTGTTCAGAAACCAGAAGAGGACACAGGCTCTACTGGAGCTGGAGTTACAGGTGGTTGAAAGCCACCTGATGTATATGCTAGGAACTGAACTCTAGACCTCTGGAAGAGTAGTACACAACACACACTCTTGTTGAGCTATCTTTCCAGCTTGTTTTTTTTTTTTTTTGGAAACAAAGTTTCTCATAATTTACACTGTAGACCAAGCTAGCCTTGAACCCAGAGATATGCCTGCCTCTGCCTCCTAAGTGCTGAATGCTGGGATTAAAGACATGTGCTACCATGCCTGGCTTCTTGTTTGTATTTTTGAGTGTCTGGGACTTCCTATATAACCTAGGCAGACCTAGAATATAAGGCAATCCTCAAGCCTCAATCTTCTAGGTGCTAGAATTACAGACATGTGCCATCATGTGTAGTATACCTTGAATAGTTTTAAATACTTAAATTTTTTATAACAACATCCTATATATCCTTCTGCCTGGACTAAGCTTAGCTCATTTTTCCCTAGGTGCAGAACACTGAGTAGAAACACTGAATAACTAACTACCCTCAGTTACTCCACCTTCCAAGTGACAAACCTCACCCTTAATACTTACTTTCTCTGCAGTCCGGTTCCAGACAGTCACTGTGTGACCCATTTTTAGCAAGTTGGAGACGATGCCACTTCCCATTAAGCCAAGGCCCAAAAATCCTATCCTGAAAGAGACAAAGACTGATTGGTGCAGACAAAGGCATGTCCATCCTGCAGCACAATTAACAATTCTTTTATGACAGTAGGCATCAAATCCAGGGGGGGGGGGGGGGGGTTCATGATATACAGCCTTGGTCCAGCAACTGTACCTCTTTCTTTTTCTTCTGGATGGTCAGTAAGGGTCCCTAAAAGCATATGGCCATGTCTAAATCTTTGACCACCAGAGACCAAAGCATGACTTCCATGGCCTATGGCAAGTCTTCCAATTGCAGGCCCCCCTTGCTTCTGACAGCATCCGAGTTTCTAATTCTACTCCATTGACAAAGCACAGAGTTGTCTTCAGTTCCTGAACAGCTTCCTGATCAGCAACCCCTTGCACTAGGCCTAAATCCACACAGTGTGTCCCAAATCCACAAACCAGTCAGTGTTGATAGCCAGGCAACCTCCACAATGCAGGAGGTACTAATAGTATGCACCATCTCTCCCTGACATCTGTTCTCCCAGGCTCTCACTCTTGACCTCTCTACCTACATCCTCCAAAGCATTGCTACCAACAACGCTTTCTTGATCTATCACACTCTCTGTGACTAAAGTGCATATGGCAAATTTTGCCTACCTTTAAGTTCCTCTACTTACTCCTTCCCGCTACAGAGAACTGAGTGGGACTGCTTGTTACTACTACTATCTTTATGTACGTGTACAGAGATCTTCATCTTGTCTAAATGTCTTTTCTGGTTCTTGTACTTGTGAGTATGTAAAAGTCAGAAGATAACCTTGAGTGTCATTCCTCAGACACAAGCAACTTTTTGGGGGGCCAGGTTCTCATTGGCCTGAAACTTGCTAAGCAGGCAAAGCTTGCTGGCCAGTGAGCCCCAGTGACCTACCTGTTTGTCTCCTTAGCACTAAGATTGGAGGTATGTACCACCATGTCTGGCTTTTTCATGTGGGTACTGGGGACAGAATTTAGGTCCTGGATTATGTGGCAGGAGGTTTACCAACTGAGCCATCTCCCCAGACTTTTTTTTTTTTTTTTAATTTTTAATCGAGACAGGGTCTCACTTGGTAGCTCAGTCTGGCCAGATATGTTGCTCAGTAACCTCAATTTAGAGCAATATCCCTGTGTAAGCCTCCTGAGTGCTGGAATCCAGGATTAACCACTATACCCAGCTGATTTTTATATACCTTTATTTCTTCTTGCCTGGTACTATAGTTAAATGCCTTCCTTTTTTCAGAAATTTCACTATTTTCTTCTTTTCAATTTGCTTTTTTTCTTAGCTCTCAACATTCTCCCCTACAAAGGCTCTATGAAGCCTCCCCATACTTTTTTATTTTTCTGGAATCTCGCTATCAGGCACAACTAGAAAATGACTACTTGGAGGCTTCCCTTACTCTAGCAGGAATACCAGTATTCACCCCTCCGTCCCAGAACATACATTATGTCAATCAAAGCCACCACCTTTCTCAACAAAACAAGGATCTCTGACCACCAGGTTCTATGCTGAGACTTTTGCCATTCATAGCTCTCTTGTGTAGTACAATTTCCCCCATGCAGCCTATTAAGACAGGGGAATTTTCTTTCCTTTTGTAATTCAGAAAACTCAAAAAATCTATGAACAAAGGATTTCCAACATAACAAGTAACAGTCCAACAGTCTGTCAGTGTGGATTAATGTGTATCAGTTGCTTTGTGTGACTGACTCCAAACTCATATTAAGAAAGAGATGCCTTGCCAGGAGGTGGTGGTGCATGCCTTTAGTTCTAGCACTTGGGAGGCAGAGGCAGGTGGATCTCTGTGAGTTTGAGGTTAGTCTGGTCTACAGAGTGAGTGCCAGGACAGCCAGGGATACAGAGAAACCCTGTCTTGAAAAATAGAAAAACAAAACAACTAGAAAGAGAGTTGTCTTCAGAGGCAGTCAAGGTCTTGGGTGAGAATAGGAGGACTCAAGTTATTAGCCCTGTGCTGGTCTTGTTTTTGAAATGAATACAATCCTTACTAAAGAACACCTACCTACCTTCTATGCCTGACCCTCACCTTTTAGTTTTGAGACATGGTTGTGCTAAGCAGCCCATGTTGGCCTAGAACTCCTGATCCTTCTCTGCCCCAAGCCTCCCAAGTGTGAGGTTGCAAGTGTGCATCACCACCTTTGGGCTCTGTCTCCCCAACCTTTGATTAGTTTCTAACAAGCTTGTATCTTCTGCACACTGCAGAGGGGAGTTCAAGAAGAACCTGTATAACTAGGGATTTCAATAGTTTGAACTGCCAAAAGATATACCTAGATTAGTCTGTGAGAGAACTATGTGGAAGGTACAAATTCATACTTGTTATATCACTCACAACACACTTCCTTAGTAATGAAACCATTTCCACCAAATGACTGTAGGCTCACAGGCTCAGTTAAAGCAGCAATGAAGACAAGTCTCTGGAAGGTTTGGGGCCCATTGTGCTGGCAAGGTGGGAAGCAGCTGGCAGGGGCATGGGAAGGACTGGGAGGTGACACAGGGAGAAATGAGTAAATCGAGACAAAGGGCTTTAGTACAAAAACCTGCATGCCTCTCACCATGGCTAATTTTGGAGCAAAGCAAATTTATATTCTGAGCCAAATTTCCAAGAGTGGCTCCAGACTAGCAGTGGCAGTAAGGGCAGTTTTGCTACTTGCAAGGAAATGAGTTTCTTTTTCCTTTTTTTGAGACAGGGTCTCTCTGTGTAGTTCTGGCTGCCCTGGAACTCGCTCCTTGTAGAAGAGGCTAGCCCTGAACACACAGAGATCTGCCTGCCTTTGCCTCCCAAGTACTGGGATTAAAGGCGTGTGCCACCACCACCCAGGTGGAAATGAATTCTTGGGCTGCACCCTAGACATACTCTATCAATTGAGAAGCCCTAACCAGGATGGGGGCCTGAGATAGTGCTTTTCAAGACATCTTTTGGAAGGCTCAGAGAACTTCTTAAGTAGCTCAGACTCACTGACAATTAGGAACCCAAGACCTGAGCCTATTCCCAAGGGAGGAACCCATGGGAGGTGGGGTTGGGAATAACAACTTCCTCTGATAAGTGAAACTGTTGTAAAATTATTATCAGGCTTGGACACAGCCCTTCAGGGTTCCCTTGATGCCACTTCCCCAGCTCTCACAGAACCCAGAGCCTCCAGGAGGCCTCATCATCCAAGGTCTTACTTTTTGTCTGTGGGTGTGATGCTGCCATTCACGGCTGTGCTGTCTGCTGCCTGGATAGAGGTGGAACCAGTTTCCTAGGGATAGGGAGCATAATAATCATCTAGCAGTCTGACCACAGTGAAACCACAGGTGAAATAAAAATTCAAAGGCAGGGAGCCTACATACCTCTTCACATATTTTCAACTTCTTTGTGATCGCCTGGTAACAGACAGCTGGCTAATAAAGAGGGAGAAAACAGATAACTTATTAAGTGCAATAGTTCTACATGGTAATTTCCCTAAATGGTTAGGCCTAAAGAGAGACAATGACACAGGGTATTTATTTGTCGTATAATTTTAACAAATTCAGGGGACAACACTCATTACCTCAATACTCCACATAGTTCTTTGAAGGTCTGTCTAACCTTCAGGTGTCAACTTATGTGCCTCACTATGGAGCTGGTCAGTAAAAGCTGGGCTGGAAATCAAATCTGCCCACCTCCAAAGCCATTCATTGTTATAGGATCTTTGCAAAGTTTGGCCCAACCCCCAGCATCACAAACTTTAGTAAAGTTTCCTGCTATAGCCACAGGTCTGGGAAGTTATTCTGACCACAGAGCCACAGGATGTAGCACCATGCAGCATGGAGACAGCCTTCATGTCTAGCTCCTCCTGCCTGAGACTCTGAAGGCAACTGCTGATATCTTGGCAATGTTAAGTGGCTGAGTTTTAAAAGCTTTTTAATTTCACTGGCACCTAATTTTCTCATGGGCCTACACTGTCACTTAGCTTGTTGCTATGGCATTCATAAACAAGTGAGGACTCACCTTCTCTGTTTGGCTCAGCAGAAAATGATGGAAATGAGGATCTGCATCTTTGACTGGCTGAAAGCAGAAGACAAGGAAATCAAATGAGCTGCCCTCTACGAAAGTTATTTCCTCTTGTGTAGAAAAGGACACCCTCCTGCTGCATGGTTTCTTCAACAGTCTCCTTCAAAGCTGTTGGCAAACCTCTACTCTTTCACTAATTAATTAATTAATGTTTTTCAAGACATGGTTTCTCTGTGCAGATTTATTTGTTTATTTATGTTTTTTCAAGACATGGTTTCTCTGTGTAGCTTTATAGATCAGGCTGGCCTCAAACTCAGGAGATCCACCTGCCTATACCTCTGCCTCTTTATTGGTATTAAAGGTGTGAGCCATTCCCTTACCCCAGCCATCTCTTTTTATTTCCTGTACTAATGATTGAATCCAGGGGCCTTGTACATGCCAGGCAAGTGTTCTACCTCCAAGCCCTCTTGTCACAGTTTTTTTTTTTTTAAAAAACACTCTCACTTAGATTCACCCATGCCTTCAGAATGCTGTCTCTTCACTTTTTGTTTTGAGATAGTATCTAAGTTACTCAGGCTGGCACTTCAATTCTCTTGGTTACTCAGGCAGGCTATGAACCTGTGATCCTCCTGTTTTAGCCTCTGTTAGATTTGCCTTTCACAAACAACTGCCATTCTAGTTAAGAGAAAATGGGCTCAAGTACAAAAAAGGCAGATGTTTCTGCAGGTTAAGATCTATCCCTCTAGTAACCTCTGTGGAAAAATATTACAAAACTCTGCTGTATTCTAGTACTAAGCATTCACTAGGCATGCAGTTGTTCTGGCTACATATGCCACAGCAATTCCAGGACTTCTAGGATCAATTCTGATTACATTGGTCAGGACCATAGATATCCCAACTGTTCACAACTATGCCTGTACAAGGTGGAGGCACAGTGAAGCCAGTATGACTCCGGCTACTAAACATCAGGAACTGCATTAGCCGAGTTCGGTGGCCATGTTTCTGTAACCTTAGTACCTTACCTGGTATCTAGTGTGAGGCTGGCATGGACTACCTAGGGAGACCCTGTCACAAAATAACTTCTACCTCAACCCTCCCCAGAAAAACTACCTCCTCATAGGTGGTAGTGGTGGGGTAACTGAGGGAAAAAAAAGTATTTATATTTATGGATGAGAGGGTATTTACATTAAATACAAGAGCAATCCTAGCCTAAACAATAAGAATGATAATCCCACATATGATGTTGAACAGGCGAACTTCCTGGAACCTCAAACCTAAAACATTGAGTACCCCTTGGATAGACTTCCGTACTGCTTTCTAATAAAACAAAACCAAACAACCAGAAAAGGGGGAAAAGGGAAAGAGGGCCACATAGCAAAGTCAGAAAATCTGCTGTGTGCTTGTTCTGACATTGTGGCCAGTCCTACCTCGCTTGCAGTTGGCTGCCATTTAAATGCAGCCATTGGTCCGGCCATCATCCCCTTTACAGTGCTAGACTCCGGGATGGTGAGGTCCTACAGGAGAAAACCAGAGAGAGCATTAGGACACTTTGTTTCCCTTTTAGCTACTCATCCCTGAACTAAACTGGCAAGTGCCTTGGTCTAAATGTAAGTTCAACCCAATTCCCTTGGCAAAGCTCTAAGTGGGAGAAGAAAGGCAACTGCTTCCTGTCAACACAGTGAGCCTTCTTCAGTCCTGTTATCACAAAACCCACACATGCACTTGTGTCACAAGAATGAAGGTTAATTATGAAGCTACCCGAAAGTTTCAAGGACATTCTTTATGGAGAGTAAAATCACTAAGAAAATAGTGGCTTTGGAGGGAATTTACCTTGTCTTAAAAAAACAAAAACAACCGCCTGGTACTGCTGAGGAGACCTGCCCAGAATTGGAAGTGATGACGAATGCAAGAATACATTTGGGGTGGTCTCAAATGAGCAGCTCTTTGTGTGCATGGCCTGTGCCCCATTCCCTTGGACAAAGTTGGTCTGGCCCCTCCTAGCACTATGATAACACCTCAGCCCTCACCCCCCTTGGTAGGACACCAGGGTGAATGTCCATGTGTCCACAGTATTTCACAGTTAACCGAGTTTCCTTCTCACCCGTCCCACAGCTGCTTGCCCCAGTTCTACTTTCCTGGAGCCAGGCCTCTTCCTCTACTACTTTGACTCCCCCTTTACTCAAAGGGCAGTGACCACTGCTTTGCCACTATAAAGTCACCCATCCCCCTTGTCACTCACACTACACTGGCTGTAATACCATCATCACTGTCAGCAAGCAGCTGAAAACTGAATCTCCTGCTCCATTCTGGCCCCATGCAACTTAGTCTCCACACACCAGCCCAGTCAGACCTTACCGAATCTGCACAAAACCAGCTCCCCACTTCTCACAACGAAGCTACAGTTTGCTATGGCAGCCTTTATGGAGGGCATTAAGTCAGTCAGCCACCTTACTCCACTCTCATATCTGTCCCGACTTGTCCTAATTCTTTTCTTTTTTCCCTTTTTTTTGGGGGGGTTGCTTTTTGAGTCAGGGTTTCTCTGTTAATAGCCTTGGCTGTTCTGGAAACTCACTCTGTAGACCAGGCTGGGCCCAAACTCACAGAGATCTGCCTGCCTCTGCCTTCCGAGAACTGGGGTTAAAGGCGTGGCACCACTGCCTGGCCTGAATCCTAATTCTTTCTCTTCCCATGCCATTCTCTAGTTTACCAGCACTGTATTCCCCAATCCCAAACAGGAACTGGCCTCAGAACTTCTGTATTATTGGTGATGGCTTTCCATCATGTCTACCTGACTCACAGGCTTACTTTAGGGCACCATGGAACGGTCCCCTCATCAAAGAAGCTTTATTTGACCTCTCTGTACCTCCTCCCATTTGAAGGAGATGTTGATTATAATGACAGCAAAGGTTTCAAAAGTCATCTTAGTGCTAATTTACATATATGGTCTCCATTACTCACAACGGAGAACTAATACTGTCTTCTTTTTACAGAAAAGAAAATTGAGCTGCAGAAAGATCAAGTAGCATTGGTCAATCGTGAGACAGATTAAAAAATTCAAACTCCCAGGAATGGTGGCACATACCTTTCATCCCAGCCCCCAAGGAGGAAGACACAGGTATATCTCTGAGTTTGAGGCCTGCATAGTTCCAGGCCTCAAAATATACACACCCACCAAATACAAACAAACAAACAACCCAACCAAACCAAAAAAACCAAACAGAACAATTCAAATTCCAGCACTTTGGACCTGGGGTTGGTGTTATTACAACTGTGTTCTCCTTCCACTCGACTCCACACTTGCTGGCATGTAGATGAAACTGAACATGTATTAGAGAAGTGGGTATCTCTCTTCGTGAGGGGGCCATATCTGCACAGCTCTTAAGCTTCCTCTCTAGATTCGTGGCCTGTGGTGAGGCTGCCAAACAAGCATCCGTGTAATAGAGAGGCTAGTGTAGTGCTGCCTCAAAGACACTCTGCAGTGCAGATACAATCTCTATCTGAGCTAACATAGAAGACACTCTGCAGTGCAGATACAATCTATCTGAGCTAACATAGAAGACACTCTGCAGTGCAGATACAATCTATCTGAGCTAACATAGAAGACACTCTGCAGTGCAGATACAATCTATCTGAGCTAACATAGAAGACACTCTGCAGTGCAGATACAATCTCTATCTGAGCTAACATAGAAGACACTCTGCAGTGCAGATACAATCTATCTGAGCTAACATAGAAGACACTCTGCAGTGCAGATACAATCTATCTGAGCTAACATAGAAGACACTCTGCAGTGCAGATACAATCTATCTGAGCTAACATAGAAGACACTCTGCAGTGCAGATACAATCTATCTGAGCTAACATAGAAGACACTCTGCAGTGCAGATACAATCTCTATCTGAGCTAACATAGAAGACACTGCAGTGCAGATACAATCTATCTGAGCTAACATAGAAGACACTCTGCAATGCAGATACAATCTCTATTCCAGCTAACATAGAAGACACTCTGCAGTGCAGATACAATCTCTATCTGAGCTAACATAGAAGACACTGCAGTGCAGATACAATCTATCTGAGCTAACATAGAAGACACTCTGCAGTGCAGATACAATCTATCTGAGCTAACATAGAAGACACTCTGCAGTGCAGATACAATCTCTATCTGAGCTAACATAGAAGACACTCTGCAGTGCAGATACAATCTCTATCTGAGCTAACATAGAAGACACTCTGCAGTGCAGATACAATCTATCTGAGCTAACATAGAAGACACTCTGCAGTGCAGATACAATCTATCTGAGCTAACATAGAAGACACTCTGCAGTGCAGATACAATCTATCTGAGCTAACATAGAAGACACTCTGCAGTGCAGATACAATCTATCTGAGCTAACATAGAAGACACTCTGCAATGCAGATACAATCTCTATTCCAGCTAACATAGAAGACACTCTGCAGTGCAGATACAATCTCTATCTGAGCTAACATAGAAGACACTCTGCAGTGCAGATACAATCTCTATCTGAGCTAACATAGAAGCCTCCAGTCATATTACTACACAGCACCTGACACAAGGCTGGTTGAGTTTTAAACTGTACTCAGTGAAGTTGGGCCAAACCTCTATCCCTGATTCACTCTTCTTGGTGTGTAAGTGAAATTTTAGGAGTACCACAGGCCTAACTGTACTTTTTCACCTGAGGCTGAAGCTGTAGTTCTTACAAGTAGGAAAGGAGAACCCACCCAAGACATGGGAGCAAGCACCCAGGCAAGATCTGAAACAGAAGAAGTCTAGACATAAATTCAAGTGCTCTTCTGAAGGCAAGCATTTGCTACCTCTGAGATCAAGGTTGGTCTTTTCGGTTATCTATTGGGGGCAGAAGATTACACCACAACAGAATGGTACGCACTTGGGACTCTACAGCCTGTGCTTTACTGCTTACTGCCAGTAAATGACAATTGCTATGGCAACACACCTGCACTCTGAGCTACAGGACAGATGAGGTCAGATGCACTGTCACTCCAGTACCTGGACACACTCCCAGTGCTTCACACTGAGAACAAGGCCAGCCCAGAACCACCCAGAAAGGGGAGACTGTTCCCCTAGACTGAAAACAGGTTAAAAGTTACTATCACCCAATGAGTTACCCTGTTGTAGGGGTGGGCTGCTTCTCATTATCAACTCAAAGAAAGCCTTGAGATAGGAGAAGCAAGCTTGGGTGGGCTCTTGGGAGGGCTAGACTGAAGTGACTTTCCACCTTAGTTTTCACCGCACACCTTGCTCTGAACCTGGGAACAGCACATACCGGGTTTGGATCTGATACCCATTGCTCTCCAGGTATAGTCCTCAACACTACCCGTGGACCCACTCAGTTCTCACAGTAAACCCATGAGGCTCCAGGATCAGGTGAGGAAACTGAGGGAAAGGAACTTGGCCACAGTCAATCAGTTGCAAGCCATAGGTTATAATCCAAACATAGATCCTTTGTCCTAACCTGTCTATTGTGTTTTGCTTCATCGAATAGGAAATGGTTTCTGTCCAGGATGATTCAGGAATCTATGAGGAGCTTGCCTGAAGAGGGTATTAATTTGGAAGACAGTATAAAACATGACGGCTCCAATTCCTTCTTGACCGAAAACTATATTACATCTTTTGGGGGCTTGTATCAGGTCATGCCCTATAAAGACCCCTATTCACCGGGGGTTGCAGTTTTCTGAAACTCTCTACCTCCTGAGCATGGTCATAGGGGGACTCTTGCTCTCTTCCTTCTGTTCTCTTAGCCTTAGGACAATGTGAAGGCCCTTCTCTAATCAGAGGTCCACAGAGGCAGGCCAGGCTGAGCCTAACCAAAGATACTTTCTTTTGGAACCCTGAAGTGTTTTAAAAATGTGAATCAGGGCCAGGTGTTGGTGGCGCATGCCTTTAATCCCAGCACTTGGGAGGCAGAGTCAGTGAGTTCAAGGCCAGCCCGGTCTACAGAGAGAGCTCCAGGACAGCCTCCAAAACAATACAGAGAAACCCTGTCTTGAAAACCAAAACAAACAAAAAAAAGTGCATCAGATTTAAACTTAGGGTGTTTCACATACAATTCTGTATTTCCAGCTCCTTCCTCTCATGGATACCAGACAATCTGGCAGTAGTTGGCCAGGTACCCTGTGGATGGAATGTAACTGGGCCAGTTCCAAGATGCAGTGAGCGTTCCTGCTCTTTTGCAAACTCAAGGCAGACTCATTTGCTCTGTGTTCACTGGTGTTGCTCTGGCATCTAGTGTTTCATCAAGGTTTTATCACCCACTGTTCGTCAGCCATCTGGCTTCTGCTCCTTTTATTCTAGTTGCATGTCTCCTAGTGTGCTCCTCACAACTCGCAGGGCACCTACTTCCTGAAATTCAAGACTTGTTAGACATAAGGTGAGAAATGCACCATTTCCTCCTGGTTTCATCTGGCCACACTTCCAACTTTACTACCCTAAACAAACATTCTCTTTACAGTTCAGCCTTTCTTTTGAGCACTCTCCTCATATCCCCCAGACAAGCTCATCTAATGTAGTGGATTAGGTTGTTCTTCATTCATGGCTTCCTAAGTCTACAGCTCTAGTACTGTTTGGGCCATGTTTCGAATGCATCACACTCAAAATACAACTGAAGGCTAGAATGTAGCTTAGGATAGAGTGCTTGCCTACCATGTGTGAGGCTTCAGACTCTACCCTTAGTTTCATAAACAATGACAACAGCAAACCCTTTGAATCCTTCCAAAAGCCACAAAGAACCAGTTCATTCTTCTGTTAGACAGCTCCACCTCCTGAGTCCTGATAATGTAAGAAATAACAGCACTATCTTTTAGGAGTGAAGCTTGGCTCCACTTTCTCTTCCCTTTTCATCTACACCCCTTCACATAACCAGCTGCCAAATCACAGAAGGGCTTCCTCTGACACGCCTCTTCCCATTCCTTTCAGGAAACGCTACCACCTCTTATGCATATACCAGTGACTTTGGCTTTCTTTTTGGCTTCAAGCCCCCTTTAGCGTCCTCACAATTACTAAGGACCAGTTTGGCATACAATGCCATCTCAACAACCAGCTTAAATAGCTTCCAGGGTGCTTCCACTATCCTGAATGATCCTCTGTGACCCTGTCAACCTACCTGAACCTCTGCTTGCCCTTCCTGTCAGGATACTCATGCTAGAATCATGGCTCACATGGGCCGCATGTTCACCGATAGTGTTTTCCCTCCCTTCTTGCTAGCCTTCCTCCTGGTCAGGTCTGTGCACCCAAGCAACTCAGGGGACTGCTCTCCTGCCTCCACCTCCTGCTCCTGCTTTGTGCATTCTGCTTTCACTTTATTTATACAACAGGGCAAGGACTCCAAACCCACTAGACGAGCAACATCACACTTGAGAGCATGGCTCTACTTTACACAAAAAAGGGACTAGTCGGGAAAGCTATAGTGGTAAGACAAACCTTCTCATCCTTTGGGGGCCGACCCCGCTTCCGGGGACTTTGCTCCTGGGCTCTTTTAAGGCATTTGGAGCCTCTCTCTGCAGAGCCTGAAGTCACCCTCTTCTTTCCTTCTCCCACGTTCTTCTTCACCTTCCCTTCAGACAGGCTAAGCTTGCGTTTCTCATCACCTGAGTTTGGCCTACTTCTCTCCTCACTGGAATTACGCCGATTCTTGTCATCAGCAGAAGTGTGGGATGATGTCTGAAAGTTCAACAATAATAATGATGACCACTACAACAGCCACTACCAACATTGGCCATGTAGTGCCCTCGGCATTTTTGTGAATTATCTCCATAGCCACCCTGAGAAACAGGATCCTTGCTCACCCATTTGGATTGGAAAAACAGCTTGTAAAAAGAAAATCATGTCTCTTGTCTACAGCCCCAAAGCTAGGATGTGGCTGTGTTCCTAAGCTCTTAGCTACACTCCAAAGCTGAGCTACTTCTAAAAGCAACATGTCTCAGAAAAAAGTGAGCCTCAGAAAGGTGAGCCACAGGCATAGAGCTCTGGGACCACAGTTGTTCTCTTGCTAGGCATCACATGGGAATGGAGTGAGTCTGTGACATATTTCTTCTGCTAGTAACCATGTAAAACCACTGGCCTGATGTTGGAGGGGAACTGCTGAAGTCTCTCTCACCTGGTCTTTCCCTTTGGCTCTCCTGAGGAACTCTTCAACAGCATCCACAGCTTGCTGGAACCGTTTGCCCTTGTTGATCTTTATCATTTCCTCTTTGTGAGCATGATAAGGCTTTAGCTGTTCCACTTTGATCCAGGCACTAGTAGAGAGCAAACACAGAAAGAGTTTTATCCATACTGCATTTGCCAACACATTTCTGAGATCTCACCAGGGTAGGATTTGAACATCCATTTGTTTTAGCTAGAAACTAAAAGGTATAAACCTCACAGTCATTTGTTCCAAACTCTTAAGCCTAAAGTAAATTTTCTTGAAACAAATAGAATTTTCCTTAAGTGAAATCACGGTTATATACTTTATTTTCACTCTCAATGGCCAGCTTTCCACATCCAACCACATACTGCCAGAGAGGCCGGTGGGCAGTCTGCTGTTGTCAGTGTGCAGCATGAAGGCCAAGGATACCCGCAAACATTATAAACCATGGCAATACTTTCACATAAGGAAACAACTGTTGCTGTTCAACTATTTTCTTTTTTTGAGATGTGCTCTCAATATATAGTTCTCTCTGTCCTGGAACTCACATGAAGACCGGCACTCCTCCTATCTTTGCCTCTTGAATACTGAAATTACATGTATGAACTACCTCAAGTGGCTTAGTCAACTATTTGAACCAGATATATAAAATTTGTTCAACAACCCAGAGCCTACAGTCGGGAATGTAACCAGGACTAATGAAATAATAATAATAATAATAATTATTATTATTATTTAAAGACAAAGACTCGTTGTTGGAGAGATGGTTCAGTAGTTCCAGAAGACCTTCGCTCAATTCCCAGCACCCAGGAGATCTGGACTGCACACACATGCTGCATAGACATACATGCAGGCAAAACATCCACCCACATTAAGGAAAAAACAAAAAAGACAAGGACTCATGATTCTTTTGCTTCCACCTCCCAAATGCTGGGATTACAGGTGGTGCTGGGGATTGAACTACTACCTATCAACTGAGAACTCTACCCCAAATGTAATATCTAACGTTTGCTGTTTTTAGGCAGTCACTAAGCTTACATTTGTTCTTAAATGATGGTATCCATGACTACTAAACCATACATACATGTGGTTCAGGATGAGGGCAGTAGTCACAAATGGAAGCTTTAGATGGCATTTTTCCTGAAATGTAAAATGAACTCCTCTAATTTTTTTTTTTTCTTGAGACAGGGTTTCTCTGTGTAGCTTTGTAGACGAGTCTGGCCTTGAACTCACAGAGATCTGCCTGCCTCTGCCTCCTGAGTGTTGGGATCTAAGGCATGTACCACCACCACCACCACCAATTGTTAATTTAGACTGTTAACATGTATCACATTAAAGTTAAAAAAAAAAAGCAGTCAGCTGCTACTTCTGGAGTATCTGGCCTGTCATTGAACTGAGCAAGTCTCCTGCAGTAGGCCTTCTGTGGTTTCCCTAAATGATGTTCCAGATTTGAGGTGCAAATGAGAACATATTTCAGGTATTAGTTGTACCTGTTAAAGTATAGATTAATTTATATGTTTTCCCCTGCAATACTCATAGGGTCTCATAGCATAACCTCCTGAAAGAGTGGACCAGGCTAAGGATATAGAGACTGGATTACATCAATAGCTGAAGTTTCTTTCCTTAAAGAGAGCCAGAGAATATTAATGCATAATGACCAAAGACCAAAGTGTTTTTTTATCCACCTCCATCTTCCTGCACTCTGAGTGTTGTATAAGCAGTTGTGAGGATGAGTCAAGAACAAATATGGTAGCCCTGAGACCTTAGCCCACAAGTTTGACACAGCACACTAGGGCAGGCATAGTATCTATATGACTAAGGCAAATAACACACAGGTATAGACACTAGTCTCTGGCACACAGGCTCAATCAACCACAGCAGTGGAGTGAGATGTTTTCCAGTGGCCAGCTCAGTTATAGTTTGCAACCTGACAAGAGAGCCATGAATCCAATCCACAGGGAAGAAACATGGACTAAAGTATTGACCCCTAACACTGGCCAGTATGCCTCTAGGGACCCCAACCCCTACCTACCTCTCACTGTATTTACAAAATTCCAAAGAGGTAAAGGCAGTAAAGCTGTAGTACTAACTGGTGGCTCATTTCTGAGACCACACCAGTGTCAGGGATGAAGCCTAAAGAGTCATGGTTCTCAAGACCCACAATGCCCATCCTTTACAGAGCCGTAAAACTAGATTAGATGCTCTAGAGGCAACAATCCCATTCATTCCTTTTTGTCACTGCCATGCCTACTTCCTCCCACCAACTTCTGATTCAGGGGTAAAGGTGAATGAAGACTTCTGTGGAAGAAAGGTCAATAAATCAGCCCCCTTTTTTTTGGGGGGGGGAGGTCAAAGTGTTTTAAAAGATTTCTGTAAGAATGAAGAATACACACAAAATTCCATTCACCTTCCTGATAGGACTTTGAAACTATAATGAAATTTTCCTCAGTACAATGATCTTTGAAATATTCAGATGAACTGACAATACAAATATGACTTTGAGGATAAAAGAGAAATGTTAATCTACTCAGGAAATCAAGCAAGAATCAGAGAGGCATCCTGCCTCACCAGAATACAGCCAATAAAATGCCAGCTCACTAGAGCCCAGAAGGATCACCTCTAGAAAGCAAACCACACTTGAGTCACTTCAACCATCCAAATAAAATGTGTTCTATAGTAGTCACATCACAAAGCCCCATCTGCTTAATGACATGGTGCTTTTTAGCTGGGTTCTCTGGAAGAGCAGTCAGCACATTCAACCACTGAACTATCTTGCCAGTCCATTGACTAGGTAACTCTTCAGCATTAAAAAAAAAAAAAGTACAACAAACAAACAAATTGGGAGAGGCGGGGTCTAGCTTGGTATTCAGTAGACCCTTGGTTTTTCACTGTTGACCAGGCTAGCTACAAATGCATAGAGATCTGACTGACTTTGCCTCTCAAATGCTGTAATTAAAGGTGTGTGCATCACCAGAGCTGGCCTTAGTTTAATTTAAATTTATTTATTTTTTTGAGATAGTATCTGTCTATGTAGCTCTGGCTTTTCTGGAACTCAGTCCTTAGACCAGGTCTTGAACTCAAGAGATCTGCCTGCCTCTGCATCCCAAGTGCTGGGACTAAAGGCATTCATTACCACACTAATTTTAATTTTTAGAGGTAAGGACCTCATGTAGCCCAGGTTGGCCTGAAACTCCATATGTTACTAAAGATGACCTTAAATCTTTGATCCTTTTATTTTTATTTCTCAAGTGCTAGGATTATGATTATAGGTGTGTATCACCATGTCTGATTAATGCAGTGATCAGGATCAAATCCATAGCATTATACAAGTTAAGCAAATACTATTGAGCTATAGTCCTAGATTTTTTTAATTTTTAAAAAGTTTATTATAGAAATGCAAATTTTACACATTTGAGTTAATTCTCAAAAAACAAACAAAAAACCCCAAATGAATACAACAACAAAGAGTATAGTGCTCTTGCTGAGGCCCCAAATTTAGCCAGGTGGTGGTGGCACATGCCTTTCATCATACCAGCCTGGTCTACAGAGTAAGTTCCAGGACAGCAAGGGCTACTTACTCCCTGTCTCGAAAAATCCTTGAGTTTCTTTATCACCATGCATAGTTTAACAGTTTATTTCGGAAAACAACTGTTTATGTGTGAAGGTCTAGAGGCTGTATCAAGTTCATCGTCCAGGATTCAGTATGGGACTCTGCCACAGCAAAGGGAAATTGAAAAGGGGTATTTTGGGAGTTGCCTGGTGGCAGGGAGGCTTGGAGCCTCCATCAGGTCAGTGATGTTAGTCTTTGTCTGTCAGTCATCTGATGTCTCAGTGACTTAGCTTGGAAGTCCTGGCCGCTGTTTCCACTCTTCCAGGTAGGTCTAGGGATTCTTGAGAGATCTCCCTCGTTAGTTTGTGGACCATGAAGGCACTTGGGAGGGGAGAGGAGCTGGCCTCGGGCTGCTCGCCTGGAGAAAGCTCAACATTATTTGATCTTCTCTCATTTCACCCTTTGAAGACATTTGATGCCCCCGGTGAAGAAAGGCCAACAGCAGCAGAGCCTCATGGAGAGCACGCAGCCCAGGAAGCCAGGTGACTGGAAGATGGAGGGCAAAAAGCACAAGCAGCCAGCCCAAGAGCCTGCTGGCCCCTGCACAGTTCTGCACAGCTGAGCAGGATGTGAAGGTGCTTGCCGGCCATTGCAGGCCATGCTAGAGATGAACTTTGAGTCATCCTGGCTGAGCAGTTGCCCCACGCACGGCTTCTTGCCTGCCGGCTACGAGTTCCAGTAGAGGAGATCAAGTAAGAAGGCGAGATCTTTGCATTGCTCATGCCCTACAATGAGGAGCCCTTCCAGGCACCGTCACTGTTTGACAACTGCATGCCCACTTCCTCCAAGTCTAGCCTCAGTCCTAGATCTTATAATGGCATTTTGAAGACTTCTTTTTTGGGGTGGTGGGGGAGTGCTAGGATGACACCAGGGCTTGCATATGCTAGTCATGTGCTCTACAGATAAGCAGGACATCCAGCTGCTCAGCAGGTGCTGCCCTAGACTTCCTGGCTTTGAGGCCTGTGTGAGTACATCTGACATGGCTGACAGCATGTTCCTTAGTGTCTTGTCATACTTCCTACAGACTCTTCAAACGGAAGACAGGACAGACCTTCGACTAAGCCATTCACAGGTTGCTCCACTTAAATAAAATTTTATTAGTTCTACTTAAATAACATTTTCCATACTTTGGAGCTGCTTTCTCAAGTGAAAAACCATATGACAACCTCACACATGTGTCTTTGCTAGTGCTTGGATATAAGAACCTGGGCTGGGGTTTTGAAATGGTGGCACACAACAATAGGACTGGATGGGGATGACATAAAAAGACACAGGAGCAGAAAGCCCATCAGACTATATGGCTTTCCTTCTCTATCTCGATGTGTGAGTAGTACTTAGACACTGAAGATGACATGTATCACCTCCAATTAAGCTGGAAATGAAGGCACCAGGAAACAGACACAAATATACTCACACAAAGCCAATATGGAAATGTCTGAGTTCATTTCAAGCAAAATTTACCTTAAAGACACCAACAAAGCCAAGTGTGGCTGAGCACTTCTGTGAATCCAATAATTGGGAAGTGGGGGAAGGAGGATCAGGAGTTGTAAGCCAGTGTGGGCTACAAGAGAACCTGTTTCAAAACTACAAGAACAACAACAAAACATCACTATCACTACCACCACCAACAAAGAAAACACCAAAAGACTTGCAATTAAGATACAGTTAGAAAATTTTGTTTCTAGAACTTGGTGTCCTGGTTTGCTTTTATTGTCAACTTGATACAATCAAACATGGATTAGCTGTTTGATTTAATCCCTTCTCAGGAAGAGGGAGTCTCTCAAATGAGGGAGAGTTCAGAACAGACTAACATATATCCATGGGGGAAATGTCTTGACTGTTGACGGGAGGGTCCAGCACCCTGTGGGCAGTGTAATAACTGGAAAGTTATGGTCTTAGACTGTATAAGAAAACTGGCTGAATAAGCCAGTAAGCAGCAATTTTCCATGGTTCCTATCTGACTTCTCTCAAAGCCCGACTGTGACCTGAAGGCGTAAGACTGAAAGAACCCTTCCCTTGAAATTGCTTGATTATGGTGTTTACCACATCAACAGAAAACTAACTAGGACACTTGGTAACATCCTCAAGTGTCAGGTGAGGCTTTTTAGCTGTACTGCTTACATACATTAAGCGACAGTCACCACTCCTCTATGGGTTAGTTGCTATAATTCTATTACATGACACCTGTTCACTCATGGCATTATCATCAGCCATGGAATGTCACTATTTGGACATGAGTTGCTCCTGGATATTGGGAAGAAGAATCTAATCCATTCTGTTCAGGACAGTTACCATGCAGCCCTGGCACAGGGACAGGTTGTCCCAGTCAAATATCCCGAACATTGGACCTCACTACTCACTTAGCTCAACTCTCCAACTATTAAATGGTGTCAGATAGAAAGAAAGCGATTGGTTAATGCCAGGTAAAAAGAAAAAGGCATGCTCACACAGTTCCAAATCAGTATGTTCTTCATCATCAACCACGGAGTTTAGCACCTTATACCTTATATCAACCAGGCTTGGCTCACCGTCTATGGGGGTTGATGTAAAAAGCTCTTGCGTCTAGGATCCTGGACATCTTACCATTTAAACTTGCAGCCCCTGGCCCTCATGTGAGAAGAGTCAGAATACCACCCCTATCCACTTCCTGAAAGCAGAGGGGAAAATTGGCCATAAAGATTGCCATGGTAACTGAGGTCTCTAGTCACAAGCCACCCAGTTTGCCCACAGTACTCTTTTCTTTTACTTTATTTCTTAAGACAGGGTTTCTTTGTGTAGCTTTGGAGTCTGTCCTGTCACTCGCTCTGTATACATAACATGCTGGCCTCAAACTCACATAGATCCACTGGCCTTTGCTTCCCAAGTGCTGGGATTAAAGGAGTGCACCACGACTGCCTGGTCCACAGTATTCTTTTAAAGGAGAAAAGTTCTTAGGGCCTTTCCTTGATTTATCATCATTATTTTTAAAAATTTATTTATTTTAATTTGTTGCTTATCTGTGTTTTACCTGCATGTATATCTGCGCACCATGTGTATGCCTGGTGCTCATGGAGACTAGAAGAAGGGATGGAATTATATGGAACTCGAGTTACAAGTTGTGAGCCCCATGTGGGTTCTAGGAATTGAACCCTGGGCCTCTGGAAGAGAAGCCATTGCTTTTAACACTGAACTATCACTTCAGCCCCTGCAATAGTATTCTTAAAGCGGTGGCTCTGAGTACCTGCAAACTAAATGAATACTTCCTCATTTCGCTATCTCCAGCTAGCAATCAAGCCAGAAATTTTCAATAGTGAGTGCGTGTGTGGGCACGTACAGACCACGGTGAAGTATGGAAGTTAGAGAACAACTTGAGAGTCAGTTCTCTTCTTCCACGATGTGGGTTCCGAGGACTGAGCTCAGATTATGAGGACTGGCAGCCAAGCACCCTTTATCTGCATCTTGCCAGCCTGCACTGACCAAAAAAACGTCATTTATTTATTTGTTTTTTTGGGACAGGGTATCTCTGTGTAACTTTGGAGGCTGTCCTGGAACTTGCTTGGTAGACCAGGCTGGTCTGGAACTCAAAGACATCCACCTGCCTCTGCCTTCTGAGTGCTGGGATTAAAGGTGTGCGCCACCACTTCCCGGCAAAAAAATTCATAACTTGTTTTTATTTTTTATGTTCATTGGTGTTTTGCCTGCATATATGTCTGTGTGAGGGTATCAGAAGCCCTGGAACTAGAGTTACAGACAGGTGTGAGCTGTCATGAGGGAGCTAGGAATTCAACTCAAGTCCTCTGGAAGAGCAGCCAGTGCTCTTATCCGCTGAGTCATCTCTCCAGGCCCTGATCAAATTCTTTAAAAGATTTATTTTTATTTTTTATTTGTATTTGCCTGTGTAAGTGTATATATATATATGTGTGTGTGATGTGTGTGCCAGTGCCAGTAAAGAGCAGAAGATGTCGGATCCTTTGGAACTAGAGTTAGAGATAATCATGAGCTATGTACCATGGGTGCTGGGAACCAACTAGGGTCTTCCAGGGGAGCTGCAAGTGCTCTAAACCGTGGAGCCATCGCTCCAATGTCGGATCAAACTCTGAGCCTCATCTCTTCTTTGATGAGCGGCAACCAAGGACAGACTTGTCCAAGTTGGAGTCTCATACACTGATTCTTGATGTTTAACTGTGGCCACATGGTATAGTTAATAAAGTTTTGCTGGTTATTTTTCTTTTAGATTTTAAAATAAGTTGGAAAAGTTGTGTCTTGAAGACCTGAATCTATCTCATTAAGTCCTATCCTCAATACAGAGGCCTGATGAGGTAGGTTTGGTCTTCTTTTCCTAACTGTGGGATGTCAACATAATTTGTTAGATGTTTTGGTAAGAAAGGAAATGAAAAGCCACATGCTAAAGATTTTAGGATCATAATATATTATATACACACACTTAAAAATTTTGCTTTTTATTTATGTCTATGTGTATGTGCCATGTGAGTTAATGTGTACCATGTACATATAGGAAGTCAGAGGGTCACCTAATGTGGGTGCTGGGAACCAAATCCAGTTGTCTGAAAGAGCAAGCAATAAGTGATCCTAACTGTTGAGTCATCTCTCCAGGGCCATCATAAGATATCAATAATCTTACTCAAGAGGCTATATTGTACCTGCAATAAAGGCCCTTGCTAAAATAAAAATTAATTACATATATTTTCCATTAATTTATGTGTCAATTTTGTAACTGAGTATATAATAGCATGGTTGGGCCTCATTCACTGGGCTACATCCAGTCATCAATGAAGTCTTCAACATAGGATGAGCCAGGGTCACACTTACCCCCATCCCTAATGTCAGTCTTAAAGGTTCCATCACAGCCACAGACATATTTACTCTTCAGAAACTAGTTTTTTCTCTAAAACATTCAGTTAAATCACCTCCAAAGTTAACTACTTCACACAGGAGTCTTTGTGCTGTTCTTGGACAATCATACAACAATTCACTTGAGGTGAACTTTTGACAGTCATTAGCTGCCAGCTGGTTCCTAACTCCCGACTATGCTTCACCCAAAGTTTTGCTTTCTCATAGTAAAGAGCCCTACTCTCCTGTCTTCTCTGGATCTTCACTAGCTCTATCTGGTCCTCTGGGAGACATAACTAAACTGCACACAGTTTTCCTGGAGAGCCCAGTACAAAAGTGGAAAAATCTATCCTTTCATATTTGAAGTGATGCTGCTTTTCCTCACAAAGCATTCCCACATGATGATGGCTTAGAAAGGTGAAATGGCTTGCTTAGATCAAAGAGCCAGTAGAGCCAGTTATCTGACACATATTAGGCAGACAAATACACTCAAAGCTATTACCCCAAGTACTCTGCGGCCACCAGCTGAAATGGAGATCTTACCTCCAGAGATATTACACTGATCCCTAAATAAAACAGCCTTGACACTGAGCACCAAGGAGGCTGTCTTCAACAGCAGTGCAGCAAACCCTTATCACTGCCCACTGAACAAATAAACAAACAAGTACTTGAGTTCTCCAGTGGGTTTTAGCTTTTGAGAAGTACTGGGCATTGAACCCAGGGCCTCATGAATGCTAAATACATACTATACTACTAAGCTTTACCCTGAGCCCTTCTAAAGAAAACTTTTTAATGTGGACTCCATCAAGAGGCTTAAAGTCATTTATAGGTACTAGTTGCCTTGTATCCACTTGCTAGACAGCTTACTGTTTAGAAATCATACCATCCCTACCAGCAATAGGTTATTATGTATGTATTCAGCACATGCCCTCTATCACCAGGTACTTAAGTTTATACAATTCAGATTTTCTGTGTCATACTTAGAAACCACTATATCCTTCTAGGATTTTAGCATTAAAAAAGAATTACCAAATAATGGTTTTCAGACCTTAAATAATCTGAATGAATTCACATGTCTAATTTTTCATTTAGTCACCCTTAAAGTGTGGCTAATAATATTGCCTATTATTCCCTAGCATCAGTTATCTCAGACGAGAAGCCTCATCTTTCCCACAGCCCAATAAAAATCCACATTGCCTTTTTTGTTCCTGATCATCCAAACACTATTCATGCTTTGGAATTGGCTTCCCATCTTGTCTTCCAGCTTTCCTAGACCTTGCTATTCTCTACTATTGCCCTCTTCCATCATCGTTTTCTAGTTACCCTGGTTACTGTGCATACTATCCCCACTGAACTATTAAATCTCGTTCCCTTACTGAGCTCTCAAAAGGTGAAGACCACAACATTCACTGTCCTAGGAATTCCCTCATCATCTAGCACTATGGAATGTAGACTCATATTCAATACAACCAATATCTGTTTTTCTTATCAGGATAATCTTCTTTAAGTGGTCTATGGCAATAACACTTTCCTTCCTTACTGAGGTGGGTGGGGTAGTAGTGGGAATGGAGATTGAACCCAAGGCTTTGTACATCTAGGCAAGTGCTCTACCACTGAGCTATAGTCCAATCTCAATTTATAGCATTGAACAAAATTCCCTCTTCCACAGGCTCTGCTCTTACAACTCAGAGTAATCTTCCACTGCCACCACAAAGCTGGTAAGTTGGCTGGTGAAAAGAAAATGGGGGCAGGGTGTATCTGTATTGTGAAGGTCAACATACTATGTAAACTGAAACCTGAAGAGTACTCCAACACTTAAACTTCTGAATGTGTGAAGCAATCTGTTAGGGACTTTCATATAAAATATTTTATGTTGCTTTTAAGGAATTAATATTTTATCCATCAGTGTCAGATTTAGCAGAAAAATCAAATTTTAAAAAAGTAACATTTTTCTTTTAACAGTTATAATACAAAAACAACAGCTTAAAGAAATTAGGTTATCTAGACAGAATCAGACAATCATCTTGTTCTGAGGAGAGTTAAGCCACTGCAAATTCAAGTTAATATACATTCTTCCCTCTGTGTAACTTCTTTTTTTTTTTTTTTTTTTTTGGTTTTTCGAGACAGGGTTTCTCTGTGGCTTTGGAGGCTGTCCTGGAACTAGCTCTTGTAGACCAGGCTGGCCTTGAACTCAGAGATCCGTTTGCCTCTGCCTCCTGAGTGCTGGGATTAAAGGCGTGCGCCACCACCGCCCGGCTGTGTAACTTCTTAAACAGTTTTCTGTAATATCAAAGACCCTCGAAATAACAGTTCTAGATTCCTCCAGTTCAGCACATATTGGGAAATAAAGTTTTATAATTACAATGACGCAGTAAGGACTAAACAAGTACTTTTATCAAATAACATCTTAGCTTTCAGTGACCATCCTACATGGTCATTAAAGAAAATCATCTGGGCATGTAGTTCAGTGGTCAATGGCTTGTCTAGCCTGGGCAAGGCTCTAGGTTCCATGGACAAGGCCACACAATTTTTAAAAAACTGATGAGAGAGAGAAGCAATTAGGAAGTGTTGAAGATATAAGAAACTAATTCAATGTACCTATAATATGTAGAAAGTTATGAACTTTGGTTCTTACCTGAGGGATATTACTATTGGCCCCAGAATAATTTTTGCCAGATATGAAAGGATATCACCTTTTATTTAGGCATGAAGCCAGAACGAGGTGCCATTTTTTTTTCACATACTTCAGTAAGCCTGAATTAAGGAGTCTCAGAACATTCCCAAATCAGCTCAGACTCAGAGTAGTACCCCAAGGCAACATGAACTCTCAGGGAATACTACTCACTGGTCTTCTGTTCCAAAAAACTTCACAAAGAAACATTTCTTTCCACGTGGTTTCTTTAAGTCCTTAGGTGGATTAACAATCTGAAGGATAAAAGGGAAAAAGATGGTATGATAACACAGTAACATACTAGGAAAGTAATTTGCCATAGCTCTAACTAGGCTGGGGGAAAGGGAAAAAAAAAAAAAACAACAAAGAAACCAAAGCTTCATATTTGCCCATACCCGGCATTTTTCTATTGTGATGCGCAGAAATGTGCAAACATTACTTAAATAACCCATAGCTAACAGACTGTGTACTGTTTAGTAGATACAGTTTTTACTGCAATGGCTCCTGGTATACAAGCAGCAATATCACCCCTACCCCCATGTGATATGTGATCAACAAAGAAACTTTCTTCAAAATGCTTTCAACAAGAGTTAAGGACAGGAAATGGTGAAAATAAAGGGTCACTCAGGCATAGGAAACACCATATTGCAAAGAGTCTACAGACATATCCTGGACTGCCAGCAAGACTAAAAAACCAGAACATTTGGAAAGCTCTGATGGATCACCCCTTGAAAAATCTGGAATGTCAACTTCTGCAGATGTATACTGGAGCAGCACATATGGTAACAGGGGAAGATTTAAACTTAGTTGGGACAAAAATACTTTGGCTTTTCACTAACCTACATTTAGACTTCTCTCTTCTTGGAGAATCTGTTTCTTCTCATGCACAATGCTACATTCTGATCACAATTGACTTCCAAGATAAGAAACAACAACAAATTTCACAAGTCATCTCTGACTGATGAAAGATATGATTACAGCACATTAAATACTCTGGTTTATGATATACCTTCAAAACTGATAACTAGAGGTAACATACTAAGTCATATGTGAATGAGCCCATTTTAAGTCAGTGGTGGAGACTGAGGGAAATGCAGCACATTCTAGAACCCACACCCCTAACTCAACTTCAGATGTCTTCCATTAATAGCAGCAATACACTCACCTTTCCTGGCCAGGGAGGATATCGGCCCAGTTTCCCCCTAGAGAAAATAATACAGAGTCAGAACTTGCCCTGGAAAAGCCAGTCCATCTCCTTCAGCCCACTCAACAAGCAATTTGTACTCCTATAACTCTAGTCTGGCACTTTCAAGGGCCAGAACAAAAGCAGGCAAACTGGGCCTTCCACAGCTGGGTTGAGGATCCTCACACATGTAAATACAGAAGTGTGTGTGTGTGTGTGTGTGTGTGTGTGTGTGTGTGTGCATGTGCGCGCCCAAACGCGGCCACACCGAGGTCTCTACATTCTTCTACTGAGAAGGAATACAGAATAACAAAAGCTAAGAGCCAGTGGTCTGGGGCGTCCCAGTGACAGGGTTGGATACAGTTCTCTCTGTAAACAGAGGTCCCCTAAGTCTGGTTTATTCACCACAAGATCAACCTTCCTTTGACAAATGATCATGGAAACCTTCCTCTAGGTCGGGAAACTACGCAGCTCCAAGGAGACAATGGTCAGTCCTGATTCTGGCTGTTGTCGAGGACAGAAGGAACACAACAAGAGGCACTGGTCACCGCCTAGCCATCACTCGCAAAGGAGAAGTGCCCCCTCCCCTCGGTTTCTTCATGGGGCAGCTCCAGGCAGTCTGATTTCGTCACCTAGAACCGAGGCCTCGAGCCCACGTCTGTCCCATCGGACGCGGGTTTGGACGGCTGTCCCCGGCGAGGTAGCCTCTCCTGCTATGAGAGGAGCCCCGGAGAGACCCTGGGACTCGGGAACTCGCGCGACAACGGAGTTCTCTGCACTGGCAGCCAGCGTCCGGGTTCCAGAGCCATAGCCCTCCCCTGGGATGGCCTCGGGGTTCAGAGCCCGGATTGTCGCGGCCACCCTCGGCCTCGGTCCCCCGGGGACCGGACAGCCCCTTCCGCCCAAGCGTCGTTCGCAGCGCGGCGGCCCCTCGTCTTCCCCACTCTCCGCCACCAGGAGCGCATAATAAAGCCAGTCGCCATCGCTGCACCTAGGAAAAAAAGCTTCGCGCCGTCTTTCCCTCAGCCCTGGCCGCCGGGACTCACCACACCAAGTCGCCGAGCCGCAGACTCACAGCCGCCATCTTACCACCCAACCACCGCCGCCGCACAGGCAGCCGGGAACTTCAGGTCGCCGCGGCACCGCCCATTGGAGTGGGCCTGACCACGTGACGGGGGCCTGCTGTCATCCGCCAAACGGGTGCTCTGACGTCACCGCGCCGGTGGCGCTCATTGGGCGGCTTGGAGACCCGTGACTTAAGCGCCGCGTTCTCAGCGCGTCGAAGCCCTGAGACTCCGGGCTCCTGTCCCCTCCTCCCTCCGGCTCGTGACAACGAAGCGTCCACGGTCCATAGGAGCCGCGGCGGAGGTGGCGCGGCCGGACTAGCGCGAAAGGAAGCCGACTGAGCTGCCCACCTCGCTTCCGGGGCTCTGGACTCATCTCAAGTCTTTCTGGCCGCTTCCGTTACGGCCGTTAGTCGGGCGCGGGCCCCGGGCCGTTCCTGAGCCCTGAGGTGCCGGGCGGACGGGTCTTGGAGCTCGGGTGCTGCCCTGACTGACCCCGGCGCGGCCTGGAAGCCCGTCTCGGTCCAAGCCGAGAGGCACTGGTTTCCCGCGTGCCCGCGCTCGGGGCGGGAGTTCCAGCCTGCTGAGGAGCGCCCCGCTCGACGGTCGGTTTCCGGAGCCGCGTCCGCGCCAAGCGTCCTCGGCGTCGCCCGACTTGTTTTCTTGGACGTGGACTTGGCATATCTCCGCTCCCCCACCCCCACCCCCGCCCGGCTGGCGAGAGAAAGCGGCGGTTTGTAGTGAGGCTCCCTTCCCACGGGCTGGGGACCCGGCCATGGGCCGCGGCGCGGGCCCTCCGCACGCCCGCACGCAGCGTTCGGGAGCGGGCCGCTGAGCCGCGCCGCACCCCGGGACTCCCGGGCCGGCATGAGGACCGCCACGGGGGGACGTCTGCGGCCCGCGTCGGCTCTGTGGACAACGGTGTGTGCCGCGGTCCGGTCCAGCCTCCCGCGTTAGCCTTTGTAAGTAGTGTCACACTTTGCAAGAAGTTGTGACAGCTGGAAGACAGATGACAGCGTAGTGGGAACTGTTGGCTACCCAGGGGCAGGGCGGCCGCCCTAACTTCCGCAGATGGGGTTGAAGCCTGACTTTTGAGTAAGAAAGTGGCACTCCTAGAACAGACGGCTGGGAGTACGTGGACTTAACTTACAGCTTACTTTCTTGAGTCAGTGCCGGCTCGGAAGGTCATGCCCATTTCCCCAAGGCAGTGTCCCCACATAGAGGCTTTGATTGTAAATTGCTCCGGGGGCCTTAGGGTGAAGCTGGGTGGGTGCTTTGGGTTGACCCCAGCCTGTTTTTTTTTCCTTTGGAAACAAGCTCTCAGAAGTACACAGATTAGTTACAGGGATTTACACTGTGTGTTATTTTAAACACAAACTGACCATTTAATATTTCATAAAATTTCTTAATAAAATCCAGTAAGTGTTCTTAATTTAGAAATTAGAATTTTGGAGGAATTAAGAATATTCTTTAAATATAAATCTTTACAACTAGACCTAGAAGTGATCCCATTAAAGTAAGGAATAGGGCAAAAGATACATTGTCTAATTCTAGCTAATGAAAGGGGACAGCTATCTAATTCTAGCTAATGAAATAAGGTAGGAAACAAAATTAAATGTGAAAGAAAAGTTTTCATTTCTGTAGATAATCAAACTGCATTTTGCAACAAAAAGAGAAAAGCCATTAAATAAGGAAAAATTAATGATAAAATTAGCATACACGTTTCTCTTGTTTCATCAGTAGTCTGTTCAAAAAGTATAATGGTTAAAATGTATGAGAACAAAAACAGTCCCTGGGAGTACCTGTAGATATAGAGGAATCCAGGGGCTTTTGCATAATCTGTCCCCCCCCCCTTCTGGTTTTTCAAGGCAGGTTTGGTTTCTCTGTAGCCCTGGCTCTTCTGGAACTCTGTACACCAGGCTGCCTTGAACTCAAAAAGATCTACCTACTTCTACTGAGATTAAAGGCATGCACCACCACCTCTCTAGCCACAATCTTTTTTAAAAAGAATTTTTCTCCCCCTTTGTGGCATTCTAATATTTAACTCATTCGGAGTATTTAAAACCTAATCTCATAACCAGGGCTATACGGAGAAACCCTGTCTCAAAAAAAAAAAAATACAACAACAACAACAACAACAAAAAAAAACCAATCCCTAGGTTTGTGTTTGTGTTTTTTTCCTTTTTGTCATTTTATTTGGAGATAGTTTCATGTAATCCATGCTGACTCCTTATGTAGCCAAGAGTAATTTTAAACTTCTGATCCTCCTGCCTCTGCTTCCACAATGCTAAATTTACAGGTGTATATTACCATTCCCAGTTTACACACTGTGGCAATTTGGAACCAAGGGCCTCCAGTGTACTAGGAAAGCACTCAACTGAGCTACATCTCCAGCCCATTCTTAGTTATTTTTAAGACTTGTGGAATTTCATTAATGTTTTGTTTACAAATTTAAGAATTTATATGTCAAAAAATTACTTGAGGGTCTGCAAGATGGTTCAGCAGATAAGGGTGCCTGCCTCCAAGCCTGAAGACCTACATTCAGTCCCCGGAACCCACATGATGAAATGAAAGAACCAACTTCTGTAAGTTTTCACACATGCACACACATGCATACATGCATGTGAAAGTAAAACTTGGACAAATGTTTGAGACAACACCAGTTTAAACAGATTAAATTTTCTTAACTAATTTAAGCCAGGTTGATTAAATTCTCTTAAGTATTTTAAACTACATGTAATTTTTTTCTTAATTCTCTCGGATACTTTATATTTCTTTTCTCTCTTTTTTTCCTTCTGGTGGTGGAGGTGGGGGGGAGGTTTCCAGCCCTGGCAACTTGATCTGTAGACCAAGCTATAGTTCTTGGCCTCAAACCCAAGAGATCTACCTGTCTATGCCTTCTGAGTGCTGGGATTAAAGACATGTGCCACCAATCCCCTACCTGGTACTACTACTTTTTTTTTTTTTTTTTTTGGTTTCTCAAGTCATGCTATTTCTGTGGCTTTGGAGGCTGTCCTGGAACTCGCTCTGTAGACCAGGCTGGCTTCGAACTCAGAGATCCACCTGCTTCTGCCTCCCGAGTGCTGGGACTAAAGGCATGCACCACCAACGTCTGGCGCTACTTCATTTTTTTTTGTTTGTTTGTTTTTTGTATTTTTGTTTTTCGAGACAGGGTTTCTCTGTATTGTTTTGGAGCCTGTCCTGGAACTCGCTCTGTAGACCAGGCTGGCCTCGAACTCACAGAGATCCGCCTGCCTCTGCCTCCCGAGTGCTGGAATTAAAGGCGTGTGCCACCAATGCCCGGCGCTACTTCATATTTCTAAAGAGATGAACTTCTAGTAAGTTCTTTCCAAGATCATAACTCATAAATTTAATTGTATAAGTGCAATTCAGGTTCTTTTATGGACTTTAGAACTTAATTACATTTTCTTAAGTATTTGGAATTAAATGCATAAGTTTAACATGACTTTTAATATATCTGATTGTCTTAAATTGTTTCAAATGGCCTACCCAAGAACAAAATAGTATGTTGTGGTGATCATAAAACTTCTTAAAATCTGACTTGTAAGAGTTTGTAGGTGATTTACTTTGTCCTCTAGTCTGTCTCCTGCTGGCTAAGGCTTGCACAGACTATTATAGCTAACAGGAGTATTGTTACTGGCTATGTGGGTTTGAGGTGTGCCCTCTAAAAACCTGGACTGACATGAGGTTACATTTTAAAAATTTTGGCTGGACTGAAAGACTAGGATCTGGTTGCCACTTTCTTCATCCAATTGAGTAACTTGCTGATCCATTTCTTACAGTAAGATTGTGCTTCCTTTCAGTGGGGAGCCTATAAGTCTTTAACTTTCAGTTCAGGTTTATTTTCTCAGTCAGGTGAATTTTTTCATCCATGTCATGAGACCCTTGGAAGTTTCTTTTAGGGTTCTTTATTTCCAGTATCCTAGTGCGTGTTGGTAATCATTTTCTACAGGCCAATCTATTTTACTGCTTCATGCCTGATTAGAATGATTTTTTTAAAAACTCATTTGTGTAGGTTTTACTCCCTTATTTGATCTTTACCACGTTCTTATGATAGTGAATTTTGACTATATCATAGTAATCTATGTAAATGCATATATGTGGAGATAGACAAATCATCCTGAATGAATTCATATTTATTATGCATTTTGTGAAATACAGTCACATTTTGGGGGTAACTTGCACAAATGAGTCTAAAATTGTTCTCAAATAGATTGAAAGCCGGTTATCATTATTTATTTATTTACTTTTTGTTTTTTCGAGACAGGGTTTCTCTGTGGCTGTGGAGGCTGTCCTGGAACTAGCTCTTGTAGATCAGGCTGGTCTTGAACTCACAGAGATTCGCCTGCCTCTGCCTCTCGAGTTTTGGGACTAAAGGCATGCACCACCAATGCCCGGCAAGTTATTATTTACTAGCTTGTTATTATTTTATGTGCATTGGTTTTTTTTTTAAAGATTTATTTATTTATTATGAATACAACATCTTGCCTTATGTATGTCTGCATGCCAGAAGAGGGCACCAGATCTCATTATGGATGGTTTGTGAGCGACCATGTGGTTGCTGGGAATTGAACCCAGGTCCACTGGAAGAACAGCCTATGATCTTAACCGCTGAGCTATCTCTCCAGCCCCTAGTTGTTCTTTTTAAAAAGAAAATAAAGATTAACTTTTAATTTTAGTATACTAAAAGTATAAGAGTTTTCAAGACAGAGCAGTACTAGTTAAAGAATTTCACAAGTACTTGATTAATATAACATGACTTTTAGCATGGACCATAAGTATATGAAGTCTGCTTTGGTCTATGACAAATCAGCAGGGAAAGGAAGCTTATTCAGTAATTGGTACTGGGGAACAAACAAGTTAGAGCCTATTCTCAGACCTTAGACCTTAGAGCATATTAAGTTCAATTTAGATTAGAGTTAAAAGTGAATATCTATAAAAGACTTACTGTGTGATTTCTTCTATATGGTTTGTTTACAAAGGGCTTTCTAGGCACAAAGGAAATGAGAAAAAACAAGTTTGACTGCATCAATACACAGGATTTTGACCTGAGTTATTTGATGTGGAATTATTTCTAAAATAGGAAAAATTTATATTTACAACTGTTTACTTAAATGAGTTAAGGAAAATTTAATTTATCAATGGATTCTTCTTGACAAGGAATTTTTTTATTTGTGTATTGACAACTATTTTTGTTATTTTGAAAATGCTTATCTTTGTTGTTTTAGTTTGACGTGGCCCTTCTTTTTAATGTTAACAGAAATCATGCTGTGACACCTGCTAAGACTTGTTGGTAGCCATGTCGGAGCCCCACAGGGTCCAGTTCACCTCTCTCCCAGGTCCTTTGAATCCTGCATTTTTGAAGAAGTCCAGGAAAGAGGAAGTTGGAGGAACAGAACAGCATCAAGACTGTGAGCCAGCTGCAGCTGCTGTTCGGATTACACTCACCCTCTTTGAACCAGATCACAAACGCTGCCCAGAGTTCTTCTATCCAGAGTTGGTGAAGAACATCCGAGGGAAGGTGAAAGGCCTTCATTCCGGAGACAAGGTACATTCCAGTAGATCCACAGTTGCTCTGCAGACCTAACATGAAGACACCAAAATGTTCACATGGGCCTTTCTTTATATCAGGGAAGGGAGGCTAGAGAGGCCAGGGCTTCCCCAAGATTACCACTTATCTAGAGCAAGTACTAGGTGGGAAGAGAATTCTTTTAAGATTCTTCTCTTAACATGCATCTCTTCTGACCAGTAGTATCTATCTTGGAGTAGTTTCTGTTTCTGGATGTATAAAATCTGCTTCTGCTTGTGCTTTTTTTTTTTTTTAACTCTTACTTTTTTTTTTTTTTTTTTGGTTTCTCTGTGTAGCTTTTGGAGTATAACCTGGCACTCACTCTGTAGACCAAGATGGCCTCAAACTCACAGAGATCCGTTTGCCTTTGCCTCCTGAGTGCTGGGATAAAGGAGTGTGCCAACACTGCTCTGCCTAAACTATTACTTGTTTTTTTTTTATAATTTACTTTTGGCCGGGTGTTGGTGGAGCACACCTTTAATCCCAGCACTCAGGAGGCAGAGGCAGGTGGATCTCTGTGAGTTCGAGGCCAGCCTTGTCTACAGAGTGAGTTCCAGGACAGCTTCCAAAACAATATAGAGAAACCCTGTCTCGAAAAACAAACAAACAAAAAAATTATTTTTGCCATAATTGGCTTTGTAGGCTTCAAGCTGTTTGAAAATAAGATTGATTTCTTTTTTTTTTTTTTTTGGTTTTACGAGACAGGGTTTCTCTGTTTCGGAGGCTGTCGGTCCAGCCTGGCCTCGAACTCACAGAGATCCACCTGCCTCTGCCTCCCGAGTGCTGGGATTAAAGGCGTGCGCCACCAACGCCCGGCATAAGATTGATTTCTTAAAAATTATTTTTAACTGATCCATTTTTTAAAATATTTATTTATTATGTATACAGTGCTGCATGTATACCTGCACACCAGAAAAGGGTCTTTTCTTTTTTTAATTTTTTTTTTACTTTTTTTTTGCTATGGGGAGGGGATGTGAGGTGTGCGTGTGTGTGTGTGTGTGTGTGTGTGTGTGTGTGTGTGAGAGAGAGAGAGAGAGAGAGAGAGAGAGAGAGAGAGAGAGAGAGAGCGAGGGAGGGAGGGAGAGAGGCAGGGAGTGAGGAGAGGGAGAGAGAGAACATACCACTTGTGGAAGTTATAACTTTCCTTCTATTATGTAAGACCTGGGAATGAAACTCAGGGTAGGAGGTGCCAAGAGTCTCATGTTGCCTAGACTGACCTTGATGTATTTCTTTCCTTGACACATTTATTTTATTTTTTAGTATAGAACTTCCAAACATGTATGCTTTCAAATATGCATAGAAGTAGATAGTACAGTATAAGCAGCACCAATGTACCTGTTACCCATCTTCAACTGTTAACAGTGTTGCCCATTCATTAACTTTTTTTGTCTTCTTTTTGTCTTTCCTTCTTTCTTTCTTTCTTTCTTTCTTTCTTTCTTTCTTTCTTTCTTTCTCTGTCTCTTTTATTTGTTTATTTTTTTTTGAGACAGGATTCTTTGTGTGGCTTTGGCTTTCCTGGACCTAGCTCTGTAGACCAGGCTAGCCTCAAACTCACAGAGATCTGTCCACCTGTTTCTGCTTCCCAAGTGCAGGGATTAAAGGCATGTGCTACCATTACCTGGCTCATTAACATTTTTTTTTTTTTTTTTTTTTTTGGTTTTTCGAGACAGGGTTTCTCTGTATTGTTTTGGAGGCTGTCCTGGAACTCGCTCTGTAGACCAGGCTGGCCTCAAACTCACAGAGATCCGCCTGCCTCTGCCTCCCGAGTGCTGGGATTAAAGGTGTGTGCCACCAACGCCCGGCCACTCATTTTTTAAAATGTGTGTTCTTATATAGTTTTGAAACAGTGTCTTTGTTTGCTTTCAATTATTGTGACAAACAGACCCAAAAGCAACTTGGGGAGGAAAGGGTTATTTCAGTTTATAGCTGACACTACAGGGAAGTTAAGGCAAGAACAGAAGCAGGAGCTATGGAAGAATACTGTTTATTGGCTTGCTCCTTTTGCCTTGCTTAGTTACCTTTCTTAAACAACCTAGGGGCACCTGCCCAGAGCTGACCATTCCCATATCAATCATTAATCATTAATCAATCATTAACCCCCCCCCAGACTTGCCTACAGGTCAATCTGATGGACTCATTTTCTCTGTTGCGGTCTCTTCCAAGATCACTGTAGCTTGTGTCAAGCTGACAGAAAAACCAAGTGGCATATAATCAGACTTTATAACCCAGGATGACCTTGAATTTAAGATTCTCCTGTGACAGACTCCTAAATGGCGGGATTGCATGCATAGACCACTATATTCCAACTAAAATAATCTAACAATTTTTAATTGAGTCATACATACAGGAAGAATACATATGATAAAGTTTGTGGATTTTCACAAACTCAACACAAGCCATGCAACCTGTACACAATTCACAAAATACAACATTTAACAGGATACTAGAAACACTTCTGCTTGCCTGAAAGAATACGGTCCCCCATCCTTACAGGCTACTACTGTCAATCAAGACCAGTTTTGCATGTCTTTATGTTTTTGTATATAGAATCATATATCATGAGTAGTCGCTAGATGAAGAGCATTTTAAGCATTTACTGTATACTAATTACTGTTTTAGGCTAAGAGGAGAAGGTGAGTAGGATCACACTTGTGGCATTTTGGTCTGTCTCTAGAGTGGCTTTTACTAGAACAAGGATAAGCCTAGCACCTGCCTCAGTGTTTGAGGGTGAAGTGAGATCATGTTGGTAAAGTCTCTAGCATAGTGTCTCAGTGCCAAGTACTCACTTAGGCTGACTCATTTTAGCGGTATTTGGAGGAACCATGTCTAATTAGAAGAATTCCCCACTTTTCTTAAATAAAATATTTCTTTCTTTTTTTTTTTTTGAGGCAGGGTCTCATTTATTATTCTTAAAGTTATGAGTGTTTTCCCTATACATATATATGTGTACTGCCTGTGTACCTGGTACCCATAGAAACAAGAAGGTGTCAGATTTCCTGGAACTGGAGTTACAGATGATGGTGAGCCATCATGTGGGTGCTGGGAATTGAACCCAGGTCCTTTGCAAGAGCAACCAGCACTTTCAACCACTCAGCCATTTCTCCAGCTCCATTATTTGCTTTTATGTATGAGTATTTGGTCTACATGTGTCTGTACCCTGTGTGTTACATGTGGAAGCTAGAAAGAGGGAGTTGGATCCTCTGGAGCTAGAGTTATAGAGGATTGTATGCTTCTCTGTGGGTTCTGGGAAGGGGACTCCAGGTCCTCTGCAAATACTCTTATTTGCTGAGCCATCTCTCCAGCCCAAACTGTGGTCTTGATTGATAGCTTACTAACAGAATAAAGCCAAACTGTGGTCTTGATTGATAGCTTACTAACAGAATAAAGTCAATGCATCTATATAAAGGGTCATCATGTTCTATCAGGGCCAGTAAACAGAATGAGAACAATAATTTAAAATCTGTTTACAGTTCCTTTTTCAATGTAGGGATGGTATCTTCTTCCTTAAGAGAAAGAGACATTGGGGCTGGAGAGATGGCTCAGAGGTCAAGAGCACTGGCTGTTCTTCCAGAGGTCCTGAATGCAATTCCCAGCAACCACATGGTGGCTTACAACCATCTGTAACAAGATCTGGTGCCCTCTTCTGGCCTGCAGGCAGAACACTGTATACTTACTAAAAAAAAAAAAAAAAAGACAGTCTCTTGTTTTGTGGCCTGGAACTGTTTGCTGCCTCAGCTTTAAAAAAAAAAAAAAAAGAGAGAAAGAGACATTAGCAGGAGTAGGTTAGCATATTTATCCATGGGCTCAGACCAAATGGGTAGAACAATTGAAATTAGAACTCCAGTGCTCTAACTTACCTTGTTTTTTTGTGTTTTTGTTTAGGCAGCTGGGGTAGAGAAGCTCCATATTACGTTCAATATTGCAGAAAAATGCATGGAATGTACACAGAGAAATTTGGATAAAGTTTCATGGGAATCACTCCTGAACTTCAGTTTTACAACTCCTGAGTCAGTTTTACAAGTCCTGAGTGGATCTGTCTTGTTAAGAGTATAGTCATGCATGAGATCCTGGGTACCCATTCCCACCCCTAATATAATCTGATACATTTGTGTGTTGGTTCAGCTAGCACATATTCTTTGCAATGTGAAGTCCTGCTGCATGGTGAGGACCATAATAAGAGTGGGAAAAACCGTCCCTGCTTCATAGGAATTTACAGTATTTTAAGAAAATCCTAGCAGAACTGGTAGTAAAAGTTAAAATATGATGTTTAAGCCCCAGAAGGCTTTGACTATACTTAATAATGACCAGGATGCTGTGTTTAGATAGAGGTAAACCTTCTGTTCAGAAATAGTAATTGAAATGTGTGAAATTGCTTTGAGGAGTTCATGTTGAATTGGGTAGAATTCAAAAATAGAGTTTCTAAAGTTATTTTAGCCATTTAAGTTGTATGTGATCGTTGTAGAAATATTAGAATATACAAACAAGTACCTGTTTTTAAAAACAGCCCATGTAGGTTTGGAGAGATGACTCAGAGGTTAAGAGCACTGGCTGCTTTTTTATACAGGACCTGGGTTCCATTTCCAGCACCCACATGGTGGTGGCTTATAACCACCTGTAACTGTAGTTCCAGGGGATCTGATGGCCTCTTCTGCCCTCTTTGGGCCCAGTCATGCACATACTATACGTATATACATTCAGGAGCACTTATACATGTAAAATAACAATAAAAATTAAAAAATAAAACCCACTCATTTATTACCCTATAAATGTTTGTATTTTGTATGTGCCACAGTATTCCATTATATGTACATACTATAAATCATGTAACTGATCTTTTGGGTGGGTGGGTTTTAATAGACAGGAAGGTGGAATAAAGGAATTGTTTTTCTTTTTTGTTTGTTTGAGGTTGGAAGTTGAATCTTACTATGTAGTCTGGGCTGGCCTAGAACTCTACTCTTTTGCTTCTGTTTTCCAAATGCTGATATTACAGGCATGTGCCTCCATGCCTGGCCTAGAGACTTTTGTTTTGAAGCAAATATACATTTTTCAGTATTTTATTTGTACTCTGAAGTTTTGGTACATTTAGTATAACTTCGATTAATACTAAAATTCCTTGTCCAAGAACATAAATCTAGCTATGGACAATTTACTTGATTAAAAAATGCATGAGTAAACTTATGGAGTAAAGTTACTTTAGAAGAAAATATTTGGAATGATGATTGAGGTTGGCAGACGAGGGTTATGACAGTGGATCCTTGAAGGTATGTTTCCAAGAGTAGGAATTCCTGGAATCAGTGTTTGAAACCTCGAATCAGTGTTTGATGTGAGAAGTACTATTCAGACTACTTTTTGAGTTCCCTTAAGTTTCTATTTGATTACTACTACTATTTTATGGTTTTGGTCCCTCTTTCCTTTTCTTCAATGCCTTGTGCTTACTAGGCAAGCACTCTAACAACCCTAGCTGTCCTGGAACTGCTTCTGTAGACCAGGTTGACCTTGAACTCACAGATATCTGCCTGCCTGTGCCTCCCAAGTGCTGGAATTAGAGGTGTGTACCACTAATGCCTGGCCATTTAGTGGGTTTTTAACCTTTTTTTTTTTTTTTTTGGTTTTTTTACGAGACAGGGTTTCTCTGTATTGTTTTGGAGGCTATCGGTCCAGCCCGGACTCGAACTCACAGAGATCCACCTGCCTCTGCCTCCCGAGTGCTGGGATTAAAGGTGTGCACCACCACCGCCTGGCTCCCTTTTTTTTTTTTTTCTTTTTTTAATGTGGAATGCTTCACAAATTTGTATGTCATCACTGCAACAGGGGCCATGCTAATCTTTGCTGTAGCAGTTCAATTTAATTATGTCCTGCCAAAGCACGGTTTTAAACTATTATTTTTAAAAATCTTTGTTGGTTAGTGGTGGTACATGCCTTTAATCCCAGGACTTGGGAGGCAGGTAGAGTTCAAGGTCAACCTGGTCTACAAATCAAGTTCCAGAGCTACATAGAGGAACTAACTCTGTCTCAAAAAAATCAAAAGGAAAAAAATCCTACAAAACTCTAAAACCTTTTTTTTCTCTCTATTTAATGTAGATGCTGGGAGTTGAATCCAAGTCATTTAAAGAGAAGTCAGTGTTCTTAATCTCTGAGCTATTTCCCCAGACATCATTTTTAACCTTTTGGAACCCTATTTTAGAAATTTCATGAAGCCCCTTAAAATGTTTTCAAGTACAGTTCTGTAGACATTGAACATCTCTAGTAAAGGCTCTGTTTGAAGCCCCAGTGTTAGGTCATTATAAACACTTGATCAAGTCTCTCTCTCTCTCTCTCTCTTTAGTTTTTCAAAACAGAGTTTCTCTGTGTAACAGCTCTGCCTTTCCTGGAACTCACTCTGTAGACCAGGCTGCCCTTGAACTCACAGAGATCTACCTGCCTTTGCCTCCCAAATGCTGGCATTAAAGACATGTGCCATCACTGCCCGACCACTTTCTTTCACTTTAATGTATGGTTCCTGGGTTGAACCTAAAGTCTTACCATGCAAGGGCAATGACACTAAACTATGCCCTCACCCCCCCCCTTTTTTTTTAAAATTTAAGACAAGCTGTCAGTGCATTTCCTAAATTAGCCTTGACCTCACTCTGTAGTCCGGCTGGCTTTGAAATTGAGGTCCTTGTCAACCTTTCTAGCTGCTAGGATTACAATGAACTAATACACTTGCTGCAATTGTTTTTTAAATGTTAAAACATGGTGTGATAGCAACATGTATTCTATCTTGCTATTTCTGAATAATAGTTTTCATTATAAGTGTTGGGTAGTCATTGAAGATTCTTTAACCAGGGCTATGGTTTTCTGTATGTGTGTGATATTTTTTGTGGAATGATCTCTTTCTAGAAAAAAGATGTCTTGGATCCTTTCAATGATGAAGAAAAAGAAAGGCATAAGGTGGAGGCCCTTGCACGAAAATTTGAAGAGAAATATGTAAGATTTCTATGTTTTTTGCAAAAGAACAACCTCATTATTGAGATCAGTCTCCAGGCATTTTATGTTCATTTAGTGGATTATCATATAATCAGAAGTGATCTGGAAATAGATGTAGCACTCATAGGAAATAGAAAACAGCTATTAAACAAATGAATTAAGGTTCAGAACTCTCATGTGGCAGGAGAAATTTGAGTGAAATGGGCAAATAAGGCCTTAGAGGATGTGTTTTGTTACAGAGCAAAATGATTCATTTAGTTCGTTCTTCTGTCTTAGACCATTTATGCAGGTATAAATCTGCCCTATTTTCAGAGGTCTTTAGAGGGGGTTGGGACATGTGTAAGGGTGTGTGTGTGTGTGTGTGAGAGAGAGAGAGAGAGAGAGAGAGAGAGAGAGAGAGAGAGAGAGAGAGAGAGAGAGGAGAGAGGAGGGGGAGGGGGGAAAGAGAGGAAGAGGAGAGGAGAGAGCCAGGGTGAGGGTAGTATGTTTTCAGTGCTTTTCACCCTTTTTAATCACTAGCTGATGAGACTCAAGGCAACATTTAATTCATTGTACTTATCAAAAAGCATGTGACTCCCTTGCTTTTAAATTTCAGGGTGGAAAGAAACGTAGGAAAGACCGAATACAGGATTTGATTGATATGGGGTATGGCTATGATGAGTCGGATTCTTTCATTGATAACTCAGAGGCGGTGAGTAGTTAAAGAATGTATGATACTGATAGTGGAACAGGGTTGTGACATCTCAGTTTGTCCTCTTGGCACAAACAGCCCTGAACTTGAGAGGAAGGGACTTCCTGAACCCAGGCTTTGGTTTTTTTTTCACATGAAAATAACAACCTCTTCTTTATAAAACACCTAGTAGCTTGCATATAAGTGATTTGAGGAGAAGGATGTCTTGGCATGGTGTATGAAAAGTGTCAGAAAATCCTAGTTGCATCTCTTAAGATATGCTTTGTACCTTGAACCAAAAATGGGAGCTGATGGTATGTTTTCCTCCCTTAGTATGATGAACTTGTTCCTGCTTCTTTGACCACAAAATATGGAGGATTTTACATTAACTCGGGAACCTTACAATTTAGACAAGCTTCAGAATCTGAGGATGACTTCATTAAGGAAAAGAAGAAAAAATCTCCGAAGGTTAGGTTATTCTTTCTTTTGTATTTCAGGAATATTTTTTGATGTGACTGTGAGATCTCTTATGGTGACTCAGGAGACTGGTGGAAAGGTAGAAATGTCTCAACATGATGTGACTATGGGGTACTGGTCAGGCCTCAGTCATTTCATTCATGTGGACCAATGAAGTATACCCCACTCTTACTGGCGTCTTTAATGGGGACTTGGAGAGGACTTTAGGTTTAGGGCTTGTCACCCACTGAAAACTGTTCAGCCTTAGATTGATCATATTTTTAGAGTCTGCCTACCACTGCCCATTATTTAAAATAAGAGGGCCCACCTACAGCTCATTTCAAATCTGTCTCAGAACAGCCACCATGGTTCCATTTAGGTGTTTTCAGGAAACACTATTGATTGGATGCTATAGGTTCATGTCCAGGGACTGCTTTGAGAGAGAAGCATTTTTGTTCATGAAGGAAATGAAATGGGTCTAAAAATGTACCTTACTCGGAGCAAAGCCAGTGCTGTCTAGTGTATTTTCTTTCTGGCTCGGAGTTGTATAACTGTACCTTGTCTTTAATTCTCAGAAGCGGAAGTTGAAAGAAAGTGGTGAAAAGATAAAGAAGAAGAAAAAAGATGACACTTACGACAAGGAGAAGAAATCGAAAAAGTCCAAGTTTTCCAAAGCTGGGTGAGAGGCAGCAGCTTTTCTCTAGGATAAAGTCTGGCCTATGAGGGCACAACACTTGGGAGCTGACTTGCCCTCTCCCTCTTCCCCAGCTTCAAAAGAAGCAATAGGGCCTGGCTCTCCTTTCACCTCTCCACTGACAGGGTGGTTCTGGGCATAGTCAGCCACTCTCATCAGTGTGTCAGATAGCCTGTGTGCCCGTGCTCCTGTCAGTGTTGGCAGCTGCTTCTGTCACCGCATGATTGCTGGTGTTCCTTGTTCTCTTAGAACTCTTCTCTGCCCCAGTTTTTCTGTCTTCTGCTGTTTTCTTATGTCTATGGTCGTGATTCCTACTTAGTTAGCCCAGCTGCCTTCAAGTTGTTGCTGTTCTTCTCCAGTTCTCACGCTTTCTTCCTTGAAATACTTTTCTTGTCCCTCCCATTTTTCGCTAACTTTTATTTAAACCTGGAAATGGTTCTTAAAAGTCTGCTGAATATTTAGCTTATATGACACGGTGTTGCTAATTTCTATTCACACTCAAGCTTTGGCCCAGCAAGAATGAATTCTCTATGCCAAGAGGATGGAGGCATGCTAACAGAGTGGACTGACAGAAAAGAGGCTTTCGTGGAGACCATTTCCTGGGAGCAGGGATGAAGGCTGCTCAATTTCTCATGGAGAGTCCTGCAACCTGAGTAATCAGTTTCCCTCTTGCTTGCAGCTTCACAGCCCTCAATGCCAGTAAGGAGAAAAAGAAGAAGAAGTACTCTGGGTCGTTAAGTGTTAGAGAGATGCTAAAGAAATTTCAGAAGGAGAAAGAGGCTCAGAAAAAGAGGGAGGAGGAGCATAAGCCTATAGCTGTGTCGTCAATAGAAGTTCAGGGCCTGAGGGAATTGGAGAGCACTTCTGACCCCTTGCTCTCACTCTTTGGCTCCACTTCTGACAATGACTTGCTCCAAGCTGCCACTGCCATGGACTCCCTGACAGATTTGGACTTGGAGCAGCTGCTCAGTGAGTCTCCAGAAGGAAGCCCTTTCCAAGATATGGATGATGGAAGTGATTCCCTTGGAGTGGGATTGGATCAGGAATTCAGGCAGCCCTGTTCCTTTCCCGAAGGCCTGCCAACACTCCTGGAGAAGCGTGTTAAGGAGCTGGCTCAGGTATGGGGACACAGTATGGCTGAGTAGGTTGGTATTAGCTCTACATTTTTTTTTTTTTTTTGGTTTTTCGAGACAGGGTTTCTCTGTATTGTTTTTGGAGGCTGCCCTGGCACTCACTCTGTAGGCCAGGCTGCCTCCTGAGTGCTGGGATTAAAGGCGTGCACCACCAGTGCCCGGCTAGCTCTATGTCTTGTGACATTTGATGCCCAAGAAACCCTTAGTGAGTTGGAAAGTAAAAGTGTAAAGTTTCCAAGTTCTTATCTAATCCTAGGAGGATACAGTGTAAGCTTTGTGCACCAGGCTGCATTTTTTCACCTCTCTCAATTCTTTCACTTCTGGAAATTTTACTTTGGGGAGATTTTTTTTCTCTTGTTCTGTTTTCTATTAGTTTCTTTCTCATAGCTCACCTTTGCTTTTGTGGTTGATCAGCCCTGCTGTTGGCAGCAGGCAGCTGAGGTAGAGTGTCATCTTTGAATTCTTCCAAAGATTTTGAAAATTTGCTGGTTTGTAAACACATGCATAAGCGCACAGCACATGCTTACCTGCCACTGGGTTTACTTGCTCCCTTGTGTTGGGGATCATCAGGTGTTCCTGCATGGTGACACATGGGAGCTTAACATTATGAGCACTGTTCCTGTCCCAAATGACAGCAAGCAGTCTTTAGCATGGAATAGCTGCTGTTTTCCTCCAGTGTTTGGAGTTGATTCCTAAGTACTAACAACTGTCAATTCAGTAATTTACTACTAGCTGTAATCTAACTGGGGACTATTAGTTTTGATACTATTGCCTTTGGTTAAAACTTTTCCCTCTAGGCACTATTATTTGGAATGTAGTTCCAGGAACATTTGTGCTCGACAGCTGTGTATTTTGAACTAGTGATTCTTGCAGCATTTTCAGATTGTGAGTAATATTTCATGTTTTAGGGCAGTGTAAATTGTCAGCTTCATCTAGAAATTTTATCTCACTTAGAGAAGATATTTAAACACAATATACAAAGCACATAAAACATATTATTTACATCTGTGGCTCCTCCATGTTGGCCCATGTGTAGTAATTCACATAAGTGTTCTTCTTGAATGTAATGCTTTAATGAATTGTGCCATGTCAGGAACTCATAGTATATCTTACTATATTTGTATTGTAGGGAGAGTAGTTGATTCTGCACTTGGCATGTTTGAGCATACTGTCTGTTGCTCAGAATTCATGTTTAAAAAATTGCTTCTTGTTCTTTTCAATGCTTTAATTTGTAAGCACATTTTTTTTTTTTGTAGTCTCTCAATGAAATGAAAAGGACTAGGCGATAGTAGATCATTGTTTATTTTACCGAAAAGTAAAAATTCTTGGGTATGCCCTTTCTTTCATAGTTGATTGTGACCAGAATAGTAACCTATTGTTTCACTTTTTTTGGGGAAAGGGTTTAGTGAAAATAAAGTGCCCCAACCTTGAAACAGGGTTGGACTGTGGTACAAGAAAGCCTCTCTGGGTAAACATGCTATTTGGCAAGTTGTCTCTTCTGAATAATGACTGCTGGGCATTACAGATTTTACTGTACCTGGAGCCCTTCATATGTGTGCATGGATATCTGGATAACTGGTCCTTTTTGACAATTTGCTGGGAAATGTAGTCTTTCCAGAGAAGAATGTGTTTGGACACAGACCATCACATAGAATTCCAAAAGCCACATGTAGATATTTGTATTATTTTGTTTGTTTCTCTATAGCTTTGGAGCCTGTCCTGGAAGTTGGTCCATAGACTAGGTTGGTCTTGAATTCACAGAGTTCTGTCTCCCAAGTTCTGGGACTAAACATGTGCGCCATCACTGCCAGGCTGATATTTGTATTCTTAATAAAGAGTTCTATGTTAGATCTTGAAATGAACATGGCATTTTAAAGATTATATTAGATAGCTGGGCATGATGGTACTTACCTATAAGCCCAATAGTTGGGAGGTGATAGCAGGAGAATTATGTTGTTCAAGGTCATTCTTGGCAACAAAGGAAGTTCTAGATTAGCCTGAGCTTTATGCGACTCTGTCTTGATCCCAAAATTAACTTGTTATGCATAATTGTTGGTAGCAGTTTAAATATTTCTCACTTTATTTTTTAACTTCCCTAATTTCATTTTCCTCTCTTTAAAAATAAGATTAGATAGATTTTAAATCTTGACTTTAGAAGAGATACATGTCCATTTCTTTCTTTTGTTTGTTTGTTTGTTTTTTTGTTTTTGTTTTTCGAGACAGGGTTTCTCTGTATTGTTTTGGAGGCTGTCCTGGAACTCGCTCTGTAGACCAGGCTAGCCTTGAATTCACAGAGATCCGCCTGCCTCTGCCTCCCAAATGCTGGGATTAAAGGTGTGCACCACCAACACCCGGCTACATGTCCATGTCCATTTCTATTGCTTAAATTAGAAAAGGAATCCTAAAACCTGTGCCTAGCCCACATATTATTCTTGACTAGGCTGGCTAAATGTCTCTTTTCTGATCTTGTCAGAACTCATACTTGCAACTGTATTCAGCCAGCACATTAGCCTAGTCAAGAGTCTGACTGAACCTCCTTATCAAGGCCTTCTGTAGATCATGGTTGTTTCACTGAGTTCCTCAACCTCATCTCAGATTTGGAATCCTGCTTCAGACTCCAGAGCAACTGGGATTATGGGTGTGTGGCACCAAGCCCAACTTCAGTTGGTCTTTAATTTGGATTTATTTTAAAATGTAGCCTCCAAGTAATCTATTATAAGACCAGATCCTCCAAAATATAACCTATGTAGTTAGAAGGCTTCAGAAAGAAACTTTTTAAAAAGTTATATAGGCAGAAAGCTTTTAAAATACTGGAGGTACTGGAGAAATGGCTTAGTGGCTAAAAAATAAATTTGTAACCTGGTGTGATACTGCAGTTCTCGGAGTAAAGGATGGAGAATCAAGAGTTCAAGGCTAGGAGCTGAGGGATGGCTCAGTGGTTAAGACTACTAGTTGCACAGCAATGAGGACCTGAGTTTTGGATTCTAGCACTTATATAACACAACTATTAAGTGTGGTCTAGCATGTGCCTGTAACTTTAGTGCTCTTGGGATGGGGTGGAACCAAAGGATCAGTGGGGTTTGCTGGCTAAAAAGCCTAGCCAAAATGACTGATCAGAGAAAGACCTCACCTCAAAGGAATAAAGCAGAGAGTGATTGAGATCACTTGACATGCTTCTCTGGTGTCTGTATGTGCACACATGTACACAGATAAACACCATGAGCATGAGAGCACATGCACACGGGTATACACACACACACACACACACACACACACAATGTACAGAGTTAAGTTTATCCTTGAGTTAATAAAAAAAATCCTGTCTCAGAAAAGGAAAATTTATTTGTAAACTTAAACTGCTGATGGGTCTAGTGAACAATGTAACATTTGAATATCTGTTTAAGGAATTAGATTGAATTGATTAAGGATACTTCTGAATCTTAGAACTAGTAGTATAAGTTTTTGTTTTTGGTTTTTCAGACAGGGTTTCTCTGTGGTTTTGGAGACTGCTGGAACTAGCTCTTGTAGACAAGGCTGGTCTTGAACTCACAAAGATCCGGCTGCCTCTGCCTCCCAAGTGCTGGGATTAAAGGCGTGTGGCACCACCACCTGACTTTGTGTTACTTTGAGAGAGCTGATGTTTGGGCCACTTCTCAAGAGTATACATTCCTCAGACCCAACTCCCAAGGTTGTGGTTACTGGTCTGGGAAAGCTGCCTAGGTAACTTCCATGTGAAGCCAAGAGTGAGAAGCACCAGATTTAGTCATTGTTCTGGTCACTTCAGGATCTCTAGGCTTGTTCCCAAGGTGTCATCTTCAGTATCATGTATTAATTCAGGAGTCTGGGAGTGAGATACCATAAGTATATTACAGATTTTCAAAGTATGTCTTAAAGTACTGAAGCTACACAGTAATCCTTTTGCAGTAGAAGGAGTCTCTTTGAGTATTAGTTATGGCTGGAGTACACAATATTTTTATTACTTTGCATAATTATTTGATTCATAAAAGCCTTTAAGTCAGTGGTTTTCCTTCAACTTGTGGGTTGCAACCACTTGGGGGTCTCCTAAGACCATCAGAAAGCACAGATATTTACGTTATACATCATAACAGTAGCAAAATTACAATTATGAAGTAGCAAAAGAATAATTTTATGGTTGGGGGGTCACCACAACGTGTAAAACTGTATTGATGGGTCACAGTATTAGGAAGGTTGAGAACCACTGCTTCAAGTCTTATAGGTGTGCTTTTCTACCATTGAAAGTATAGAAATCCCAGTTTACAGTGTAGTTGGTAAGAGTCTGGACACAGAAGCTGGATTGCTGGTTGAGTTGACTTCTGACCAGATACCTCAAGATCACTGCTTTTTCTTCCATGATTAGTATTGTAAGTCCCAAGAACTTGATCACAGTTGCTGTAACAGCTTTGGAATGACGTTAATCAGGGTGTAAGGTATAGTCAGGAAGATGACAGGGAGTGTTTTATTGGCAGGTACTCTTTGGGAGCAGTGATTCTGTACCTGCTTGTGAGTGTGAGAGATGCATGGAGAAAGGGCACTAATACTTGTTACTGTCTCCTGTGAATCAGGCTGCCAGAGCTGCTGAGGGAGAGAGCAAACAGAAGTTCTTCACTCAAGATATTAATGGTATCCTGCTAGAGTGAGTATTTGTTTATCTGTTTTTCTATTTAGACTGAAACAGGGACACAAGATCCCTGTCTCCATAAATGATAGGCCTTACTAATCTTCACCCACGAACATTATTAAAATGCTATAATATATGTATTGTCATGGCCTGTTGGAAGAGGATTACTTGACAAGTATGAAATGAAAAGAAAGAATCTAGATGAATGAGTGACAGCCTGGTAACCTGCATTGGGGTGCCTCTCAGGGTTCATCCTTATTTTTACTTGTATTTCCAGTACATTTCATCCCATCATGCTCTGCCCAGAGCCCCAAAATCTGAGGTACTTTGTTGTGTGAACTGGATTAAAAAGGACAACAGCAAGTATACAAATCTCTATGTCAGGCCAACAGAGGCTTTTGCCTATGTAAGAATAGTTGTCAGGACTTGAGAATGTTCCCACAAATGGCCTCCACTGAATCGGATGTGGATGGACCTTTTGGTTCAGGAAGCACAGGGCCTCAAAGAGCACCTGAGAGTTTTGTGCCAACAAAGAACCTATTTGAATGTGCCACATACAGAAAGCTCAGGCTTTTCCTGTTTGTCCAGCTGGAGAAACTAGAGAGGTGAGGATTTCCCTGATCTCATGATCATGGGTCAAGCTAGTAACTGAAAAATCAAAACATGCTTGAGAGGGTTGGAGAGATGGTTTAATGGATAGGAGAATTTACCAATGCTCCCAAAAAGGACCTGGATTTGTTTCCCAGCATCCACATGGTAGCTTACAACTGTCCTTAAGAACTGGCTCCTTAGCTGGGCGTTGGTGGCGCACGCTTTTAATCCCAGCACTCGGGAGGCAGAAGCAGGTGGATCTCTGTGAGTTCGAGGCCAGCTTGGTCTACAGAGCGAGTTCTAGGATAGCCTCCAAAACAATACAGAGAAACCCTGTCTCAAAAAACCAAAAAAAAACAAAACAAAAAACAAAAAAAAAACTGGCTCCTTAACTCTAGGTTCAGGGGATCCAGGAGTACTAGGCATGTACATGATAAACAATATATACATTCAGGCAAAATATCCGCATAAAAGAAAAATAAATCTTCAAAACATTACTGAAAAGTGTTTCCTGACTATCCCAGTTTATTACTTTTACTTTTGAAGCTTTTATGTTTTTTGTTGTTGTTGTTTATGAAATTTAATGCTCATACCTTTTTATCTTTGGCTCTGTTCTATTTCCCTTTTTTTTCCCAGACAGGGTTTCTCTATGTAGCCTTGGAACTCACTCTGTAGACCAGGCTAGTCTTGAACTCACAAAGCTCCACCTGCCTCTGCCTTTCAAGTGCTGAGATTAAAGGCACATGCCACCACTGTGTAGCTCTTGACTTTGTTCTTAGGTCTTGTCCTTGACCTAAGAGTCTTGACCATCTTTCCCCAGCCAAGTTCATTAAGTTTGAGTATTTCCTTATGTTGCTGCTTGAGATTTTGTTGCCGGGTTCACATGGTTACATTGTGTGACCATCAAGATAACCTTTAGAATGATTTTGTGCTTAGCTTTCTTCTCCAGTCTGCAACTTAAGGAAGAGGAAACTTGCAGAAAGCTGCAGGCCATTAATGACTGTGTTGTGTTCTTTAGCATAGAGGTTCAAACCCGGGAGCTGACTAGCCAAATTCGTTCTGGGGTGTTTGCTTATCTGGCTTCATTCCTGCCATGCAGCAAGGATGCTCTGGTCAAGCGTGCTCGGAAACTTCACCTCTATGAACAGGTGGGTAGCAGAGTCTGCATAGGGATCACATATGCTGCACTGTCTGTAACAAGTATTCTTCCCGCCAGCCTGGTCCCAGAGCTGCGTCAGTCCAAAATGATCACACAGGACACTATATTAATTATGAAGCTGTTGGCCATTTGCTTGGTTCCTTGTTGGCTAGCTCTGACTTAATTATTAACCCATAACTGCTAATCTAGTATTTCCAAGTGGTCTTCTCTTAGTGGAGGAAAGGGTCTGGACCTCTCCCATGTCATACATTGTAACTGACTGTGCCTCTGTTTCCCAGAATCCTCCTCGACTCCTAGTCCCACCTATTTGCTTCCCTATTGGCCAATACTTTATTTAATCAACCAATAAGAAGACAACATATACACAGATGGACTCCCCCCATCATCTCCTCTTCTCTGTCTAAATAAAAAGGTTTTAACTTTAACATAGTCAAATTATATATAACAGAACAGTTATCAAGTACTATAATTATAATATTTAGTCCATTAACATTTAGTAAGATTTAAAGAAAGCATTTTATCATCTATCTGTGTGAATCTAAAGTCTTATATATAACTTATCTTTTATCATTACTAAGGAAAACTATAATTATAACTAACTGTCTTCAACTCCATCAAAGACCACATAAGGATAATATAGAAACTCTAGAATTGACAGAGACATCTCGCTGCCTGGACAGTCACCTGAAGTTCCTCTGTAACATTGGGGCATTCATCTTCAGGCCATAGGCCACAGTGTTTCTGGCAAACTTCTCAGCAAAGTAGGAAATTTTAAACTGTCTATCTGTATTGGCAGTTTGCTAGTCATTTTTTTGTGTCCTGTAGAATGTCTGGCAGACTTGTCCGTGAAGCACGAACCTTGTAGGACTGTCCATCTTGTTTTGTAGGTTTAGCAGTCATTTTTCTGTAGGTCCTGTATGTCCAGTTTATACAGCAACAGTCAAACATTCCAGGCAAGAGCGGTTTCTTGCCCAATGGCTAGTTTTGCCATGTTGAAGGTAAACTCCATAATGAGTTTTTGTGATGCCCATCTTTTTTGATGTAGATTGGTGCTGCCAGGAGCAGACATTTCTCATTGTCAAGAAAAACCCTAAACCTTTTTCTGTCTCCTTTTGATAGCCCATTGTGGGTCCTCACTGTGAGAGTGGTACGTGAGCCAAAACTGTTCTGTGTCCTTCCTTCATAGGGTGGGCGCCTAAAGGAACCACTCCAGAAGCTCAAGGATGCCATTAGTCGGGCCATGCCTGAGCAAGTGGCCAAGTACCAGGATGAATGCCAAGCACACACACAAGCAAAGGTTGCTAAGTAAGTGTGTCCCATCTCACTTGGGTGTCATTATCTTCCTATATCTCGTCTACCCCCTCTTAAAATTACTTTTGTGTGTGTGAGTCTGTGTGTGGAAATGTGCATGTACCTGTAGTATCCAGAAGAGTCAGATACCCTGGAGCTGTAGTTACAAGTGTTGTGAACTGGGGTGCTGGAACTGAATTTGGATCCTCTGCAAGAACAGTACATACTCTTAACCACTCTCTGGGTCCCTGTCTCTTCTTTTTACACTTCTAAATATTTACTTACATTTCCAGCACAATTCTAGGCTTTTCAGCATTTTTTGATCTTAAATCAAGACTATTGTAGAAGGGAGAAAGGGAAAGTTGGTGGGCAGGAGAACCTCAGCATTCCTTCTGTTTCCTCTGTAGGATGCTGGAGGAAGAGAAAGACAAGGAGCAGAGAGAACGGATTTGTTCTGATGAGGAAGAAGATGAAGAAAAGGGGGGCCGGAGGATAATGGGACCCCGGAAGAAATTCCAGTGGAATGATGAAATCAGGTGTGCACAAACTGGGACCTTGCATCATTGGAGGGTTTGTGAGACCAGTAGCTGATCCTGTCCCCATATTGCTAATGAAGGTTAGGATTAATACTTACATGGGTTGCTGAAAGCGCACAGTAGCAACTGTGAAACAGCATTTGGGGTGGTGGGAGTTTCTGATCTCTGTCTGCTTTTCAGGGAGCTTTTGTGCCAGGTGGTGAAGATCAAACTGGAGAGCCGGGATCTGGAGAGGAACAGCAAGGCCCAGGCCTGGGAGGACTGTGTGAAAGCGTTTTTGGATGCTGAAGTCAAGCCTCTCTGGCCCAAAGGTTGGATGCAGGCCAGGTGAGGCTCTTGTGGTGAGGCAGATTAGTCTGCACTGACAGTGATACCTTCCCTCAGAAGTCACTGCCTTACTGGTTAAATTCTGATGTCACTTGAGTACCAAGGGACATACTGGGATATATAAAGGAGTCTTCGTTTTTTTTGTTTGTTTGTTTGTTTTGTTTTGTTTTTTTGTTTTTGTTTTTTGGTTTTTTTCGAGACAGGGTTTCTCTGTGGCTTTAGAGGCTGTCCTGGAACCCATTGCTTGGTAGTCCAGGCTGGTCTTGAACTTACAGAGATCCACCTGCCTCTGCCTCCCGAGTGTTGGGATTAAAGGCGTGCGCCACCACCGCCCGGCTAAAGGAGTCTTCTTAACCTAGAAGAGAGATCTTTAGAATTCAGTCCTTGTCCCACTTTAGTGGGAGGATTGGCTGCGTTCTTGTTTCTTTACAGTATAGGCTTTGTTGTTTTGATGCAATGGCTGTATCAGAGGCTGAGATGGAAGTCATCTTGGGAACTTCCTCATGGTTCCAGAAAGTTTACAAGGAGCAGTGCTGACTCCATGCTGGAGTCTAGTGTTGGGCTTCTGTCCCAGAAACTCCTTCACATGTGTTGCCACCCATGAATGGAACATGTCTGCCTTATGGAGGGCATAGGAGCTTAGATAAGGATAGTGATTCATCAGTGATTTGGACAGATGACGGAACCTTGGGAATTACTATTCTCTCCTTGTAGGTTAGGTTATATAGAGATAATTTTTCTTGAGTTTCTCTGAAAAAACTAAAGGGCATGCTATGTGTGCTACTTCACGTTTTCTCCTTAGGTCAGTTTAGATTACCAGTAAGAACAGCACCACTGCTTTAGGGAATTTGTGGCTATGTGAGCTTACAGCACAGCCATTGACTTTCTTGGTGAAGCTCAGATGTTTGGCTTTACATGAGTTGGTAAGGCCATATTATGCCCCTCAGCTAGACTGTGGCTCTCTAGTCAGCTAGAATAAATGCTACTTAGTACCAGGACCTCCAGGAAAGCTCTACAAGCAGAGTTGTGGCATGCTAAGGCAGATATGATACACCAGCCCTTTTTCTTTCAGGACTCTATTTAAAGAGAGCCGTCGAGGCCATGGGCACCTGACATCACTCCTGTAAGTACCTCAGAATTTTATTTTTTGGGACACTACTATTTAATCTTCTTTTGTGTATCTCCTTTGAACCATTTCTGTGTTCATTTCTTTGAACAGGGCTAAGAAGAAAGTAATAGCTCCCTCAAAAATCAAGGTGAAGGTGAGTCAGCTTGCTCTGGCCATGTGCCAACTGTTCTGAAGCCAGGCTCAGTAAATCTCTTGAGTGATCATGGCAGCTTGATAAGCTTCATTGAGAATAGTTATTCAGATGGCACCTTTGAACAAGACATACCCGAGCTGAGCCACTTAACCCTTTCTAGCCTCAATTTTTCACTCCAATACTCAGCCAGCCCAATTCCTATGGGACTCAGTAGAATTTGAAGCAGCTCTGAAGGAGTGCTCTAAGGGTCACTGTAAATGTGAAAGCTCAGCAGTATAGTAGACCTCTTGGGGAGGAAGTATACTCCTGTGGGCCAGATAGTTTGTAGCAGTAGCAGGGAGAAGTGGCTCTGTTAGCTACCTGGGAGAACCACAGGGAGCTAAGTGGATGAAGCACAAAAATGTGAAAAACATCTTAGGTATCACAGAAACTTCTCAGTGGGGAACATTGGTACTTGCTAGACTTTTACCAGTTGAGGCTTGGGGCTCCCTTAGCCTACTTAAAGAGGTTGTTAGAACAGATGTTTAAATTGTTTATTCCTGGGTATTTAGAATATTCCTACAGTATATGAGAACTTACTATATTAAGTACTGGGATGCAGGAGCAATGGTGTAGATTACATTTCTGTTCCCATGAGAATGGCCGGGGGAGTCAGGTATTGAGGAAAAGTAAGTTAATTGAAAGTAGTTCTCATCAGTCTAATTTCAGCCAGGAACATTTCAAGATAGTGTGAATGCCTGCAGACTATCTTGGTTAGCTTCCTATTGTTGTGATAAAATACCATGACTAAAAGCAACTTAACAGCTTATAGTCCATCATCCAAGGAACTTAGGGCAAGAGCTCTAGGAGGCAGGAGCCTGGAGAAGAACTGATAGATACAGTAGCCATAGCGGAATGCTGCTTACTGACTTGCTCCTCATGGCTTACTCATCCTGCTTTCTTGTAGCACTCAGGACCACCAGCACAGGAATGACACTGCCCACAGTGAACTGGGTCCTCCTGTATCAATCATCTGTCAAAAAAAAAAAAAAAATGCACCACAGGCTTGTCCAAAGGCCAGTCTTGTGTGGGTATTTTTTTTCAACTGAGATTACCTCTTCCAAACTGACATTAGCTTATATTACATAGTTGGTATAAAACTAGCCAACACAATATCTGAGCAAATCTTGTGCTATTTCAGAAACTAGAAGAAGAAAAGTTTTACTGTGGGCATGTGTATATTTAGTGAGAAAACATGTTGACCTAAAACCAACCTCCACCAGCTAGATACATGCCAGATAGTACTACAAGGCAAGGCAGACATGGTACCTACTCTCATCCATCACTTGTCTTATAATTACCCAATAAGCTTGAGTTCACTTGTTAACATCTTCGTATCAGGCCACTATTGGTATCTTTGAGTACTTCTCACTATAAACATTTCTGCTTTCCTTTAGGAATCATCTGCTAAGCCTGATAAAAAAGTTTCCATCTCATCAGGACAGCTTGGTGGTCCCACTACTTTGCTCTCAGAACATCAGGGTGGAGGCCTGAATATTGGAGCAACCAACAGGGAGCTTTCATCCCAAGCAGCTTGTGGCCTCAGTGACCCTGTTCCTGTCACCCTGGAGGACTCACTGGATGAAGACTTGGTCCGGAATCCAACCTCTTCTGTGGAAACTGTGTCTAAAGAGCTGGCTGTGTTGAACAGCAGAGCAGCCAGCGGTTCTGAATTCACACTGCCTGCGCCCTCCAAAGCACCAACAGAAAAAGTTGCTGGTGTTTTGTGTACAGAAGAGAAGCGGAACTTTGCAAAGCCCAGCTCTTCTGCACCTCCACCTGCTAATGCTCTGCAGTCACCTCTCAATTTTCTGGCTGAACAGGCTCTAGCACTGGGGCAGTCTTCTCAGGAGAAAAAGCCAGAGAGTTCTGGCTACAAAGAGCTGTCCTGCCAAGCTACCCTCAGCAAGGGTATATCTGAATTGCACCAGTCCAAAGCAAAGCACCACAGTTTGCCACGGACGTCTCATGGACCCCAGGCAGCTGCCCCCATGCCTAGCTCCCAAGTCAAAGTCTTTCATGCAGGCATTCAACAACAGAAAAGCTTCACACCCCCATCCCCCTTTGTCAACAAGCTGCAAGGCCCAAAGGCTGCCTCTCCACAGTGTCATCGTTCCCTCCTGCAGTTGGTAAAGACAGCATCCAAAGGCCAGGCCTTCCATGCCACTATGCCATCGTCCTCTGTAAGTTCACCGGCCTCCAGTAGCAGCTCTCATAAGACCACAGCCTCGTCCTCTACTCCCCTGAGCCATCCAGCAAAGCAGCATCCAGCCAGCTCTGTGGGACCATCTTATAAGAATAACCCTTTTAGTGGCTCAGTCTCTAAACATGGGGCTTCTTCTAGCAGTCCATCACCTGCTGGATCCCAAGTGCAGAGCTCTGTTTCTGGGACCTTGCTCCCAAGTGTGCAGTCTCCCTTAGCTGGACAGCCTTCAAACCGAGCTGCCCCAAGTTCTGCTGTGAAAAAAACACCTGTTTCTCAGAAGCTGACCCTGGTGGCTCCACCTGGAGGTCCAAATGGAGATTCTGGTGGTGGAACACAGGGAGTGGCAAAGTTACTGACCTCCTCCCTAAAGCCTGCTGCAGTTAGTAGTGTGACATCGTCTACCTCCTTGCCAGTGAGTATCCAGCATTGCAACCTGTCCCAACTGCAGGGATTTTTGGGGACAAGACTGCTTGCCTTGCCTTAGTCTGCAGATATGGTTTGAAACAGTCAGGTGGGGACAGTAAGTGAGATTAGACACAGGAGAGAGTACTGGATTTCCTGTTTAGTCTCACTTTTACTGGTTGTTGGAGGGCCAGTATAACCTGAATGTCTTCTTAGGGGAACTGGAAGGGAAAACAGAAGGGAATATCTGTTGCTATTAGGTTCCTGGAGAAATTGAGCCTTTGCGAAATAGAGTGAGTACCAGAACCTGCTTCTGCCCTCTGAATCAAAAATGGAAGTACCTTCAGCTGTTAGGTGGCAGTTAGGAAGTGTTTATGCCTCAGCACTTCTAATTGCAATTCTCTGATAGACTTGAAAGAACTCTGTAGGTCAAAGGTATTTTGACAGAACCTATCATGGAAGATGTGTTCTGGGGTGTGTGGGTGTAAACTAGAAGTCTGGCCAGGATAGTGTTGCACATCTATAATCCCAAAGATAGAAGCAGGAGAATCAGGAGTTCAAAGCCAGTCTTGCTGCATGTCTAGTTTGAGACCAGCCTGGATACATCAGACCCTGTCTTAAATTGAAAAGAGGTTTGAGAGTTGGCTCAGCAGTTAAAAGCACATCCACCAGGCTGTGGTGATGCACGCCTTTAATCCCAGCACTTGGAAGGCAGAAACAGTTGGATCTTTGTGGGTTCGATGCTGACCTGGTCTAAAGAGTAGGTTCCAGGATAGCCAGGGGTACAGAGAAAAACTGTCTTGAAGGACCAAAAGAAAAAAAAAAAAAGATGTAGACAGGTCAGTCCAGCAAGATCTTGATTCTCCCTGCCACCCTGAATAGTAACTGTGCACATTCGTTTTCAGGAGAAAAAAATGATGTGCGTACACGTGTTTGTATGAATGGGGGCACATGTGTGTGTGCCATGTTAAGCATGTTGAGTTCAGTCTTCACCTTCTATCTTGTTTGAGACAGGATCTCTTTGTTGTTCACTATTGTATCAGGCTAGCTGGCCCTTGAGTTTATAGGGCTTCTCATCTTATGGGTGCACCAGATTATAGACTCATGCTACCACACCCAGTTTTATATGGGGTCTGAAGATTTAAACCCAGGCCTCAGGGCTGAAGCTTTAGCTCAGTGATAGAGCACATGTCTAGTATCCACTAGGCCCTATATTCAATTCCTACTACTGCTTTGACCAAAAAGGAAGAAGGGAAACTATTGACTTAATGTTGCCTTGACAATACATTATAGGCTGGTGCTTTAGCTCAGTTGGTAGAATGCTTGACCAGTGTGCATGAAGCCCTGGATTTCATCCCCAGCACCACATGAACTGGGCATGGTGATGCATACTTGTAACCCCAGCACTGGGAGTGAGGTAGTCAGTAGGATCAGAGGTTGAAGGTCATCCTCAGCTACATAATAGGCCAGTGTGGGCCTGTTATGAGACCCTGTCTCAAAAATAGAACAAGGACTTCCTGTTTCCTGTGAGCTCTTAGTTTGAAACCATGTTGAAGATATCTATAAAAACTTAGGCTTTTTGATCTTTCTGAGGTGTCTGTAACCTGTCAAAATGAGACAAGGACATATAGTGGATAAGCTTCAGTCAGCCTAATGAAATGAATGAACACTCTCTCTCCTTTGCCTCCTGAGTATTGGGATTAAAGGTGTGGCCACCATGCCCAGCTGAACAGGACTGTTTATATTTTAACTTTCTGTGGTGTCAGGGTTCATGAATATATACTAACTAGTCTCATTGAAATATGATCTGGTATAGTTAGATTTCACAGCCACATTTCACCATAATGCTACAGTGAAGCTTTCCAATTAACTTTAAAAAAAAAACCAACAATGGAATGGAAGTGTTTACTTTCACATGAAAATATATGGGGAACCATTTTTAATCAGATCTTTTTAATGAGAAACTTGCCATACTGTCCATATTTATGAAGGCTTTGGGTGAGACCCAGGGCACCTCTAGATTTTAAATTTGTCATGAAAGTAACTTCTGCGGATGGTGTGTGTGTGTGTGTGTGTGTGTGTGTATGAGTATGAGTGTTTTGTTTGCATGCCTGGTGTCCACGAGGCCAGAAGAAGGTGTTGGATCCCTTGGGGCTGTAGTTGAGACCATTGTGAGCCATCATAATAGGTGTTGGGAATCAAACTGGGGTCCTAGGGAAGAATAGTCAATTTTTAAAAACTACAACAGCTAGGCAATGGTGGTGCATGTGTGCCTTTAATCCCAGCACTTGGGAGGCAGAGGCAGGTAGATCTCTGAGTTCTAGGACAGCCAGGGCTACACAGAGAAACCAGAAACCAGACAAATAGACCAACAAATAAAATCACAAAGGTTTTCACTGAGTTGTCCCTGCCTATATATGTGTTATGTAAATTTATAATAAATTTAAATTAGTGTATATAAATTTGTTTATATCTTAGTTTGTGTGTGCATTATGGGTATCCACATGGTATATATATTATATATAATAACTATACATATTATTGGTTTGTTTTTGTTTTTTATTTTTTTGAGACAGGATTTCTCTGTATTCTTGACTGTCTTGGAACTCACTCTGTAGACCAGGCTGGCCTCAAACTCACAGAGATCAGCCTGCTTCTGCCTCCTGAGTGCTGGGATTAAAGGAGTGTGCCACCATTGCTGGGCTCATACATGATATATTGCTTCTGCTTCATAAAAAACACATATTTGCTATTTTAAAAATTATCTCTGTGCCCTAGAAGTCCCTAGATGCTGGCTCATAGAGACTTCCCCATTCCTCTTTTGAGTGCTGAATAGTAAGGTTCTTATTGTGTGTGTGTTTCCTCTCCAGAAAGGAACCGGAGGGGCAATGCTGCTGTCCAACACTTCTTCCTTAAGCCTGCTGTCTTCATCCTATAAGCCCAGCAACCCCAAGCTTCAGGGGGCTATGAACTCAAACTCAGTGGGAATCATAACCTCTGTCCCATTTCCACTTCATGTGCTGTCCTTCAGTTCAGACTCCTCTGCCAAAGCAGGGGTCTCGAAGGATGCCATTGTTACAGGTCCAGCCCCTGGGACCTTCCATCATGGTCTCAGCCACAGTAAGTTTTTGTTTCCTGCCTCTGTTCCTATGTTGTGTGCAATGTTGGATCCTCTATGTGTTTGATGTGACTGTGGGAGCAATGCCTGTCCCGGGAAGCTGCTTAGTGCCCGGTATAGCTGGTTTGTTCCAGATTGGCCCACAGGTTGCCTGGGGGCTCTGAATCTCCCAAGCTGCTTTTCTGTTCTGTCTTCAATGTATGTGTTTTGTTTTCTCCCCTCCTGTTTTCTCTCAGGTCTTCTGGCTGGCTTGCACTCCAGCCCACCCCACACAGCGCCTCTCCCACATACTGCTGTGTCCACCCATGTCCCACAGAGTCTGCCAGGTAAATGCCAGGTGGGCAGTGTGCCATGAGCCCTGTGGGCCATGCCCCTCCACCCTTAGATGCTTTGCTGCTGCCACTTTGAGCCATCTCTGCTTCACCATTACTGTTTTGTATTTTGCTTTGTCTTTTGAGACTCTGGCTCTTTGGCTTTGGGTTCCAGAAAAATACAAGCCTGAACTACCAGAGGCTTTTCCTGGTTTCCTTTTGGAATGGCCGTAGGCTCTGGCTTAGCCTGTGTGACAACAGTATATGATAGAGCCTGAACATGAAACAGAGTGCTCCAACTCTTAATATGCATTTAAAGAGAAGAAAGGTAATGGTGGCTCTTGTCCAAAGGTTAACCAAGCACTGCAGGGCCTTCATGGTGAAATACTACACACCTGCCAGGCATTGTCAGGTGGCAGATGCTCTTTGAAAGGAATGAATATCCACAGAACAGGAAGAGAACATAATACATGACTGTGAGAGAGTTAGTATGGACCCAAAAAAGAAGCAGTTTTCAATCCACCCTGGTGTAAACCTTCCTTTAAAACAGATTTGGAAGCACACCAAATGGTGCTTCTGGAAGTAGGCAGCTCCAGAAGCCCTGGGTACATGTATTGCCATCTTGAGATCATGAGAATGGGGACTATTGACCACAGGCAGCCATCTTGTACTAAGTGTACTGGTCTCACTCTGTCCTGATTGTTGGATTCTTACAGGTACCTTATGGGATTTTGGCTTAGGAACCCAATGAGAAAACCTGATTTTGACCTAGTGTTCTGAACAGAACCCAGGGCTATACTTGGGAGAGGAGGGCTGAGCTTCGGGATCATGGGGACTTATATAGAGCAGGAGTCAGATGCAGACTCCATGGCTTTGTGTGCCTTTGACTGCTCATGAATAGTCTGCTGACAGCTCCTTGTCTGCTTTGTGATCTGCTTGTGTGTTCCCTGTACCCATGTCTTAAAAGCTGAGAACTCTAGTGAGTATCAGAGGCCTTGTTAGGATGAGGGTGAGTTTGTAGGTTTCTTTGAGAAGCAAAGCCAGTGTCAGTTGTCATTCCTTTCCTCTGAAGAAGCAGTCACATCTGAAGACTCCTCTGCACTGGTGGCTGTCACTAAGTGCAGTGTGGGTGACTCCTCAGCTCCTGAGAGCCTGTGTGGTGTGAAAGTGAGATGGTGCCACCTCCACTTGCTTTGGAAATGGCCCTCTTTGAGAGGAACAAAGTAAAGTAATTGAAGAGTAGAAACAAACTCTGGGTCTGTGGAGTTTTCAGTCAACAGAGGTGAGAGGGAGACTGGATAGGGAGACAAAAAACTTTTTGTACCCTTTTCCTGCTTTCCCCTTGGTCTTCCCAAGCTATCTGAAGGATTGGGGATGTAGTTCAGTGGTTGAGCACTTGCCTAGCCTATATAAAGCCTCAGCTCTATTACTAGTACCACAAAGAGGAAAAGAAAAAACATTGTAGACAATCAAAAGAGCAGCTACGCAAATGGGTTAGCAGGGAGCTAAGACTTGTTTCTGCTCTGCTTTCCCTTCCTCCCACGTGGACTTGATGCTGTTGCTTTTGCCTTTGTCCCTGTGTTACCTCAGTGCATTTTGATGTCAAGAGAATGAACATTGTCTGGATTCTGTGTGGTCATCAGGCCTTGCAGTGGCCCTTGTCATGTTGCAGAGTTCCTGTTCTGTAGATAGTGCTCTTGTCCCCCTGCCTGCACAGTGCTAGTGCTAGTGCTCATGCATGATATAGGATACTGCAAGTAGCAATACACACAGCCACTGTTTGGGGACATTTGCTACTTAACATTCCTGTGAAGTTTGTTTATGCTGTCTAGAGGAATTGGAGTGCTTAAAGAATGCTCTGTTTTTGCTTACTCTTTTCCAGATGCTTCACAGCTTCATGGGAAAGGGCCTGCTGTACCAAGGAAATTGTGACCACTTTGGAAGATGGAATCAAATGACATAGGTCTGGGAGGAAGTCCAACATGTAGGTCTCTGATATCAGATATTTGCTGTGCTCTTCCTGTCCACTGCTTTGCTTCTGGAGCAGCAATGAGTTTGAAATGGAGCACTTCTTAGCACTTCTGATCGGCCTTCAACCAAGGGGCAGCTTCTGCTGCTTACAAAGCTCTTACTGACTTGGTGCTCTGGGCCTCATGGCTTTGTCGCTGGACGACATCAAGGGGCAGCTCTGGGCTGGGAAGTGTGCCTAGACTGTGTTGGGAAGCACAGTGTGCATGAACTCCTGTGGCAGATCTGTTGGCTACTGGGTTCTAAGTCTGCCCAGCTCCTGGCATTTGGTGTATCTCAGAGCTTCCTACTGGTCAGGGACTCCTCCTGGCCTCAGTAGAACCCCTGGATTGTTGTGATTCCATCCCATCCTCAGGCTGTGTGCTCAAGAGGACAAAACCCAGGTCAGAGCACAGGTGGGATACCTTGCAAAATACTAAGAACACCTAATGTGTGCTCTTGTAGGGGCCAGTTTCTTCTCCTCAGAACATGACAATGAAGCTCTTATAGAGAAAAAGATCTTTATAGATTCAACAATTGTGGTAGGATTTTTAAAGACACCTATCTTGGGCTGTTTTTGTCATTACCATTGAATGCATTGGATAGAATGGGACTGCTCTTCACACATCACATTATAGGAAGACTTAATTCCAGTGCCTTTTGGTGGAGCAGACTTTGACAACTCAAATCTATCCATTCAGCCCCCTGAGTGGATCTGAGATGAAGACCTTTTTTAAAGCTAGTCTGTATTTAAGACAGTTTTATTTAATTAGGTTTTTTATGACTGCACATCATAATCTGTGCCGTCCTGACTTGAAAGTCATCTGAGCCCCCAAATCCCAGGTTTTCATGGAGCTACAGATCTGTCTTGTTTTTGGTTTTTTTTTAGAGTTGATGCAGGTGGGCTGCCGGGGAGCTCCTCAGTCCTCTGTGTCTGAGAGCCCAGGGGTTCCAAGCCACAGGTAGACATTCCACTCTGTCTTATTAGAAATCTCTCTGGCAGAGCTACAAGACAGGCCTCTGAAGCTTCTGCCACAGAGAACAGGTCTGGGGTACTGGTGCTGTCTGGACAGCCAGCGGCTGGGTGGACTTAGGGGGATGTGCAGAGGGTCTGGAGAATGGACAGAGGACAAAGATAGTGACTACAGATCTTCCATCACTAGGCTACCACACTCATCCAGTGACTATTTCATATGGATTTGGAGGGCTCTTGCCTATCCTGTTAATCTACCACACAGTGGGTCTGGCTGACTGCCTATCCAGACAACATTTGGGAAGGTGATCAGCACTCTCAGTGCCCACCCAGGATGAGTCTGGTGTGCTTTTGGTTCCTGCCTCAAGGATTGGAACGCAGTAGCTCTCTATTCCTGTGGAGGTGGCCACCTTTCCACCTTACTGGGAGCAAGACTTTTGTCAGTTCGTTGGTCCAGCCTCTGTTATGATTCCTTCTGTATGGAAGAACCAATTGTTTTCACATTGGGCCATGTGGATTCCTTATCCTTTTATTACATATATTTTTTGCAACTTGGATTTCCAGTTTGTTTACAGAATAGTCTTAGGTAGTAGCAAAAAGAGCCAAAGAAGAGATTTGTATAGCTGAGCTCTAAGTCGAGCTGAGGCCGCCAGCAAAGCTGAGCAGTGGGAACTCTCCAGGCTCCTCTGTCCGTCAAACAACGGGCCCCAGCACCCCACCCCTTTGGTGCTCCCTTCTCCCCATGTGCCACTGCGTGTGCAGCTAGAACAGGATGCCCTCATCTTTAGGAATCTAGCGATGCCTCTTGCCTCAGGGAAACGTTTCTTTGATGGGGAGTTAATGAGATTTCTTTTCCTTGTTTATGCTTTATTTGTGGTAATGAAAGAGTGAGTGACTTAAACAGCCATGGCCAGGGAGACCTGCAGCCCGGCTACAGCAGAGGGTGGGGGTAGAGAGCGCTCAGTGGGATGCAAGGGTTTCTTTGGTGGGTGTAAGGCTCTGAGCACTTAACCAGGCGTGGCCGTTTCTTAGGTGTGAGAGGGGCTGTGGCTTTTGTGCAGCAACTATGTTGGTGTTAGGGGGTGGTGTGGAAATTGTTAATCTTGTATAAAGCAACACAATAAATTGTTTTTGAGGTTTCCAAAATGTCTTTCCTATTTGTAAGTGATTCCTCAGTACATAGGAGCCTCGGTGTGTATAGAATGCTCATTGTGGCTGAGAGCCAAGGATCAACCTCATGTAAAGGAATCATACTTGCTCTGAGATAAAATCAAGCCACCAGATTTTTATTTTCATGCCATAAATAAAGTTCCCTATCATTTCCCATTTTCTTATTAATACATGAGATACAGAGAAGCAGAAATTTGTGTGATGAACAATCAACTTTCGTATATTTAAATACCAATGAGATAATGAGGACTTGTAAGGCTGTAAGGTACTGAAAGTAAGGCTAGCATACCATCCATTACTAAGATCTTTCCATTTCAGAACTAGGAAACAGTTGTTGATGCCTGTCTTTCTGGCACATCCTGGCTAGCTTTCTAGCACCAAGAGCCAGGCATTATGGATTCTGGACACACTTATAACCCATTCTGTCTCATGGGAGGAATCACTACTGAGCAGGTATTGCTCATAGTTTGGTCCCAGCCAGAAAGCTGAAATGGTGAGGAGGGTCAGCAGCACTAGTGACCCAGTCTTGATGAATAGAAAGAGGAGGCCTTCTGCCCTCAGTGTTACTGTGTGACATGCTAAAGCTGTTTTTGTGAATGTGTGTACAATATTTTCTTGTGCTGTAGTTTCCAGTTACAAGCACTGATGATGGAGCATATAGAAAAGGGAGAGAAGAAAATATCAAGGTTATTAAATCATTAGAGTTGGGAGCATGTCACTCACTCAGACTGAGTAATGTTGAGCTGAGAGTTGCCTACACAACTGGTGTCTGTGCTGGTATTACAATAGCTGCTCTGTCAGCAGCCAGATACAGTGGGGATAAAACACTTATTAGCTCAGAAGCCTGCATGAGGACTGGGGAAGAGAAGACACCAAGGAGGTTGCTGAGTAGGAGCAAGCCAGCCATCCCGCTCCAAGAAAAGCCAGGCAGAAGAGTAGGGCCTACTTCTGCCCAGAAACCAAGACTGCCAGCTCCTGAATGGACATATCCTTGTTGACATAGCGGTCATACTGAGCAGGGGTTAGCCTTCCACTATGCAGAGCATCCTCAATAGAGAACTTCTTGCCAGACTTTCTGTCATGAATCACTGATGACTCCCCATTAGGGCCTTTCACTGATATCTCCTCCCAGTCGCACTCCTGGCTTCTGAGCTTCACAAACATGTTCCAGTCGATGAGCCCCGCCCGGTGGGCCTCCTCTGGGGACAGCTCGCGGCCTGTGTCAGGATCAATGACTACTATGGAGCGCCTCAGGTGGTTCTCCCTCTGCTCTCTCTTGACGGCTACAGAGCCCAGTCGCCTCTGCAGTTCATCGATCTCCAGATCCTTGTCCTTGGACATCTTCTTGAGGTCATCCAGTTCCTTCTCTAGAGACCACAGCCTAGAGTTGAGGTGGGTTCCAGAGTCCACCTTTGTAATGTTCCTCAGATCTCGAGTTTCAGTTGCTGCCATTTCAATCTCTGATTGGAGTCTCCGGGTCTCCAGCTGCAGGTTTTGCCGCTCTAGCTGCAGCTTATGATTTTCTTCTCTCAGGAAATCTAGTTCCTTGGATGACTTAGAATTGCAGAATTCTAACTCCGATAACTTGGCTTCCAGCCGGCTCATCTCTACATCCAGCTCCCTCTTGCTCCGGCTCTCCTCTTCCAGGCTCTTCTTGAGCCGCTGGATCTCTTGCTCAGTGTCACCTTTTTCCACTTGGACACTCTCAGAGAAAACCACCTTTTCCTTGATCTCTGTCTTCTCCAGGGTAGCCAGCTTTCTACGAAGGGGTTCAAGCTCACCCTCCAGTAGCTGCCTCCGATGCCGCTCTTCCTCCAGCTGGGCTCGGAGCATGGCATGCTCCCTGGTCTGCTGTGGGTCCTGTTGCAGCACCACCTTCTGTGTGTGGGTCACCTTCTCGCCAGCCTTGGCCTCTTCCTGCTCCAGTGTAGCCAGCCGCTGCTGCAGCCTCTGCACCTCCAGCTCAGCTGCCCTGCGTGCCTGCCGCTCACGCTCCAGTTCCTCCAACTGCCTCTCCAGCTCTGCTCGGCGGTGCTGGAGCCTCCGCAGCTCCACACGTAGCTTGTCGATCTGTCGTAGCTCAGCATCAATGCTGTCTGTGAAGGCAGTCACCTCAGCTCTTAAATCTGGCTCATCTTCATACTGCACCACCTCCTGGCGTACAACCCTTTCTTTGCCCTGTGCCAGCTCTTCCTCCTTACGTCGGATCTTCTCTTCCTGGGATGCCCGCTCCCCTTCTAGGTCCACCTGTTTCTTCTGTTCTTCTGACAGCTTTATACGCAGAGACTCTACCTCCTTCTTGGTTTGGGGGTCTTCCTGGAACTGCAGGATCTCCTGGACCACCTCTCTAGTCTGCACCTGTGGCTTGGTGTCCTTCAGGGCCTGGATCTCCTGCTTCAGCTGGTAGATCTCCAGGTCACACCTTTCTATTAGCCTGGTCTTGTCCATGATCTCCTCCCTGAGCCGCTGGAGCTCCTGCTCGGTCTCTGGGTCAGTAGTGTATTTAATGACCTCTTTGGTCACCTCTTTGACTTCTACCTGTGGCCCACGCTTCCGGAGGGCCTCCAGCTCACTCTGGTAGCTCTTCAGCTGCTCCTCAGCAGCCCTGAATTTGCGCTCCTGCTCCACCAGCTCCAGTCGGAGGTTGGCCACTTCACTCTCTGCCTTGGGGTCTGGTCGCACGATCTCTCGGACCTTCTCCTGGACCACCACCTTGGCATTCTCCTCTTCCAGTGCCCATATCTTTCTGAGAAGCTCTGTCTTCTCCCGCTGGCCAGTGCGTGCCTTGGCAGCCTCATCCTCATACTGGCGGGTGAGGTCATTGACTTCCCTCCCTGTGGCTGCATCTTTCTCTACCTTGAGCACCTCCTTGACGGTGATCTTGCCTTCTGCCATGGCCCGTTCTTTCTCCAGTCTCCTGAGCTTGGCCTGCAGGAAACTCAGCTCCTCTTCCTGCTTCTCCCTGAGTGTACCCGCCTGCTGGTGCTCATCTTGCAGCCTTCTGTATTCTGCCTCCAGCTGAGGGTCATTCTGCAGCTTTACCACTTCCCTCTCCGTGACCTTCTCCTGCACTCTGCTCTTCTCAGCAGCCAGGGCTGCCACACGCTGCTGTAAGAGGAGCACCTCAGCCTCCCGGGCACCTTTCTGCCGCCGCAGTGCCTCCAGTTCCTCCCGAAGCTGCAGGACCTCATCCTCTTGGGCTCTGTCTGGCTCAATGCGCAAGACCTCCTTGACCACATACTCTTGACCCCCATCCCTGGTCTCCTGCTCTAGGGACTGCAGCCGAAGCTGTAGTGCTCCTAGCTCCTCCTGCAACAACTGGTTCTTGCGTTGTTCATCAGCCAGGGTCTGCTGCAGCTGCTGGAAGCTCTCCTCCAGGGTGGGGTCTGGCACCTTCTTCAGCACCTCCTTCCTCACCAGTGACTCTTGAGGTCCCTGATCCTTCAGGGTCTGGATTTCCTCCTGGGCACTCCTGACCTCATTTTCCAGCTGCTGCCTTCGCTCCATCTCCTCCTCCAGTTCCTTCTTAATCTTCCATGTTTCCTCTGTGCCGGAGCCCAGCTTGCCCCCTTGCAGGGTCTCATGGGTCACTCCTGCTTCTGGCTGCTGTGGCAAAGAAGACTGTGTGGTTAGAGACAAGCAGGTCTGCTCACCTAAACAGGTTGGACTAGTTGTCCTGTGATCTTCAGGGGACTTCACTAGTCTTCTAGAATTACTTTTACTCTTAACAATTGAACAAGGCAAAATTTTGTAGGCACGGAGGAGTTTGAAGTGACACCAGTCTCCTACCTCTGCCCTGTCCTTAGGGGATATCTGTTGTCCTTGGAGACATTTTCAAAGTATATTTTTAGTGACCTCCACGTTTACTTTTTCTATGCAAACAGTAGTCTATTCTGCCATTACTTTTTTTTTTTTTTTTTTTCCTTTTGGTTTTTCGAGACAGGGTTTCTCTGTATTGTTTTGGAGGCTGTCCTGAAACTCACTCTGTAGACCAGGCTGGCCTGGAACTCACAGAGATCCACCTGCCTCTGCTTCGTGAGTGCTGGGATTAAAGGCGTGCTCCACCAACGCCTGGCTTGTTCTGCCATTACTGCCTGGAGGGGTAGAGTACCATCTTGGCTCAAGGTGCCACATCATTGCTTAACAGCAGTGTTTACACTATGTGGACACTGTTTAAGCCAGCATACTGCTGAGGAGTGCTGAGTTACTGCTAGTTTCTTGATGTGTCAGATAATTCTGCCATAAATGTCATCAGGTCCTAAAAGCTATCTTTTGGGACTGGAAGGATCAAGTCCTTGGGAGCACAAGGACTTGAGTTCTGTCCCTAGCACTGACACAAAAATGTTGGGTGTGGTGCTCTAGTGTATATGCACTTGTAATCCCAGCACCAAGGAGGTGGAGACAGGAAGCTCCCTGGGGCTTGCTGACCCACTAGTCTAACTTAATTGATAAGCTCCAAGCCAATAGAAAACCTTCTTGTCTCCACACACAAGAGCACATATGTGAATTCACGTACACAAACACACCATTAAAAATAACTGTGGAGGCTGGAGAGATGACTCGGGGGTTAAGAGCACTTGTTGCACTTACAGAGGACCCAGGTTCAATTCTCAGCACTCACATGGTGGCTCACAACCATCAAAACTCCAGGTCTGGGGGATGCAATGCCTTCTGACCTCCTCAGGCATCAGGCACACATATGGTACACACACATACAAGCAGGCAAAACACTCGCAATAAATAAACAGATAAATAAATAAATTAATTTTTTAAAAAGCCTTTAGTAGGTCCTTAGCAAATGCCTTTTGAATTGGTATGGACATTATTCCATGCTAGTCTAGAAGGCTGGCTCAGGCTAACATTTGCATTGGTCCTTCTCAGGAGAACATTCATGGGCTGTGTCTCTGAGGCAGAGGAGTCTTTGGTTTCTCATCTTGTAGGACAGTCAAAAGTAGTTCTAACTAAAATGGATTACCTGTTTCAGGAGATTCAGTGCAAACTCCAAGTTCTGCAGCCTCTGTCTGTTGATGGCATTAACCTCTGTGAACTTGGCAGCAAGAGCAGCTTCCTACAGAGAGATTTTAGGAGAGCAGTTAGCAGGTAAGCTAACAGGCTAGAAGAAAAATAGAGCACTTTTCAGAGCACTAACCTTCCAGGCTAGGAAGAGCCTGGCAAGTGGGGAAAGGAGTGGTACTTTCCTATTCCTACCCATACTCCATCTATTGGTGGAGAGGTAGATCAGAAGACCCAGGTTGAGTCTTGGTCCATAACCTTTGAGAAAATCTTCCCAAATACTCTTTTCACATGTATTACAGTATGTTCTGTTCTGCACTACAGACTTACACAGGGGAGCAAGATGGGAGCTTCCCATGTGTCTGGCACTGGGCCAGAACCCCTACCAGGCTGCCTCTTAGGCATTTTGATATCATTGCCCCAGAACAAGCTCTTCCTCCTCTTCCATGTGTATCACAGAGGTCTGCATCCAGAGAGCCCTTGGCAGTCTTCACTCACAGCTTACCTCTTCCTTCACCTTGGCAGCAGGAGACTGCAGCCTGGCTCTCTTGTTCACATGACTGTTCCGTCCATTCTCCAAGTCTAGCAGGGACCTCAGCTTCTCTGCTTCAAGCTCGTAGTCCTGGGTAAAAGAAAGACAGTGCAGCAGTCAGCTAACAGCAGCAAAGAAGAAGCTGCAATAATTTGTCCCTCCTCCTAAGGACTCTGACCTGCCCTTGGCCAGGAGCTGGTTTTACAGTCTTGCACATTTTCCTCACATCTGCACCTGAGCTGGCTGCCAGGAGGTCCTGAGTGCTTCTAAGACAGTGACAAGTTGCTATCTCACACAGTGACATACATACAAGAAAACGTGCCCTGAAACTCCCACTACTGCAGAGACAAACCACGTGACTCATGAAGCCTTCCAGCAGGCCCAGAGGCCAGATGCTGCTTCCTTAATGAACACTACATCCTGAACTTTTCCTCCTCTCTTCCATCACAGGCCTTGACATTTTCCATAAAGTAGACTGGATCATTGACACAGACACTTCTGCACAGGCTTTGCTAGTTTGTTTTCCTGTTATAGAGCTGCCACATGATTTTGTTTGGTATGCATTGTTCTGTTGTTTTATTTTCTTTTAGGATAAATGTCTACAAAGTGTTTACTGTTTCAAAGAGTATAACTCTGATGATACTGGGTACCTGGTGCCATACTGTTTGTCAAAGGGCTGGACCTACACATGGCTACTGCCTGTTTTCCCAGAAACCTGTCCAGATTTCTCTACATCTCTTAATGCAAAAGCCCCTCCTGTGTGCTCTAACAGGGCTCACGGCTCACCTTCACAGCTTGCTGGTACTGCTGGGAATCCACATAGACCTTCTGTACCTCCTGCTCTCTGCTGGCTATCTCATCAAGCAGGTTCTGTGAAACAAAGATACTAGAAACCAAAACTGAACCATGCATTTTCATGGGCATGCATGTACACACACACACATACACATATCAAAAGTCGGAATCCTTAGAACCCAAAGTCAACATGCTATAGTTCCAAGTGTAATGATGGCTTTCTTGTGTACATTTGTTTACCACAAAGGGCAGTGCCAAGGCCTGGAGCAAGAGACATGAAGATGCTTATCTATACCAGGAAACAGGTGTTTATTGTGCTCTGAAATGCCAGGCACTGCTCCGACAGAGCATGTAATCCTCCAGTGGGCTTGTGAGCCAAGCCTGAGGAACTTGTTTGAGAATGAGGAAACAGAAGCCCAGGAAAGGACAGCAAGTTGAATGTCAGCCATGGGATTTTTCTGTTTGTCTCTCTGTTTATCTCTATATGTGCACATGTGGTGGTCTACATCATGTGTCTTCCTCCATTGTGCTCTACTTACTTTTTCAGACAGGATCTCTCACTAAACCTGGAACTCAACCAATTTGGCTATGCTTGCAAACCAGTGAATTTCGGGGATCCGTTTGTCCCTCTTTCCACCCTGCTCAGTGCTACGATTATAGACATGCTTAGCCATGCCTGGCTTTTCAAGTGGGTTCTGGGGCTCAAATTCAGGTCCTCCTGTTAGTATGGCATGTACTTTTCTGTCATTTAGCCCCGGCCTTTGAATTTCTGAGGTCCTTGTGGCACTGAAGAGGCAGGAAGGCCCACTTTGATAATGAGCTCTTCCGCCACAACGTTCCCCCATGTAGCCAAGCCACATGAGTATCTGTGGGGTCAAGCCCTAAGAGGGGCACCGAGAAGGAAGAGGTGAGCAAGACATGCAGTACTTGAGGTGATAATAAAAGCTGTGGCCCAGTCCTTTGTCTTGCCCCATTGGGCTTTCTGAACCTCCCAAACATACATTGCAAAGTAGAAGCAGCCTCTTACCTTCTGGTTCTTCAGCTTGGTCTCCACCTGGCTGAGGCTGTCTGTCTCCTGGGGCTGGTAGCTGGGGGTGTTAGCCAAGAACTGGAGCACTTGGTCATAACCACGACGGTACTCACTGTAGGCAGCTCTGGCATTCTGCAGGCTCTGGGCCCTGAGGGGAAAAAGACAATCAGGTATACTCAGCAGGCAGAAGCCCCGCCAAACTCTGTTTGGGAGATTCTTTCTTGGTTTGTATGTATGTAGGTAAATAGGTCAGATTGATTGGCCAGTGAGCTGTTTCCACCTCCCCAGCTCTAGGATTGTAAATCCATGCCATCATACCTCCTACCCTTCACATGTGTGCTGGGGATAAAACTGTCATTGTGTTTGTGTGACAAGGACTACTCTGACTGAAGTTATCTTCGTAGCCACACTGAGTTATAAAAGAGTAGAAAAGCCAACTGTAACTGAACTGGACAAACTTTAAACAGTCCCAGAATGCAATGGTTAAACATGGATTATTAATAGGAGGGTTAGGAGCTGCATCCTGACAGGCACAGGGGCCCAGTGTGTATCACTTGAGCAAAGGGAGGCCACAGTGGCGGCTGGGAAATCCTCCAATTTCCTCAAGATGAAATTTCAGCATTGCAGTGCTTTTACAATGTTAAATGCTTACATGGAGAAAGGGAACCCACCTTGAAAACAACAACCTAAGCTCCCACCTTAGAAAACCCAGTGCAAGCCGCATAAAGGAAGCCAAGGGAAAGGAGCACAGGAGAGGAAGCTCTGGAACACCAAGCTCTTTGAAATGAAGATGACAGACTTGCTAGGGGTAGCCACCATAGCACACAAGCAGAAGTGGGGAGACAGCCCTCACAGAGCACAACTCTTTGACAGAAGAAGGAAGACAAGCATGGCCCACACTGATGCCGCCACATCCACCTGTCTTTGGAGACGTGGAGAGATGGGTGGGGCTAGAGAGGGAAGGGGAGGCTAGGGAGGTACTTCAGTGGGCAAAAGCCTGATCACCTGGGGTCAGCTCTCTAGACCCCACGTAAAAGCCAGAGAGAGTAACATAGGTATCTGTAATCCCAGTGTTCCTACAGGGAGATGGGAGGAGATGATGGGAGGAGCTCAGGAAGCTCCCAGGCAACTACCCTGACTGAGCTAGCCTGGCTTACACAATGGCGAACCAAGACCCTATAAACAAGGTAGAGGGTAAGAAAAAATATGGGGCTGGAGAGATGGTTCAGTGGTTAAGAGCACTGGCTGCTCTTCCAGAGGCCCTGAGTTCAATTCCCAGCAACCACATAGTGGCTCACAACCATCCATAATGAGATCTGGTGCCCTCTTCTGGCATGCAGGCATACATGCAAGTAGAACATTGTATACATAATAAATAAATCTTTTTTTTTAAACATCCAAAATGATCCTCTAACCTCCACACTCCCCATGGTATCTACACTCATACACATACACAGATACATGGTGTTTACATATACAGATCTCCCCCCATCTACCTCCTCCTCCTCCTCTCTCTCCCCTCTCTCTCCTCTCTCTCTCTCTCTCTCTCTCTCTGACACACTGCTGATAGCTTACCTGGGAACATTGCATTGACTTATTTTGTACGTATCGCTTTATTTTTAAAAAGAGGAAACTAGGGCTGTGGAAATGGCTCAGTAGTTAAAAGTTAATGCTGTGCAAGCATGAGGACTGAAATTTCTGAATAGGCATGTGATTCAACTGTAATTTCAACCTTAGAAGGTGGACGTGGATCCCTAGATGACGAGTGTGAGTCTAGCTATATTGGTGAATTCTGATCTTGACGAGAAAGCCCGCCTCAGTGAATAATGTAGAAGAATAATCAAAGATAATTACTGACACCAACTTCGGGCCTCCACATGCACACGCATACACCTGTACCCATACACACAAACATGCTTATGGACGTGCACACCACATACACACACATACACACACCAGCGCCCCCCCCCAAATACTTAAAGAGAATGGTCTTGGGTGACACAAGAAGATCCCCAGCCTCCTAGTATCTCAGGGCAGCTGGCTGGGCCCCAGCCCGCTAGTCTGTGGTACCCCTCACCTGCGTTCCACCTGCTGGCTGAGGTTGTTGAAACGTTGGTTCAGCTTGTGTACCTCGGCCTCCTGGCGCTCCAGGTCCGGGCAGTGCTCTTGGAAGCGGCTGGCCAGTGAGTTGGAGCACTGCTTGGCCACCTGCAGGTTCTGTTCCACCTCACCCAGGAGGGACTTGTGGGCCTGCAGCTCAGAGGCCATGGCCTGCCAGATGGGCAGAGAGACAGCAGTGTCATGGGCAGTGCTCCTAAGAGCCTGGCAGCATCACTAGAGCACCAGGGCCTCCTGCTTTGCGAGGAGGTTCAGGCCTAGGAGCAGGAAGGATGGCTCAGCCCCCACATCTATCAAATCTGGGCCACTTTTGCAATGTTCTTATTACAATAGACAATGCTCTGAAAAGTCAACTTCTGCAAACTGTTAAAGGGGTAGTATATGTGCCTGCCCTCTTCCAGCCACGAAGTCCTCACTGAGCTCAGTCTCTCTGCTCCAAGGCTGGGAAGCAGATAGAGAAGGACTGCTGCAGGCCACTCAGAGTGCCTTAGTGCTCAGGCAGGCAGACCTGCAGACCTGTGTCTTAGATCGCAGCCACTGTGGACCTGCCCAGAAGCTGCAGGCCCAGGATGCTACATGCGCTAACCAGAGCTTCAGACACCTGTTTTCTGCAGAACCCCCATTGTGAAATACTGACCTTAAACACCCCCCCAGGCTGGGGGCTGGAGAGATGGCTCAGTGATTAAGAGCACTGGCTGCTCTTCCAGAGAGTCCAGGTTCATCCCAGCACCTACATGGTAGTTTACAGCCATCTGATGTTACTCTAGTCCCACGGAGACCCAATGCCATCTTCTGGCTTATGTGAGCACCAGGCAGGTAGTGCATGGATATATATGCAGGCAAAACACTCATACATACAGAATATAGTAACTAAAACCTCCCAGGATGCGCAGGCCCTAGGAATAGCCAAGAGAGATGCCACTACCTATGTGACACACCAGATGCTCTGAACCTATAGGGTCCTCACACCCTCGTCTGGTGATGGAGGCAGTTGTCCTGGCCAGATGAAGGAAGGGCTCCATGGTCCCTAGATCCTAGGTTTACCTCCAGCTCCTGCCTCTTGCTGTCCAGCATGTGGCCACTTTCAGGCATTGTGTCATCCTGAGTCAGCCGGTTCTCTCGCGAGGCCAGCAGTTCCCTGCCTCTCTGAAGACTCTTCTCCAAGCGGTTGGCCACATCCACCCTAAGGACACAGGTCAGCATCATATGTGTAGAGTCAGGTGGCCCCTTCACCCCACAGTGGCCACCCTACTGTCCACCGCCACCTACTTCTCCTGGGCTGCTTCTAGCAGCTGTACCAGCCGTTCATATTTCTGGTTGGTGTCTTCCATCCGGGTCCTCAGCAAGGGTGCAGTGCCGCTGCCTGGGAGGGCCTGCACAAAGGCCTCACACTCGCCTGTACGCTGTGTCTTCTCTGGCTCAATGTGCAACAGCTCACTGGTAATGTTCTGTGGGGATCAGGACTTCCCAGGTCACCCACAGCCCAGCAACTAGCTCTCTTCCCCCAAGGATTTGCCCTGGGACAGTGAAGGCCCGCCCCCCAGGGGTGTCCATCTGGGGCCCCGTCAGCTGCCCAGGACTCTGTGGTCTTTTTGTTTGTTTTTGTGTGTGGATGTGAACATACATGGGTTAGTATATGTGCATTTACAGGACACCAGAGTCACCCTCAGGTGTTCTTCGGAGGCCATCTACCTTGGGTTTTTTTTGGGGGGGGTGATTTGGTGCAGGTGTGCAGGTGGAAGTGAGAGGTCAATGCCAGTTCTTTCTAGATTTCCTATCTTGTCTTCTAAGACAGGGTCTCTCACTGAGAACAATGTGTACTGATGGGCTAGATTTACTGGTGAGCAAGCTTCACCCAAAGTCAGATTTACGGACAAGTGCAACCATGCTGAGATAGTTTGTTTTCCACGGGTGCTGGGGATCTGAACTCAGGTCCTCACACTTGTATGCAGGCACTTTATAAGCTGAGCTTCTCTTGTACCTTGTTAATTTTTGATTTTGAAACAGGGTCTCTTACTAGGAATAGGGGCTTCTCAATTAGCTTGGCCAGCAAATTTCACAGATCCTCCTGATCCTGCCTCCTCAGCAGTGGAATTACAAGGTTGCCCCCCAAGCCTAGCTTTTCTGTGACTGCTGGGGACTAAATTCAGACCCTCTTTTTTGTTTTGTTTTGTTTTGTTTTTTGAGACAGGATTTCTCTGTGTAGCTTTGGAACCTGTCCTGGAACTTGCTCTGTAGACCAGGCTGGTCTCGAACTCACAGAGATCTGCCTGCCTATGCCTCCCGAGTGCTGGGATTAAAGGCATGAGCCACCGACACCCAGCCCCAGGCCATCATTCTTGCGTGTGAGTTATGCAAGGCAAGCGCTTTACTGACAGCCATCTTCTCAGCTCCTGGGTCTGTTCTAGTGAGCATCGGGTACAGGTGGACTGTTAAAGACAGTGGCTCAGACAGCGGGCAGGTTGCCAGTGTACACTGAATACTCTATGCACCCCTCCTGGAAGAGTCCATGGAATCTTGGACACCCTGAAGTACCCATTGCATGGCTCCACAGAGCCTGGGAAGGGATACTGTGGGCCTGTGCCCCTGTCCCCTCTGTCCCTTTCCCCTGTGCCAGGCAGCAGAGACCACTACATTTTTCTGAACTCTTACCTCTCTCAAAAACAGGAGTGACAGACCCTACCACAAAGAGTTGTCAAGCAGAAGGGCATGAAAGCAGTGGTAAATGGAGACGTCTATATCTTGCCTGGTCATTGCAGTGCTCACACAAGGACCATTTTACTTTGAAACCCTGGCATCTCAGGGCGAGCCAAAGTGAACTGGGCCTGCAATTCCACAACCCACATAGCTTTTGTCCACAGCCTCACTCAGCAGGTACCTGTTAGGATCCCAGTTCCTGCTATCATTATTGTGGCCATAATCTCTGGCTGAAAAGCCATTTGGAAGCAGTTCTAGGTCACATTTGGGGGCATGGTCAAATACCAGGAGAGGACATCTATCTGGAGCCTGATCCTTGGGACAGCCCCCCACCCGACCTCCATGATTACCTAGCACCTGCTTTGAATGTCCCAAGATACCATAGAGGTAGAACCTTAAGCAGGAACCCCAGAGAACCAAGGGCCCAACCTGGGCCCCAGCCTGATAATACCTTGAGGTCCTCGGCTCGTTCAGCACTATCCTCTATTGCCCGTCCCTGTTCCAGTGGTGGCCGTAGGATCCCTGTGATGGCCTTTTCCTGTCGGTCCAGGTCACTGGCCACTTTGTCCAAGCCAGCTAGCAGCTGTCGCCCCTGCAGATCAGAGGTGTCTGTCGGAGAGATGACAATCAGGGATGATAGTGAGGAGCATGAGGCCCCAAGAGCCAGCTGGGACCCTGGGCTGGCCTGGCCTCCCTCCCTCATTCCTCCAGGAGATGCCTGTCACCCATGCAGCCCTTTGCAGGAAGCCCTGGTACTCACCTCCAGGGTTCTCTGTCCTCAGCACCTCATGCCGTTGCTGGAGTGCATGCTTGCTTCCAGCGGCCTTCTGCCGCACACTCCGGTACTGGCTGCCCAGGCTGTGAAAACAAAATCGTACTGGGGACCTAGGCCTCACACCACCCTCTTTCCAGGTCCCTAGCCTGGGTTGAATAACAGCCCATGCGAGCCAAGGAGCTCCCTGGAGGGTTTTAAAAAGTCAAAAGTACTATGTGGGGCAACAGGATGGCTCAGTGGGTAAAGATACTTGCCACCAAGCCCAGATGACCTGAGTTTGATCCCCAGAACCCACATGGTGGAAAGAGGGAGCCAACGCTATCAGGATGTCCTCTCACCTCCATACATGCGCATGCTCCCCTTCCCCCAGTAAATAATAAAAGTCTCCTGTGAGCCACCGCAACAAGGTTCGGGAAGGATCTCATCTGCCTTTGTCCTTTCCCCCTCCTTCACCCTTCATTGCCAGCCCCTTCTACCTAAACCACCTGTTCACCAGCGTTCTCTAACATGTGACCTCTAAGGGGCCAGTGCACAGTAGGTGCTTGACAAATGTCTGGGAGACGAATAAATAAAGGCATTCCCTTGAGTCTACTCATTGAGCAAGGAATTCTCAAGTGACTGAATGACTTGTCACCAGATACTGTCATCAAGAAGCCAGGGCCCAGCAAGGCCAAAACACAGATCTCAGCAAAAGAAGTGTTGAAAAGAGCTTGAAAACAGGAAGTGTGGGCCGGAATCGGAGAGGCAGCACACAGGCGCTACAGGCAGGATGTTGAAGACTTGCAAAGGCCTAAAGGTACTAAGAGAAAATGCTTGCTTTACTGGCCCTCAGCCAGACATACAGTTCAGCAAGCCAGCCTGAGCTGCCAGTATTCCTGCAGCCTTTAAGGGAGGCCAAAATGAGAGGTATTACTGGGGGATATTCGATCACACTGTGAACCCCTAGTTTGCATTTGCAGTAATTAAATAAAATTAACCTTGGGTCAGGAGTCTGAGTTAGCAACTGTTTGACAGAAAATAATCATAGAGCACAAGAGGACATCTCGGAGAGATAGACACAGGAAGTGGTAGGGAAGGATTTTGAGTGGCTCTTTTTATTCTGGTGGAACAGGAGAGTACTCTCTTTTGGAGATGACAGCAAGGAGAGAAGGTTAGCTAGTTGCTACTCAACCTCTCTGAGCTAGTAGGTTTTCACCCCAGCCTTTGAATCTCCAGTCTTATTTATAAATAGAATGATAGCGATTTAGTTAAAGCTACTTTTATGGCAGTGACATAACTGGTGCCTGCGGGAACAGAATTCCCACCAGGTTATGGCCTGAGCGGCTGGGTCGCTGCCAGAGAAGCTGGCTGGTAACTGCGGAGTCAACAATTGCTGGCTGAAATAGCAGATTAAGGCACAATCACTGTGCCAAAGATAAAACAAGATATAAGTCACACCCTACTAGACACTGAGAATGCCTAGGGTTGCAACAGAAGAAACCTGTGGAGCCCAGGTGTAGGTCCACCATCGTGCCCTCCTATACCTGTCAGCAAAAGCCAAGGCCTCGGGGTCAGTGGGTGGAATGATGAAGCAGACAGCAGGTGCACTCAGCCTCTTCCCAGTGCTGTCTGTCAGCTCCCAGCTCTCCCCATTATTCTTCTGCAGTGTGTAGCTATAGCCCCGAGAGATCAGGCCCTGGTGGGGATGGACCCAGCAGTTACCATTCACCTCAGTCTCCGCCTGCCTCTTAACTCTTAGACATAGGGAGTCTTTTTTTTTTTTTTTGGTTTTTTTTTTTTTTTTTGAGACAGGGTTTCTCTGTAGCTTTGGAGGCTGTCCTGGAACTCACTTTGTAGACCAGGCTAGCCTCGAACTCACAGAGATCCGCCTGCCTCTGCCTCCCGAGTGCTGGGATTAAAGGCGTGCGCCACCAACGCCCGGCTGACATAGAGAGTCTTAACCCACCTCTTACTCAGGCCACAGAGTGACATGGAGCCAGTAAAAGGGAGCACTGTTGACTCCCAGTTTAGCACCAATCTCTATTTCAACCTCAGTTTTGTTTGTTTTTGTGACAAGGTCTCATGTAACCTTGGCTAGCTTCAAACCCGCTATGCAGCTGAGGATACTTTGAACTTAGGGTCCCCCTGCCTCTACTCCCAGAGTGCTGAGCTTACACGTGTGTACATCATCCATGCCTGGTTTCTGCAATGCAGAGGATTGAACTCCAGGGTTTCGTGCATGCTAGATCAGTGTTCCACTCACTGAGCTACATCCCCAGCCCCTCAATTTCACTTTTTGGAACCACCTCTTCTATATTCCAGTCTCCCGATGGACATATGGTTGAGGCCTGGCCAATGAAAAGCTGGTATTCGCCAGCCACAGCGGGAGGTTAGAGGTGGCTCACATTCCAACGTGGGCCAGTGAGGGGCCCCAGGACTTTAGCTAGAATGGCTAGGGTGGTTTAACTGGTAAGATGAAGACAGGGCAGTGTGGGCAGGGAAGGGGCATGGGGGAGCATAGCTATCCCCAGGTGAAAGTGTGCACAGAGAGTGACAGCCGTGGGTGACCCCAGGCCTCGCCACTCCCAGGCTGCCCAGGGTTCCCGGCACTGACCGACCTGGTCACCCTCAAAGTCGCAGAGGGCCTCCACAGGGATGGGCTTGAGCGGCGTCTCTCGGCGGTACTTGAGCGGCACCACTTGCTGTCCTCGCCTCTGTAGCCCCCGCACCACATCCTCATACTTGTCCAGAGCCTTCTCCTGGTCCTGTAAGAGCAGCAGGGCCAGGTAAGGCCAGCTTCCATGCCCCAGAGGAGGAGGAGGAGGGTAGGGCAGGCATGGAATAGGTCTGCACAGGTCCAGGGGAGGGGAGGCGAGGGGACCCCTTCACGCTGTCACTCACTTCCAGCTCCCGAAGCAGCAGCTCTATCTGATACCGGTCCTTGAAGTCAGGGTTGTATTTGTGGTTCAAGTCCGAGTCCACCTTGTGCAGCAGCTCCTGAGCATCCTTCATGTCTTTGTGAAACTGGGGGAACCCAAGGGTACCATCACAGATGGGAAGCTACCACAAGCACCTCGACTTCCGGCTGCGGCTTCATGCTTACCCTCTAGGTGGGCCTGGGCCTCCCACTCACCCTACACCTAAGATGTGACCTGTCTGAGCCATAGGACACTCCCTCTTCAGCTTGACTCCCCAGGGTCTCAGAAAGAAGCTGACTCCCCAACACTCCATTTCTGTATTGTGTTCCTTTAGATACTAGTAAGTTCAGGTTTCTCTCTGTGTCCCAGGAACACTACAGTCACATTAAACCTTCAGGTGAGGGCCCTTCACATGACAGGTACCTTACAAACATCTGACCCAGTGAAAACATTGGTGTTAGTATACTCCATGGGCTTGCACCCTTACAAAACCACCCAACCGTGCATTTCCCAGAAACAACTATCTGCACTGTTAAGCAGCACCTAATCATACTTTAATTCTAAACCTGGCTAGATACCTCCTCTTCTTGTTAGAAAGTTCCCTTGCCCATTCTTCAGTCTATCAACTCTTGACTCATTTATTTTTAGCTGTCCCCTGGACTGGGCACTTGGACTGCTTCCTTGAGTGGGACTTTTGGACCTTTGGGACATCTCATGTGGCTCAGACATTCCACCAAGAGTCATGCAGTGTCCCCTGAGGTCAAGTTCCAATCTTAAAACTGCAAATCAAACAGACTTGGTGGCACTGTTATCCTAGCCACTCAGGAGGCTGAGGCAGGAGGATTACAAGTTCAGGTTTTCCTGGGCTACAGTGAGTTCAAGTTCGCCGCTTAGTAATACTGTCTCCAAAAGGGAAGCTGGGGACATAGCTCAGAGACAGAGCCCTTGCCTGGCAAGTGAGGTCCTGGGTTCAATCCCTAGTACTGGGGAAATGTGAGGAAGACCCTACACTATGACCATCACCTACAGCTCTCATTAGAAACACACAGTCCCACGAAAATGCCAATTTCTATGGATAGATGGGTATGTAAACAGATGCCCACCCAGACAAGAGGCAGCTGCTTGGCCATAAGAAGGAAGGAAGTGCAGAAACGTGCTCTACAGAGGTGAGTGCCAGGACATCGTGCTCAGTGAGGAAAGCCAGACACACACAAGGACAAGAGACATGATCCCTGTCTCTCTCTCTCTCTCTCTCTCTCTCTCTCTCTCTCTCTCTCTCTCTCTCTCTCTCTCTCTCTCTCTCTCTCTCTCTCTCTTTGCTTTTACGAGACAGGGTTTCTATGTATTGTTTTGGAGGCTGTCGGTCCAGCCCGGCCTCGAACTCACAGAGACCCGCCTGCCTCTGCCTCCCGAGTGCTGGGATTAAAGGCGTGCGCCACCAGCGCCCGGTCGATCCCTGTGTCTCTTATGCCCACTCTTGACAATACCGGGCAAATCCAGGGACAGGGAGTGGGTCAGAGGTCATCAGGGGCTTGGGGAAGGAAGGGGGGTACTGGGTACTCAGTTTCTAGTTTTGGCTGATGAGAAAGTTGAGGAAACAGAGGGCAAGGTTGCCCTGTGTTGTGATGTAACAAATAGTAAAGTAGCAGCTCAAGAGGCTGATGCAGGAGAATTGCTGAGAGTTTGGATTCAAGGACAGTCTGGGCTATATATTGAGAACTTGTCTGGAAAGGTGGGGGTAGAAATGTTAGTTTTCATGAAAGGGGACTAAAATGGCAAGTTTTATGTTTTATGTAACCCAGCAAAATTAAACCCAACATGTGGAGTGGAGGCAGGAGGATTGAGAATCAAGTTCATCCTTTATTACATAGAGAATGGTTAGCCTGGGCTAAGTGGGGTCCTATGTCAAAAAATCAAAACCTTGGTCTAGTGAGATCAGTTGGCAGGTAAAAATGCTCACGGCATTGGCACAATGCCCTGAGTTCAGTTCTCTGATCCCACGATGGAGGGACAAGAACTCACTCCTGGAACGCTACTCTCAGACCTCCACATGTATTCAAGAGGCCCTGCATGCACCCAGAAACCCCGAACCCCTCCTGTGCCTGGAGCCAGGCAGGTACCTGGTGGTAGTCCTCCATGTACTTCAGGTGGCTCTCCTCACAGATGAGGAGGTTCAGGTACTCCTTCCACTCCGCATGCACGGCCTCCATGTGCGCCTGCCGGGGAGATGAGAGACCTATTACAGGGGCCCAGGTGTCTGGGACGCCGAGAGAGACTGCTGGGAATCAGGTGGGGAGGGTAGAAAAAGGGGGGCTCCCTCCCAGGTGAAGCCCCCTCAGGTAGCCAGCTCATATCCAGATGGGACAAAGACAGGGGGACATACTGAGAAGCCAAAGGAGGGTTATCATATCATGTACAACCAAGTTGGGGGCTGTGTCTACCCAAATGGCGCCTTTAGCAAATCCCCACAAAGAGGGCTGCAGCTCCATCATAGAGTACTGCCCAGCATGCACAGCCCAGAAGCACGTAAACACGGGATGGTAGCACACACCTGTAATCCCAGTACTGGAGAGGCAGAAGCAGGAGGATCAGAAGTTCAAGGTCATCTTGCTATCCTTGCTATACAGTAAGTTCATGGCTAGCCTGGGCTACATGAAACTCAGTTTTAACTTAGTTCCGTAATGGACTAAGAATAAGTTCAGTAAGAGAATGCTGGCCCAGCATGTTCAAGGCCTGGGGTCCTGTCCCCAGCACTGGTGAAGAACAAAGCTTCTATGGGTGGTTGCCCAGAGCGGGTTGAGCGACCCCAGGCTCTCTCCACCTGGACCACTTGGAAACAGGGTAAAGACTAGGCTGAATGAAGATTGCAAGGTGAAATCATGGCGGAATTAGGTCCTTTAAAAGGAGGGGAAACAGCTTGTATGGTGGTCAGGACTCGGGAGGGTAAGGCAAGAGCATCTACAGTTACAGCCCAAGCTAGGCATGTGACCCACACCTTTAATCCTAGCACTTGGGAGGCAGAGGCAGGTGGATCTCTGTGGATCTGAGATTAGCCAGGGCTACACAGTGAGGTGAGAGAGAGGAAGGGAGAGGAGAGGAGACAGACAGACAGAGACACAGGGAGAGTAAGTTTGAGGCCAGCCTGGGCTACACAGGGAGACTGTCCCGACAGAAAAAAGGAAGAAACGACACAGACAGGCAGAAGAAAAAGCAAGGAGAAGTTGTCGGTGGAGATAGGAGAGGTCCAGCTCCCAAATGAAGATGAGAGGAGCAGCCACGGATGGAAGAGATGGGGGAGCCTCTGAGGAGGGCAGCACTGGCCACGTCGGGGGCTCACAGGTCAGCCTCGGGATCTGTGAGCACATGTGCCATCCCATGTGACAGTCTGCATGGCAGCCTCCAAAAACAAACCAGGGCTACATCCAAGCAAAAGTCAGCAGTACAGGCAGAGTTTGGGAGATGACCAGGGCAACGTGTGTGTGTGTGTGTGTGTGTGTGTGTGTGTGTGTGTGTGTGTGACAAGACAGGTGGCTCAATGGTCATGGGGTGCAGCCAGGAGCCCCCAGCCCCAGCGGAGGCACCCCTAGAGCGAGCACCGCCTCCTTGGGCGCACACACCTCAATGGAGTTCCTTCCCGGGTGCTCAGCCGCCAGCAGTTGATCGCCCTCGGTGTGCAGTTTGTTGATTCTTTCTTCTTTGGCCTCCAGGTTCCGGTTGATGAAATTCTACCAGGAAGCAGGTGGGGTCAGCACCTGGCTCGGCAGCCCTGTGTCCCACACCACAACTGCGCCTGGCCTTGTGCCCACCTCATACTGGCGCCGGCGACTGGGGTAGTCGAGGTTGCGGTCGCTCCAGTCATATTGCATGCGGCCCTTGGCCTGCTGGTCCAGCCAGTACAGCTCGTTGGTGCAGCGCTGCATGTAGTCCTGCAATGAGCTCAGGTGCTGCTGCCGCGCCTGTGACGCTGCCTGCGGGACGAGCATGAGGTGAAGACAGCACCGGGACCCACCTCTTCTGGGGGCCCAGCTCCGCCATTTCCCAGCCAGGCGGGCCCTTTGGATGAATCACCCGATCCTCTGAAACACTTTTCACAGTGTTTATGGAACACTAAGTAGATGTGCAGCATGGTTTGGGGACATATCACTGGGACACAACACTGAACAAAGGAGAAATTTCCTTGGGATTGATGTCTCCATGAAGCTTCAGGCTGCCATCTATAAAGTGCTCACACATAGGGCATGGGGACTGGCATGTAGGTGGCATTCAGTAAACAGCGGTCATATCTTCTACATTTGCTTTTTTATCATTTATTTACTCACTTGAGACAGGGTCTCAAGTAGCTTAGGCTGGCCTCACACTTGCTGTGTAGCTGAGGATGACCCTAACTCCTGATCCTCCTGCCTCTTCTTTCAAGTGCTAGGATGACAGGTGTGCAGCACCATGCCTGACTTCATTTGGTGCTGGGGATGCAGCCCAGGACTTTGCGCCTGCTAGGCGAGCACTCTACACACCAAGCTACACCTCAGGGCTGTATGTTTATGTTCAGAGGAGCATCGGAAGCCTCTGAGGGTGAAGAAGGGTTAGGGAAGGCTGGGAGGCCTGCGATTCATCCTGTAAAATAAGCACAATGATGCCCGGCAGTGGTGGCGCACGCCTTTAATCCCAGCACTCGGGAGGCAGAGGCAGGCGGATCTCTGAGTTCAAGGCCGATCTGGTCTTCTAGTGAGTTCTAAAACAACCAGGACTATACAGAAACAAAACAAACAAAAACCAACCTTGTCTCAAAAACAAAACAAGACTAAAAAAAATAAAGAACAATGACAAATATGCACACATTCATACACGCAGGCACATGTGCATACACATGCCTAGACCATGCTCTAGAAGGTGCATGGCGTCCACTTGCATGTAGCAATGTAAAGAATCAAGTAGGGCTTAATGGATCTCTGTTGGTAGAGTGCTCACATAGACTGCATGGCCCTGGCTTCCATTCCTAGCACCTCACAGACTGCTATGGTGACACTGGAGTACAGTGTAACCTTTAGAAGGTCATGGTGTCTCAAGCCCCCAGCCAAAAATCCGCCCCAACCTTCTCCCCAGGCCTCTCCCATCTCCCGGGGCTTCTCACCAGCAACTTCTGATACTTTGCTTGGAGTTCACTGTTCTGCTCCTGTGGGTAGAGCCAATGAATGAGGTTAGATCAAGTGTACCCCTCCACCCCCCCACCTCCAAGACTCCACCGCATACACACCTTGTCCTTGTCCTTGGCCAGGTGGGGCCCAATGGCTTTGACTTCGTTGTGGAAGATGTTGTGTTGCTCCACCTGGCTGTCCACCAGAGGAAGGTCAGTCCCAAAGCCCTGGCTGCTCAGCTTATCCTGGGTAGGTGGAGAGACACCAGGAAGATGTGGGCTGAGGGCAGACTAAAGCAAGCCCGCAGGAGCCTGAGCTGTTGGCCCCAGCCGGGCGAATGCCTCTCCCTTCACTTCTTCTGGAGTGCGTGGTGGCAGGCATCTATCTGGACCACTGCTGATGTCCATTCCTTAATCCACAGTGACCTGTGGGACCCTGGTCGCTGTGTTCATTTTACAGGAAAACAGGTCAAGGGGAGTCCCTTTCCCAGGGTCCCACTACTAACAGTTGCTAAGACGCGCCACAAAGACACTCAGCTGTGGCTGCCACAAGCTTCTCCAATCTGCCCACGTAGTCCTGCGAGGACACCAGCGTGCTGGGCATGAGGGACATAGCTGGTGGGGAACGAGGTCTGACTGTGTGACTCCAGGCTGGGCACTGGCCTTCTCTGAGCCCTGCTCCTCTCCTTATGCAGTTTCAGGAGACTGCATAATGGTGGCCCCCACTCAACAGGGCCAGGGTGCTGGGATGACCCCGCCCAGGCCGTACCAGCTTCTCCTCCACCAGCACAGCCCAGTTGACCTTGGGGTCTGCCTCCTTCACCGCCAGGCTGTACATCTGCTTGTGTTTTCCCCGCAGGTTGCTCACACGCTCTTTCAGCTGGCGGATGCTGTGGGGGGGGGACAAGCTACCGTATTAGTGGGACTTGCCCAAATGATCACTACGTAAGCCCTAGAGGGGCCTTCTTGGCTTGGGCTTCAGATCAGTGACCTGGAGAGGGGGACAGTGGCCCTGAGCACCAGATTACTTCTGAATCATGCTGTTCCCCAACCTTCCCTCTCTGTTTTCTGAAGGCTATGATAGAAGGTTTTGGAAGAAACAGGCAAAACCACTGCTCACCAGAGCACATGCCTCGCACAGGCACAGGCAGGGGTGTGTCACACAGGGGACACGGGCATGGAAAGACCCCTGACTCTGTAGAGTGGATGCTGTGTGGGCCATAAGCTCAGGAGACACAAAGACCATGGAGTCCTGAAGCAGTGGGCGGGCACATCAACTCCCCAAGCCCCAGTCCCTAGCTAAGGTCTTGTCATCAGTATGACGTACGGCCTCTGGTACACGTTTGTTGTCCATCAGTGCTGTGTGCACCCTACAGCTGAGACTGGTCCTCAGAGCTGGAGAGCGCCAGCCCTACTTCCTGGACTCCATGCCAGCATGTCCCTGGGGACCACACAGAGGAGACTTACTCCTCAGCGATCATGTCCCCCTGTGGGTGCTTCATGTGCTTGGCGATGGCCGCATCTGCCTCCAGCACGTATAGCAGCTTCTCCGAATCAGACACCTTCTGGAGGGCCACGTCCCGGTGCTCAGGGGGCTGCCCCTCTTGCAGCCGGGCCAAGTCCTGAGAAGGAAAAGAAAGGATAATAGTGGATACCACAGGGCCTGGAGGGCAGGGCCAGCCGGGGGCTCCTCTGGCTTTGTCCAGACTGTCACTCAGCAAACACAGCTGGGCACTGAGACACAGGGGTGAATGGTCCCACTGGTACCTGGGCGGGGCTCTTGCCTTTCTGGTGTTCATAGCCCAAGCTGGGAGATGCCCTGCAAGGCAAGGTGACAGAAACCTCACAGGCACCAGAGAGGGGACGAGGGGACCCACTTTAGCTCCAGCTCAGGAAAGACCCTCTGAGGCACGGACATAATCTAGGATAAAGGGCAGAAGGGAGGTGTTCTAGGCAGAGGGAACAGCCTGTACAAAGGTCCTGAGGAAAGACTGAGAGCAAGCCATGATCGAGGCACCAGTAAGAGGCTACTTGGCTAGAGGCAAGGGTAAGAGGATCACCAGAGCAGAGTGAGGGCTGTTCACATGACCTGTGGACCCAGAGCACAGGACTCCGAGGAAGAGCCAATCACACGGCCCAGGAGCCATGCAGCAGGGTGTCAGCATTAGGGTGTGAGTTGGAATGGGGGTAGTGTGCGACAGCAAAGGTGATATGGGTGAGCTGGTCTGTGCTGGCCTGGCCACAGTGGTGCCGGAAGGAAGAGTGGGTGGTAGATACTTACTTAGAGTTGATAGCTTCTCTGTGAGTCTAGAATCTCTGTTTAGAGAACACAGCTAGTTGACAAGATGGGGGAGTTCTGTCTTTTTTAAAGGAATTATTTTGTATTTTCTATGTATGTGTGCGCGCGCACATGTTTGGTACATACAGAGGCCAGTAGAGGGTGTCCAATCCCTTGGAGCTAGATTTACAGGCAGTTGTGAACTGCTCAACATGGGTGCTGGGTACCAATCTGGTCCTCCAAATGAATGGCAAGTGCTCTTAACCACTAAGCCATCTCTCCAGCCCCAGGACAGTGTATCTAAATACAGTCTGTCTACTCCAGCAGCCATGAAGCCTGCCGGTGTTTTAGCACCAAGCTGGCATCCAGGGATGAATCCCCAAGGGTCTCAGAGTGCAGTAGAGGAGATAAGGATGGCAGCGAGTGGGCCGAAGGCAGGACAGGCAATCCTGGGGCGCCCACAGCAGCATGGCCTCCTGCTGGTCGGCTTTGGGGTCCCCATCCCCACCTGGCTTCAGAAGAAGGAAGTTGAGGCTGGGAAGCAGTTCAGTGTGTGGGTGCTTGCCTAGCAGGTGCAAGGGCTACATTCTGTCTCAGTGCCACAAAACCCAGAAGAGAGAAAGCAGGCTCGGGCGCAACTCAGTGGAAAGGTAATCCCACCAGGGAGACGAGACCGGAGGAAACAGATGGTGGCCAGGGGTATGGAGTTCCACTAAGGTGAAAACTCCCCAAAAGGCAGACTCAAGGGCAAGAGGCAGAAGAAGGGCCGCTGCCCGTCACAGGACTAGGGAAGAACATAAAAAGAAACGGCAGAGTCCACTGGCACTGGCCATCACTCTGCTCTACAGAGGTCTTACGAATACCGGATGGCACCCACAGACCACGCGGATCTTGTAAGGTGCTGAGCAGACATCACTTTTTAAAGTGAGAAGACAGGGTGTGGTGGTGCATGAATGTGATCTCAGCAACAGAGAGGATGAGGCAGGAGAATCAAATTTGAGTCAGCCAACCCTTTATAGTAAGACCTTATTTAAAAAAAAAAAAACAACAATAACAAAGGGAAATGGGGTTGGAGAGATAGCTCTGTGGTGCTCTTGTAGAGGACCTGGGGTCAGTTCCCAGCACCCAAACAGCTGCTCACAGGCACCTGGAACTCCAGGTCCAAGGGATCAAAGCTCTCTTCAGGCCTCCACGGGAGCCAGACATGAATATGATGCACAGACATAAATGCAGACACATACAACAAAAACAAATAAATCTATAAAAACAAAAAATAAACTAACAAAGGGAGTTGATAGGGTTGTTCAGTGGGTAGGGCATCTGCCACCTGGCCTGATGAACTGCGTTCATGCCAGGACCTGCACAGGAGACAGAGAGGACCAACTCCTACAAGTTGTCTTGTGATCTTCGGACATGTGTCATGGTTTTAAAAAAAAAAAAAACCCACAAACAAACAAAGGTGGGGAGGAGAGGAGAAAGAGCCAAACTCAGCTCCATAGTCACTTCAAAGTCAGCCTGGGCTACACCAGACTGGGGCAGGCAACACCACATGCTTCCTGGCCTGGGTGGAGTTTCATCCTCTCAATCACTGACAGACCCAAGGCCACCCTGGGCACCCCAGTGTCAAAGATTAATTCATCAGAAAGAAAGTCTGTTAATCATTACTGAGTCCCACAGATGATATGGGTGGAACACATCTGGCAGAGATGAGGAGACCTCCTCAGGGGACTGGGTGGGGGGCTGAGGGCTCAAGGCAGTCAAACGAATGGACCAGGAGTGAGTGAGAGGAGTTAAGGAACGGTTGCCTCCAGGGGGTGAGCACCAAAGGCTTTCTAGAAAATTCCTATCTGGGTATTCTATCCTGCCTAGGTGACTGTCCACCAAAGCAGATCCACAGGGGTGAATTCATAAATGGAAGCCACTTCTGGGCTCTCTCTGTGAGTTATACCCTGACAAAACGGTCCTTCAGATCAGAGGGCCAGTGCATGTCAGGCTCACTGGTGGACAGGTGGGAGGGCGGGGTGGTCCCGTGCAGGCACCGGAACAGTTTTGGAGGAGGAACTACGAAGGGACACTGCTCCCTCCTTCAGGCTTGTCTGCAGCAGCAAACATCTACACACAGGACTCCTCACTGGACAGCTCTGTCACGGGAATATGCAGGTCGTGCACCACAAAGACAGAGTAGGGGAATGACTGGGGCAGGGCTAGGGAAGGGAAAGCAGGGGTCAAAACGAATAATGATGCCTTCTGCAAACAAGAGAGGGAGGAAGGAAGGGGGGGAAGAAAGGAACGGTCAGAGGAAGGAGGTGGTTTGGCTCGTACACTCTTCAAGAACCGGCGTGGCTCTGGTGCCTTTAGTGCCAGCACTCAGGGGGCAGAGGCAGGCGATCTCTGAGTTCAAGGCCAATCTGGTCTACAGAGCGAGTTCCAGGACAGACAGGACCACACAGAGAAACACCATCTCTAAAATAAATAAATTAATAAATACCAAAAAGTGTCTGCTGTCTTTTTAAGTTTGTTCTGTTGAAGTTAAGAAGCAGCTCAGGGCGGGGCTGGAGAGATGGCTCAGAGGATAAGAGCACTGCCTGCTCTTCCAGAGGTCCTGAGTTCAATTCCCAGCAACCACATGGTGGCTCACAACCATCTGTAATGAGATTTGGTGCCCAATTCTGGCCTGCAGGTATGCAGACATATGCTGTATACATAATTAATTAAATAAATAAATAAATGTTAAAAATGATATTAAAAAAAAAAGAAGCAGCTCAGGGCTGGGGCGTTGCTCAGGGCCATGGTCCCCTGTCCCGGGGCCATCTCTAGCACTACGTACACATGCACAGGCAGACAGCTACTTTGAGCTTGAGTCATTCCTCCCGCAAAGCCTAGGGGAAGCCTGAACATGCACCCCTACACACACAGACACACACACATGAGAGAGAGAGACAGAGACAGAGACAGACAGACAGACAGAAAAAGAAGGTTGGCTACCTCTGCCGGTAGATTCTATGGGACTTTAATGTCCCTCATCATATTGTTTATCTGTCCTAAAATGGTAATGAGCTTACACTATGCTGGTTGTGAGGAAAAACAGACACAGCCCAATAAGATGATTTTCATTTATGAAAGAAACGAACAAAACATCATTGCAGGGCACCAGGAGAGGGGACAGCAGAAAAAAAATCATAGAGGCGTGTTGGGAGGGGACAGGCATTCTGAGTGCTAGGGGATAGAGGTTGGGAAGGAGTGCTCCAGGATCCCAGGCAGGGAAAAGATGACCCCATTCCTGAGTCCCTGCAGGGCCATACTGGGCTAGATCTAACCCCCTGGATCCCTGACCCCAGTGTCCCTTCTTGCCACCTGCCACCCCCAGCCTATCCTCTGGACACTCTGGCTGTCTGTAGACTGGCCCTGGGATTGCACACCTTGTCTGTCAGAAGTGGTTGTAGAAGCAGGAGCAGCCACAACAGAGGCTGGAGACAACAGCGGGGCCTCGCAGACCATGGCTTCCCCACCCTCTGTCCCCCACTGCTCAGGACTGGCTCTTCGTCATCTGGTGACTAAGATGCTAAATGAAACACAGCTCTTGGCTACACTTGAATTCCAGATAAACAACAATCCACACTAAAGTGAGCCCTGAACAGTACCAGGGCCCACTGACACTCAGGGAGAATGTACTCTGAAATTCAAATGCAACCTGGCTTCTCAACTTACTTTGTTTAGTTTAGCAATCTCCCTTCTAGACAGTCCTGGAGCCAGCTGTCACTGACTAGTCCCCAGTGCACCTCAGTTAGAAGGCCAGAAGAGGACTTAGCTAGCATGTCCCATGCTCTGGTTTCCTCCCCAGTGCTGGAGTCCCAGGTGGCAGAGGGAAGAGAGAAAGAATGGGAAAGTGATATGCATTCCCCAGCAAAGAAGGCTGCAGACTGTTGTAACATTGGAGGGGTGCAGGGAGAATGCCCCTGGTGTCCCTATGGAGCCCCAGGCTGTTCCTGCTGGGTCCTGGAACCTGCAACACCCTGACTAGGTGAGCACTCCTACCCTTTGAGAGGGAGTCAGACAGTGGAGACATCACTCAGTTGAGTACAAGTGCAGATCCTATCCCAGGTTAGACCCCTAAGAGTCCTCCTCCAGACCTGGAAGCTCCATCCATGGGAAGTTCTGCCCACAGGGAAGCTGCACTCTGGGGAAGGTTCTGCCCAGAAAGAGTGCCCTGCCTGCAAGCTCTGCCTATGTCCTTGAGGACCATATAAGTCAAAGAAGCCCTCTACTGTGTTACTAGGTTACCAGTTTATCTCTCCCATTTTTGCCTCTGAATTCCCCAGTCTACATAAGACGCAGTGCAAGAACTCAGCATCCTGTAGGCCCTGGGCTGGATAAGTCTCCTCAGCCACAGCTAGGCTGAGAGAGTACTGCAGGTCTGCTCTCTAGATGCCAAGAGCTGTGCTTCTTGTAGCAACCACAAAGACGTCTGGATGTGGGTGACCCTGGGGCTGTTGTTACTAGGCGAAGACCAAGATGGAGAAGGCCCTGGGGGAGAGCTGGGCACTCACACTCTGCATCTTGGCCTCGGTGTCCACAATGTTCCTCTCCACCTGGTCCGCATTCTTCTGTAGCTGCTCAATCAGGTCTGAGAGTTCCTTGTTGGAGATGCTGTGGACGGAAGAAGCAGGCAGGTGGGGCTCAGTGCAAGGCCCTAGCCTCCAGCCTCCCAGGCTGGCCCACCCTAGGATCTGCCAACCCAGCCAAGACTTCCAGGAGCTGCCTTGTCCCTGCAGGATAAAACCACTAACACTACAAACAGTGAGCAAGGCAGGGTACCAGACCTCACTTTGTCTATTGGATTTAAAGCTTCTATTTGGTCATGTTGTCAAAGCAAGAATCTCTTGTTTGTGTGTGTGTGTGTGTTTTTTTTAATGGAGTTGGCCTCTTTGTGTTGGCTGGTTTCCACTCCTAACTCAAGCCATCCATATTGGAACTGAGACATAAATGAGGGGACCTAGCTCTTCTTGTGGCACTTGGCAAGTTGGAACACTTGACCCTTAAAGCACTGCCGACGTTTGTAAAAAGAAAATCACTATGAGTATTAGTGATAGTCCTTTGGGTTCTTATTGTAGATGCCACTGACATGCACGGTTCAGCAAATAAACAAACAAAGACATTGTCGCCCCCTTGTTGCCCTAGCTGCCTCATGTCCTGTTTGTCTGTGGGTCAGACACATAGCAGGACTGCCCATATGCCAGCTCTGTGTGTTCTGAGGACTCCATGGACACCTTGAATAAACTACATGATAGCCACAGCTGGCTGTCATGGTTCCTGAAGGCAGCAGAACTATTTGAAACAGTTTTGCATTAGACTTTTTGATGTCACAGAACTTGGTAAACTCAAGATGACCCTACAGCTATTCCTATCCAAGCCAGAGCAGGAGCGCTTCCCTTGCATTCTATCAGAAGACTGCCGTGATTGGCATTAAAGAGAAAATGCAGTGATTGGAGCAAATATGAACCTTCATTTGCATGCAGGGTATGCTGTGATTGGTACAGATGCCTCTTTTGCCCACATAAGCCGGTGTTACCTCACTTGGGGAGTTGGCTGCAAGGTTCCCTTCTATGTTGCCTCCCCTGAAATGGTCAGATTATGTATCATTGCAAAAGTGAGGAGCCCTGGACTCCGGCAGCCCCAACAGCCGATGGGGTCAAGCCACAGAACAGTGGTTAACAATGGCAAAAGGAACAACGGCTGTGATGTGAGGCCATAGCAGTGCTAGGCTGTCAGGGCTGGGGAATTCTGGTTTCCTTTCTCTTTTGGCTTTTCAAGACAGGGTTTCTGTCTCTGCCTCCTGAGAGTGGGGATTAAAGGTGTGCACCACCACTGCCTGAACAGAATTCTCGTTTCTTAGGAGAGCTGAGAGTCCCAGTGGCCCAGGCCTGCCTAAATTGGAATGTGGCTGAGCCTGGTGGTACAGGCCTGTCATCCCATCTACTTGGGAGGCAAAGGCAGGAGGAGCTCACATTCAAGGCCTGACAGGGTTACACAGTGAGTTCAAGCCTGGCTAGGGCCACATAGTAAGATCCTGCCTCCAAATAAAAAGCAAAAGAGGGCCGAGGGTCAGGCCAAGGGTGGAGCGCCTGCCCAAGCACTAAGGCAGCTCTAGGCTCTATCTCCAGAATGGCTAAAACCAAAACCAAGAAAAAAGAACGATAACACTTGCAGGGCTAAAGGTCCTGGAACGTGAGGCCCGCCCAAGACTGGAGACTCTAGTGGCTGCTTCTGCTGACACTCACCCAGGGGCAGCACCTAGAGCCTTGTTAAAGCTAAAGCCCCACCCTTGCACAGCTCCTTCCCCACAGAAGGACCCGGCTGACTGACTGATAACAAGATAATTGGTGCAGGCCACTGAGCCAAGCTCAGCATACTCTTGGAGACGTAATTCACACCACACTGGCTCGCCCATACACAGTGGGCTTTAGTATATTTAGAGTTGCACAGCCATCACCACCATCTAACTGAAGAATATGTATGTCACCCCTAGAACCTCATTCCCATTAGCAACTGCTTCCCACCTCCCTCTCCCTCCCCTCCTTGCAACCACTACTCTACCTGTGTGCCTTTAATGCTGGATGCTTTATCTGAGGCCTTCATGTCTGGCTTCCCCCAGTATTTTCGAGGTCCATCCTAGTCACTATCTTTGTGAAAACTCTACTCCTTACCACAGCAGCATAATATTCCATTGTATAGATGGGGTGAAAGATGTGGAAAAGCTTGGGTCTTGGCTAGAATGTGCAATAAGGAGAGGCTACAGGGAAAGGTAGGTCCTGGTGCATCCTTTGGGTTAGGCTGGGGCAGGTGGGGCGCTAGATCCTCAAAGTGACCCTCCTAGTTCAGGAGGGACTGAGGAGCCTGTGCAAGCCTCCAGTCTCCAGAGCCTAGGACACTGTATTCTATTACTGTTTGTTTTTCAGGTTCCTGGGGCCTTGGCTACCCACCAGTGGTTGAGGACCATCACGGCAGGTACCAATGAGATGAGCAAAACTGGAGGCATAAGTGACAGTTGCAAATGGAAACTATGACCGCACCTGTCCACCTCCTCAGCTTTGCCAAGGGCTTGCCCTGTGTCAGGCAAGGGCACGTGGGATGGAGACTCACGGAGAACAGGACTCAGGCTGCCATTTCTGCAGAATCAAATGAGGAAGCAACTTTTCCCAAATAAAGGCCCAGGAGCCCTCATTCTGTAAGTCACTCAAGAACTAACCCCTGTCAGTATAGGCAGTTAGGAAATCTCCCCCACCCAGACAAAGTCAAAAGCCAATAGCAGGCTCTGGGAAGCCCAGCAATAGACCCTGGTGTCTGAGGGGTGAGCCAAGGGGGATCAGAACAGGGGAATTCATGCAGAAGCCAGGCCAGAAGGGATATGCTGGACTTCCCAGAGAGGTGAAGTCAGGGCCGGCCCTGCTCTCCCATTCCTCAGCTGGGTAGACTGTAGGAGAGGGAATCCCCTGACTCCCTTCTGCTGCATCTGGAGATGGTGAGACTCTCCTCGACACTCTCCTGCCAGTGAATGCGAGCCAGAGTCAGGACCTCCCAGCTCCCCTCGAGGAATGTGGCATGTGCTTGGCCGGCCTTGCCACAGGTTTGCGACTTGTGAAACTGTCACTGTTCCAACAGAGATCGGCATACAGGATGGGACACAGAGAGCTGGGAACCAAGAGGGGCCAGCTGGAGCTTGGGCAGTTCCAGGCAGGAAATGTGCCTCAGTTTCTCCATCTGTTGGATGAGGATGAGCACAAAGGCCTCCTGCTTGTCTGGCGTTGGCTGAGTGACTGGCCAGACAGCAACACCTCCTCTGCATCACTCTCACACCAAGACTTAGGGAGGCTTGTGTAGAACTTTGTGGATGAGATAAACAAGGCTCAGAGATGTCAAAACACTCTCCTGGAGTCACACAGCCTGTGGATAGAGAGCATCAGTTCTCTCCCTGAGCACTGACAGCATGCTACCCAGAGGGATGCTGCAAAAGCCATATGACCCAATACAGGGCAGCAACATGCATCATGGTAACAACAGGCGCCAACACTGACTTTCTGCATGCCAGGCTCCTACTCCCTTCTGACATTATCTTCTTAGAATCCTGTAATTAGCATGATGGTGAGCCATATTATTAACTTGACTTTATAGATGTGGAAAATGAGGACCAGAGAGGTTAGGTAACCTTCCCTGAGTCACACAGGAATTACATGACAGAGCCAGGATTCCAATCGAGGCGGTGTCCAGAGTCCATGCCCTTAACATCTCCATTTGACAATCTTGCAGGCCATATAGCACGTAGTTCATTTTTAATAGATTTGTTTAAGATGCCATGTGCTCAAAACTACCACACTTTGAAATGGTTATAATAATAATAAAGAATAATAAAGAATAACTCACCCAGCCCCATGTATTGCTGGGGAGAATGTGAAATGGTGGAGGAGGGGGAGTTGGAAAAAAACTGAACACATAAAATGCAACCCCAGCACTCATGAGGCAGGGCTGCAGCATCAGGAGTTCAAGGCTACATAGCCAATTTGAGGCCAGTCTGGGGTATCTGAGGCCTTGTCTTCAAAGGGGGAAAAATAAAGGACTGGAAAGATGACTCAGTAAGGATCTGAGTTCGGATCTTAGTCCCCATGTAAGAGCTGGCACGGCACCACACACCTCTGCAACCTTAGCACCCGCAAAGGCAGAGACAGGGGGATTGCTGATACTCGTTGACTGCCAGCCTAGCCGAGAGAGAGAGAGAGAGAGAGAGACAGAGACAGAGACAGAGACAGAGAGACAGAGAGAGAGACAGAGAGACAGAGACAAAGAGAAAGAGACAGACAGAGCCACACAGAGCCACACACACACACACATAAACACACACACAGAGACAGAGAGAGAGAGAGAGAGAGAGAGAGAGAGAGAGAGAGAGAGAGAGAGAGAGAGAGAGAGAGAGAGAGAGAGAGAGACTCGGGTTCATTAAGAGATCCTGTGTCTGTCTCAATGAAACAAGACAGAGAGTCATAGAGGACTTAAGGTGGCCTCTCGTGACTGTACCTGCATGTGTGTGCACGTGTGCGTGTGCATGCACAGACACACACACAGCATAAAATAAAGTCAAATATGGTAACTCACACCTGTGATCCCGACACACAAGAGGCAGAGCCAGGAGGATCAGGAGTTCAAGGTCATTCTCCAAAATGTAGAAACTGGAGACCAGCCTGGGCTACATGAGGCCCTGCCTCACAAATAACAAATAAACAAACAAACAAACAAATAAATAAATAAGTGGAGTATGGTGGAGCATGCCTTTAATCCCAGCACTCTGAAGGCAGAGGTAGGTAGATTTCTGTGAGGTCCAGACCAACCTGGTCTACATACCGAGTTCCAGGACAGTCAGAGTTACATTGAGACATCTTGTCTCAAAACAAATAGGGAAATAAACCAATAGCTGAATGTAGACTCACCATTCAGCCCAATGCATCCTCACTTCTGGATCTAAACCGAAGAGAGACAATGCTGCTTCTGTCTCCCCAACGTGATTCACAACAGATGGGAATCTGAAACAACTCAAATGTCTATCAACCACTGAGCAGATAAGCACAACGTGGCCCATCTGCATGGCTCAACCACGGCACAAGGGAAGCTCGGACACCCGCCATGATAAGGATGAACCCGGGGACAGGCCGGATGTGAAGGGTGCATTGATGGATGTGAAATGTCGGAGTGGAGGGATCCCCAGGAGTAGAAAGAAGATTACATGAGGCTGGGAGAGGGTTCAGGAATGCTAAGGATGGTGGTGGGTGGCATTGGGAGTTGAGAGTGATAAAATGTTCTAGAATTAGTGTGCCGTTGGCTGTACACATCTGTGATCACACTAAACCTGTGAGTTGTATCCCCTGAGTGAGTGAATTGCAGAGTTAGTGTATTTTGTCTCAAAAATTCTTTCTAGGGGCCGGGCGGTGGTGGCGCACGCCTTTAATCCCAGCACTCGGGAGGCAGAGGCAGGCGGATCTCTGTGAGTTCGAGGCCAGGCTGGACCGAAAGCCTCCAAAACAATACAGAGAAACCCTGTCCCATAAAACCAAAAAAAAATTCTTTCTAGGACAAGATTCCCTGAACAAATTGGGAGCATAGGAGATGCAGGGAGGGAGGGAGGAGAAAGGAGGGGAGAAGAGCAGTGGGGAGAATGTGAGGGATCAGGAAGACTGAGTTGGGAGAGGAATAGAGGAGAGCAAGAAAGAGACTCATCAATAGAGGGAGCCACTATAGGTTTAAAGAGAAATCTGCCACTAGGGAATTGTTCAGAGATTTACAAGGATTAGGACCCTAAGCAATAGTGGAGAGGCTACCTTAAATGCCCTTCTCCTATAATGAGATTGATGACTGCCTCAAATGCCATCCTAGAGCTTTCACCCAATAGCTGATGAAAGCAGAAGCAGAATTTCACAGCTAAGCACTGAGCCAAACTCCTGGAATCCAGTTTCAGAGAGGGAGGAGTGACGAACAAAGGGGTCAAGACCACGCTGTGAAAACCCACAGAAACGGCTGACCTGAGCAAGTGGGAGCTCATGGACCCCAGTCTGACAGCTGGGGAACCCACATAGGACCAAACCAGGCCCTCTGAACATGGGTGTCAGCTAGAAGCACTGGGCAGTCTATGGGACCTCTGGCAGTGGAACCAGGATGTATCCCTGGTGCATGTACGCACTTCGGGAGCCCATTCCCATGGAGGGATACTCTCCTAGCCTAGATACAGGGGAAGGCCTAGGCCCTGCCCCACATGACTTAACAGATTTTTGATGATCCCTCATGGAAGGCATTTACCTTCCCTGGGGAGTGGATGGGGGATGGGATGGGGGACTGGTGGCAGGCATGGGAGGATGGAAGAGAGGGGGAACTGGGATTGGTATTTAAAATAAGATTGTTTCTAATTTAAATAAAATTTATAAAAAGATTCTTTCTAAAGAGATGGCTGACTGGGCATAGTGGCGCACATCTGTTTCCAGAGGCTGACGCAGGGTTATTACTGAAAATTCAAAGTCAGCCTGGGCTACATAGGAAATTCTATAGTGTGAGGCTGTGTCTTAGAAAAAAATCAACAACAGATAAATACCAACAAGAATAATTAGAGTGAGTCTGAGGCATGGCTCAGTGCAGGAAGCCCAGGAATCCACCCCTGCAATATAAGCAAAAGTCTATTTACAGTGTTAAGAATATGTGGTGGGGGTGAGAAAGGGTCTCTGTTGTCCAGATTTGGCTTTAAACCCCCGGGACCAAGGGACCCTTCTACCTGAGGGCTGGGGCTGACACAGGTACCTACTTCTACCTGGGGTAACCGGCTGGTGTTCAGCATTGTCAAAACCTGTTAGTGTCACTGCTAGTGATAGTAGTTAAGTTTATATTGTCCACATGGCTGGTGTTTATTTTCCCTGCAAATAAGCAAAGGTTTGGGGGATGGTGCCATGTGACTCCCTAGTTGGCAGCTGTTGGACTCTGGCTTGCTGCCTTGAACAAAAACACTGTCAGAACGCCAAAGGAACTGCCCTCATGCCAGCACCAGCCGACTAGAACACTCCATAGCAGACACCTCTAGAAAATCACTCATTGATCAAAGCCCTGAAGGTCTGCATGCCGTCTTTTGCTATCACAAGCTCACAAGCTTCAGTGAACTGGAACTGACCTTGTCTACCCAGAGGAAACACTTCCCGGATGGCCTAGCAGAGGGACTGCTGTGATTGGTGCAAACACCACCTTTATTTGCATATGAGAGGCTGTGATTGGTGAAACACTCCTCCTCCAGCTGCATAGCCATGCTCACTCAGGTGTTCTTGGCGGACACCCTCTTGTGCTACCTAACCCCCCCACCCCTACCCCCACTCCCACCCTCACCCCCACCCCGTGATGACCTTAGGACTGGTGGGGTTGAGTTGAATAGCCAAGTTGAGTAGCAGAAGCTGGAGGAGCCATCAGTGACCCTGACAACCCTAAGAAGCAGAGCCACCAGGTTAGTGGCCAGCCGAGGCAGCAGGCACGACAGCAGAAGGCAGTTACATTGCGCTGGGCCCAAATGGCTACATACCCCAGACTGACCTTGTACTCTACTCTTCTGGCTTGGCTTCTCAGGGACAGGCAACCCCAGTCACCCAGAAGATGCCAGTGAATGCTTCTGTCACCAGGCCTGTGCTGAGCGGGGCCCTTGTACATATGACACTAATCAGGAATCCTGTTGCCCTCTAAAATAAGTGGCATCATTTATTTTAATTAAAAAAAAATTTTATGTGGGGCTGGAGAGATGGCTCAGAGGTTAAGAGCACTGGCTGCTCTTCCAGAGGCCCTGAGTTCAATTCCCAGCAACCACATGGTGGCTCACAACCATCTGTAATGAGATCTGGCGCCCTCTTCTGGCCTGCAGGCACACATGCAGACAGAACACTGTATACATGATAAATAAATAAATCTTTAAAAAAAATTTATGTGTATGTGTGTTTTGCCTGTATGTATGTCTGTGCGCCATGTGTGTACAGTGCCCACAGAGGCCAGAAGAGGGCGCTGCATCCTCCAGAATTGGAGTTAATTGACAGTTGTGAGCCTCTGTGTTGTCCTGTGACTCCAACCCAGGTCCTCTGAAAGAGCAGTCAGTGCTCTCAACTGCTGAGTCATCTCTCCAGGTCAGCATTATTTATCCTGCTTTATAGAAAAGTGATGAGAGTTAGGGCTGGAACATTCTGTGCTTTTGCTCTTTGGGTTTGGGGTCTGAGTAAGAGAGCGATGACCACGTGTGCTGCTGTGAGAGCTGCAGGGTTCCATGCCAGCAGCACAGGAATGTGGAGGTGGGACCCACAGGGAGGGGCACGGGAACAGGCCTGGCAGGTTGGGCTTTTAATCTTACTGATGAACCACACTGGGCATCTACTCTCGGCCTCAATGGAAGTTTGAGACACAGCCCTTCCCACCACCCTCATCCCAGCTGTCCCCCCCACAGTTGGCAACCACCTGGCTGGGACAGGGAAACTGCAGCATTTCCAGCCACTCATCCCCCGAGTAGAGCAGGGCTAGCAAGTACCCCACTGAAAGGGCATGCCCAGCCTCACTTCATGCCCAGAAGTCAGTAGGGGTGTGAGCGGTCAGGACAGTCGGTGCACATTGTCATGTGAAGGTGTCTCAGAGCCATCAACTCCATCTACCCATGGCCCAGGTCACTTTGGAAGTAAAGGCACCACCCAGGGTCACATGGAGGACAGCTATGGAGGGGAAAGACCTGTATATAGAACCAGATAGGGCTCAGATCCTGGCCGCACCAACCACCGATGGACCTATTCTTTTTGTACTGAGGATTTAACCCAGGGCCTTATATATCCTAGGAAAGTGCTCTACCCCTGAGCTATAACCCCCACCCTTCTTTTTAGTTATTCGAAGACAGGGTCAAAGTTGTACAGGCTGGCCTTGAACTCACTCTGCACTCAGGTGAGGATTGAACTTTTGACCCCCCCTGCTTCAGTTTCCCCGGTAGCTGTGGTGATGGACCTGTACCACTATGCCAAGGGAACTGTTTATCTCATGACCCTGTTTCATCATTCCTACGATAGGATCAATGCATCCTGCCATCTAGTTAAAGGCTGCATCTGACATCCAAACTGAGTTTCAAAGACATTTATGGGGCTTGAGGACTGAGCTGGGGGTTCAGAGCAGTGTCTAAAGGCAGATCTATGATCGTTTATGCTCCTCAGTGGGGTACTACTGTCTATCCGACCACACAGGGGCACCCAACATGCTCCTGGAATGCACATGGGTGGCCTGGCACCTCAGCAGTAATAAGGTCTCTGGGGCCACTGGTTCTCTGCAGTGTCCCTCACTCTAAGGTTGCCATTAAAAATGGAACTGAGACTGCCACTGCCACCATGCTGTGTGTGGCTTTTGCAGACAGACCCTCCTCTTGGGGGGCGGGGCCTGATTGCTGCCATGCTGGTCCTATAAGCCAGGTTCACGAGGCCAAGATGGTACTTAGCAGGGGATCCTGATATCTGTTACTTGTCATCGAAGACAACACCATGTCACTTCTGGGGCTCCTGCCCAGTGACCCCAAGATCTCCATCACACAGGCCCAACTGGGCCAAGGCCACGAAACACAAATGCAGAGGGACTTCCTTGACAGCAGACAGAAAAGAACGAAGGACCCTGGGGACTTGATGCCACCAGGGGCCTGGGAAGACAGTGAAACTAAGGAGGAAGCTGGAGAAGCTTGTACAAAGCTCCATTTCCCTTAAAATGACATGGTGCCTTCTATAATTCTGGGGTTTCCAGCAAACTGAGGAGGGCTCAGTGAGGTCCATCAGACACCCACCTATATCAGTCAGGGGGTCGTGCTGAGACCTGAGAAGTGCCACCTCACAGCCTTGGCTCAGGCTCCATCGAATGTGAAGGAGCAGGACTTCACAGGCCCCAGAAATGGCCCTTTCAGCCCAGGTCTCACTGTGGGTTGGGACTGCCACCTAAGAGAGTCTTGCAAGTCCAGTGGGCCATCTCATGTCCCTCTGCCTTCTCCTAGGACGGAGTGAGCCCAGGCTGACTAGGAGGCTGCTGGTGCCTCCTTGGAGCCTGTTCTGGCTAGTTAAGTCATGAGAGAAGAGGGACTCTCAGTTAAGAAAATGCCTCTATAAGATCAGGTTGTAGGCAAGCCTGTAGGACATTTTCTTAATTAGTGAATGATGGAGGAGGACCCAGCCTATTCTGGGTCCTAAGTTGGTGGTCCTGGGGTCTGTAAGAAAGCAGGCTGAGCAAGTCACATGGGGCAAGCCAGTAAACAGCACCCCTCCATGGCTCCTGCATCGGCTCCTGTCTCCAGGTTCCTTCCCTGACTTCCTTCATGAAGGAGACTGATGTGGAAGTGTAGGCCAAACAAACCCTTTCCTCCCCGAGTTGCTTTGGTCATCGTGTTTCATCCCAGCCATAGTAATCCTAAGACACAGGCAATGGGGACAGCTAGGCATAACCAGGGCTGGGTCTGAGAACATGAGGACCTGACAAGAGCTTTCTGGGGACAGAAACAGGAACAGGTATCTCTTTGTGTTCCTAGGATGTATCTGGAGCAGAGCAACCTAGGGGGCAGGGAGTCACAGACAGGTTCTGGCTCCTTAGTTCAGTAGCTACAGCCCGGCCTGCTTTATGCTGGGGACACGGTGATAGTCCCTGCAAGGCGGGAAATTGGAATTTGAGCCCTGTGCTATGTGATTTCACAGCATGGCTAGGCCAGCCCATAATCCTGTCAATACCAGCAAAGACACCCATCAGAGGAGCCAGGAACAGGGACATCCACGGGGCATACCCATACACAAGCACTCTGGGAAGGGACATGGGTGTCTTGAGAGACCCTGATTCCCATCCTGCTGGACCCCTGACCAACTGCTATTTTATGCAGGGTTACTTGTCCTTTTCCACAGTCTGGGGTGGGGAGCAGAGCTGCTCCTTAAACACATAGGTCAGTCAGATGCCTGGGTTCCTCCCTTCTGGTTATCTTGTCAGTGACTTAGCTTCCATCTGTGGCATGGGAATAGCTAGAAGAGAAGGCCTGCCCCGTCAGGGGCCACTCACACTCTTTCTTGTGAAGACTCCCAGGTCTGACATGGAAGTCACGTGGCCTGGATTGGGGGGGAGGGTGTGACTCCCGGAGGTTTCTGTGTATAGCATTAGGATGAAGCAGGCAAGCAGCGGTGCATCTGTCTGCCTCGCCCAGGGTCTGGTACCCAGGGACACTTGATAAAGTCAGCATCTGCTCCCTGGCACCCACTCCACCTCGGCACACACACACTGCCAGGCCTTTGCCTCCAGCTCCTTGACAACCTGACTCCCAGATGAGCCGGAGCTTCAGCCATGCCTAACTGAGCCCTGGTCTGAGCAAAGAGGGCCAGCGGATGACTGTGTGCAGGACACCAGCTGCAGCATCACAGGCCCCCAGGACACAGGGTGGAGACGGGGACTTGGCTTGTCCCCAAACTGAGAGAACAGCCTTTTCCCCAGAGCAGACATGCTGAGAGTCAATTGCTCCCTAGTGACCCTGGTCTCCACCACCACCCCTCCCCGGCTGTCCCTGCCTGCCCAGCCTGTCTTTGTCCCCTGCCTCTCCTTGTGTAGAGTAGGGCCTGGGACAATTGGCACTCCATCTTTGCAGAGCCACCTGACTCTCCAGGCCCGAATCCGTCCCCATGCACCAGCCCTTGGCCTCGTCTCAGTTCCTTCCTTTGGGGGTTAATTTGGTCTCAGTGAGTGCTGGGTGTGTGCAGATGGGCAACGGTCTGAGCAGGAATGCCTGGAACGTGGGAGTCACACCCACCCCTTCCTGGGAACTGCTCACCTCCCCAGAGCCACCGCACATTCTCGGTCCCACCTGCCATTCTGGCTCTTACCAGCCTCTGAAACCAGGGGTGGGCTCACTGGCTCCTGGGGCATCAGGTCTGACAGAGGCTGACTTGGGTGTGGCAGAGCCCCCAACCTGGTCTCCTGTACACAGTGACTCAGAATGTGACTGGAATGTCAGGAGTTAAACACAGAGCATGCACTAGGTGCTGATTGCCTGCTCAGCCTTTACATGTGTCATAATTTTCATTTATTAAAACCTAAGGAGCTGGGGGGCCGGGTGATGGTGGTGCACACCTTTAATCCCAGCACTCAGGAGGCAGAGGCAGAGGCAGGTGGATTTTTCTGTGAGTTTGAGGCCAGCCTGGTCTACAGAGCAAGTTCCAGGACAGGCTCTAAAGCTACAGAGAAACTGTGTCTCAAAAACAAAAAATCTAAGGACCTGAGAAGGGTAGCACTGTAGAGTTACTGGGGCTGGGCTCTTTATTATTATTATTATTATTACATTTCATTTAGTGTATGTGTGTGTGTGTGTGTGTGTGTGTGTGTGTGTGTGTGTGTTTCTTTTTGAGACAGGGCCTCGTTATGTAGCTCGGGTTGGCCTTTAGCTGATGATCCTACTGGCCCTGCCTCCCTGTTGCGGGAATTGCAAGGGTGCACCATCACACATTACTTTTCAACGGCCTTTAATTCCAGGCCTTGCATGTGTTTGGGGCTCCATCAGCAGCATTGAACTGATCAGGTACTCTATAAAACATCAGCAACTCCTACACTCCTACACCTCCTACACTCTTAAACTCTTACACTCCTACACCCCTACACTCCTACACCCCTACACTCCTACACCCCTACACTCCTACACCTCCTACACCCCTATACTCCTACACCTCCTACACTCCTACACCTCCTACACCCTTACACTCCTACACCTCCTACACCCCTACACCTCCTACGCTCCTACACCTCCTACACTCCTACACCTCCTACACTCCTACACCCCCTACACTCCTACACCCCCTACACTCCTGCACACCCTACATTCCCACACTCCTACACTCCTACACCCTTTTCCAGATGAAGTTATCTGAGGCTTTGCAGACTTTAGAAACCTGTCCAAGGTCACACAGCTAAGAAACTGTGGTATCAGGATTTGACTCTAAGCAGCTGGTCTCCAAAACAACCTCCCCAGTCCAAGGGGGACATCAATACAAAGTCCCGCCCACCCCACCCCAGACAAAGTGGCAAGAGGCACCGGAGACAGAAGGGTGGGGCATTCACTACCAAGAGTGACAAGGTAATTGACATCTTGTTGGCATCTTTGTCAGTACAATTAATCCCTGGTAACAGGCAAGGTAACAATCAGTGGTGGTAAACTGAGGCTGAGTCATTCTTGTAGATGTGACCACAAGGGACTCCCCACCTGTTCCTCTGAACAGGACATTCAAGTGCTAGGAACCAGCATCACAGGAACCTGGGCCACATGCCCCACCCAGTGATGACACAGGCTCCTCTCTGACCCTCAGGCCACCTGCCAAGCTGGGTGTCCCTGGCTCCTGTGGAGGTGGAATGCTGAGCTTCAGAGCAGATGGTGTGGTGGGGGCCTCGTGATTCTCTTAACACAGCTGCACGTCTGTACCCAGAGGGGTCAGTAGAATTACTTCGTGGTGTTTTTTTTAATGCAGTTGGTATTGTTTTTATTCACTTTATTGGAGACAATCTTTCTATGTACCTAGACTGGTCAGTCAATAGACATAGCAGCTCAATACATCTCACTCCTGCTCCCCAAGTCCTTGCCATCTCCCTTCCCCTGTCACAGACCCTGGGGACAGGACTTTGGCCATAAGCCCCTGGAGATATGAGCTGTAGACATGCCATTAAATGCCTATATCCCAAGTCCCAAGTTTATGCAAGCCCGGAATTAAGGGTTATAGATGGGCCCACCCTAAAGATGAGTAAATCTTTATTGTTCTAAACTTTATAGGTTAATAGGAGGGCTAAGAAAACACCCCAATGATTATAATTAGGACCATTGCCTAGACCAGGGTATTTTCAGTCTCATTAGTCCCATTCAGAAACAGAATCTTACTATGTAGACCAGGCTGATATTGAACTTGCAGTCCTCCTGTTTCAGCCTCCTGAGTGCTAGGATTACAGGTGCTCTTATGATCTAAATTTAAGTGTGGAAAATATAGCTCAATCCAATAAAAATGAATAAAGAACAAAGAAACAAAAAAGGAAGCACTATAAACAGCAATACAACAGAGTGAATCCAAATACATTGGTCACTACAATAGATATAAATGAGTTAAACTCTATAATTAAGGGACTGGGGATCTAGTTCAAGTTAACAGAGTGTTTGTTTGGCACACACAAAGCGTGGGTTCAACCCTCGGTACCTCATAACTTGGGCATGATGGCTCATTGTTGTAATCTCAATATTTGGGAAATGGGGGAAGGAGGATCAGGAGTCCAAGGTAATTCTTAGCTCCATGGCAAGTTTAAGGCCATCTTGGACTACAAAGATAGCTAGAAAGGTAGCCCTCTCAGACTGGACTGAAACTCACAGAGATCCACCTGAGTCTGCCTTTCAAGCAGTGGAGCACACTTTTAATCCCAGCACTCGGGAGGCAGAGGCAGGAGGATCTCTGTGAGTTTGAGGCCAGCCTGGTCTACAGAGCGAGTTCCAGGACAGCCAGGGCCACAGAAAGAAACCCTGTTTCAAAAACAAAACAAAACAAAAGGTGTGCATCACCAGGTCTGACCTGTATGACATTTTAAGACATACCTGAAACTAAGTGTTACAAGAACGATGAGCGTAAAGGAACATAAGGTGACATTCCAGGAAGCTGCCACTGAAAGGGGGGTATAATGTACACACCCCTAAAGGCAGGGAAGAGCGTGACATCAGCACCATTGCTGTGGTTACTCCTGACTGCATAGCTCCAGACAGAGGCAGCTGCTCAGAGGGTTCAGGCTTCACTAGTCTCAGGTAAGCTATATCCTGGTAGACATCCTCAGGGTATTCTGAAATACAGCCAGGGCTGAGAACAAGGAACTGAAGCACAGTAGCTGTTGAAGCTGAGCAACATGAATGAGAAAAAGTTCCAAGTCTCCACCGGAAGAAAATCTTAAGATAAAGCCACATACAGGTGGTGTTCAACAAATGCCAGATTGATTAGCCAATTGGTTGAAACTTTCCCTACAAGAAACTTTGGTGGTAATTGCACAATAAATTCCCCCACACCCAGTTATTAATACTGGGGAAGTAAATCCTATGCTGAGTGGTTGCTGGGGCAGTAATTCCTGCTCTATTTTTAAGGCCTGAACTATTTCTACCCAAGGAAGGCCGCCCATCTCCTGGCCTCTGGGCGTCTGGTTCTTATTACACACAGAGGTCAAGTTGCTTTGGGTCATGAAGCTGGTCTTGGAGATTCCTATGGATATTTACCGTGCTCAAGCTAACCATGGTGCCTCTGGGCATTAGAATGTCACTCTGAGAGTCGAGCCAGCAGAATAGTACCAAAATGAAGTGGTCACCCCACCTGCCACCAGGACTAAGTGGATGTCCTTTCATGGCCATTTTCACTTCAGGTCTTCTTTTAAAAAAAAAATCAAAGGTGGGCTGGAGAGCTGGCTCAGAGGTTAAGAGCACTAGCTGTTCTTCCAGAGGTTCTGAGTTCAATTCCCAGCACCCACCTGGTGGCTCACAACCATCTGTAATGAGATCTAGTGCCCTCTTCTGGTGTACAAGCATACATGCAGGCAGAACACGATGTATAATAAATAAATCTTTTAAAAAAATCAAAGGTCATTTATATCACCTATCCAGCCTCCATCTCAGGAATATATACTTTTATTTTTATATACTTATTATTTTTATAGGTGTTTTGCCTCTATGTCCATCTATACACCACAAGTGTTCCCAGTGCTGAGGAAGTCAGAAACGGGCATTGGACCCCCTGGGACTGAGTTGCACAAGGTTGTGAACCACCATGTGGTCTTAAGAACAAAACCCAGGTCCTCTGGAAGAGCAGCATGTGTTCTCAACTGCTGAGCCATCTCTCCAGCCCCCTCATTTATATTTTTAATACACCTGTTCATCTACATCCAGACGCTAGTTATCAATAAAATTGCTTTGTGTTTTCTTCCCCCTTTTCATTGCTGTTGTTAGTTGCTTTTGTTTTGTTTTGAAATAAGGTCTCACTATGTGGCCTAGACTGACCCTGAAGGCAGTCTCCTGCCTCAGCCTCCCCAGCGCTGGGATGGCAGGCCTGATTCACTTGCTGATGTCGACGTCTCTCACCTTTCATCCCTCGCTTTGCCTGCTTAGGGCGGCCCCACGGAGAGTACAATGTGCCCTGTCAAATCCCTCTGCAGTTACCTTTTTTTTTGGGGGGGGGTTTCGAGACAGGGTTTCTCTGTGGCTTTGGAGGCTGTCCTGGAACTCGCTTGGTAGTCCAGGCTGGTCTCGAACTCACAGAGATCCGCCTGCCTCTGCCTCCCGAGTGCTGGGATTAAAGGCGTGCACCACCAAAGCCCGGCTCCTCTGCAGTTATCTTTATCAGTCCATCTCCTGCCTGCCTTTGGGCTCTGCTTAGACGCCCCCACCCCCCTCCTCCCTGTTTTGCGGTACCCAGTGTCCTTCATTGTTACCTGTTGTTTACTCTGCCTCCTCCCTAGTCCAGGACCGAGGCTGGGTGGGGGTGGGGCCACACAAGTCAAGCCCTCTCCCAAAGAGAAGTCTACCCCACTAACTTCCCTTCTCTATTCCCCAGGCTCTGATCAATGTCTGCCCCCATTCCCTCATTCATGGGCCAGTGGGATACCACACAAACCCAAATGACCCCGAGATAACGCTGACTTAGGTGAGACAATGGGCTGGGAGGATGGGTGTGTCCCAGTAAAGAGGCTTGGGGTGGGGGGCGTGGCTTCCCTGGGAACCAAAGTAAATTGGGGAGAAGAAGCAGCAGAGAAGGGGAAAGGGCCCTTTGGGCAGGAGGCACAGCCTGGCTAAAGGCCTTGTAACTAGGAGCAGCGTGGAGACAGGAGAGGCACTCATGCAGTGCAGGGTGGCGTTTGCCAGTGTCCCGGAACAAAGAGTGAAGTTAGACAGTGCGGGCGTCGTCATCACATGCGGCGGCAGTCGCCATGCCTGCAGCAGGGAGACGGACCGCTGGGCTGGGGCAGGAATGCCAAAGGGCAGCTGCAGGCATCCAAGGGGGCTGGGAGTTCTGGAGGCAGCAGGAGCGAGGAGCCATTTGAGGGAGGCCTCTCAGGCTTAGGAGGCTGAACTGCAAAAGCAGAAAGAAGAAAGCCCCGAGGCCAGTTCCTCCTCTGCTGCCTGGACAGGCTGAGGCAGGCAGGAGGGCACAGACAGTGCCAGTGAGGTCCCACACTGCCTACAGGGGATTGCTGTACCCTGGGAGTGCCTGATCCCCAGCCCTTCAGCTTTGGGTGTTAACTAACACTTACAGGGTGTTGACTGAGCTGTGCTGCCCAAAACTCCGCCCCCCCCCTCGGGCAAGGCTGCCCACCACCTCATTAGCAATGCTGACCACTGGCTGAGCCCAGCTCTGTCCCAGATTTCATCTGCCAACATCGCTTGCAGAGGGGAGAGCAGCCAGACCAGGACAGGAGGCTCAAGAAGGCAATCCCAACACATGGGGAGCTTAGGCAATAGAACTGTCATTGAGTTCAAAATTAATCTGGGCTACATAGTTAATTGGGGTCAGCCTGGGCTACAAAATGAGTTTGAAGTCAGTGAGTTCAAAGCTACCTTGGGCTACATAGTAAGCTGAGACCCTGCCTAAACAAACTTTCTCCAACCCTATCCCTAAGAACAATTGGGAGGGCATAGTAGCAATGTCTGTAGAGCTGGAGTCAACATGCTGCCTTCTGGCTTGAGAGTCCCTGGACTGGACTGCCTCCAGCCTCAGGTATGGGGGTAGGACTCCTCCTCAGGAACTGGGCCCCAGCATAGGCCACTTGTGAGAGCCTAGGATGGTGCCTTTACGTTCAACTTCAGTGTTCACCTCTGGGAAATGGAACCCAGCTCATCCGTGGGCATGCAGTCGGAATGACACGTTACCATATCCCAGCCATGTGCAGGGAAGCAGTGGACAGTTCACTCTGCCCAAAACACTCAGGTACCTGAGGGTGGTGCACTTCACTGACAGGCCCTTCCCTAAATCCTCCTTCCAGCTGTCACTCATCAGTGGGTACATGCATGGCCTACTTGAGTCTGCTGCCTGGCAGGCTTCTCGATGTAGGTCCATGTCCCTCTTAGCAGTGTGTGATGGCTACTTCCTCTGAGACTGCTCCATAGCTGGGCTATCACATAGTCAATGTACTGATCCACTCAGCAGCTGGTCCAAGTGATGTCTATATCACTATGCCCATTGCTCAGAGATATGCAGTGATCTCCTCAAGGTCAAGCAGCTCAGGAAAGGCACATCTGGCTGGGACTTGAACTCATTCCTAGTGGACGTCAAACACTGCTCTTAGCCACCAAGATGGTCAGGGTACCCCAAGATATGCTTCTTTCCAGTCTCCTCTCTACACACGGGACCCTCCCACTGGGGCAGAGCCATTTGTGCTGTTATTCTTGATAGCCAACTTGAGAAAACCTAGACTCATTTTGGAGACAAATTTCTGGGCATGTCTGCCAGAGGGTGTCTAGATTAGGTTAGTCGAGGTGCAAAGACCCACCCTAAATGCAGACAGCACCAATCCATGAGCTGGGGTCCCAGACTGAAGAAAAGGCACACAGTGAGCTAGGGACCAGCATCCATCCCTTCTGCACACTGAGGGTGCAGGGTGACCAGCTGCCTCACACTGTGGCAGACTGTATCCTAGAACTGTGAGCTAAAGCCAACCCTCCTTCTCCTTAAGTGGCTTTTGCTGGTATTTTGTCACAGCAGTGAGTAACTAACACAGCCTTCTTCTGAAGACCGGATGTAGCCAGGAAGTGCAATCAAACCCTGGGAGAGGGTATGATGGTCAGGCAGGATAGGATGGGGGGCACATGACTGGAGGTGGACCTGTGAGATCAGTTCTATTTAATTTTTTAGACAAGGTCTCTCTATGTAGATTGGACTGGCCTGGAACTCACAGAGATGGTTCATTGAGGTCAAGATTTTGTCTGTGGATTCAGTCTTATCCAAAAGGCAGCCGATCTTAAGTGCTCCACTCAGACATCTTTCCCCAGAACTCCTCCCTGACTTGGATGCCCTCTGACCTGACAACCTCAACCTGTCTGGCTAATTCGATGCTCTCTTGACCCCATCAATCCAACAGTCACATGGTCATACCTGTGTTTAAGCTTAACCTCATCTTATCTCCCTAGTATGACGCCAGCAACTGAGTGCGGGGAGTTGTTAAGATCTCCCTCAGCTTAGCTCCACCCACTGGGAATGTCACAGCTTGTTCCTGAGTATAGCAGGTATATCCTCTACATTCCTGTTTGTTTTTAAACAGGGTCTCATGCAGTTTCAGCTGGTTTAAAATCCTCTATGTAAACAGGGATGACCTTGAACTTCTGACCCTACTGCCTTCACGTCCCAAGTGCTGGGATACAGGCGCGTGCACCAACCGATCTACAGCCCCTGCCACAAAGGCCCTGCATTTGTGACATCTTCACCATGGCTATGTTGACCCTCCCTAAGGTTCTCACCCTTCTCTCTGGGTTATATCCCTTAATCCTTAGCCAGTGCTCACAGGTAGACACTGTTATCCCCATTCCAGGTAAGACAGTACCTCAGAAAGGACAAGACTCTCCACTAAGATGCACATCCAGGAGAGTGGGAACACGTGCCCTCCAGAACCTCCCTGTTAGTCTAGATGCTATCCGCAGTGACCTGCACCACCAAGCCTGACCCTGTCATTAGTTCAGGTGTGAACACCAACTCCACACCTGTCATTAGGAACCAGGTTGACAGGAGCAGCGGGGTTCACACCCTGCCTAACTAAAAGGCAGACAGACAGGGAGAGTGTGCCTCTCTGTTCCCTGACAGGGACTTGCGCTGTCCAAGCCTTTGGCTGCCTGGGTGGAACGTTCCCTCAGGCCTGCTGGGTCCCCTGAACTTGGAAAAACACTAATAACCCTTGCCTGGGTACTTCTGACATGCCGGGAATCTTTTCTCCTGCCCTCCACGGGTGAAAGGTTGATCATCCTGTACTTTGCAGGCAGGGGAAACTGAGGCTCAGAGCTTCCCACCATATAGTAAAACCAGGATGAGCAGGAAGCCTTTTGCTCCCTGGACCCAAGCTCCTACCCACTTTCCTCCAAGACTGCACTCTCCCTCAAACAGCAAGAGGAGCCACAGAGAACTCAGAGTGAGGGATAACTTAGGGGGATGTGCACTATGGCTAGCAACCGGAGTTTAGCACGATAAGGGGACATATACACCACCGCCGCCACCATCATTGTGTTTGCTACAGGGCTGGCTGGGCACCAGCCAATGTTACAGAGATTCTTTTAGTCCCAGTTCTGGAGAGGCTGAGGCAGGAGACTGCAAGGGGGTGGGGACAAGCAGAGGACACCCTAGGCTAGGAGACCATGAAGAGAAGTGTCTGGTTCTACTCAGGGCTGGGTGACCACAAGGACATGGGAGCCCAAAGGAGGCTTTACCCAGTTGTGGAAGCCCTCTAAGCTGAGGTCCACGCTAAGGCTGCCAGCCAAGGGCAAGATGGGACTGCCTAGGCCAGGAAGAGGGCAGGACTCCTGTACTTAACCACCCGCTCACTCGCAGAGTCCCCGCAGCTGGAAAAGATGGAACCCTTCCTTCCTCCCCTCCCTGATCGCTTGGCTTTGCTGTCAGGTCCCAGCCCAGGCCTTCAGGGCTGGAGGGCTGGGATGTGTGACTCTTTTCTTGTTGAGGACCACAGGGGCATGGAGTATCCGATTGTGCAATACTCAAGAGAGCAGCACAAGGACTGGCGGGGACCCCAGCTGGGTCTGGCAGCCAGCTGGACGAGCCACAGAGGAACAGTATGAAGGGCCTTGCCCAGCGTCTGGGGTTGTGAAAGACGGGGTTGATGAGGGGAGGGCAGAAGAGGGGAGGGGACCTCAGAACAAGGGAAGAAATTACCCTGAGCTTCAAACAGCCCTGTGAGTGGGACCACGGGGCAGCCGAATTCCTGAAAGCATAAGACCATGCGGGCCACTCTCCCGGCTGCAGTGCACAGGGCACCTGTCTCAGAGGCTCTGGGCCCGGAGTCCCTCCCGGCCACTCTTGCCTTCACACGGAGTCGGGGGGGGGGATGACCTGCTCATGGGCCAGTGGAGGACAGCGAGGTGTAGCATCAATCAGCCAGGTGAGCTGTGACATTTGCTACTTCTCATCTGCCTTAAGTCCTTTAGGGGACCCCCCCAACCCCCTAGTGAGGTATCAAGGCAGACAGGCACGAGTTCCACCTACTCCCTCAATCTCAGCAACTCCACCAGTCTCCCCCAAACCGGTTATTAAGGGAATGAATACATTAGGCTTATCAAAACCGACGTGGGTTGCTTCTCCATCCAGACGCATCAAGACATGTCATTCGCTTCTCGGGCGGCCCTGGGAACCCAGAGATCGCAGACGCGGCCAGTTTCGGGGCTGGGAGGGGGGACGGGGAGCGCCGGGAGCCACACCCCTCAGAAATCACGCAGTGAGAAAGAGGCCGGTCCCCACCCAGCCTCCGAAGAGCCTGGGCCCCCGCCGCCCCTGCACCCACCGCGTACTTTGAATGCTCCAGCACACGCAGGCAGGTGCAGCTCGGGGAGCGTTAGGACAGGTGGCCTTGGGGCCACTGCCACCATCTCTCTCAGCCCAACGCCAGCAGCACCTGTTCGGTCTACAAGTCCCTCACCCTACACCCAGCTTATGTTCTTTAAGTCTCAGGGTAGCCACACAACGCTTCACAACCGAAATTCCAGGCTCAGGACAACTCTACAGCTTGTACTCCTTACTCAAGTCCCCACCAACTAGGCCCCCAAGTAGCGCATCCTGTGGCTCGAGAATCCCTCGTGTCCCTCTTGCTGCCCCTCACCGGTTCCATCCCACCAGGGCAGAACTTCCCAGCTCCAGAGGCGTCCCCAAGCATCCCTGGCTCAGCGCCGAGTCTCCCGCATCCCAGCCCAGGGTGCCCCCTCACCTCCGGGTCTGCACGGTTGGGCTGTATTTGCCTTTGTTTCTCTTCCTGAAGAGCGAGTGCATGGTGGCGCTTGGGACGGAGGGACCTGGGACGCGGAGACAGGCCCGGCGCGCACCGAAAGCGGGCGGCGGGCTCAGGTGAAAGGCGGCGGCAGCGGCGGCGGCGGCGGCGCGCGGAGCCCCTAGTGAGGAGGGCCGCGGGTTCTGGTCACTACTGGGACAGGGCGGGGCGATCGCTGGCCACTCGCTTGCCTGCCGCTCCCCGGGAAGGTGGCGCTTACCTTGCGGGCGGGGCTTCAGGCGCGCTCCCTAGGTCCCCGCCGGACACCGCCCCCGCCGCCTGGTACTGCAGAGGCTGCGCAGCGGGTAGCCAGAACCGGGACTCCCAGTCCACCTGCGCCAGAGCACGAGGCCGCGCCCATCATGCATGTCGGGCCTGGCGCGCCCCCTGGCTGAAGGGCTTACCTGGGCTTACCGAGTCACCACAGACACTCCTCTTTTTATGACTCCCAGCTGGAACCTGAGTCAGAAGTGGGAGACTGGAGGTGGAGGTGGAGGTGGGGTCTCTGTGCCCTGCATGGTCAACAAATCGCACTCAAGGTGAGGGCAACGTGACGGGCGATGGCCACAGCCACAGAGTGGCACTGAATTCAGATCCTGTGGCCACCTATGGTCGGTCAAGATTTCTCTACCTCGGTTTCCTCCTTTGCCAAAGGATAACGACCCACATCCGGAAGGGCTATAGGAGATTCCTGAAGCTAATTCACCAAAGACCTTGGCACACAGTGCCAGCTCTAACAAGCAGGAAGCTTGGCCGCTACTGCCACCCAGGCTAACTGAGGCGGGGGTAGGGGGGAGCATAAATATCCCTTGAAACTTTCATAACCCCGGGCCCTGGCATGATAGAGACTTCATGGTAGGCCGTAAAAGCTGCTTAGTTCTGGCTGAGAATAGCAACGTTGCGCAATCCTGCCAGCATGTCCTGGCATGAGACCGGGCTGGGAGCAGGAAACTGGTAGTGGAAACACAGAGGTTTATTCCGTTCAGAGCTGTACTGGCATCCCAGGACCTCAGGGGGCCTGCAGCAAGGAACACGTCTCTGTTTTTGTTGACTGACGGAAAACTGAGTCTGGGTAGGAGTGCCAGTGGAAGAAACAGCTGAGAGTACTCAGTGCCACCCTGGGGTGGGTAAGGATAGGGGCGTGGGTGGGCGTGGGGGTGGGAGCTCATCTGGGAAGATGTGCTCTGGAGAGACACCATAGACAGCCAAAGGGCTTAGAGTTCAAGTGGGGAGGCCTTGAGAGTGATCAGGAACGGACAGCTGTGGGCCTTGGGTAGAGCATCAAGAGACTTGGATTCAAATTCAGCTGTCTGTCTCCAGTCTTGGTCCCGTGGGTTTAAAATAAGGAGGTTGGTGCTGGGGTGCGGGCATGGACATGGCTCAAGAGCTAAGAGAACATATTGCTCGTGCAGGGGACCCGTTAGTTCCCAGGACCCATGTTCTGGGACCTGAGGCCTTCTGGATTCCACAGGTACCTTCTGTGTTAGCATAATCTCGTGCCCGTACCCACACATGTACCCACACACATACACATAATTTAAAAAAATAAATATACTTTTTAAACTATGGAGGTTGAGTCGAGGAGTGCAGCTCGTGGGAGTTGGGGGTGGGAATAACTACGATACGCTTTTGTGTACATAGAAAACTGAGACACTGTTAGTTTCGATATCCCTGCGGAAGAAGGACACTCTGCACAGGGAAGGAGGGAGGCAGCTAGGACAGACCGGTGCTTTAATCTTCACTTGGTCTCTTTTCAGCTGTGGGGAACAATGAGCAAGCCCCTTTGCCTGTCTGGACCTCAGTTTTCTCCATCTGTGGAATGGGTCAAAGCCAAGTGACTGCGGTGGGATAAGAGCCCTCACAGTGAGTCCCTAGCACAGCCTGATTGTGATTAGAGAGCCCAACAAAAACAGGGACATGTCCTTTGCTGCAGGCTGTCAGCTTACTGGATACCAGGTACAGCTCTGACCAAAACTCCACATTTCCTCAAACACTAAAATCCTTTTCTCAAGAATTCCTGGGTAGGTGGGGGTGAAGTGCTTTGGGGAAGGCTCTGCACAGGGAGCTCCAGGCCCACAAGCTTGGAGTGCTGCAGAGAAACAACAGTGTTGATAGCATCTTACTGGGCTTCTCATCTCTGATGATCCACTCTCCTGAGTGCTGCCTTCGAAGTGAAGCCCCTGGCGCTCCCTGCTCAGGAGGGACCTGGGATCTTGGCTTTTTTCTTGGGAAGGGGCCATACCGAGAGACATTGCCTGACAGGTCTGTGGCCCCATCCGCCAGCTGCAAGTGCCCCAAGTCTGGACACCCCTCTCTCTACCCACCATAGCTCCCAGCTCCCAGGCTCAGGGCAACTGGGCCTGGTGCCCACTGACTCAGCTGGGCCCAGCCCAGGAGTGTTGGAGGGAATTAACAGATTAAGGGAGGAATTCCACTTGGCCCTCACCCACCTTCTCTCTCTGGATTCTAAAGCAGCCAGCCCAGAGCTGGTGCAGCTGTGTGTACATGCCTGGGTGTTTGTGCACGTGTGTATGCACATGTACTCCACACACATCTGTGGGCAGGCAGGATGGGGCTGGGACTCTGCCCTCACCCGTACATCCTCTGGGGACCAGATGGGGTTAGCTTGACATTGCCAAGCTGTCTTCTGCCAAGTGACTCATCCGCTCTGCTGTGGCGGGGGTGGGGAGGCCAGCACTGGGGATGGGTGGGTACTTGTTCCAGGATGGTCAAACCCCATCGAGGAGGCACCTGCAGGACCATCCAGTGCTCAGCAACCAGTGACCCTTGGCCTCTCATACCTGTCCCTTTCCAAAGCTGGGAGGAGGACTTCATTGTTGCTCTGTCTTCACTGTTGCAAGGGTCACCCACACCCTCCTTGTGCTCAGTATTTCCCCAGAAGTTGGAGAGGAATGCACACTCCATGCTCACTTTGAACCAGTTTAAAACAGGAAGAACGACATTCTCTCTGCCTGGGAACAGAGGGCCATGCTTACAGAGGACCAGGATGGAGCCTTCTCCTCCCAGGGTGGAGGCCCAGGGCCATCCTCTCATGGATAGTCCCTCTCTCATCTCCTACATGGTTCCACAACCACCTGGGGAACCTACACTGACAGATACAGATTCCAGCCAGGCACGGTGACAGAGACCTGTCATCTCAGCTGAGGCTGAGGCAGGAGGATTCAAGGGCTGCTGCAGCTCCAGGGTGAGTCCAAGGCTAGCCAGATGACTTAATAGGACCCTGTCTCCAAACAACAGAAACTAAAAAGCGAATATTCAGCGGTATACTGCTTTCCTGGCATGTGTGAGGCTCTACATTCAATTTCTGGTTTCTCCCCTGAGACTGCGGCTGAATGGGTCTTTAGAAGGCCCAAGAACTGCATTTTATCCACACCACGTTCTACCCACTGGGATAACCATCCAGATGAAAACTGCGTTTTAGTGAGCAGCCATCCTCTGAAACATAGAAGCAGGTGGTTTGGGGACTATCTGAAAAACCCAGTTCAAAGCCAGCAGCTTAGCCTCTGGACTGCTTCACCTAGTATGTAGGAGGCAGTCAGTGCACAGGGATGCGTTCAGAGGCCTCTCTCCTCCCCACACTCCCAGAGGACAGGAGGGGGCTGGCCCAGCTTCGCCCTGTATTGTGTAACGCTTATTTACTTTTCTTGCAGGACAATTCTTCGGACGGAAAGTCAGTTCACGTGGGCTGACTCATACGTAAACCCGAGTTGCTCCCCCCTTCCTGGAGCTCCCCATAGTTTCCTCTTGGCAAGAGGGGAAGCTGAGTTCTGGAAGCAGGCACAGAAAAGGGTCCAGGGTGATTGACTCATTGAGTCTTCTTGCTCCCGAGTCACCCCTAGAGCCTCTCCTGCCCAATGGGTAGCCCCACCCTGTGGTCACCCCAGGAGGACAGGCTCCCATGACTCCATGCTACCCTCCCTAGACTGTGGTATGCACCTGTACAGTTGTGTATGTTGCCAAAATATAGACAACTCCCACTACAGTTAAACGGTGATTGCTCTGGTCCCAGGGCCCTGGCACTCTCCCTACATGGCCTGAGTCTGAAGCTCAGACTCCTCTGGGACTATCCCTGGCCCTCTCACACTCACCATGAGAGTTTCTCTACAAAGAGGTCACCCTGTCAGGGCTCTAGAGTGGCTCTAGGTGGGGCTGAACAGGCTCTGCCAGGCACAGCATCCCTGCAGGACAGATTGCCCTGTCTCCTGTCTACGCCCAGTTGCTTCTTCCTGCCTGCTGTCAGGCTCATGCAGACCAGTGCAGCTGCATTCTTGGGTCAGTGTCTAGGGTGTGAATGACCCTGGGGCTAGTCAGGTCAGAAGGTCAGGGCCTTGTTCCCTCCAATGCCCAGAACCCCAAGTGATAGATGAGTCAGGCTACACAAGACGCAGAACTGGAAATCAAACCAGATGTTAGCTTGAGGCCCATCTGTGTTTAGCCGGGCGGTGGTGGCACACACCTTTAATCCCAGAGGCAGGTGGATCTCTGTGAGTTCAAGGCCAGGCTGGACCGACAATCAGAGAAACCCTGTCTTGTAAAACAAAAAACAAACAAACAAACAAACAAACAAAACAAACAAACAAACAAAAAACCCAAAAGCCAATTTAGCCATTCTTCTAGTTGTATGACCTTGGGGAGGTGATTTGTCCCCTCTGTTAAATGAGAAGAACTTGGGAGCTGAGATGTCCAGTCTGAGTTCTTTCATCTCCTTGTGGTGTATCTTCAAGTCTCTTCAAGTATCTTCAAGTCTCTGAACCCCAGTTTCCACATCTGCAAAACGGGAGCATCCTGATAGCAACTCCATAGACTCAATGAAGATGTAAAACAATGAAAGGTAATGAAAAGCACATCGCCACAGCCAATTATCCTGTGAGCCTTGACTCAAGCACCCAGCTGCCAAACCCTGATGGAAATGATGAGCGAGCTACCGCCTCTCCATGCTTTTCAGCTGTAGCCGTCTGATCATGACATGCCTCTCAGGGCAGTTCCTGGAGACTCAGGACCATGTGCTGGCCAAGCTCCCTCATCCCCACTGCTGCCAGCATTAACCATTTGCTGGACAAAGACCATGTTTGGTATTCTCACCTAGTGAATAAGTGTGACCCCAGGGAAGACCTCCAGAGCATCAGGCAAGAGTTAAAGAAGAGGTTTCTTCATTCATTCATTCATTCATTCATTCATTCATTCATCCATTCATCCAATATTTACTTACTCATTTAGAGATAGGATTTTATGCAACCTAGCTGGCCTCAAGTTCCCTTTGTAGGCAGGCCAGCCTCAAGCTCACTACACAGCTGAGAATGACCTTGAATTTCCAATCCTCCTGCCTCCACCTCCTAAGTACTGGAATTCCAAGAGTACCTGGCTTGTGTGGTGCTAGGGATGGCAGCCAGTGTGTGCTAGGTAAGCACTCGGTCAACCATGCCACGTCCCCAGCCCATCACATCACCCAATACTTATTAAGCAGATACAAGTCAGGTCCGGGCTCCTCAGTACATGATATCAGGGTGGGGGCCTCAGAGGCCTTTGCTGTGGAGAAGCAGGATGAGGGTAGGAGATGGGGTAAGTTCAAGGTCCCCGAACAGCAGCCCAGCAGACAAAGGGGCGGTGCACGCGAAGACGACACTGAGTGGGAGCCTGGGACCCTGTGGGGGAAGTGGTCAGACTCAAGGATGAGGGTGTCGGGGTAGAGAAGACCTTCAGCTATAGGCACGAGGTCCCTCAAGTCCTCCTGCATTACTCACCAGAGAAAGAAGTGGACCCATGGCCCCTTGGGCTTCCTTCTTGTGCAATCATCCATTTGCATAGCACCGTCTGTCTGTCCAGCCCACGAGTTACAAGACACATCCTGTGTGCCAGGCCCTTCTCATTGGGAAGATGGTGGAATGGGAAAGCAGGCAGCCACACTGAGTTTTTCTCTCTCTGGGTTCATACATTTGCATATCCTTGTGTTTGCATGGGTACATTGCACACGTGTGTGCATGGGGAGGCAACCTCGGGTAGGTGTTCCCCAGGCACTGTCTACATTGTTTGCTTTTAGTTTTTTTGAGATAGGGTCTCTCACTATGACCTGTGCCTTGCTGCCAGGCTAGGTAGCCTGAGAGCTCCCAGGGATCTGTGTGTCTCTGCCCTCCACCAATGAAACTACAGTGTGCTCTACTGGCCTCATTTTAAAAATTATTGAGCTGGACAGAGGTGGTCCATACCTTTAATCCCAGCACTTGGGAGGCAGAGACAGGCCTATATTCTAGTTCAAGGCTAGCCTGGTCTACAGAGTGAGTTCCAGGACAGCCAGGCTACACAGAGAAACCCTGTTTTGAAAAAGCCCAATAAATAAGTAAAAATAAAATAAAAATATATTGTATTTATCTTTTGCTTATATGAATGGGTGTTCGGCTGCATGTGTCTATGTGCGCCACCTGTGTGTCTTGTGCAAAAGAGGCCACTGGATCTCTGGAATGGGAGTCATAGCCAGTTGTGAGCTGCCTCATGGGTTCTGGGAAATGAGCCTGGGTCCTATGCAAGAGTGGCAGATGCTCTTAGCTGCTAAGTCCAGTCCAGTCCCAGCCCCAACTTTTATGCAGGTGCTGTAAATCAGGTCCTCATGCGGAACAGATGCTTTACACACTGAGCTGTCTCCCCAGTTGCTTCCCACCCTAAAAAAAAAAAAAAAAAGACAAGAAAGAAAGAAAAAACTCAAGTGCCACCCAGTCAGGGAGTGCGGGTAAGTGAGCAACCTCCGTAGCTGGAAGGTGTGCCGACAGACGGGATGTCACCAGGAAGGAAAGCCTGTGAGGTAGTGTGAGTGGGCCTGATTAAAACGCATCTCTGTCTCTGTGACCATCCTGCCAGGATCTGCCCATTAAGTCGGCGTTGACTTTTGTCCCCTCTCTGCTGAGCTCAAACATTCCAGCCTGGGACCCGGTGGCCAAGTGCCCATTGGCTTGTTCTCGGATCACAGATTCAGGGCTTAATCCCAGGCCTGGGCCAAGGTCCCAGACCGATGAATCAATCCCAGCTCTGGGCAGACCTCCCTCCTCCCAGCCCAGGGTCCTGGCACCATCCTTGCATGTGGACGGGCCACCCCTATCCTCACCAAGGGTGCCTCCCCTGCTACTTGTGGGAGGAGCCCTATCCAGGGACTTCCCCAGCCTGAGAGATGCTGCTGAGATTTTGCTTTGCATTTCTGAGGACTGAGCATGAGGCTTCATGAATGCAAGCGTCCTTCTGAGCTATATCTCCAGCCTTTTAAAATATTTATTTATAGGTAGGCATAGTGGCCCATGCCTTTAATCCTAGCACTAGGGAGGCAGAAGCAGGCAGACCTCTTTGAGTTCAAGACCACCTAATCTACATAGTGAGTTCCAGGACAGCCAAAACCACACAGCAAGACCTTGTCTCAATAAACAAAACCAAGAGAAAACAAAAAGATAAGTAAATATTTACTTGTTTATTTATATTTTGTGATAGGGTCTCACTAAGTTGTGTAGCCTGGCTTTGAATTTACGCCGTATTCAGCATTGGCCTTGAACTTTACCCTCCTGCTTCAGCCTCTAGAGTAGCAGCAATCACAGTTCTGGGCTACCAGAATTTTTTTTTCTTTTTTCTTTTTTTCTTTTTTTTTTCGAGACAGGGTTTCTCTGTGGCTTTGGAGGCTGTCCTGGAACTCGCTCTGTAGACCAGGCTGTCCTCGAACTCACAGAGATCCGCCTGCCTCTGCCTCCCGAGTGCTGGGATTAAAGGTGTGCGCCACGACCGCCCGGCTGGCTGTTTATTTTGCTTTTGTGGAAGGGCCATGTAAACTTGACCTGCTGTGTGTTGGGCTTTGTCATACTGAGTAGCTCTAGAGAGTCAGCTGGTTGGTGGGGACAGAGGACCTGGAGTCTGCTCTGTGGACATGGCTTTAATTGTTCAGCCCATGGCATTCTGTGATCAGAACAAGCCTGTGGACAGAATCCCACAGGAAGGTTGAGGACCCCCCCCACTTGCGCCCTGTCCTTGTCACAGGCTCCTGTCTGCTCTCTGGGGGTGACCCCGCCCAGGAATGGGATTCTCCTTCCTCTGGTTGCACATTCTCCTCGGTTTCCCCTCCATCCACAGAAGTCTTCCTCGGGACCCTGTCACATGTAGCATTTATCTGGGTTTCAGATCCAAGACCTCGCCCCTCACCTGTCTTTCTCATTCCCAGCACTGCAGGGGACTGCGTGCTTCCAGGCTCCTCCTCCTTTCTGTTCCCAGACTCCTCCCTCCTCCCTCTCCCTCCTCCCAGGCCTTGCTTTGGGCTCCTCTTCCTCCCTGTCTTCAGGCCCGTCTTCATCTCTTCATCCTCTCTGTTCTCAGGATACTCCCTCTTCCCCGTCTCCATCCTCCTTCTCCCCCCCCCCCCACTTGTTCCTTAGTCTATTCTAAGCCCAGCAGCCAGAGGCTGAGCAGACGGCCCCTATTCTCCTCCTCAGCGGCCTCCCTGGGAATACACCCCTGCCTCAGGACCTTTGACCTCCTTAGCCTGTGCCGGCTCGCCCCACTCAGGTCTACGCTCTGCTCTTTACTGCCCCACTCAGGTCTACCCTCTGTGCTTTACTGCCCCAGCCCCTGCTCAGTGGAGTGTGATGAGCTCACTGCTTGTCTCTCCCTGCACCCGGGGCCCAGCTGTGCTGTTTGCTTCTCAGAAACTTCCATGCCCAGCACCTGCCCGGCTCTCCCTCAGCACGTACTGAATCTGTGTTCCACTTTTGCCCAGTGATCGGGGACACTGAGACCAAAGCCAGGGCCCAAACCCCTGCCCTCCCGCACTGATCTTGAGAGACAGGGAACTGGTCCATCTCTCCGTTTCTGGGGAGCTCAGGGTGTGGCAAGGAGGGGCAGGGGAATAGCAGGATCCTCCCCTCTCACCATCATCAGGCTCCAAGCTTCACTGTAGGATCATGGAGGGAGGGGGCCCAGGATGGGCTGAGCCTTGCGTGTTTGGGGGTACCGTGGCAGTGCCCAGCTTTCCCTTGGCCTCAGCATGGCCATGTTATGTAGGGCTCCATTTGTTGTCTCTCTCCCCTCATGAGGCCTCTCTGCAGATGACCCTGTGCCCCGGTGAGGCCAGAAACTGTCTCCCTTCAGAGCCTGCAGGAGGATGGATTGACGGACACCCACCGCTAGCCTAGTGGGGCCCGTTTCAGCTTCCAGGCCTCTAGGTTTGTGAGATGGGAATTCGGATTGCGTTTCAAGCCACAGGGTTATTGCTGGTGACAGCAGCCCAGGAAGCTAGCATGGAGGCTTGCTGTGGAATACCCCTTCTGTACCCGGAAGACATGCTGCTCTCATTGTTAGTAAAAAGCTAACTGGCCGGTGGCTAGGCAGGGTTTTCAGGACAGAGAGAATGCTGGGGAGAAGGACAGAGTCTGAGAAGATGCCATGGGACTCAGAGCAAGCAGGATGGGAAGGACGTACATGAGGTAAACGGGCCTTGGGACGGCACACAGATGAACAGAAATGGGTCGATTAAAGTTATAAGAGCTAGCTAAAAACAAGCCTAAGCTATCGGCCCATTGTTTATAATTAATATTAAGTCTCGGTGTGGTTATTTGGGGGAGTGGCAGGCGGGACAGAAAATTCTGCCTACAGTGGCTCCTAGCCAGGCCTTGAGGGATCTTGCACCTGGGGTTGTCTGTTCAACCACTGGGGGCAAGCAGAAGAAAGGACCTCGGAGAAGGCAGGGGGAGTAAGGACCAAGGAGGATCCCCTTTCCAGCCCTGTCTCCCATCATAGATGCCCTCCAAATACATTCACCCAAAGGGGAGGCAGTGACCACCCAGGTTCCAAAGGGGACCTTGCTCAGGCAGAGATGCTTTCAAATCATACCCTGCCTCTGCCCTTTTGGAGGTGTTTCCAAAACCCAAGAGTTGGGCATGATGGTGTACTCCTCTTGTTGGAGGCTCAGGAGACCAAGGCAGAGGACTGTGAAGCCGAGACTAGCTTGGGCTACATGGTAAGTCTCAATAAAGAACAACAAAAAACAAAGAGTTGTGGTTTATGTCTGAGATCCCAGCACACAAGAAGTTGATGTAGGAAGGTCATTGCAGGTTTGAGGCCAGCCTGGATGACCTAGTTAGTGAGTCACCTGGAGGTGACTGGCCTACACCCTGGACTACAGAGAAAGACCCTGCCTCAGAAACCTCCAATCAGCCAAACAAGAAACAGGCAAGAGAATCAGAGGGAGTGTGCCCAGGCTCAGAACTCATGAAGGCTCCTGTGGTGATGTGGCCATGAGAGCAAGCTGAGAGCATTGTCTGAGTTTGACTCTTCTCTGGCTGGCAGGCTGTCTGTTTGGATTATCTCCCCATTATTCACATTCTTCTTATCCACCTGTGAAAGCCATGCTGTCAGCCCAGATGCTTGTCCACAGATGACTGAAATGCGGCCTGTCCTCAGAAGAGTATGACTCAGTCACCGAAAGGAAGGAAGGGTGGGGACATTGCACTTGCCCAGCAGCCTGGAGAGAGGCCCTAGGGTCTATCCTCAGCTCTGGGTAAAACAAAACAAACAAAATTCTTGACCAAAGCTGTGGCAGCTCACACCTATAATCTCAGCAGGCAGGAGGCTGGGATGAGAGGATGATAAGGCAGGAGCATGGTGAACTCAAGGCCAGCGCTGGCTATGTAGCAAGAAAGTCACACATACACACACACACACACACACACACACACACACACACACACACACACACACACACACACCACAGAATTTAAAATAAAAATAAATCTTAAAGTGAAATAAAATGAAAGAGGGGACAGTATGGCCACCCATCTGTGACAGAGGGCCAGAATTCACCAGGGTGGATCTGTGAAAACCCCTTCACTGCCTGCTGAGCCGCTCAGCTCCGTGTGCCCCCTCACCCCAGGTTGATGACCCTCCACTATTTAAAGTCTTCTCGCCTTTATGTAACCTTTGGCTCACAGGTGACTCTGGGTGGAGTCCAGAAGCCTTTATGGAAATGAAAAGGCTTGGGGCTGGCTGGGGATCAGAGTGGGCAGGGACCAGCTATACAGGACCTGTGGTCAGCCCCTCTAGACCCTGCTCCTGTCCAATCAAGACTGCAAAGTCACCAGGAACACTGTGTGACATTGTGCAGGCTACAACCTGAGCAACGGTGCCCAGTGCCTCTGACTGTGACCGGGTGGCCCAAGAGGGTCTCCTTGCTGGAGACCCTGAGCTGTGTGCTGAGAACTGAAGAAAGAACACAATTTTGTCAGGTGGTAGTGGTGGTGCACACTTTTAATCCAAGCAATGGGGAGGCAGAGGCAGGTGGATCTCTGTGAGTTCAAGGTCAGCCTGGTGTACAGAATAAGTTCCAGGACAGCCAGGGCTACAAAGAGAAAACCTGTCACAAAAAAATGAAACAAAACAAAAACAAAAAAATTAACCAACCAATCATCCAAAAACAAAACAAAACAAACAAAAAACAAAAACAACCAAACAAAACAACAACAATAAAAAGAATGCAATCAATCAAGACCCTGGATTCTAGGACATTGGGGGACAGATGAGACAGCCTTCAGAAGCAGCAGCCAGGGCAGGCTGAGAGGAGAGACTGCTTCAGCGTGTAGAATTCTTCTGGGAGTGGCAGTGTTGTGAAGCCATACTGTCAGGCTAGTTACACAGTCTTGCAAATGCTCTGAGATCTGCTGATCTACTGTAAGATGGTTACAGTAGGCACTCTCGTGTTATATGTTTTTATTTTACTGTGTGTGTGTGTGCATGTGTGCATGAGAATACAGATGCTTGTGTGTGCAAATGTGTGTGGAAGCTAGGTATCTTCTTCCTTTCTTTTGTTTTGTTTTTTGAGACCGGCTGTACTAGCTAGTTTTATCTCAACCCGACACAAGCTGAAGTCATCTGAGAGGAGGGAACCTCAATTAAGAAAATGTCTCCATAAGATCTGGCTATATGCAAGCCTATAAAGCATTTTCTTAATTAGTGATTGATGAGGGAGGGCCCAGCCCATTGTAGGTGGTGCTAGGTTCTATAAGAAAGCAGGCTGAGCAAACCAGGAAGCAGCACCCCTCCATAGCCTGCCTCTGCATCAGCTCCTGCCTCCAGGTTCCTGCCCTGTGTGAGTTCCTATTCTGATTTCCTTCAGTGATGAACAGTGATGAGGAAGAGTAAGCCAAACAAACCCTTTCCTCCCCAAGTTGCTTTTGGTCATGGTGTTTCATCCCAGTAACAGTAACAGTAGCAAAGACACAGGGTTTCTCTGTGTAGCCCTGGCTGTCCTGGAATTCATTCTGTAGACTATGGCCTCAAATTCAGAGATCCACTTGCCTCTGCCTCTCAAGTGCTGGGATTAGGGGCGTGTGTGCCACCACATCTGACTAGGTGTCTTTTTTTTTTTTTTTTTTTTTTTTTTTTTTGGTTCTTCAAGACAGGGTTTCTCTGTGGCTTTGGAGGCTGTCCTGGAACTCGCTTGGTAGTCCAGGCTGGTCTCGAACTTACAGAGATCCGCCTGCCTCTGCCTCCCGAGTGCTGGGATTAAAGGCGTGCGCCACCAACGCCCGGCCTAGGTGTCTTTTTGAGAACTCCCCATTTTACATTTTGAGGTGGGGGTCTCTCACTTGAATCCAAAGCTCACTAACTCTGTTAGCAAGCTTGCTCCAGGGATCTCCATCTTCTGCACACACGCTGAGGTTACAGGTGGGTAGCCACCCCTGCCTGACACTCCAATGCATGCTAGGGAGCACTGTCCCAGTGTGCACACTTGCTTAGCGGCGCCGTCACCCACCGGGCCATCTCCCTGGGCCCAGGTTACTGATTTACTTACTATCTGTACGTATTAAGACTTGCTTTTGGTTTATTTAACCGTTCCTGTTCATGTGAGTGTATGCGATGTGTGCAGGTACCCTTGGAAGTCAGAAGACCGTACTGGGGACCCTGGTGCTGGAGTTAAAGGCAGATGTGAGCCACCCAGGGTAGGTGCTGGGAATTGAACTTGGGACCACTGCAACATCAGCAAGCACTCTTAACCACTGTCCCATCTCTCCAGCCCCTGTGTATATATATATATGTATATATATATATATATACTTTTTTTTGAGACAGGGCCTCATGTAGCCCATGCTGGCCTCAAACTTGCTATGTAGCAAAGATGACCTTGAACCTTCTGATCCTCTTGTTTCCATTTCTGAGTGCTGATTTTACAGATGGGCTACTTGTGATGCAGTGCGTGGAATTCTGAACTTCGTGGGAGTCAGGCAAACGCTCCCAATGCTCCAGCCCTCCGGTTTTTGTTTTAATTGAGGTGAATTTTATAGAACGTAGATCAACCATCTTAGTGTTTAATACAGTACAATGCTCTTCCCAGCTGTTTCCTCACCACTGCAGCTTTTTTGGGGAGTGGGGGCATTCATATTTGAAAGCCGTTCTGGAAGGGTATGTACAAATCAGTGGTGGGGATAATTAGCACATCAGAGCTAGGAAGAGATTGTGTGTGGATGGAGGTGGTGATATATAAATTCACATCCCTTGCGTTAGGGCAGGAGAGAGCTAGGTTTGCCCACGCAACCCCTTTCCTCAGACTTCCCTGAACCCAACATGTCACCCACTCTTTCTCCTAGTGCAGTGACATCTCCCCTCAAGTTTTGGAGCAGAGAAGGCTGTGATTTAATCCGTGGCGCTGGGAAAACACCAGCTGATGGTGTTATAGTCACTGTGTGTCTTGCTGATCCCAGGGCAAAGAACAGGTTCCCTCATAGAGTCCTGCTAGGATACGACTCCCGGAACCGAACAATCACCTGTGGCAACTTGGGTTATCTTTTGCTGCCACCCTGTGGTAGGTCTGAGAATTTCGACTCGTATTTCTGTACTTTGTAACCTAGATAGCACTTAGCACATGCTGTCTGCTAAATCCTAGTAAGATCTCTTGCGGCTACCTGGACAGCCACGACAAGAGGATAGCAACGATGCCCGAGCCATCTCCTCTATTCTTGCCAGGTGAAACAGCAGATTGGGAAAAGGGAGGGCTGACGGGAGTGAGGCTGGTCCCTGGGCACCCTGGGAATACTGGCAGGGTTTGGATGCAGCTGAAGTCAGAAGAATGGGCAAAGGCTTCCCTCCCAGGGTGGCCCCATGCACTGCTTTCCTGATTGTCTCTTCCTCAGCACTTTTCACCATGCCTAAATGATCAAATAATAAATATTTATTTATTTATTTACTTATTTATTTTTAGTTGTGAGCCTAGCCTTTAAAGGCTGAGCTATCCTACTCCGGCCCTTACTTTATTTTTATTTTATTTTTAAATAATTATTTATTTATTTATTTTTTGTGTATACAATCTTCTGCCTGCATGCCAGTGGAGGGCACCAGATCTCATTCAAGGTGGTTGTGAGCCACCATGTGGTTGCCGGGAATTGAACTCAGGACCTCTGGAAGAACAGCCAGTGCTCTTAACCACTGAGCCATCTCTCCAACCCCCTTTACTTTATTTTTTAAGATTTATTTTTATTATTTTAAATTATGAGTATGTGCAGGTATATGCACATGAGTGCAGGTGCCTGTAGAGGTCAGGGGAGCTGGTTGCCCCCAGGGTGGGTTTACAGGACGTTGTGAGCGCTTGACCTGGGTGCTGGGTATCCAACTCTGCTCCTCTGGGGGAGCAGTCCATGTTTTTAACTGCTGAGCTCTCTCTTCAGACTGCCGAATTTATTTAACATCCGAGGACCCGACAGTGGACCCCCTGTAAAGGTGTGAGGAGCGAATAAACAATGCATGCGGAAAGGTTGGGCTGGACCACTCCAGCCTCTGAAGTGAGACCAGGCGGAGGAGCTGAGCTCAAGGCCAGGTGTCAGCCCGGCGTGGTGGAGTACTTCTGTAATCCCAGCACTCGGGAGGCTGAGGAAGCATAGCTGCGAGTTCGAGGGTGGCACTGGTCTACAGTGTGAGTTCCGTCTCAAACCAAACCAAACAACAACAGAAAGTTGAGGTGCACAGGGATGAAGGAGAGGTTACACACAGCGGGGCTGCTCTGAACTAGGCAAGTAGTGCGCAGTACCTATGGGCGGGTTCCGGAGAAGGAGGGAAGGGGCGAGGCTTGGGGGAATGGGTCCTTATTGGGGCGGAGATTAGACTGGAGTCTGAGTGACCGTGGATGGGTTCAATATGGGCGGGGCTTTCTTGAGCTGTGGCCAATTGAGAGCAAGGGCGGGGCTGAAGGCGTGACCAAACGAGGGACGTGTAAATACCAGGGGCAGGGCTTAAGACAGGGGGCAGAGTCTGGCCGAGTGGGTTGGGACCAGACCAATCAGGGAGCAAGGTAAGCATGGAGGGGCGGGGTCAAGCCAGACCAAGTTCTCCCGCTGTCCCCGGTCCTGGAGCTCTCCAGGCCGGGCACGTCTGTCACCGACCTGGCCTCTCTTTTAAGGGCTGGGCCACCGCATATGTAGGATTGAACAAGAGCCTGGTGCCAGGCTGAGGCTGTTGAGCTCCAAGGCTCTGCCCTCCGGGCAAGGTGCCTGCTGGGACTCTGGCGAGCTCAGCTCCCTGGTCAAGCAGGTGCCAGAACACTGCGCTGTCTCCAGCAGCTGCGAGGGTGAGCCGGTCTGTGTGGGGCCTGCGCGTGCATGCAGGTTTGAATAGCTTTGTGTGGGCGCGCACTGTATGCACCTGGGGAATAGTGTGCGTGTGTGTGGAGTTGCTATAGGGAGCTGAGTGCCTGTGCAAAGTTCTGTGCTGGTGTACAAGGTCTGTTCTGTGTGGGTGTGGAGTGCAGGGGCTATGTACAGAGGGTGCATGTGTCAGGGTAGCATGGAGTAAAATGAAACGGCAGGTACAAAAATACCGGGGGTGGAGATGGGGAAATAGGGCAGGATATCTATGGCAAGCCATGGGGTGAATATGTGAGGACAATGGTGGGAATTTAGGAATTGAAATGTATGTGCCTGTTTGAGTGGGTGGCATTGAGAGTGCTTCTGGAGGCTTCGGGAAGAGTGGGGATGGGGAGACAGCATGAGGCGCTACTTGCTTTCGGGGGTTAGTGTGGGTAGGGGGAGTGGGTAGTGGATCTGGCCTGGGTCCGCTGCAGATTTTATCAGTTTCTTACTTTTAGTGCTGGGAGGAGAGTGGACAGGGTCACTGAGGGATGCAGCTGTCCTGACAGTGTAGTGTCCACGCTTCGTGTGAAGGGAGCTGCCACCTCACTAGCAACTCTTTGTTCCCAGGCTCTGTGCTCACCCTGTCCTGGAGGTGTCTGAGTTCGAACATGGTGCAAAAGTACCAGTCTCCTGTCCGAGTGTACAAGTATCCGTTTGAGCTGGTCATGGCGGTGAGTGGCCAGTTCTTGGGCTGTCTTGTAACTGGAGGTCGGTTATGGTGGGAAGGAGAGGGGACATTTCAGACTATGAAATGGGAGAGAATCACTGAGCTATCCAGATGCCGCCCCCTTCCATCTGTCATGACTCTTGGAACCCTGCCTAGAAGATAGAATACAAGATCTAGTGTGGTGGTACGAGCCTGTAATCCCAGCATTCGAGAGGCTGGAACAGGATGGTCAGGAATTCAAAGTCATCCTGGGCTACACAGAAGCAAAAATAGGGGATGTCGGTGTCACCTTCAAGTCTGAGTATGCAGATAAGTATGAGTGTCTTGCAGGAAGGCAGCTGAGTGCCGAGGACTGACCCCAGATCCTTGGCCTCCTGGACCCGGTCTGCACTGAGACCAGAGTTGAGGCATGTCTTGGGTTCCTTCTCTGGGTTCCATCACTCTGCCTCCTGGAGCTTCAGTCTGTTCTTGGAGAAATAGGGGCAGTGCTACAGGCTTGTGGTGGAGAGTAATAGAAGTGGCTGGTGTCCCAGAAGCCACGTGATTGACACATAGTAGGTACCTGTGACATATGGCATTCCTGTTATCACACAATGTCTAGAGCTGAAGGCAAAGCACAGCAGTAAATGTTTGCTGAGCTTGCAGAATATTTTGAGTTCCATGCCTAGTGCCCCCCCACACACACCACACACACCACACACACACACAACACACACACAGATAGTAAAAGAAAATACAAGACAAAGTTTTATAAATAATTATGCTGAAATATCTTGCAAATGTGTCCAGTCTGTGGCCCATGAGCTTCTTGTGTCCCAGGACAGGTACCAATGTGACCCAATATAGTAGTAGACTACAACATCCTATGAGTGTCCAAGGGTTGGATATCCCTGCTAGTGTCCAACACCAGTGTCACCCCATTCTGCTGCACCCCATCCGTACTGCTAACCCCAGCCTTCTTCTGAAGAACCCATTTCAGCTAGTGGATCTGTGCATATGTCCTGTCTGGTTCAACTCTACCAGCCCACATCTGATGTTTCCTAGTCAGATAGAAGATAAAGGCATCATTACACATGGCTGATTCCCAGGATGCTGAGGTTGACAAGATAGGTGGCCCTGGAGCAAGTTACGATTCTCCCAACCAACCCTCTGCTATCCATCTTTAAAGTGGGGATCCCTGGCTTTCCAAATCATGGTGATGAGCAGTTGAGTGAACCAATATCTGCAAGCTCCTACAGCAGGCTCTGATGAAGAGGAAATGAGCCATGAATTTTGGCTCTTATTGTGACTCTTGTCCAGGTAGGCTGTAAGGTTTCCCTTCTTTGCCATGGGGCTGTGACTCCAGAGGGTGAGACTCAGCCACTTTGGTGAGACGCACTGGATCCACACTGTTTCATGGCTCTCTCTCTCTCTCCCTCCCTCCCTCCCTCCCTCCCTCCCTCCCTCCCTCCCTCCCTCCCTCTCTCTCTCTCTCTCTCTCTCTCTCTCTCTCTCTCTCTCTCTCTGTGTCCATCTCAACACAAAGCCCATTCCACACCTAGCAGAGGAAAAGTACTAGATGAGGGGGCTGTATCTCAGTCAGTGAGGTGTGCTCTCAGCATGAACAAAGCCCTGGGCTTAGTCCTCAGAACCTCATATTTTCATATGGTGGTGCTCAACTCTAACCCCAGCCCAGAAGCTTAGAGGCAGGAGGCTAGCTTATCCTCATCTCATCGTGAGTGTGAGGCTAGCCTGAATTACTCGAGACCCCATGTAAAGGAGAAAATTCTGCTGAGATGAGCCATTGGGTAAAGGTGGCTGCCTTCAAGACCCAAGTTCCATCCCTGGCACCCGAATGCTGGAAGACTCCCGCAAGTTGTCCTCTGACCTCCACACACAGCCTCCCAAGTAAATAAATAAACAAATTTAATTCAAGTGTTTAAAAACATTCTCTGAGGGGGTAATGGTAAGTGACTGTAAGTCCTCTCTGCTCCTGACTACTGACACTTTCTTAGCTTCAGAACCCACTCATTCACTGAGTAGAGGAGAGAGCCTGTCCTCACCTTCTGGGGTTGTTTCAAACCAAGACTTTCAGCCGTGAAGCCAAGACACATGTCTGCAGGGTGGGGAATGATCTGCTGTGTGGGCTTAATAAATGTAAGTTCGGTTTATCATGCATAGGTTATAAAGAATATTCACAACCTGGTGTGGTGGCGCATGCCTAGAGCCCTAGAAGTAGGAGGGAGCCTGGTGGTGGCAGGAGGCTCAGGAGACCGAAATCACTGCGAGCTACAGGGCTAGCCTGAGCCACATGGGACACTACCCCTCCAACCCCAATTTAAAACAATAAGAAGGAAAAGGAAGGTTTTCAGATAGTGAATTTCCAGTCCTCGAGAGGCTGAGGCAGGGGGATCTCTGTGAGTCTGAAGTCAGCCTGTTCTATATGAAGGGTACCAGGACAGCCAGGGCTATCTAGAGAGATGCGGTTTCTAAAACCAAACAAACAAATTAAATAGTGAATTGCACTGAGTCATCTTCAAAGTGTCCTCTGGAGGGTGGGTCACAGCCATCTCCTCTCCTCTTCCGTTCTGTTCTTGTCCGTGTTCAGATCCCGCAGCTTCTCCATAGACAAAGACGCTTTGCTAACTGCTGACAAAATGCTATTGTCCCTCAAACAGCTACATAACTACACGGAACTTGTGGCTCTGGAGGCACAAAAGGGTTTTTCTGCCCTTAATGCCCCTCTTTGTTCCTTAGTTGATACTTGCCCTCAGCGTGGGTTCCAGGCTGGACCATTGGGAATGAACTCAGCTGCCTCCAGGCATCCGAGAAGCTGCTGGATCTGTTTAACAGAAATGTCTGGAGAATTGAATCACCCCTTCATGCTTCAAAAGCCCACCAGTAGAAGCTGGAAAAGCCTCCCAGAACACCTACTGATTTACTGACTTCTAAAACTTTTTTATTTATTCTTATTTGTGTGTGTGTGTGTGTGTGTGTCTACATGCATTTATGTGCATCTTGTGCATGTGGATGCCCACTGAGGCCAGAGCACATTGGAACTGTGATCCACCTGATGTGGGTGCTGGGAACTGAACCCTGGAAGAGCTATCTCTCAAGAAAGACTTCTAAAAAATTACACTATTTGAGAGGGGGGATATAAATTTATGGGGAGGTCAGAGAACAATTGTCTGGATTCTTTTGCCATGTGGATTCTGGGAACTGAACGCAGGTCTTTAGCCATCTCACTGACACAATTGATTGATTTTATTTTGAGACAAGACCTCACCTAGGCTGTAGCTCAGGCTGGCCTGGAACTCACAGCAATCCTCCTGCATCAGCCTAAGTGTGGAGACTATTTTAAAAGATTTGAGCCACGGAGATGGCTCAGTGGGCAAAGGGCTTGCTGTGCAACTATGAGGACCTGAGTTAGTACTCGCCTGCAATCATACAGAAGCTATGAGGACCTGAGTTAGTACTCGCCTGCAATCATACAGAAGCTGGGTGCAATAGAGTGTACCTCTAACCCTCAGGATGGGGGTACACAGACAGAGAGATCTTCAGGAATCACTGGTCAGTCAGCCTAGTAGAAATGCACTGAGCTTAGTGAACAATTCTGCCTCAAACATAAGATGGAGCTGGGTGGTGGTGGAGCACACCTTTAATCCCACCACTCAGGAGGAAGAGGCAGGCAAATCTCTGTGAATTTGGGGCCAGCCTGATCTACAAAGATACACAGAGAAACCTTGTCTTGAAAGAAAAAAAAGACAAAAAAGGAGAATAATGGAGGAAGACAGTGGAATAGACTTCTGATGTATGCACACACACACACACACACACACAGACACGAGAGAGAGAGAGAGAGAGAGAGAGAGAGAGAGAGAGAGAGAGAGAGAGAGAGAGAGATTTTGGCTATTTTAAGTTTGGCATAGTGCCTCATGCACTTGGCCGGCTGAGGCAGGAAGATTGCAGATTCGAGTTCAGCTTTGGCTACATAGTGAGCCAAAAGGAAAAAAGGAGGGGGTTGGTGTGTATTTGTGTATGTGTGTGCTATATGTATATCCAATGTGGATGCATATTTGTATGTGTACTAGAAAACCAGAGGTCAATGTCAGGTGCCATGTTTCCTCAATCGTTCTCCACCTTCGTTTTGTTGAAAACCTTTTTCAATACTTTTTTGGGGACTTGACTTGTCCCAGAACTTGCTATGTAAGCCAGGCTAACATCAGACTCAGGAGATCCGCCTACCTCTGCCTCACAAGTGCTGGGATTAAAAGTGTGCACCATAGCATCCAGTATCGACTTAATAGAAGATCTATTTTATTGTAAGTTCTGTGCATGCACGTGTGTCCTTGAGCATTTGTACACATGTGTGAAGGAGTCTGTGGAGTTCAGAGACTTCAGCCTCCTTGGAGCTGGAGTTACAGGTGGCTGTAAGCCTTCTGACATGGTGCTGGGAACAGAACTGGGGTCTTCTAGAAGAGCAGTACATGCTTTCAACTGCTGAACATCTCTCTAGACCCTTAAAATTTTAAAACCATACTTTATTTTATGACTAGCAATGCAATTTACACATTGAATAATACTGTACTAGAATGATCTGATTTTTTTTTCTGAGACAGGGTTTCTCTGTGTAGCCCTAGCAGTCCTGGAACTATCTCTTACAGACCAGGCTGGCCTGAAACTCACAGAGATCATCTGCCTCTGCCTCCTGTGTGCTGGGATTAAAAGCATGCACCACCACTGCCTGGCTGATCTGATAGTTTTAAACAGAAGAAAAAAGGGGGAAGTTTGAGGCAGCCTAACTCCTACCTGCTTCAAGTGAACGGGCTGAGAGAGACAGGGAAAGACAGAGTCTCTCACTGAAGTACATTGTTTTTAAACATGGGGCTGGGGATGAAGTTTACGGCTCTAGTTACCCACACTATAACTAGCCAGCTGTTGCTTTTGGTGTTCTCATTTGAGATGTTTTTAGCAAGACACAACTCTCTCTGAAGGAGATTTTGGCTTTATGAGCTGCACTGAAGTTTCTTGACCTAGACCCAGGAAACAAACTTCAGACCCCAGGGTGAGAGACTTTTTCTCCTTCCTATGTGTGACTACTTCCTGGGAAGCAGAGAGCCTGGCTGCCTGGTTGCTCTGAACCTGGAGGAAGCTTCCTCCTCTGCTGAGACTCTGCCTTGCTGTCTGTCTCTGGAGCTGGAGCCTGAACTTTGCAGTGTTCAGTGTATTGCTGCTGCCTTGGTTGTCCAATGAGCTAGTAACTCTTAAACAGTAAATTCCTTATTCTTCAGTATTCTTCAGGAATCTGTCTGTGTTCTTTTGAGCCTTGGCATCCGCACAAAGCTAACACTATGTTCTTTTAACGTTTGGTGTCTTTTTGTCCTGTGTTAGTAACACCCAGCACATAGCAGAGCTGGGAGCAGAATTTAGAGACTCATAGAGTGAACTTACATTGTTAGACTTGGTAAGGCCCTGAGTCAACCCTTGACCATGAGACTTCAGAAATAACCTTGTCCTTTCTTGTGTGGTCACTGTCCCAGGTTGTTTTGGGCTCCTAATCCCCTTTAGTTCTTCAAATATAAGGAGGAAAAGGGCTTGAAGTGGAATTTTGTAAGCAGTAGATTTTCCATGGGTTGTGGAGATGTGGTTCCGTCCTCCTGCAATTTAGTGTTAAAATATTTAGGACATTGGCTGTGCTGTGTTGATACACAACATGTAATTGAGCAAAAGGATCATTATTAAGGAGCTGGATACTCTTGCAGCCCAGGCCAAAAGAAGTTCCAGTGGATTGGTTGCTGTGGACATCCTTTTAATAAAGCAGCTGGGGCCTTATTTAAGTGAGATTAAATGAGTTCCCTGGGGCATTATTTGATCTGGTTGCTAACTGATGAAGGGAAGCACTTCTGCCTTGGTGATGAACTCTGATTTGGGCTATCCTATCACTGCCCAGCAAAGAGTCTCCTGATGTCAGAGGCTGCAGTGGACAGGAGAAGGCCCTCAGCCATCATCCTTTTCTGCACGCATTAGCTCCTACGGGCACCAGCTCATAGATTGCTTTGGCAGCAGACGTGCGTCATTCTTCTGCTGACTTGTCCCCTTGTTTTTAAGGATCTTTTTCATTAAAGAACTTCCTGGAAGGGGGCACCGTGTCTGTCTTCTGGTCAGGTTCTCTTCCTTTTCTTTGTGTGTATGTGTGTATGGTGTGGTGTCTGTGCCCATTATTCTCCACCTTGACAGGGTCTCTCACTGACTTTAGAGCTAGCGAGCGCCAGTGACCCTCCTTTCTCTGCCAATAACAGCACTGGGGGGAATTTTAGCTCAGATTCTCATGCTTGTGCATTCGTATCACTGAACCAGATCCCCAGTTCCTATTTATTTATCTTTATTATTTGTTTGTTCAAGACAGGGTTTCTCTATGTAGATCAGGCTAGCCAGGAACTCTGCACATATACCAGGCTGGCCTCACACTCATAGAGATCCACTTGTCTCTGCCAGTTTATTTATCTCTTGAGACAGGTCTTGCTCTGTAGCTCTTGGCTGGCCTGGAACCCCCTTGAATACCAAGATATCAGGGTGGCTTTGGACTTGTGTCTATCCTCCTGCTTCTGTTTCCTGAGGACTGAGATTATAGTCCTGTGCTGCCATGTCTGACATTAGAAAACAAGCAAACAAACAATTTTTTAAGATTAAAAACTATTTTATGTATGAGTGTTTTAATTGTGCGCGCGTGGTGTGTGTGTGTATCATATGCATGCCTGGTGCCCACAGAGGTCAGAAGAGGGTATTAAGTCTCCTATAACTAGAGTTATAGATGGTTGTGAGCCACCATGGTGGAGCTGGGAACCAAACCTTGGTTCACTGTAAGAGTAGCCAATATGAACAGCCGAACCATCTCTCCAGGCCCCTATCTGGCATTTTAAGTCATTTTTATGTCTCCCGTCCCCAAGCTCTCATGTAGCCAAGGCTCAAGTGCAATATGCAGCTAACACTGGTCTTGAATTCCTGACCCAGCTTCTAATGCTGGGGTGATGGCTGTGAGCCACCAGGCCTGCTTGGGTAGTCAACAACGCAGACAGAGGCATCGGATGCAGAAACCAAAACAAACAGACGTAAGGTCTCATTCCCCGTGCTGAGAAGTACTGTCAGGAGTACGCTCTTGTCTCTCACCGTGGGCTGCAGCTCAGCGTTGGGGCACATGCTGAGCACACAGGAGCCTCTGGGTTCCAGCTTCAGCTCCATAAACAACAGCAACAAAACAAAGCCCCGCCGTAGCAACTGTTTTAAGTCTACTGTCCGTGACACTAGGGACAAATGCATTGCTGGGCAACTGCACTCCCAGAGGCCTCTCACTGCCCAAGTGGGACTACCTGCAAAACACCTCTTGCTCCACCACTGCCCGGGACCCTGGGGATCCTCTGCATTGCTTTGTCTACAAACTGAGCCATCCTCGGTATCTCAAAGGGAAGAAAGCCTACTGTGTTTTCCCTTTTGTGCCTGGCTTACTTCAGATCCATCCAAGTTGTATTAATGTTTGCACTTTGTTTATGTGGGTTTAAGGGGGTAGGGTGGGCAGTGCCCATGCCACGGTGCAAGTCAGAAGACAACTTCTGAGTCAGTTTCTGCCTTGTGGGCACCGGGGTCAGTCTCAGGTCACTTAGCAGCAAGCACCTTTACTTGTTGAGTCATCTCACAGACCCTGCACTCCTGGCCCATAGCCCCACCCCCATGGGGGCCAGAGACATTGGATCCCACAGTACTAGAGTTACAGCAGTTGTGAATGTTGGGAACCAAGCTCAGACCCTCTGAAGAGCAGTGGGAGCTCTTAGCTGCTGAGCTGTCAGTCCAGCCAGGCATCACCTTTTATAGACTTCACAGACTCTCAGTAGTGTTTCACTGGGGCCAAGGGAAACTCGCTCAAAATGTGTCCTATGTGGGAGAGGGCATGTTAACGATTCAAGCCATAGTTAGGGGAGACTTGTATCAGACTTCTGCTGCCAAAGAGGTGTGCATCCAGCAAGGATGCAGGACTGCCCCGCTCCAGTCTTCCTTCTCTTCCTACTAAGGGATCAGTTTCATTCTGCAAAATGGGGGCCCCATAGGATGTGACCTTGCAGGATAGGCTCTGGGCCTTGGACCTGCTCTCTTGCTTAGCAGGCAAGCCTGGCTGTTCAACACCCCTCCCTACCCCCCCACCACCTGGCAAAGGGGCTGTAACTTGATCCTTCTGTGGCTCTGTGACCCCAGAAGGCCACATTACATGCCTATTTGGTCTGGACAGGCTCAGGCTTCCTTAGTGGGCGGCCAGGCCAAACTGGTAGCTGAGGCTCCTTGGAAGGGGCAGAGGTTGTGGAGTAGGTTTGCAGCATAGGCAGGTACTGTCAGTCACTGCTGGGAGCAGCGCTCAACCACCCTACTACCTTTAAGGTAGAGTTGCCGTGCGCTGACAGGCATCTGAATGTCTGTTCCTTCTCTGAGCCCAGCATAGGAAAAGGACACAGGGTTAGCTCAACTGGCCCTCAGAGAGCCTCATCGTATGGGTTTGGAGGCTGGAGGGTAAACACACTCCCAAGCAGTTGAGTAACTATCCAAGAAGCAAGGGGATAGGAGTGTCAGGGCCGCCTTGAACATGGTATGAAAATATGAGCTCATGCCCTCCCCTATCCCTCCCTACGTGTGTGTTTGTGGTGTGTGTGTGTGTGTGTGTGTGTGTGTGTGTGTGTGTGTGTGTGTGACCATTTGACTTGAGGGGTAACACAATGCAAGAACCAAGAACCCATACTTTTGGGGCCAGAGGATCAAATGTTAGCTTCTCTCCTCACAAGCTGTGTGATTGTGGGCAAGTGGCTCAGCTTCTCTGAAATTTGGTTTCTTCATACCCACATGACTATTACCTACTTTCTTGGATTGCTGGAAGGGGTAGTGTGAAATGCCTGGAATGTTCCATCCTGACCCACAGTGCTCACTGTTCTTGTTGCTACAGTAACAGGACGACAGCTGCACTGTACACATGCCCTCCTGGGACTCACCACTAGGAGCTCAAGCAAGCTTTCCTGGACAGTGACCACATTCTAGAACATTCTCCTGTAAGAAGGCAAGGGCCCTCAGCGTTCCTGCCCTGGTGTAAGAAGGAGTGGCCTATCTCTCTGCGGTTGGAACAGCATCCTGTTTTCCTGGCTTTAGGACAAGAACATGAAATATGAGAGGCAGGAATGAGTGGCTCAGTCATGGAGTGCCCTCTCAGCAGGATAGCCCCCTGCCTTCCCTGGCCTCCACTTATGCATTGGCGGAGGGGGAATCTCGTAGAATTGTGATGGGAGACACTGGGCTTCCACACTGTGTTTTGTAAGAGGAACGGCGGTGTCCAGTGTTCTGTGGTGGCCACTGTCCTCGACACTGGCAAGTAGCTTGGGCTGTCTATTGCTCCCTTTGCACTGGAGCTCTGGGGCGTCCGGGTGAAGGTGGGGCCCTCTCTTTAACAGTTATAGAGAGCCACCTGCAGACATCCAGCATCCCCCAAGCCTGTTATCTGGGGTGTCCAGATGGGATTCTCCCGATGGGAAGCAGGTCATCCATCGGTTGTGGTCTGTCCTCTCTCCCTGGATGCCATTCAGGTGATTCTAGGGCTGTGGCATGGTGATGCGAGTTCCCTGATTGCACTGTCATCTGTGTGCTGGGGATGGAACCAGGGGTGGGGCTGAGGACTTCTTGTGGGAAGCAGTCCAGGGTAACACGCCCTCCCCACACACCCGTCTATCACTAGGAATGCTGATAAGGGCTGTCAAGGAAATGAATGGGCCAAAAGGATGGAGAGGAGGCAGTTGTGCAGGGGAGGTGCCCAGGGTGAGTTCCTGGAAGAAGGGCAGCTCCCTCCAGAAAGTCCTGGTGACTCATGCCTCCCTCTCTTCTCAGTCATCCCAATGAGCAAGTCCTGTGGCAAGACAAGCTGGATGCCTTTCAGAACTAGCAAGGCCAGTGTGGCTGGAACAGGCTGGGGGGGGGCTGAGTGGGAGGCCAAAGTAAGGAATATGAGGGGTGTGTGTGTGTGTCTTTGTATGAGATAGACAGGGAGAGATACAGAGAGACAGACACACAGAGACAGACAGACAGACAGACACACACACACACACACACACACACACACAGAGTCTTTGCATGTCTGAGTTACATATGTAGAGGTCAGAGGTCAGTCTCAGGTCTTGTTCCTCAGGTGCTGCCCATCTTGTGTTATTGAGGCAAGGTCTCTCATTGGCCTGGAACTCACCCAATAGGCTAGCCTGGTTGGCTAGTGGCCCCCAGGGATCCACCTGTCTCCACCTTGCGTCCCTTCATCGCTGGGATTACAAGTACGCACCACCTTGCCTAGCTTCTTTTACCTGTGTTCTTAGGAACTTATAAGTTCCTTGTAAGTTTATAAGGGACTTATGCTTGTAAGCTGTAAGGCAGGCACTTTACTATGGGGCTGCTCCCCGCTCGGGACTTGTTGCTTTGCCCGCTCATTTCACTAGGGTGGTAGTGGGGAGCTTGACAGTAGTCCAAGGCAGGGGGTGGTGCAGCCTTGGCCTGGCAGGAATCAAAAGACCTAGGGCAGACAAGGGAAGGGTGTGGCTGGACAGGCCCTAAGCGCAGTGTCTGGCTCGTTTCTTAGCCTCCCACAGGAGCGAACGCTGAGCAAGGGACTCCTGGAGGAGAGTGGTCTCTGGGTACTCTGGATTCAAGTCCAAATTTATCATTCCAATCTGTGTGACCTGGCCTGAATCAGTGAGCTCTGGCTTCCTAATTAGTGAAGAGGAGACATCATTCCAAGGATGACACAAGAGAGAGCTCACAGCCGGAGGAGCACAGCCCAGACTTGCTGTGGTGACAGCCCCGCTTGAGTCTCCAACAGCGACATCCTTGCCAATCTCTGGTGATACAGGAACTTAACCACCTCATTCTAGAGATGGATAGATGGAGGCTCTGAGAGGACCAGTGGCTCACCCAAAGTCCCCTAGTTAGGAGGCAGCAGAAACCAGGTCTTTCTCTGCCCACTTCCCAAATGCCACATCTGTTACTGTTGAGAGCATTCCTTCCCTGGGAAGTTATAAATGACATCTACTCCCCCAATAAGGTCTCAACGGTGTGCCAGAGTTCCCTATGGGGAACTGATGAGTTCATTGGGCTTACTTACAGAGCATGGATGAGGGATTGCTTATAGGAGCGTGTGAGACCCCAAAGATACCATACTGCAGCGAGGAGGAAGGCTTCCCTACAACCGCGTAGCTGAGTCCTTCTTTCAGTTAAACTATACACACCACGTTTTTTAGCATCACCAGAGACCTACATGCTCTTACGGCAGAATTGCGTACAAGTGGCAGAAGAAGCGGTTGGACTCTCAGGCGAGGGCTACTGATCCTCTCCACTCCTTCCATGAGAATGTGTCAAAGGCCTAACTGGTGGTGACAACTCCTGCAAGCGGGCACCACTGATGTGATGAAGACGGTGGCTGCTTGGCTCAGAGGATAGCACCCTACAGCAGCTACCCAGAGGGGAGGTGGAGTCTAAGCCAGCCCCACCCTCCTGCCTGCAATTGGCACCTGGGAAGGAGCCAGCTTGTCCTACCACCCTGGGCTGTCAATGTACATGTATATTCCTAAATATATAAAAATAGCCTGGTCGGTCTTGTGTTACTTGTGTATATGTTTTCAGGGCTGACCTTTAGTATTGGATGACCATAACCAATGGGTGTGGCCCCGGGAAGACGAATTCTCCCGTTCTCAGCATCATCCTTGGTGGTCTGTAGATTTTTGTGTCGGGTTGAGGCTTTCCCCCTCAAGTGTCTCTTTAGAATGACTTCCTTCATTCCTGCCAGGGTGAATATGCTTTTGTCTCAAAGCCAGGAGTCCCAGGGTGGGTTGCCCAGGGTGATAGACCCCACATACAGTAGCAATGGGGTGTCATGTTTACCTGGCCGTCCAGTGGGCCCATATCTGCCCCCCCCCAGTGGAGGAATGGCCTCACTGGCCTCCAGCGTCTTTCTGTGCTTCCTTCAGGGCCAGGATGGCATCTCCTCCCAGGAACTGAAGGGACAGAGAGGAGGTCACTATCCTCAGATGCTGCCACTATTTTTGGAGTTTGTGTTGGTCCCAGGTCTGGGGCATGTGGGCTGTGCCAGGCTAAGAGCCGAGTCTGGTTGGAAGCACCCAGAACTGCAGAGTGTTGCTGTATAGCTTGTGGGTCGTCTCCAGTCACCCTCATGTGCTTTACTCCCCAGGGAGGGCCTCTGTACTCAGAAAGAGCCCCCCCGTCCTATCCAAGGCTTGAAATGGCTTTAGGGACAGCAGCCTCAGGGACCTGCCTTTGGTGGGCTCATTGTTGTGGAAACTAACTTAACATTGAACAACCAGAAGGGAGGATCCCAGCTGCTCCTCCAGCATCCCACCAGTCAGTTCTCACAATGACCCTTTGCAGTGGGCACAGAGAGGCTAAGGGCCCTTTCTAAAGTCACACAGCTCATGCATAATAGAATTGGCACCCAGGCATGGACTCATTCGTCATGATTGAAACAAGCATTCCATGGGATGATAACACATGCATGCTCGCACACACACACACACACTCACTGAAGATATCATGCTAGTCAGATGGCACACACCTGTCATCTCAGTAGGCAGATCAGAAGTCTAAGTTCATCCTCTGTACACAGGAGTTCAAAGCCAGACTGAGCTATATAAGATTCTCTCTCAAAAAAATGGAAAAACAATAAAACCCTGATAACAAGACTGGGAGCATAACTCACTGGTAGAATGCATACTTAGCACACACGAGGCAATGGGTTCCATCCCCCTAAACCATCCATATGTATGTACTATGGTAAATATGTTCACATGTAAAATGAGTACCATATTTAAACTACTTATATGATTGTATGTAGAACATATGCTTTTCTGCACACATTTATATAGTTATAGACACATATCATATTCTCTACATATACTATAAATGCTTGCTAGCAATGTTTATAATTGAATTTTTTTGAGACAGGGTTTCTCTGTGTAACTTTGGAACCTATTCTGGCACTCGCTCTGTGGACCAGGCTGGCGTTGAACTCACAGAGATCCACCTGCCTCTGTCTCCCAAGTGCTGGGATCAAAGGCATGTGCCACCAACGCCTGGCTATAATTGAATTTATGTGTCTATATTCACATACATTTTTGCATCAGATATTTAGTTTTCAACTATTAATTAATAATTTTTGAGACAGAGTCTCATGTACCTCAGGCTGGCCTTGAACATTCTAGAAGATTATCCTCCTGCCTCCATTTCCTAAGTGCTGGGATTATGTGTGTGCATTCAAGGTTTTTTGTTTTTGTTTTTGTTTTTGTTTTTGTTTTCCCCCTGAGACAGAGTGCTATTTTCAGCCTGGAGCTCACAATGTAAAACAAGCAAGCCTTGAACTTGTGTTGATTTTCCTGGCTCTGCCTACTGAGTGCTGGAATTATAGGTGTGTACCACCATGTCTGGTTCATTTTAACCTTGTTTAATCCTTTTTTCTTTCTTTCTTTTTTTGTTTGTTTGTTTTTCAAGACAGGGTTTCTCTGCATTGTTTTGGAGGCTCTCCTGGAACTCACTCTGTAGATCAGGCTGGTCTGGAACTCACAGAGATCCACCTGCCTCTGCCTCCCTAGTGCTGGGATTAAAGGGATGTGCCACCAATGCCCGGCTCCTTTTTTCTTTCTAATTAATTAATTAATTTTGTTTTTTTGAGACAGAGTTTCTCTGTGAAACAGTCCTGGCTGTCCTGGAGCTTGCTCTGTAGACCAGGCTGGCCTCAAACTCTGAGATGCATCACCACCGCCCAACTTTCTTTCATTCTTTTCTTAAACTTTCCCCCATTTATTGTGTGTATGTCTGCAATGGGTATATGGGAGTTGATTCTCTCTTCCATGTAGGTTTTGGGAATTAAGCTCAGGTTTTCAGGCTTGTTGAGGGGTGCCTTTACCTTTCAAGCTATCCTTTCTTTCTTCTTAAAAAAATTCAATAACTGTGTGTGTGTGTGTGTGTGTGTGTGTGTGTGTGCATGCGCGCGCGCGTGCGCGAGCGCAGGTGTCCTCAGAGCAAGAAGAGACCATTAAAGGCAGGTGTGAGCCACCACTGTGGCTTCAGGTCCTCTTGAAAGTAGTGAATGCTCACAACCTCTGAGCCGTTTCTCCACACCCTTCCACTCTTGCTTGCTTATTTTATTTTATGTATTTGACTGTTTTGCTTGCATGTGTGTCTATGCACCTCAGGCCAACAGGTCAAACAGAGCATCAGATCCCCTGAAAATGCAGCTATAGATGGTTGTGAGCTGCCATGTGGGTGCTGGGGATTGAACCAGGGTCCTCTGTAAGACTAACAAGTGCTCTTAATTGCTGAATCATCTCTCTAGTCCCTACTTTCACTTTCTTGATGGGGTCTATTAAAGCCACAAAGTCTCAAGTAATGCCCAGTTCAGTTTTCATTTTGGTGTCACAACTGAGCAACATTGACTACCTCAGGGTCACAAGATTTACTCCTGTGGTTTCTGTTTTGTAATTCTGGGGGCAGAATCCAGGGCTAGTTCCCAGTCTGAATTTGTATAACATGTGAATTTTGTATCCGGTGACCTTACTGAGCTTAATTATCAGATCTAATAGTGTGCACTCGCACACATGTGCGTGTGTGCGTGGGTGAGTGTGTGCATGTGTGTGTGTGTGTAGAGATATTGCAAGATTCTTTTTGTAAGATAATGTTGTCTATAAATAGAAATAGTTTCACTTCCTTTCAGACTGGATTCCTGGCCTGAACCTGAACTGTAGTTTTAAATAGAAATGAGGACTCACACCTGAGTCTTATTTCTGACTTGCTGGGCAAAGTATTCAGTCTCTCGCCCTTGAGTATTAACTTGACTATGGATTTTTCCTACGTGACTCCAGTTTATTGGTGGTTTTTAGTCAGAAAGGGGTGCTGAATTTTCTCTCTCTGTCTCTTCGTCTCTGTGTTCGTCTCTATTTCCCACCTGCAGGGCGGTTGTGTGACTTCATTTGACACTCAACAGTTAGTTCTCATCCGCTTGTACGTGGTAATGGTAATGGGGTCACAGGTGACCAGATCACAGCTTGTGTGGAGAATCCCCACTCTCATTACGTTTTCTGGACAAGCATACATGCACATGACACGGAATATTCCTTCTTAATGTGCACGTCTGGAGTCCCACGTCCTTGATGCAAATTTCCAGACTTCTCTGAGGGTTGAGAGTCATGCTTCTTGGAGCCCCTCCATGGATGGCTCATGCCAGTGTTGGTGGTATATTCCCAGGAACATCCTGTGGTTGGCAGAACAGCCCTTATTTTTTGGGAAACTTTTTTTGTGTGTGTGCAGAAGTCATTCTACTTGGCCAAAGTTAGAAAGACTCAGGAATACCTTTTCTGAGAAAAAACATTTTTTTTTCTCTTAGTGTTGGCCCAGGCCATCACCCTTGCCTGAGGAGGCTGTGAGGCTGCTTTGGACTTCAGAGTGAGTTCAAGGTCAAGCGGATTAACTTTGGGAGACCCTGTCTCAAAATAAAAAGTAAAAGGGTCTGAGGATGTAGCTCAGTGTTATAGTGCTTGCCTGGTTGGGTTCGATTCCCTAATGCCACCATGATACATAAATGAAAAATTTAAAAAGTGTGTATTGGTCAGGAGGTGGTGGTGCATGCCTGTAATCCCAGCACTTGGGTGTCAGAGACAGGCAGATCACTGTGAGTTCGAGGCCAGCGTGGAATACAAAGGATAGCCAGAGATACACAGAGAGACCTTGTATCAAAACCAAAACCAAAACCAAAAAACAAAAACAAAACACAACAAAAGAACCCACCCCCCAAAAACAAAAACAAACAAATCCCCCCAAAAGTGTGTACCACTGCGTGCGTGTTGTCATTGTGGTTGGGTGCTTCTGTCGAGGGACAGTCGCTCTCAGGAAGGAAGTACCCGCTCACTGTTGCTCTGCTCTGTCCACAGGCCTACGAGAAGCGCTTCCCCACTTGCCCTCTCATTCCTGTTTTCCTGGGTAGCGAAATCCTGGGCGAGTGGAGAAGCGCAGATGGGGCTGTGCACACGGTGGAACGGAGCTGCCGGCTGCGTGTGGACGCCCCGCGGCTGCTGCGGAAGGTGAGCACCGGGTGTCTGGGTGTGCGGGGTGTGAACGGGTTCACTTGCAGTGGAATGGGAAGGTTGGAGCCTCGAGACCTGGGAGTACTAACAGCCAGGGAGTCCAGGCACAGGGTCTGGGAACCAGAGCCAGGTGAGAATCCAGGCTTGTTCAGTGGGGTGGTGCGGGTCTCAGGGTTTGGGACACAGCTGGTGGAGGAGGTGCTTGGACGGCAGTTCTGTGACTGGGGAGAGGGCTGGGCCAGGCTGTCTGGTGGCAGGACAAAGGACACCTGATAGGTGCGTGGGTGGGCGGACTTTTGGCTTGATGGTGGTGGACGTTTTTGGAAAAGGCTGAGTGCCCACGGGACCTGAGTTCAGTGCTGGACGCGGCCTGAGCCAGTGTGGATGGTGGTGAGAGCAGGGGTCGTCCCTCCCAGGCTGGGTGTCTGTTGTTGGACTGGGTGACAGAGGGAGCAGGGTGTCAGTTTCTGGACTGGGGGAACTTGAAGTCCTAGCTAACGGGTGACCCAGGCTGTGTGGGATGAGTGAGATCAGGAATCAGGGTGGGTGACCTGCGGGCTAGTTCCTCTCCCTTGGGCTCGTCCTCTGCAGATTGCCGGTGTGGAGCACGTGGTCTTCGTTCAGAGAAACGTGCTGAACTGGAGAGAGAGAACGCTGCTGATAGATGCGCACAATGAGACCTTCTCGAGCCGAGTGACCGTGAAGGAGAGCTGCCGCTACACGGTGAGCTTGCCTGGCCTATGTGTGCCCTGATGCTGTCCCAGGGCTGCGTCCTGTGTGTCCCTCCAGTCTCCCCTTCCCACATTCTCCTGGCCCCTCGTGAGTAGTCTTTATTCCCATCTCCTTGTTTCAGACCAAATGTCACTATATAGTCCAGGCTGATCTAGAAACTTTCCATTCTCCTGTCTCAGCCTCCTGAGTGCTGGATTATGGGTGTGTGTCAGCATGCCCAGCTAAGATTGCTTTTAATTGCTGACATACATAAATATATTTATGGACATGTAAGGATATTTAGTATCTTTGTATATAAATATATAACACAAATATTGAAATATATCCAAACACATATTGATAATTATATTATATAAATGATCTGAGCATTACACATATACAATTTTATCTCTCTTTGTGTATGTGATTTTCTTTCTTTCTTTCTTTTTTTCTTTCTTTCTTTCCTTTTGAGACAGGGCCTCTACATAGCCCAGGCTGTCCTGGAACTCACTCTGTAGACCAGGCCGGCCTGGAGCAAACGATTGCCTTGCCTCAGCCTCTCAGCGCTGGGACTATAGGTGTGCACCACCATGCCCAGCTTGAGAAAGAGCTTTGTTGCCTGCACTTAGACTTTGCATCATTGTCTGGTGGGAAATGCTGTCCATGGCAGGCTCTGGTGGCCTCTGGAGAGGGCACAGCACCCCCACTCTGAGGTCCTGCCATGGTCCCTTCCCATCTCGCAGGTCCATCCTGAGAATGAAGACTGGACTTGCTTTGAACAGTCTGCCTCCCTGGATGTCCGATCCTTCTTTGGCTTTGAAAGCACCTTGGAGAAGATCGCCATGAAGCAGTACACTGCCAATGTCAAGAGGGTGAGAGGCTGTGCTAGCCATGACAGGAAGGAGCACAGGCTCCCTCTGCCGCCAATAACCCCCATGACACTGGGCTACAGCCCCGACTTTCCTGGGACTCAGTCTTCTTGTTTCTAAGACAGACAGTGTGGTCATGACCCTATCAGGGTGGCCACCAAGTGGGAAGAACTGGCTTGCACTGGAGGTACCCTGACATCGTCTCAGCACTTCCGGGTGCTGCAGCAAGTTCAAGGCTAGCCTAGGCAACTCAGCGAGACAAATAGCTGGAGGCCTAGCTCAGTGGTGGAGAGCATTTGCCTAGCCCTGGCTTCAATTCCCAGAACCAGACCACAAAAAGAAAAGTGTCGCTAAGGCCAGGGGCATGACTTAGTGGTGCAATACCTGCCTGGAACCCACCAGTGAGGGGCTGAGGGTGTGGCTCAACAATTTAAAAAAAAAACCTCCCTAATCCTCCAGTGAGGCATTGGAGGTGTAGCTGGGTAGTAGAGCACATGCCTATCATGTGGAAAGACATTGGGTTTCACTCCTAATATCACAAAGTCACTGCTTGGTCCAGCGGCCTCAGACTTCACCAGGCGAACAGTCGGCCTCTGGTGGTGTACTTTACCTGAAGTGTTAAATATAAAACTGAGCTCTTTGCATCTGTTCTGTGTTTAGTCTTGCTCATCTCCACTCCTTTTGGCCATGTTTTAGCTGTGCAATGAGCCAGGGCTGGGACCTGAGCATGCGTGGTTCCTCAGAGCTGGTGTGGTGACCTCACAGTGCTGCTTGCTTGGTGACATCTTTGGGTCTGTTGCTTCCAGGGGAAAGAGGTGATTGAGCACTACCTGAGTGAGCTCATTTCCCAGGGGACATCTCACATTCCCCGCTGGACACCTGCCCCAGTCCGGGAGGAAGATGCCCGCAGCCAGGCTATGCACCGGTGCCCCAGCCCCACGGAGACAGATGGTCCTAGTGATGTCCCAGGCCCTGATCCTGAGATGGCCATAGCTGATGGTAGGTGGCCACAGAGAGTCAGTGCTCTCACCTCTGGCTCTAGAAAGCCTGCCACACTGCCTGACTCCCTGAGAGGAGGGAGAGGTGCTGGAGGTTGCCAGGGTTGGGGACAGTCTGGTACCTGCTGGCCTCCTCCCTCTGCTTCTCAGAGTTGATCTGTTTCTAGACCAGGAACTGACCTCTGGTGGTTTGAGGATATTTTTAGTTGCATGAGTAATGCAAGGTCATGGTAGCAAAATATCTAAACAAACTGGAAGATGGAAAGTGAGAAGTAAGGGCTGGAGAGGTTGGTTCAGTCAATAAAGTGCTTGCCTTGCATGAATTCGCGGCCCCCCAAAAGCCAGCAGGCATAGTGACACCCACTCATAATCTTAGCACTGGAGAGGTACCAGCCAAGCCTAATTGGTCCTACCTGGAGAGCCCTAGGCCAGTGAGAGATTCTGCCTCAAACAAAACCGAGGAAGATGGTACTTGTAAATCACACCTGAGACTGACCTTTACATATGTGTACTCATAGGCACGCTCATCTGTTATACACCCATGAACACACAGACACACATGAAAGAAAAGGATGGAGAGTCCTCCCCCTCTCTTTAGAATCTTCAATAGTTTCGTGTTTCATGAAGCTAGCTAGGGGCATATGGTACATGAGGGGCTCACCCCCCCCCCACCTACATGTGCACATGCACCCTCACACTTAGAAAATATAGAACAGGTGGGAGCATGCCATGCGTCCGGTTTGTGCTTTACAATTTCTCACTAATGTTACAAGAATAGCATGCATACCCTCATACTTCATAGCACCGCAGGACACTTTACGTCTTACTTATTAATGTTGGTTCATTGTTATCATTATTGTTTGAGACAGAGACTGGCCCTGGATTTGGTACGCAGATGAGGATGACCTTGAGCTTACAGGCACAATGCAGGCTATTTTAGCCTACTTTAGAACTTAATATAAATCATATAGTATATGAACTCTTATAGTGTGTGTGTGCGTGTGTGTGTGTGTGTGTGTGTGTGTGTGTGTGTGTGAGAGAGAGAGAGAGAGAGAGAGAGAGAGAGCTCATTAGTAGAGGCCAGAGGACAGCTTGTGGGAGTCATTTCTTTCCCTCCACCATGTGGGTTTTGGGGATCAAGCTCAGGTCATCAGGTTTGGTAGCAAATGCCTTTACCTAATGAGCCATCCCACCAACCCCATAGTTTTTCGTTTGCTTTAAAACAGGGTCTCAAATGCCCAGACTGACCTTGAATTTGTCGTGGAGCTGAGGGTGACCATGAACTCCCGATCCCCCTGCCTTCTCCTCTCTAGTGTTGGTATTATAGGTGTGCATCATTATGTCTGCCTTAAGTTTGCATGTGTGTGTGGTTTGTGCATATACTCACATGTACATGTTTTAATTACAAATATTAAATTGTATATTGTGGTGCATCTTTGTAATCAAGGATGAAAAAGTATATGTACTATATACATGGAACAGCATCATTTTATATATTTTATTTTATTTTTGGAGACAGGGTCTTACCATGTGTCTCTGGCTGACCTAAAACTTACTATGTAGATCAGGCTGGCCTCAAATTCATAGAGATCAGTCTGCCTCTGCCTCCTGAGTACAGTCCTAGGACCATGCCTGGCCTTATTTATTTATTTTTGAGATATTATCTCATGCATCTCAGACTGATTTTTAACTTAATTCTCTTGTCTCTACCTCTCAAGTGCTGAATTTATAGGTGTGCACTACCATGTCTGGGCATAGTTCAGTCTTTATGGTATAGAAAGTGGTCACGATACGATATTGAAAATGGAAAGTAAAGGTTGGGAGTTGACAGTCTTCAGAACCTCAGCTCAGAGTGTGAGAATCATCTCCATACCAAGGCCTGGAGGGAAGTCCCTGTGGGGAGTAATGTCCAGGTTTGCCCAGTGTAAGTTTTCAAAACCATCTAGGTAGCCATTTAGAAAGATGACTTTGGAGCCATTGTGGCTGTGTCCACAGCTTGGCGAGGAACCACATTCCAGAGCTCAATTGCTGGCAAGTAGAGAGGGCCACACAGAATGTAGGCCATGCGGTAAAGACCCATGTCACCAGATGTGTTAGCTACGTTTATGTCAACTTGACACAAGCTAGAATTACCTGAAATGAGGGAACCCCCACTGAGAAAATGCTTCCATAAGATCTGGCTGTTGGGCATTTTCTTAATTAGTGACTGATGGGGGAGGGCCCAGTCCATTGTGGGTGGGGCCACCCCTGGACAGATGGTCCTTACTTCTACAAGAACGCAGGCCAAGCAAGCCATGATGAGCAGCAACCACCCAGGAAGCAACACCCTTCCATGGCCTCTGCACCAGCTCCAGCTCCTGCTTCCATGTCCCTGCTCTGCTTGAGTTCCTCTCCTTACTTCCTTCTACGATGGAAGTGTAAGACAAATAAACCCTGTCCTCTGCAAGTTGCTTTGGTCACAGGGTTTCATCCCAGCAATAGTAATCCGAAGACACCACATGTGGTGGCACATACCTGTAGCCCAGCACTCGGGAGGTGTAGGTTGGAAGACCAGGAGCTCAAGGATAGCTTCTGCTATACAGTGTATTTGAATCTAGCCTGGAGTACAGGAGACCCCATCTCAAAAAAAAAATGGAAGGGGAGAGGAGGATAGCCCCCTCTCTTCCCCTGCCCTGAAATCCCCGGTTTTCCTCCCTCAAGGGGACAAGCTGGATGCAGACTACATCGAGAGGTGCCTGGGCCATCTCACTCCCATGCAGGAGAGTTGCCTGGTCCAGCTTCGGCACTGGTTACAGGAGACTCACAAAGGCAAGGTGGGTATGGTGCATGCGCTTTAATGACAGGGGTCAGCCTAGGGCAGTGGGGAGGAAAGACAAGTAAGCTTATGCTATCAGTAATACCAAAAATTTACATTTTGATTCATTTTCCTGTCTGTCCTTTACACATACTGATGCCACTACCCTTCTGCTAGTGATGTTAGGGGCCAGGAAGTTCTTTGGAGTAGGTGTTTACTATGTGTGTTGTAGGATGCCTAGTAACATCCCTAGGTTACATCAGTAGATGCCAGTACCTTGCCCCATCCAGGTATGACAATTCGAAATGGCCCTTGGCATGGGCATATGTCCCCTGGGGATGTGTGTATGTGTGTGTGTGTGTGTGAGAGAGAGAGAGAGAGAGACAGAGAGACAGAGAGAGACAGAGAGACAGAGAGAGACAGAGACAGAGACACAGAGAGACAGAGAGAGAGACAGAGAGACAGAGACAGAGAGAGAGAGATCAAGTGCAATTGAGAATCATAGCTATATAGTACCATGCTCATTTGACCATGGACACAACTGTCCTTTTCTAAGGGTCATATGACTTGATAAGGGTGGTTGCGGTTTGTCTAAATTTCTCCTTTAAGATCCAGCTCCAGTAACATGCACACCACCACATACCTCAGTCCCAAGAAGGACTCTGTTGTCAGTTCTATTGACTACATGGATCGTTTACCTTTCCCTCCCCAGCCCTGGGGCCAGGCAAGAGAGTTGCTTAGTGTTGGCCTATGGCATGACCTGTCTGCTTCCACGTCTGCAAATGTAAAATGGGAACATTGTTCATATCACGTGGGTCACAAGCACGGATCCACATCAAATGCTTGGGGTGGAATCTGGCTCAAAGGAAGAACCCCAGAAAAGACAGCTTGTGCTAGGACTGGTTTTGCACCGATGTTATATTGGGAAAGGAGGAGGAGTAGAAGGGGGAGGGGAGAGGAGGGAGGGAGAGGAGGAGAAGTCACCCCAAGGAAGGGTGCTATTTCCAAGACAAGCAGGGAGGGATGCTAGGCAGCCACAATGCACAGCTGTTCACCACAGGCACCCACCTCTTTGCTTTGGGCTACTTTCCCCAGCTGTTTTGCAGATGAGGTAGAGTCTCGTTTCTGTCGCTTTGTCTGAAGGGTTGGAAGTGCCATTCTGTGGTCTTTTCCCTGTCTCTCAGATCCCCAAAGATGAGCACATTCTGCGCTTCCTGCGGGCACGAGATTTCCACCTGGAGAAGGCCCGGGACATGCTGTGCCAGTCCCTGAGCTGGCGGAAGCAGCACCAGGTGGATCACCTTCTGCAGACCTGGCAGCCTCCTGCTCCCCTGCAGGAGTTCTATGCCGGAGGCTGGCACTACCAGGATATAGGTGCGTCTCACACCTGAGCTGTGTGCGAATGCCGAGGACACTCTAAATGATGCACCCCATACTGACATCTCAGGTTCCCGTTTAGATTTCCTGGGCACCTGGAGATACTTGTGACATGTTACACAGCTATGCAGAAGGTGGAATAGGCATAGATTTTGGTCTTGGGAAGGTGTTTCTGCCCCAGGGCCATCACAATGTCACACTCTCGTCAATATAGTATGGATTTGCTTAGGTAGCTATAGCGAGCTGGCACCAAAACCACAGATGCCAGCTCTGGAGGTTGGGCTAGGGATGTGGTTCAGTTGGTGGGGGGTTGTTCTCAGCTATGTAGTGAGTTCAAAGCCAGCCTGGACTAGATAGAGATCCTGTCATTCATAGGCAAGCAAGCAAGCAAACAAACAAATGGAGCCAAGAAGCTCTAGGGGAGAGTCCTTCCCAGCCTCTTCCAGCTTTTGATGGTTCCTGAGTTTGTGGCTGTATCGTTCTTGATTTCTGCTCCCACTTGACACGGTCTTCCCTGTGGGTATCTCTGTGTGTCCTTTTGCCACCTTACAGGAGGTCATTTAGAACCCACCCCACATCCAACCCGCTCTTATCTTGAGGTCCTTAATTGACATCTGCAACTCCATTTACAACCCAGGTCCCATCTGAAGGTTCTGGTGGACACTATTCTTCCTACTGTAGATACCCTTTCCAGATTTAAAAAGTATAGAGCCACAAAGCCAATGACTTCTATGCTCTTTAAGGACTTTTATGAAAAATGGTGCACATGCTGCTAATGGCAAATGCTTGGCCTCCTGAAGAATAGGCCGGGTGGTTTCTTAGCACGTAGTTGACTCCTTACTCATGGCTTCCATATTTGTGAGCTCTCCCTACTTGCTACTTTGAAATCCCCAAATCTAGGAGTTTGTTTAAGGACATGTGTGTAATGGTAAAATTTTTCAGTGCTCTGAGGGGCTTGGGGCATGGCTCAGTCAGTAAAGTGCTGGCTGTGCAAGAAGGGGCCCTGAGTTCAATCCCCAGCACTCACTGGAGAGCCAGGTGCAGTTGCATGTTTGTAGTCTGCGATGTGGAGACAGGGGCTATCTGAGGCTCACTGGCCAATTTAGGCAAATTGGTGAGCTCTAGGTTTAACAAGAGATCCTGTCACATAAAAATATGATGGACACTGAGTGGTGATTACACACACCTTTAATCCTAGCACTCAGGAAGCAGAGGCTGGAGGATCTCTGATCTCGAGGCCAGCCTGGACTGCAAGAGGTAGTTCCAGGATAGCCAGGGCTACACAGAGAAACCCTGTCTTAGGGAGAAAAAAAAGAAAAGAAAGAAAAACAAAAAGTCATGGTGGAGAGAATAAATAGACAAATAAAGAAATTGATTAAAAGATATAGAGGATGACATCTGATATCTGATGTTGACCTCTGGCCTCTACACACATAACACACACACACACACACACACACACACACACACGCCACACACACACGCACACACACACACACACACACACACACACACACACACACACACACACACGAGTCATCTAGCACATAGTATCTCTATTGAGGTTGGCCAAGCCCATGCTGGGCCTTCTTTTTTTCTTATTTTATATGGATGGATATTTTGCCTGTCTGTATGTCTGTGCAGCACATGTGTACCTAAAGAAGATATTGAATCCCCTGGAACTGGCACCACAGACAGTTGTGAGCTGCTTTGTGGGTGGCTGTTGGGATTGAACCCTCGGTCCTCTGGAAAAGCAGCCAGTGCTCCCAACCACTGAGACATCTTATCAGTCCATGTATCTTCTTGTATCTGCGTCATCCTAAACAAGTGTCCTTTTCCTGTGCCTTATTTGTGACATTTTTGTGTTTTGGAAAGATTTCTTTTTGTGTGTGTTTGAATGCTCTATGTCTCTCTGTCTCTCTGTCTCTGTCTCTGTCTCTCTGTCTCTGTGTGTGTGTGTGTGTGTGTGTGTGTGTGTCCACAGAAGCCAGAATCCCTTGGAATTGGGGTTACAGGCAGCTGTGGCTGCCTGCTGTGGGTGCTGGCACCCGAACTCTGGACCTCAGAAAGAACAGTGTGCTTTTTTAAACTGCTTAAGCCATCTCTCTACCTCTCAATTTTTGAAACTTTTTTTTGTTGGCTATGTTGCTGTTTGAAATGGCCAGTACTGTTTGCCTAGTAGTTCAGGGCTAACATCCCAGCTACTTCAGCAGCTGAGGCAGGAGGATTGCAAGTTTAAAGCATGTGTCGGCTGCAGAACGAGTTCAAGGCTGGCCTGGGAACTTAGTGAGACCCTATTTGAAAACATAAAGTGAAGACTGAGCTGGAGACATGACTTAGTGGATGGGCACCTGCCTGTATGAGGCCCTGGCTCCCAACTTTGGTACTACAAGAGGGACAGACAAGCAAAAGTGACAGTTAGAGCGCAGGACTGGAGCAGTGGCTCTTGCGTCGGGCCCTCCTATAGAAGACACTGTGCTCAGTAAGTTACGGGCCTCCCGGCTTTGAGGTCAAGTTCAGTGAATCCACAGTCTGTATTATAATGTGCTTAGATAGGAATGCAGGAGGCAAGGCTATCTGGTGACAAGGAGACAAAAATGTGACAAGACTCTCAAAGGGACCTAACTCCGAATCCCCAGAAGTCGTGGTTGGCATTCCCCAGTTCCGGGTTCAGGTAGCTTCCCAGAGCACAGCTCTCGCACAGTCGTGTGTGAGGGTGGAGACAAGAAGACAGCGTCAGTGTTTGGTGTGGGTGGCTCGCTGGACCTGGAGCTCAGTGGTTACACGACAGCAGGCTGGACGGCCAGAAGCCCCAGGGACCCTTCTGTCTCTGACTCCCCAGCACTGGTATTACAGCTACACACTACCAAGCTGCCCTCAAACTTACAGACCCACCTGTCTCTGCCTCCTGCTGGCACTAAAGGTATGCTCATATGCATCACTGTTCGTGGCTCTGCCTGGCTTAAAAACAAACCAAACAAAAAGACATGGGACCTGGGCACTGGACTAAGCAATCTTCCCATCCCTAAAAACAAAACAAAACAAAACACAAGGAAACTACTGAGTTCAATTTCAGGCAGAAAAGGTGTTGGGATGGAGCAGGTGTCCCCCACATCTGACTCAGGCTCCCTGCTCCATTTTTGAATGTGTCATTGTGTTCCGTTTTCCTAAGAGGTGGCAGTTGCTGTCCGAAGCAGGCACAGTAAGCGTGCTGGGTCCCTTGGTAAACCCTCAGCATGACCTCTGCTCCTAAGGGGCGAGTTAAGCTCTTGTGTATAGTTTTGACTGGTGCATGTTGTCAACACTCCCCTAAAAGATCTCTCTTCTCTTTGCTGGGCTCCACCCACCCGCAAAGATGGTCGCCCACTCTACATCCTGCGCCTGGGCCAGATGGACACCAAAGGCCTGATGAAGGCAGTGGGCGAGGAGGCGCTGCTGCAGCACGTGAGTGGTCCTTTGCTGACGTCAGGGGCCTGTGGGCGAAGCCGCGTAGTCAACTCTTGTCAGTACCTTGCCTGCCTTCCAGGTTCTTTCCGTCAACGAGGAAGGACAGAAGAGATGCGAAGGGAACACGAGACAGTTTGGCCGTCCAATCAGGCAAGGACCCGAGTTGGGGGCAGAAACGCCTAAAGCAGGCTAGCTAACACTGACTGCGCACGTGCGTGGCCAGGTAGCCGGCTAGCTAGGCGCAGTGGGACAATGCTGTCTCCTAGTTCTTACAATGATCTGGTGAGGCAGGGCCCCTTTCTGCCCCCGGGTTTTGCTGGTGGAGAAACTGGGACTCTGGCTGAGCTGTTCCTGACGGGCTCCACCCTCAGCTCCATAGCTCCTCCCCATCGCTTCCTAAGGCCAGCCTTCTTCAGCTCCTAAGCTACCTGTCCCCTCTAGCGACCCATTGTCTCCCTCTTCCTCCCGCACATTTCCATTCCTGGGCTGAGTAACCTACAGGGACTGTGAAAGTGTCCTGTGTCCCTGTTCCCAGCTCTGCCTTCTTGAGCCCTTTTCTCCATCCCAGGTGCCTTGGGGGGGGGCGTGGGGGCAGTGCTGGAGGCCCTGGGAGGTGGCAGAACCAGGTAGAGCCCGAGCTCCTGTGTCTGTCACAGCTCCTGGACCTGCCTACTGGACCTGGAGGGCCTCAACATGCGGCATCTGTGGCGGCCGGGAGTGAAGGCCCTGCTGCGGATGATCGAGGTGGTGGAGGACAATTACCCCGAGACCCTGGGCCGATTGCTCATCGTGCGCGCGCCCCGCGTATTCCCGGTGCTGTGGACGCTGGTGAGCCAGGGTGGGGCCACACAGCGGGTGACTCCTCCACCTGAGTGATCCTGAACGCACAGATTTCGCAGAAATGAGGCAGATCCAAAGTAGTCAGGGTCCTCCAGGAGGTGGAAATGTGACTGGATTATGGTAGGGGGTTTATGACATGATGAAGGTAACAAAAGTCTGTGAAGCCTGCACTTTTTACTTTATGCCTTTGTGCGTAGGTGTGTATTCACGTGGGTGCACATGTATGTCAGGTGCAAGTGCACATATGTACATTCGTGTGGTAGTCAGAGGTCAGCCTTGGGTGTCCTTCGTCAGGGCTCTCCACCTTAGTTTTTGAGACAGGGTCTCTCACTGAACCCGGAGCTCACTATTAGGCTATGTTAGTTGGCCAGAGAGTCCCAGGGATTCACCAGACACTGCTCACCCCAACCCCGCTTTTTTCTTTTACATGTGTGGTCTGGAGATCCAAATTCAGTTCCTTGTGCTTGTGTGACAAGCACTTCACTGACTGAGTCATGTCCACTCAGGAGGCAGAGGCAGGAGCATTTCTGTGAGTTCTAGGCCAGTCAGATCTATATATTGAGTTTAAGGACAGCCAGGTCTACATAGTGAGACTCTGTCTCAAAAAAAAAAAAAAATCAAGTCAGGGCTGGTAGCAGGATTCAGCAGATAAAACTTCCCGATGATTGCAAGCTTAGATTAATATATTTGTCACCAGGATATCTTTTTCACTTAATAGTGCTTTTTTTTGACACAAAATAGGTATATGCATACACATATATAATTTGTAATGATTTATTTTATATGCATTGGTGTTTTGCCTGCATGTATGTCTGTGTGAGGGTGTCGGATCCCCTGGAACTGGAGCTACAGACAGTTGTGAACTTGCATGTGGGTGCTGGGAATTGAGCCTGGGTTCTCTGTTACAGCAGCCAGTACTCTTAATCGCTGAGCCATCTCTCCAGTTCTAAAATGGCTATATTTTAAGTTGATATGATTTCCTTTGAGTTTTCTATCTTGTTCAACTCCAAAAGGAGTTGTATAAACACACACAGGCTTGACTTTTGTAGTCTTGGTATGTTTTCCTTTTTAAAGTGAGGATTTTATTTAGCCTAAGGTAGCCTAAATTCACTACTCACCCAAGGATAACCTTGACCTTCTAATCCTGCTTCTAGCATCAAGAGTGTTGAGATTATGGACATGTACCACCATGCCTAGTTTATGCTGTGCTTGGGATCAAGTTGGGGCAGGTGACAGGGCTCAGCAGGGAAGAAGGCTTGTGGCCAACCCTGACCACCCCATTTCAATCCCTGGAACATACTCCAGAGGAGAGATAGAACACCCAAAAGCTGCCCACCCCAGAATAAATAAGGACATATAAAATACATTTGTTTTTTTGTTTGTTTGTTTGTTTTTCGAGACAGGGTTTGGAACCTATCCTGGCATTTGTTTTGTAGCCCAGGCTGGTCTGGAACTCACAGAGATCCACCTGCCCCTGCCTCCTAAGTGCTGGGATGGAAGGAGTGCACCACCAACACCTGGAGAAAAATGTTTTTAAAAAGATCGATTCTGAGCTAGGTCGTGGTGCATGCCTGTAGTCCCAGCAGCCAAGAGGCTGAGGCAGGAAGAGACACAGTGTGAAACCCTTCTCAAAACAAAGAAAAAAAAAACGTGAGTTCGAGACCAGCCTGGACTACCAAGTGAGTTCCAGGACAGCCTCCAAAGCCACAGAGAAACCCTGTCTCGAAAAACCAAATAAAATAAAATAAAAATAAATAAACACAATCAAACACAAACAAAATGAAATAAAACCAGCCACTAAAGCCCTGATTCCGATTCTCTGCTCTATAACTGGACCTTGCCCTGCCCCCAGGTCAGCCCCTTCATCAATGAGAACACCAGGAGGAAGTTCCTCATCTACAGTGGCAGTAATTACCAGGGCCCTGGTGGCCTGGTGGACTACCTGGACAAGGCTGTGATCCCTGACTTCCTGGGAGGAGAGAGTGTGGTGAGTCTGCCTGCTGGTCCTGGGAACCCACACTCCTGGGGTCAGGAAGCTGATGGAGAGCACCTTAGGGGGCCCCCCTTACTCTCACCTTAGGGGACCCCCTTACTCTCACCTTAGGGACCCCCCTTACTTCACCTTAGGGATCCCCTTTACTCTCACCGTAGGGCATCCCCCTTACTCTCACCTTAGGGGGTCCCCCTTACTCTCACCTTAGGGATCCCCCTTACTTCACCTTAGGGATCCCCCTTACTCTCACCTTAGGGTGTCCCCTTACTCTCACCTTAGGGGGTTCCCCTTACTCTCACCTTAGGGGGTTCCCCTTACTCTCACCTTAGGGATCCCCCTTACTCTCACCTTAGGGATCCCCCTTACTTCACCTTAGGGATCCCCCTTACTCTCACCTTAGGGATCCCCTTTACTCTCACCTTAGGGGACCCCTTTACTCTCACCGTAGGACATCCCCCTTACTCTCACCTTAGGGATCCCCCTTACTCTCACCTTAGGGATCCCCCTTACTCTCACCTTAGGGATCCCCCTTACTCTCACCTTAGGGGGTCCCCCTTACTCTCACCTTAGGGATCCCCTTTACTCTCACCTTAGGGATCCCCCTTACTTCACCTTAGGGATCCCCCTTACTTCACCTTAGGGATCCCCCTTACTCTCACCTTAGGGGTCCCCTTACTCTCACCTTAGGGATCCCCTTTACTCTCACCTTAGGGATCCCCCTTACTTCACCTTAGGGATCCCCCTTACTCTCACCTTAGGGGGTCCCCTTACTCTCACCTTAGGGATCCCCTTTACTCTCACCTTAGGGATCCCCCTTACTCTCACCTTAGGGATCCCCTTTACTCTCACCTTAGGGATCCCCCTTACTTCACCTTAGGGATCCCCCTTACTCTCACCTTAGGGGGTCCCCTTACTCTCACCTTAGGGGGTTCCCCTTACTCTCACCTTAGGGATCCCCCTTACTCTCACCTTAGGGATCCCCCTTACTTCACCTTAGGGATCCCCCTTACTCTCACCTTAGGGATCCCCCTTACTCTCACCTTAGGGGACCCCTTTACTCTCACCGTAGGGCATCCCCCTTACTCTCACCTTAGGGATCCCCCTTACTCTCACCTTAGGGATCCCCCTTACTCTCACCTTAGGGGTCCCCCTTACTCTCACCTTAGGGATCCCCTTTACTCTCACCTTAGGGATCCCCCTTACTTCACCTTAGGGATCCCCCTTACTTCACCTTAGGGATCCCCCTTACTCTCACCTTAGGGGGTCCCCTTACTCTCACCTTAGGGATCCCCTTTACTCTCACCTTAGGGATCCCCCTTACTTCACCTTAGGGATCCCCCTTACTCTCACCTTAGGGGGTCCCCTTACTCTCACCTTAGGGATCCCCCTTACTCTCACCTTAGGGATCCCCCTTACTCTCACCTTAGGGATCCCCTTTACTCTCACCTTAGGGATCCCCTTTACTCTCACCTTAGGGGACCCCTTTACTCTCACCGTAGGGCATCCCCCTTACTCTCACCTTAGGGATCCCCCTTACTCTCACCTTAGGGATCCCCTTTACTTCACCTTAGGGATCCCCTTTACTCTCACCTTAGGGGACCCCTTTACTCTCACCGTAGGGCATCCCCCTTACTCTCATCTTAGGGATCCCCCTTACTCTCACCTTAGGGGACCCCTTTACTCTCACCGTAGGGCATCCCCCTTACTCTCACCTTAGGGATCCCCCTTACTCTCACCTTAGGGATCCCCTTTACTCTCACCTTAGGGGGTCCCCCTTACTCTCACCTTAGGGATCCCCCTTACTCTCACCTTAGGGATCCCCCTTACTCTCAAGTGGGGACAGGGCTGGTTGTAGAAACTTCCCTAGAGAGGTGACATCTCTCGAGGTGGGGCTTTCCTTTGGTTCTTTCAAAGGCAGCGAGGGCTGGAGAGGTGGTGCAGCATTTAGGAGTACTTGTTGAGCTGAAGAGACGGTCCAGCAGCTAAGGGTACTGGTGGCTTTTCCACAGGACCTGGATTTGATTCCCAGCACCCACATGAGGGCTCACATCCAGCTATAACTCCAGTCCCAGGAGATCCAGTGCCCTCTCCTGAACTCCATAGGTACCCCCTACATGTGGTACATAAACAAACATGCGGCAAAAGACCCATACACATAAAATAAATGTTCAAAAATTGAGTAGTTGCTATGCAATTACAAGGACTGGTATTTGGATTCCATTACTCATGTAGTAATGCAGGAATTCACAAATGTTACAAATGCAGGGCAGGCAGACAGGAGGCCCAAGGACAGAGGTGGCTTGCTGGCTTCTAGCCTTACTGAGAGAATTGAGCCCTAGGTTCAGGGAGAGACCCTGTCTCATAGGAGTAGACAGTGTGATGGGAGATCCCCAATACCCAATACCCTCTTTTGGCCTTCTCCCACATGTGTGATGTGTGCATTATTAATTCACACACACACACACATACTAAATAAACATATCTTTTTAAGAGGTAGTAAATGAGCCAGGCCCACCCCATGGCCACTCGACCTAGGATGCACAGGGAATGCGGTATTCAGACTCTCTTACACCACCCAGGAGGGCAAGCCTGATCTTGTTCTCATTCCCATGACTATCTGTGGGTACACCTGTCAGTCCCCCAGTACAGACACCAGGCAGCAAGCCACTTGTCAGTAAAATGGTTTCCTTAGGAACTCTGTCTGGCCTGACTGTGCTCTGCTCTTGTGATACAGATGTATGGTTTCTTCTTGGGTGACAGGCCTACAGCTCTCTCGGGGACTTACTGAAGAACAGTTGGCAAGGACTAGGTCCTGTTGCCCTCCCTTCCCTTTTGTTTTCAAAATTGTTGTGTGTCGATGCTTGGGATCTGAGGCTTGGCCACCCCGGGCACCTTTGCCTGGGAGACATCTAAAGAACTAGACAGGCCCGGTACTGGTCAGTTCCCATTGCTGAAGGGAAGATGCTGCCCCCACTTTGAGTGTATTGCAGAAGAGGGAACCATACCTAGTCAGACACCATGGAAAGGGCTAGGAGTTCAGGGATCTTCTCTCTCTGTCTCTCTCTCTGTGTCTCTGTATCTTCGTGTGTGTGTGTGTGTGTGTGTGTGTGTGTGTGTGTGTGTGTGTGTGCAAATACCACATCGTGCATAATATGGAGGTTAGAAAAAGGCCTGCAGGAATCAGTCTCTCCCTCCAACATGTGGGTTCTGAGGATAGAACTCAGGTTCAGACTTGTTGACAGGTGCTCTTAGCCATCTCACCAGGCCCTGTTTGTTTTGCTTTTAAGAAGGGTCTCACTGTTTAGCCCAGGCTGGCCCAGAACTTGGGGTCCCCCTTCCTCAACTTCCTGAATGCTGGGGTTATAGACATGTACCATCACACTTGACCCAAACATAGTTTGGTGCCCAGTCAGCCATGTTCTTTTGTGTGATCTTGGGAAAGCAGCCTGGCCTCTTCCAAGGCCCCATTTTTTCCCTCTTTCATTAAACGAGAAGCGTGTATCTTACCCTGCTATCGGTTCTGAGGGCTTCAGAGGGTGGTGTCACAGGAACCACTGCCCAGCTCAATAGGGGTCACTTGTCTATGCGGTTTCAGGGCTCACAGGGCACATAATGAGGCAACCCTGACATGCCAACCTTTTGTGTTTGAAACTTCCCCTCAGTGTAATGTTCCAGAAGGAGGCCTGGTCCCCAAGTCCCTGTATCTGACTGAAGAGGAGCAGGAGCAGGCTGACCAGCTTCGGCAGTGGAGTGAGACCTACCATGCGGCTAGTGTGTTCCACGGAACTCCCCATGAGGTGCTACTTGGGGCCACCTGGTTTGAGAGGGCATGGGTGGGGTGGTGTCTTGGATCATGTTCCTTCAGATTGGGTGTGGGGTGATTCCAGTCACTCAGCTTCAGCTCTATCCAACAAGAAGCTCTGGGACATGGGATGGGTGCAGAATCCCTAGGTGTCCTTACACACCCAGCACCTGCAGTTTGCCCCAAGTGACTGGGCCTTTCAGAGAGGCGGGCTTCTTGGAGGAGGGGATAGTGGGGTAGTCTTAGCAGCTCATCCTGACCACAGGAGATCAATAGATGACCAGAGAAGAACGCCCTGACCTTGGGACTCCTCCACCTCTGCTCCCCTTATGCAGGTTGCCATGGAGATTCCAGAAGGAGAGTCCGTCATCACCTGGGACTTTGACATCCTTCGAGGAGACGTGGTGTTCAGTTTGTACCATGTAAAGCAGGCACCCAAGCTAGGTCTCCAGGAGCCTGGGGCTAGAACCAGCGGGCAGCTGATTGACAAGAACTGGGTCCTCGGGGCAGATTACAGCCGTGTAGAGGCACCCCTCATCTGCCGAGAAGGCCAGAGCATTCAGGTGTGTAGGTGTGGACTTTGGTTACTAACTCAGCATGGGGTGTCAAGCATCCCTTCGGCCAGGTCTCTGGGGGAAACAGCTGTGGACAAAGAGGATGGGCTCCCAGTCTCTGGGACTCTGCGGGGTGATTGGGGAGAGAGGCCCACAGTGTCTGTGTAATAGGAGGTTCCCCCTCCACTCCAGAAGGCAACATGGAGGGAGGATGGGGTGCTAAGCTAAGAGTCAGCGGGAGTTCTGGGGAGGTTTTGGAGCTTCAGTGTCTCCAGGAGGAAAAGAAATCATTAAAGGGCCTAAATGGCCTAAGTGAGGCAGGGCCATAGCACAGTCAGTAAAGTGCTTGTCTGTCTTGTAAACACAAAGACCTGGGTTTGGTCCTCTGAACCCAGGTGGAGAAAAAGCCAGGCGTGGACATGCACTTACACACTCATGCACAAGCACATACATGCTCGTGGGGCCCCAAATGACCACCTCTGGTGACATTTAAATCAAACAAAATTTCTTGTCTCCAAATTCAGGAGGCTACAGGTCTAGAGTCAAGGAGCCTGCAGGGGTTCCCTAAAAGCTCGAGGAAGGGTTCTTTCTTGCCCCGGCTTGTGGACACATAACTGCAGTCCCCATCCTTGCCTCCTATGGCTCTGTCCTCCATGTCTTTGTTTTGTGCCTCAAGTCCCCTCACTTTCTCCTGTCAGGATAGCATTAGTTATGTTTAGGATTGACCCTAAATCCTTAGCTGGAAAATGGGAGAGGTATCCAAATAAGGTTATCTCTCTAAGGTTCTCGGTGGACATGGATTTGGAGGGGGACACTGTTCAGCCCTTGTCATCACCTCATGGGGGGTGGAGGATGGGGCTTTGGGACCCCAAGTCCCACTTCCCCATATGAGTTAATTAAAGGAGAGGGCCTTCAGGGTGGCCGGGCTGGGAGAGGCAGAGGTGATGTCCCAGGTGGAAGGGATGGGAGAACCAAGCTGGAGAAAGAAGCTGGAGATGTCCTGGGGTTGGGGTGAGTTGTGGAGCCTGAGGAAGTCTGCACGGGACGGCAAGTGATGAGGCCCTGATGTCAGCAGCCAGATCCAGCACCCCAGGACCTCAGAATTCCCCCAAGCACCCCACTGTGAAGTTCCGAATGTAGGGCTGGGAGTCCACATCTCTGCTCCCTATGACTCTGGTACAAAGATTTGCATGGTAGCTGAGAATCCATGGGTCTAGGGCCAGAACATGGATGTGTAACTGGGCTGTAAGCTACCTTGCTTGTCCCATTGTCCCAATTTCCCCACGAGGCCAGTGTTACCAGTGGAATGTTATACCCTTGCACATTCTCTCTCTCTCTCTCTCTCTCTCTCTCTCTCTCTCTCTCTCTCTCTCTCTCTCACTCTCACTCTTTCTCAATCATATACATGTACATACACATATTTTCATACACACATATATACATTTACACATAAACACACACATGCACACATATGCACACAGACACAGACACACACACACACACACAGTGAGAGTCCTCTGACTCCATGAGCATCACAGACCTTACCAAAGGTTCCGTGGAACAAATGACTCTTGCGGGTCACAACCAGCTTCCCACCGTCCCACTGAACACCCCCACAGTGTTTCCTCAGAGCTGCCCCCTCTAACCTTTCCACTTCCCCCTCCCTCCCAGCCACACATCCTCCCTAACACATTCTCAGAACCCTTTTGATTGCAGACCTCACCTCATCAACGGAGACAGCATCCCACAAATCCATCTGCTGTCCTACATCACCACACCCTAGTGTCTACTCCCCAACATTAGCAGGAAGCTCTGGTTCCTGGGTATGGCAGTCACCACAAGGAGGTGTTGGAAAACAAACACTTATAAAGGATTTCCTGGGATATTGGAAAAGACCAAATAGAAAGAGACTCCTTTCCCAAGCCTGTTTACAGGAAATCCACGAAGGGTCAACCTCCCATCCTGTCTCCAGGAGAACCCAGTGCCCCATTTTGTCCTCAGGAGGACCCAGTCCCACATAGCATCAGAAAGGCCCATGCCCTGTATCATCCACAGTGGGATGCAGCTCTCCAAACTGTTCCCAAAGGGACTCAACTCCCCATCTTGTTCCCAGGGGAACCCATCTCTCCATCTCTTCCCCCTGGAGGACCTGGTCTCACTGTGGGTTCTGTGTTTCAGGGTTCCCATGTGACTCAGTTGCCTGGCATCTACCTGCTCCAGTGGCAGATTCACAGTCCCTCTGAGAGTGTGGCCTGCAGCCTCCCAGGCGTGGGTGACGTCCTGACAGCTCTGCACAGCCCTGGCCCCAAGAGCAAGCTGTTGTACTATTGTGAAGTGCTGGCATCTGAAGACTTTAGGTAGGGGGGGACCTGGAACTCCCACCTGCTCTGGAGACATGGCGGCTTCTGTGATTGCTGACTGACTATGCGGTGGCCTGGGGACGTTTCTCCTGGGTGGACATCAATAGCCCTCTCTAGGAATTCAGAGGAGTCCCTTAGCGTGAGACAGGCTCAAGCGCTGAACCTTCACTCTTTGTAGCAGCAGAACCTCCCTTCAAGGGCCTCAGTGCACCGGGCCAGGAGGGAAGAGGTGGGACCACCCTTCACCCTGAATTCTTCAGTTTGCAACTATTCTAAAATATTCTAGAACGGATTAAGACTCCTCCCCCCACCACATACACACACACACACACACACACACACACACACACACACACACTGAGCTTCCCAGTTGCCTTGAACTGAGGAGACAAGTCGCTTCAACGCTCTGAGGTTTTGGAAGCCCAGCTGCTAAGTGGGAACCACGGATAATAGGGATAATACTTGGCACACAATAGGCACTCAGAAGGGAAGCAGGCAGCCTGGAGGTGGGGCAGGCAATGTCTTCAGTTTCCTCCCCCTTTTCACATTTAATCTTAATTTTTCATTAGATTTGAGTCAGAGTCTCATGAAATATAGGTTGGCCTTGGGCTCACTATGTGGCTGAAGAAGGTCTTGAACTTCTGATCTTTTGGCCTGCCAAGTGCTGGGATCACATGTGTGCACCTCCATTCCTGGCTTTTTTTTCTTTCTTTTTTTTTTTTTTTTTGGTTTTTCGAGACAGGGTTTCTCTGTATTGTTTTGGATGCTGTCCTGGAACTAGCTCTGTAAACCAGGCTGGCCTCGAACTCACAGAGATCCGCCTGCCTCTGCCTCCCGAGTGCTGGGATTAAAGGCATGCGCCACCAACGCCCGGCCCATTCCTGGCTTTATGTGATACTGGGAATCAAACCCCTGAGTTCCATGCATGCCAGGCAGGCACTTTACTAATGGAACTATGCCCATCCCTTTTTATTTCACTTGTAAAGAACGCATGTAGCATATGTGGTAGCACTTAAGAGGCTGAGACAGGAGGATCCCAAGTTTGCGTTCAGTGTGGGCTACATATTAAGAAGCTTCCTCAGAAAACCAAAAGGAACTAGAAAGTCTTTCCGGTCTGCTCTGCTCTGATTTCTAGAGTGGGGTTAATTGGACAGAAGGTGCATCTCAGTAGCCCAGGCTGGCCTGGGACTCACAATCCTCCGCCTCTACCTCTTGAGTGCTGGGTTTACAGACTTGTGCTACCTTACTCAGTTTTGACTGAAGAAAACCGGAGAGAACAAGCCTGGGACAGAGATATTCCCAGTCTGTGCGTTTTTCTGCTCCATCCTATTCAGCGCAGTTTCCGGCTGCCCTAGGCTTGACTGGTCCCTGGGAACTAGGTGCAGGGAGCTGGTAGCTCCTCGGTGCTTGTTATGGCGTCGCTGGCTTTCCCCTCTGCATTGGTTAGTCCCTGGTGGCTAGCAGTCTCGTGGAAGGAGCCCTGGGGCCTCATTTGCAGGGTTACCAGCTTTTGCCTGGGAGATAACTTAAGGCGCGCACATGCTTCTTCCCCAGGGGCTCCATGTCCAGCCTGGAATCCTGCACCAGCCGCTTCTCTCAGCTCAGTGCCACCACCTCCTCCTCCTCCTCTGGCCAGTCCCACAGTGGCTCAGTGGTGTCCAGATAACTGGCTGGGAACCTGCTGGCAGTCCGAGTGCATCTGGTATTGGGCAGTGTCCAGGACGAAAAGAGCCGGTCCAGACACCTGGGACCACGCTGGATCGACGATGCCGCAGCTGGGGTGTGGGGACCGCACAGCAGAGATCTAGCTCTGCCTGTGTGCAGAGGGAACCTTACTTCACCGCCCTTCAGGGGACAAGGAGAGACACTATACTTGGACTTTCTAAAACCGAGACCTCATAGATGCTCCGTCTCCTATGTCCTGGATCTGGAGTCCAGGGCTGGGACCGACTGGGACTGGGCCGTGTCGCATCATTACTGTGCTTCCAATAGGTTTGCTCTTTCCTCAGGGAGGCCTTTTCTACTAAGGGGTCATCACTGTTTGGTGCCCTCCTCCATCTCCCAGGAGAGTACAGAAGGGAACATCCCTTCCCAGGGTTCCAGACCACTTAGCTTGCAGGGTCCATTCTGAGCCAATCACAGTTGTCAGGGAGTGCGAAGGACACTTGATTGCCAGCATGGTCATATATCCAATCTGGACCAATCACTGTGATTTGGGGATAGAATGCAATGTAGTAATTGGCCAGCCAGGACTACAGGAATATTTCTGGGGCCAACCGTATGGTCTGGAAAGGGCAAGGTGGGCTGAAGGATTACTGGGTAGCTGGGGAGATGGTCCCCTCAGCACCTGGTTGCTTAACTGTGGCTGAGCACTGTCCAAGGAGCTGTGATGGGGAGACAGGGCTCCACTTCCTACAGGAAACCGCCTGCCATGGACTGCATTTCTGCTTTCTAGTCTGTGGAGCACTTAACCTTGACTCGAGGAACATAGTTCCACCCAGGGCTTCTGCCTAGTCCCTGGCAGTGATGGGGTGATGGGGTGACTCCAGCTGTTCTTGTTCCCCTCCAGAGCCTCTTCTTCCTGAGGTGCTGCTCCTTCTCTGAGTGACAGGACACTCCTGGTCAGCCTAGGAGAACTTAGTTCAGGTTGGATCCGGTCTCAGCCTGATGCTGGGCATCCCCTGGGGGTGGAGGTGGTTGTCCCTGTCCTGGAGTTGCTCTGACTCAGGAACACCAAGATAAATAACACTTTCCCAGATACCCCAAGGGTGTAGTGGGTCTTCTTGGAGACCAAGGACTTGTTCTTTCCATTTCCTGGATTAGCAGAAGGTGAGGTCACTGTTTGGTAACCTTCCGCTAGTTGCAGCCTCTCTTTAGTGTTTTGTGTTTTGCCTACAGCGTGGCTCAAAACTTGAGGCACAGCATAGAGAAATCAGGATTCAGATCTAGTTTTCCTTAGCCCACACTGTTTCCACCTCCGCCAACCAGCACTGACCTGCACCACTGTCCCAGGTTGCGCCTGATTGAAGCTCTGTGTACAGCCTCAGACCCAACCTGGCCCCGAAGCTCCTCATTGCTCTTCTCTGTCAGCCTTGCTTAGAGTCGGGGTCATTTCTACAGCTCACTAGGCTAAGGGGTAGTTTCTGGTTGGGGGGGTCAGGAGAGCAAGCATGGGCTTCATGCTGGGCCCACCCCAAATCTGAAGCAGTAGGAAATGGATTCTTGAAGGGAGAACCTTCCACTGATGGAAAGCCTGGCCAGAATTCTTGTTCTGTTCTTCAGGAATAGCAATGAAACACAGGACTGCAGCAGTGTGTGTGTGTGTGTGTGTGTGTGTGTCCATCTTCCAGAGAGATAGCCAAAACCAGTTGTCTCCAAATCACCAAGAGCAATTGGTGATGTTTTCAGTGATCCTTATTATTTTGATTATCGTTGTTAATTATTTGCTGTTATTGCAGTGCTGAGGTCCAAACCCAGGCCTTGTTCATGCTGGGCAATCACTGAGCCACATGCAAGGCCCATTTCTGTGGTGGTTGCTTTGTTTTCGTTTTTTTGGACATGGTTTCATGTATCCCAGCCTTGAACTCTTGTAAGGCTAAGGATGACCTTGAACTCCTGGTCCTTCTGCTTCTGCCTCTAAAATTTTGGGATCACCAGTGTGTGCCTCTCCACTTATTGTATGCAGTGCTGGGAGCTGAACCCAGGGCTTCATACATGCTGGGCAAGCACCCTACCACCACGACTCAATCCCAGCCCGTGTTAGCAATCTTTAAATGAGCTTCTAACTTCAAACCAAAGCTTTACCCTAGAAGTGCTTTGGGGAGAAGCTGTCTAGTGGCCTTTGCACATTTATCCTCCAGACAGTGACGAACACAGACCAAGAGGGGTCTTGAAAGGCTTCACCTCTCCCCACCCCCCAGGGAAAACCGATTTGAACAAGAGGAATCCCTTGGTCCTTTCCTGCAGGTATGGCTGCACCCAGGCCTCTTGACTCACATCTCTCTGTACATTTGCCTCGTGTCCTCTCACTGCTGAGAGGCAGCTCCAAGCTTGTACTCACAGGGTTCCCAGTGTCTAACAGAAAGACAGTCCCTAACCACAACCTCCCAAGAGGCTCTGACTGGTCCTGCTCAAGTCACACACATACTCCGTGCCCAAGCATTCCCAGACCAGTGGGTGGACGCTGGGGACTAAGAAATCCCTCTGGAAGAAATCTGGGTCATAGCATCAGCAGATGGCTGTGGTGGCATCCATTGTGTCCTCCTGCATTGGCACTCGGGAAAGCCAGCAATTAAAAATAGCCAAGGGTGCTTGGGAGGTGACTCAGCTGCCTAAATGACCGGTGCACAAGCATGAGGGCCTGAGTTTGGATCCCAGAAGCCATGCAAAAGGCCTGCTGCAGGGATGCTCACCTGCAACCCCAGTGCTGAGTGGACAGACAGGAGGGGAAATGGCACTCACTGACCACTCAGCGGAGCTCAGTTGCTGAGCTCCAGACTCAAGGGGAGGCCCTGTCTGAAAAAAGTAAGGCAGAGAGCAAATGGAGAAGACACGCCAATCTTCGGCCTACACGTACACACATACATATATCACACACATGCACAAAGCGTCCCCCAGGAGGGCCTGCCAGGCTCTGGCCTTTCCCCCGGGCAGACAACCACATGGAATTCATTTCTTTCTCCACTTTTTTCATTAGCCTATGGCCAGATCAGAGTGCCCTACATCAATAGACTACAGTCTTGAAACCCCAGCCTTTCTTTCACTCACAGTGAAACCTTGTGCAGGTGACTTGTCTTTTCTGTGCCTCAGTTACCTCATCTGTAAAATGGGGATGGCAGTGCCTACCTCACCAGGTCACAGTGGGACAGATGAGAACGTGGCTGGCAAGGCTCCACACACAAAAAATACTTAGTGAGTCCGGGTATGCTCAGGGAGAGGACTGTTGGCATTAGGGAGTTTGAAGCGGTTGGTGTGTTTCTATCCTGGAATCCCCATTTTTCTTAACTCTGGAAAACTGGTCAACAACAACCACATCTTCCTTCTCAGTGAGCCGGCTGCTGGAGACAGGGTGTTTGTTTGATTTGACAGAAGCATTAAACATATACATTTGGATATCGCCTGCTGTCCATTTCCTAGAACCCTGGTGCCTGTCCTGGGCTAGTTCCAGAATTTCTCATCTGTAGCCATGTGTGGTGGGGCACACCTGAAACCCCAGCTCTTGGGAGGTGGAGGCAGGAGCATCTCCACACATTTGAGGCCAGTCTGGTCTGTGTAGTGAGTTTCATGCCAGCTCCGACTGCAAGGTGAGATCCTGTTTCAAACAAACAAACAACAAAAACCCCAACCCAGGAATTTCTCAGCTGATTTTTCTGAGGGTCTAGTCCCAGCTGATCTTTCTGCCTCAGAAAAGTGTGAGGGCCCCACCCAAGGCTCGGCCTCCTCCCCTCACGGCTCAGAGCAGGGGGATGGTTACTGTGTGGAACACCGTGGTGCTGGAGCTGTCACGTGGGAGAGCAGAGGATAACCTACTGGTTCCCCTGTGTGATGTCCTAGAAGTCAGCAACAGGATCTAATCACGGAGGACAGTCCCCACAGTACATGCATTCACTCGTTCACTTACCACTCATTGACTTACCCAGTCACTTCAGCATTCATTCATCCCTTCATTTACTGCTGTTCTCCCATGGATTCCTCTGCAGCCACGGAGAAGGGAGTACCAGAGGAAGACAACTCCCAAGAGGGTACAGGCCCTGCTGACGTCTGCCTTAGCTCTCAACCCTCCCGAGGCCTCCTCTGGGAGCCTGGGCCAGGGAGGGCAAAACCTGCCCTAATCTCCCTGTGGCCCAGAGCTGCTTGGGGGTGCTACTTCTGGGACATCAGAGTACGATCTTGAAGCAGCCGCTGTGGGAGTTTGGGCAGGGCCTTAGTGGCAGGAGCCACAACTGCCAGGAGGTGAAGGTGGTTGACAGAGACAGAGGTAGCTAGGGCTGACTACTCCACTGTTCCAGATCCTGCTGGACCAACCAAGATGTTTCCCTGGGAACATAATGTGAAACCCTTGAACTGTTTCCTGGATTCCAGATTTTTCCCAAGACAAGAACTCCTATAAGAATCTAATATGAGCCACGGACATGCACAAATGTGTTTAATTTCTATATCAGGCTTTTAAATATAGAAGTTAGTCTTGGACAGTGTCAATGTCCTCTTATGACAGGATACCTTCTGTTTTGTCCCCTACCAGCACTTTCTGGAGGGGGCACCCCCTACATAAACCACTTGCCTAGGTCCTTCTGGGGTGGGCCAGCTACACAACTGGAATTCTAGCACTTGGGAAGCTGGGGCAAGAGTACCCTGAGTTTGAAGTCAGCCTGGGCTGTATATCAGGATGCTGTCTCAAAAATAAACAGACAAAAGCTAGGCTTAGTATTTCACCAAGAAGGAGGAGCATTGTAAATTCAAAGATGGCCTGGGCTACACTACAATTTCTAGTCCAGCCAGAATGAAGGGCTCTAACAGGCCCAAGCACTGCAGACATTTTGTCCTTTCCTCTCCCTTGCTAAACCATTAAATTACATTCCTAAAGCTAGCCCCAAGATCTGTTCTCTTATCTGGCCACTGACTTATTCCTGAGACTAAACTCTAAGGTCCAGCAATCAAAATCCATTATTTGGCTACACTGTCTAACCTGTCCAGTCATGTCTTACCAACCCATCTTAGCACAGACTTCTCCCTTCGTCCTTAAAATCCACAATGTTATTGTGAAACTTACCCCCAGTGACACACCTCCTGATCCTACCCAAACAGTTCCACCAACTAGGGATTCAAATGAGCCTATAGGAGCCATTCTCAAACCACCAAATTCCAATCCCCGATCCCCATAGGTTTGGGGAAGTTTGGAGGTGCTCTCAGCTGTTCCTTTACTCCACCATCCTGGATTCTAACACTCTGAAAACGTAAGTCAAATTAAATGCTTTCTTTGATAAGCTGCCTGGGGCATGTTTCACAGCAATAGAAAAGTAACTAGGACAACTACCTAAGGAAAATTGTTAGGGTCAATCAAATCCTTGCCTTCAAAGTGTAACCTAGCCTGCAGCAATAACATTGACTGTAGCTTGTAGAACCCAGAACCCTGGCTTAACATAGTCCCCAGGTAGCCTTGTGCCTGGCAAAATTTGTGCAACATTGGTTAACAGAAGGCACTGGGAGCAGCTCAGGCCCCTGCCCAGGACTCAGACCTCACATGCCCCCTGGTGGCTCATTTTAGTATACCAGTTTATTCAAGTATTAGAAAACTCAAGTATTAGGGAGCAGGACAACAAAAATAGAAGGTCTGTAAACATGGCGACTTCCTTCCCTCCCCATGCCTTCTTATGAGGAGCTTTCTGTGACAGGATACAGAGTTCTAGTTGGCAATCCAGCAATGAGGCTGCATAAGAGGTGGTATGTCACGGCATTAGTTTTTCTACTCTACCCCTGTGCAGGCAGTCCAGGCGAGTTGGCCACTCTTGTCATGATTGAGTCAGTTTCATTTGCTAGTGGCCTCCTGGAAGTCTTTGGCAGTGGTGAGACCCCTGTGGGAGACAGGCCTCTGGGCAGCAGACACAGGCAGGCAGGGGAGCAGACGCAGGCTCTCCAGAGATCTGTATTGCTTGGCATGGCATGAGCCACAGCATGGCGACAGGTGGGGCATGGCCAGGCAGGTACAGCATCCATGCCTGTGGCCTCACATCCTTCCCCATAAAAGTGAGGAGCAGAGACTTTACCTGGGACACCGCAGCCCAGGTGTGTCAGTCCTTGAAGGGGTTACAAGTGTCTTCTGTTTGCTCCTTCTCTGCAGCCAGCAAGTCCCCATTCATCTCCTGCAGGGGGTGGTATACATAGTCCCCATCCAGGTGTCGGTTCCTCTCTGTCTTGGAGCCCAAGAGCAAGTTCACATTGACCGCGATGCTGATCAGCAGCAGGGAAACTAGGATGAGGGTAAGTGCCAGCCACGTGGTCCTAGGACAGAAGGGAGACTTGAGGGGGGTTGCTGAGATGCAGCCTTGGGGCAGCCAGAACCCACACGGGGAATGCTGAGCTCAGTGGGCATACCAAAGACACATGCAGGGAATAAGAGAGACATTCTCTGATGTCTTAAAGATGTTAAAAATATTTCAGGAACCGAGGAAATAGCTCAGGCTTATCTTGTAAACATGAAGACCCAAGTTTGATCACTAGAAGGTACTTTTGCTGTTTGTTTTCTAGACAGGGTTTCTCTGTATTGCTTTGGAGGCTGTCCTGGAATTTGCTCTGTAGATCAGGCTGGCCTCAAACTCAGAGATCAGCCTGCCTCTGCCTCCCGAGTTCTGGGATTAAAGGTGTGCACCACCAATGCCCAGCTAGAAGGTACTTTTTTTTTTTTTTTTTTTTTTTTTTTTTTTTTGGTTTTTCGAGACAGGGTTTCTCTGTGGCTTTGGAGGCTGTCCTGGAACTAGCTCTTGTAGACCAGGCTGGCCTCGAACTCACAGAGATCCGCCTGCCTCTGCCTCCCAAGTGCTGGGATTAAAGGCGTGCGCCACCAATGCCCGGCTTAGAAGGTACTTCTTAAAAGCCAAGAATGACGGTGCACACTGTCATCGTCTTGCTTGGAAGAGGGAGCTCACAGGTCAGCTAGTCTAACATAACCTCCAAGTTTCAGATCAATGAAAAACAAGGTGGACAGATACTGGGAATAACAACTTAAGGTTGGGGCACATACACACACAACACAGGCACTTTCTTGGCTTTTTTTTTTTTTTTTTTTTTTTGGTTTTTCGAGACAGGGTTTCTCTGTATTGTTTTGGAGACTGTCTTGGAACTCACTCTGGAGACCAGGCTGGCCTCGAACTCACAGAGATCCGCACAGGCACTTTCTTTACTTTTGATTATGTATACTGGTGTTATGGCTGCATGCATTGTTTATGTGAGGGTGTCAGATTTCCTGGAACTGGAGTCACAGACAGTTGTGAGCTGTCAAGTAAGTGGATGCTAGGAACTGAATCCAGGTCCTCTGGAAGAGTGCTCTTAACCACTGAGCCATCTCTCTAGCTCCTAGGTTTTTTGTTGTTGTTTTGAGACACTGTTTCTCTGGATAGCCCTGGCTGTCCTGGAACTCTATAAACTAGACTGGCCTAAAACTTGGAGGTCTGCCTGCCTTTACACACACACACATACACACACACACTTTTTTTTTGTTTTTCAAAACAGGGTTTCTCAGTGTATCCCTGATTGTCCTGGAATTTGCTCTGTAGATGAGGCTGGCCCCAAACTCAGAGACCTGCCTGCCTCTGCCTCCTGAGTGTTGGAACTAAAGATATGTACCACCACTGCCTACACACACACACACACACACACACACTTTAATGTAAGCATTACTGCTTTTTAGATATCATTATAATGTGATTTTTGAAGCACCAGGAATTGAACCTAGAGCCTTGTGAATGCTAAGCAAATGCTCTAACACTGAGTTACAACCTCAGCCCCCTTTTTACTTTTTATGTTGTAACAGGGTCTCACTAAGTTGCCTAGGTTGGTCTTGAACTCAATTTGTAGCTCAAACTAGCCTTGAATTTGACATCCTCCCGCTTCAGCCTCCTGGAGTAGTTGGGATGACAGGCTTACGCTGGGTGGCCCAGCTCAAGAATCTGTTTATTTAGGGTCTTACGCCTCCTGATGATCTTAAACTTCTGATTCAAGTGCTGGAAATACAGGTATGTGTCACCACACCTGGCTTCTGAAGTGCTGGGGATTGGATTCGGAGCTCCCTGTGTGCTAGGCAAACAATCTGTCAATTGAGCTACATCCCCAGCTTCACAATCCTTCCCACGGACCCTCTGGGAATAGAGCTGGCGACCCAGGAAGCAGCAGGAAGGGAGCAACAGCAACACAAAGCCTGCACACATGGCAGAGTTCAGAAGTGAGGCAAGTCCTGTCTCTACAGCTCTGTCCGAGGATCTGAGTTAAGTCTCTATGGCTATGGAGATCAAGCCCATAGTCTACCACCTTTGACTCCTACTGGGCAGTGGCCTGGGTCCTTCTTACTCTCATTCCTGGATGCCAGTTAAGCCTCATGGATGGGGTGAGGGGGCGCTTCCTCAGCTGAAACACCTACCTGGTAAAAAAGGCCAACTCTCCTGCTCTTGGTGTGGCCTCAGTAGGCTGGAGACACTGCTTCACTGTAAGACACCAGACAGAAGATGCAGGGTTGGGGAGGGTCTGCTACCCCAGACCTGCCCCAAGGGTTTCAGGAGCCCATGTACCTTGGGAGATGCTGCAGTTGCCAGTCTGGGGGTCGCAGGGACACTGGTATTCACATTGGCAAGGCCTCTGGCAACCTTGCCCATACCAGCCCAGAGGACACTCTGTGGAGAGGAAATGGTGGCAGGTTAGGTTTCACCTTGGGTAGCAGGGTCTCTTGTTATAGCAAGCCTGGCTCCTGGATGTGTGCAGAGCCATGCTGAAAGAGATGCTCCTTGATCCCTGCACCAGTCCTCAAAGGTAACCCAGTTGTAAACAGGGCTGTAGCTCTGTTTCTAGAATGCTTATCTGATATGCACGGAGCCCTGGGTTTGAGTCCCAGCACCCTACGAGCTGGGCATGAAAGCATATGTTTATAATCCCAGCACTTGGGAGGTGGAAGCAGGAAGTAGGTGTTCAAGACCCTCCTTGGCTACATGGTGAATTAGAGGACAGCCTGGGCTGAATTAAGACCCTGTCTCAAATAAAAAACAAGTATATCACCTGGATTTAAGGTGGGCTCTAGAGTTGATAACCATAAAGGAATTAAGAGACAGGAAATGGGAAGTCCACTGAGGTTGACACTACCCAGGCGCAGGAACACCAGGAGCTGCTTTCAGGGTGTTAAGGACTTTGGTGGACCTCCCTCGGGTGTGTGGCCTGGCCACACCGTGGTTTTGCTGTTGGTCTTTGGAACTGAGTGGCCAGTGCTGAAATCCGGCCTCCTACTTGGTGGGAATTGTTCAGCAAACCCAGTGAGGACATAAAGAGATTTGCATGTGAAGTGAGAAGAGGCCCTGAAGGCAACTGCCCAGTCAGAAGGAGGGACGAAGGCGTTGTAAGAGCTGCGTGTAGCCAGGCCACCCTCTCCAGGAGCCTCTGCGGGCCACTGGTGGCTCTCACCTTCACTGCAGTTGGATCCTGTCCATCCAGCATCACAGTGGCAGCCAGCTGCAAAAGCAAGACCATGGAGGCCAGGTGAGGCCAGAGGCAGACCTGACAGAGAGCTGGGGTCCCGTCAGAGCACCGCCCTCCTTGTGGGCTCTCCACTCACTCTCTGTGCACAGTCCGTGCTGGCTGCAGTTGGAGGGGCCACAGTCTAGCTCGTTGCAGGCGGCACCCCGCCAGAAGCGGCTGGTGCATTCACAATGGCCATCCACACAGGTCCCGTGGCCACTGCAGTTGGGTGGCTGGCAGTAGGGTTCATGCACACATACCACGGTGGAAACCAGGCGGGGACAGCGCCACATGTTGTCCTTGCTGTGGAGGATTCTTTGTGAGGAGAGGTCGTGGCCTTGGTGCTGGCGCCAGCTGACCCCTTAAGTCTCTGCTGCAGCCTGTGAAGGCTGCTGCGGCCTCTTTCCGTCTCCGTCCTGACACTTGTGCTCCTGCATGTGTGCGTATGCTGGCACACATGCTAGGGGATGCACGTGCACATGCGCATATGGAGTCAGGACAACCTTAGGTACCCACTATCTTCGCTTTCATTTATGTTATTTATCTCTCTCTGGCCTGGACGCTGCCCAGGAGATGGGGCTGGCTAGCCTGGTGTCAGGTCAGGTCCACCTGTCTCTTCCTCCTCCTCAACACTGCGATTGCAAGCATGTGCCACTCACATCTGGCTTTTTAGTGTGGGCTCTGGAGTTTGAACTCAGGCCCTCTGCTTGCAAGACAAATCCTACTGAAGGACAGCTCCAGCCTCTTGTTGGACCATTTATAGGCCCCCCTCCCCCAGCACACACTGTGCTTTCTGGAAGGCCAGCCATTTCCTCAGCCTTACCTCACTGTCCTGACCACTGTCCCAGATTCCCAGGTGTGGGCCATGCAGCACCCTGAGGAAAGAGATCTTGGCTCTTCTGCTCATAAAGGAGACCCAGGGCTTGGCATACAGCAGGGTCTCAATACTGACTGAGTGAGACAGTTGGAGGTAGGCCAGGGCTTCCCCCTCAAAGGTGGCCGAAGTGTCCTTACCAGTGATCCGAGGGGTAACTGGCCAGGGTCCCGTTGAGCACAAAGGTGGCGGAACCACCTCCATCCAGGTTGATGGCATTGACCACATCTTGTTTCAGCAGGAACTCTGCCATCTCCCACAGGTTGATGCTGTGTCAAGGGGGTAAGCAGCTGAGCCCCATGGGCTATGGCTTAACTGTCTCCCTTTGGTCAGAAGGTAAATACTATCACTCCTACTGGGGCAGATGAAAGTTCTAAAATGGCCCAGAAGCTGTCTTGTTCCATCCACTATCCCAGAAACTACTGGAAGGTGAGGGGAAACTGAGTGCAAACACCCCTGAGGATTCCTTGAACTCACCCACGCTGCTCCGTCTGTCCATCTGCATGGAAGAGTACAAGCTGCCCCTTACGGTCATGACCCACAGCTGTCCTGGCTGATATCACGTTCACAAATTTGCTAAAGGAACCTGAAGGAGAAGGGGCCTGGCTGGTTACCCAGCCCTCTGTGCATGCAAAGCAAGTACTGGATCACTGAGCCACACCCCAGCTCCCCCTTCAGTGAGCCTCCATGCCACAGCCAGAAAACGCTTCAGGTGACCTCAGTCCCCAGCAGAAACCTCTGTGTTGGCAGAACAAACCCACAGGCTTTGTGTGAAGCCTCTGGTCTCACTTCTGTTGCTCTCCTTCCCTGACAGCTACTCTCACAGCTTTAGGGCAGTCTGGCTGGGAACTGTACGCCTCTGCCCTGAGTTCTGACAGCTTGTTCTCTGATCCACAGACAGCATCCTTAGTCATCCCCCCCGCCTCCGCGCCCCACTGTCCACCCTGAAATGGCAGAGACTTCAGGACCAAAGCACCCTCTCACACCCCAGCGTTTTGACTGTAGAGGTGTGCACGCATGTGTACACGCCTGTGGGGGACAGAGGACAACCTCGGGGGCTGCTCCTCAGATGTACACACATGTGCACATGCCTGTGGGGGACAGAGGACAACCTCGGGGGGGCTGCTCCTCAGATGTGCACGCATGTGCACACGCCTGTGGGGGACAGAGGACAACCTCGGGTGTTGCTCCTCAGATGTCTTCCCCTTTCTGTTTGAGACAGGGTCTCTCGTTAGCCCGGAATGTCACCATGGAGGTTAGCTTATCCGGCTATTCAGGGATTCACCTATCTCCACCTCCCATCTCACCATCCCAGGGACCGCAAGTGCGCACTTTTCTGGGGGCTCGAACTCAGGTTCTCACTTCCAAGGCAAACACTTTACTGACCAAGTCAACTCACTAGCCCACACCCAAGCGACTCTTACACTGGAGCATCCATCAATGTCACCAAGGAAGAGCCTGCATACATGGGTTGTTAGAACTTAACCAGTGGCTCCTGAATGGAGGTCTGGGGGTGGGGGGAGGGGACTCAAGGGCCTGCACTTATGACAAGCTCCAAGGCTACGCCGAGGTCACTGAACAGAAACCTGCAGCACTTTTCCCACTGTGCATCTGTTCCCCACCCGTCCGTCCCCTTTCTCTCCCCCCCTCGCTGCCCCTTCCTGGGCAATTCTTTCCAGCTTGCTGCCAAGGGTCTTCCTTCTCACATATTCCAAGTAAGACTGGATTCCCACGACTCCCACCATAGCGCTAAACGCTGAATAGCTGCTCAGTGAATGTTCGGGAGCACTGAAGTATAGCCTACTCACACTCTTGTTAGGTCTCAGGAAAGCCAATGCTGGGCGAGGAAGGTGGCTCAGAGGGTAAAGGTGCCTCCATCACGCTTGACAGCCTGAGTTCAGTACTCAGGACTCACATGGCTGAAGGTCCTCTGACCTTCCCCCACACACTATGGCACCTGACCCCCACACAAAGGAGACAAATAAAAATATACTAACAATAGAAAAGAAAGTGCTACAGCAGACCCCCTTCCTGACCTGTCTCCTGAGTCTCATCACACTCGGTGACTTGGCTCTCGTTGATGTAGATGCTTCCATTGCGGATGAGCCACACAACTCCACTCAGCAGCTGCACGAACGGATTCACGGTGTCCAGTACCTCCTCCTCAGATAGGTACCTGGAGGCAGGGAGGCAAGAGGCTCACTCACGGGCAGGAACAGCTCCGGGTTTTCTGTAATTTTCCTAATTGATTTACTAATTAGCAGCTGTTACACTCTGCTGCCCCGGCTGCTTAAGCAAAAGTCAAACAGCCAACCAGACTGGCCTTATGTCAGCAGCAGCAGTAGTCTAGAATGCTCCAGACACTTTGAGGCAGTCAAAGACTGCACCTGCTTGCTCATGTTCCTGAAGGCATAGCCTCAGCCAGCGCTGTTCAAAACAGTTGTGCCAAGCGTTTTCCTGTAACTATTTCCTATCTAGGCCAGAGGGAGAGCAGATCCGCTGGTAGTCTAGCAGGACTGCTGTGATGGGTGCTAAAACGGCAAGGCTGTGATTGGTACAAATGCAAGCCTTCATTTGCATGTGAGGTGTGCTGTGATTGGTGCAGACCTCCCTTCTCTGGATGTATAAGCAGTAAGGATGTGTTCAGCTGAGTTGGGGAGTGAGCTGGGAGATGCTCTCCTGTGCTGCTGCCCCCCCCTGTGTGACTACATTACACACAATCAAAGAACCTTCTTCTCTTGCCATCTTTAGTAACACGTACTGACCTGATAACACAAAGAAGTAACACTGAGCTACAAATGGACACATGAGGCAGCTGCTTGGCAGCTAACACGTGGAAGGATGGGTTTGGAAAAATAGATCAATTGGTAAAAACCTTTTTTTTTTTTTTTGGTTTTTTGAGACAGGGTTTCTCTGTATTGTTTTGGAGGCTGTCCTGGAACTCGTTCTGTAGACCAGACTGGCCTTGAACTCACAGAGATCCGCCTGCCTCTGCCTCTAGAGTGCTGGGATTAAAGGCTTGCGCCACCAACGCCCGGGTAAAAACCTTTTCACCCAAGCATGAGGCCCTGAGTCTTGGCCTTCAGCACCTATGTAAACACTGGTGAGGCAGCACACATCTGTAACCCTAGTGCTGGGGGATGGGCAGGAGAAAGAGGACAGCTGGGGTTTGTTGGCCAACCTGTTTCACTGAATGAGTGAGCTCCAGATTCAGAAGCCACTTGAAATCAAACTCTGGACTCCACATGGGCCCACACAGATGGCACACATGCCCCCCCCAAAAAAAGAATGTGAGCAGGCCATCATAAAAAGAGCAGTAGATAGCTGAACGGTCTGCAAGGGAAGCCCCAGAGAGGAACAAGGGAGACCGTGGGAGGGTGGAGACGATGAAGCTCTGAGGTCCAGAAGAGAAACTGCAGGCGCTGGAAGAACTTTTAGGGTCGTTGACAACCCAAAACCAACAGTTGTGGCGCTGGCTGCGTTTGAAGGATGAAGAACCAGATGCCCGAGCAGGCCCAGAAACTGTAACCAGGGTCTGCTAAGAGCTGGAAAACCCCACTTTCCAGCCTTGACAAAAACTGCACCTCTTGCAAGAGAGCTGGGACACTAGATGGCGCAATCTACTATTCAGGCCTGCCTGCCGTCAAATTTCAAGAGATACAGAAACTGCCAAAGACGCCACTCGACGAGCTACTTGCCTGCCCAGGATTTCTATCCGGGATAGCAAAAGGCCTTCAGCTAGCTGTCAGGGATTTCTCCATAAACTCTATATTATCTCCAGTGGTTCCATGGCTTCGCTGCTGAACACGAAACGTTTGTTTCCTCTAATCCTAGGGAAAGTTCTCTAAGGCACAAACTGTGCCTTCAGGTTCAGGGTGGCATCCCCAGAGCCGTACACACGGCTTGATCACAGAGCAAGCGTTCAATGACACACGAGTAAACTTCAAAGAAGTTGTCAGCGTCCCCACTCTTAACTTGAATAGGAAGCTCGGTTAGGTGATCTGGCCACGGATCTAGAGACATGGCTCTAGAAGCACATCGGAGACCCTCTGCCCTCGACAGCCCCGGGGCTCCCCACCTTCTCACCCAGTGACCAAGGTCCCGTCGCGGCGGATCCCGAACTGCGCGTTCTGCAGCCCCCCGGAACTGCTCACCAGCCGCCCGTCGCTCACCACGTTCCCCAAGCACTCGCCGGTGTTCATGCGGAAGAAGCCACCGTTCTGGGCGATGAGGCAACCGGCCGGGACGGCTGTGTCTTCCACAGTGGCGCGGCGCCTCTGCGCGCAGCCTCCAGGTCCCCCGGGCTCCAGCACCGAGAAAGTGCGCAGAGGCGCGGCGACCCGTGTCAGGTGGCCCGCCACAGCGCGGCCCTCGAAATATGACACGAAGGTGCGCACGATCGGGGGGTGGCTGGCGCCAGGGGTCGCCGGCGGCGGAGGCCAGCTCTCTTGCTCGAGGCTGCCCGCGCGCAACCGGGCGCAGTCCCGCGAGGGACGTGTGCGCGCGAGTGGGTAAGGCAATAGCAGGTCATCGTCGCTGGAAACCCTGCGGGGACGGGGCGATCGTGAGCTCGGAGGGCTGTGCCCGAAAGCACGCAGGACAGGGGGACCCCAGCCGGTCGACCCTGGCAGATGCACTCACCCCGAACTCAGGCTGCACCACGCCACTCCGAGCAAGCCGAGCAGCGAGGGCAAGAACAGCCCGCGTCCCCTGGGCGCCGCCATATTGGATTGGGACTCCGGTCACATGAGCCCATCCCATGTGACTCCAGGCCAGCTGGCGGGTTCTTAAAGGTACTAAGGGCCAGAACACCTTCCTGTTTATGAAGTCACGCCTCCAAATTCCTTCAGGGAGAATAAGGCTGGAAGGACGATAGGATCTATCTATCTATCTATCTATCTATCTATCTATCTATCTATCTATCTATCTATCTATCTATCTATCTATCTATCTATCTGTTTTTCAAGAGAGGGTTTCTCTATGTTTATCTCTGTATTTATTTGTGTTGTGCCCAAGTTGCAAAGTCCCCAGAGACCACCAGGAAGACAGACCCACTAAACTGCAAAAGCAAGGTTTTATGTTTCTTTAGCTAACCATGATAGGGACCCCCGTTTAGCAAGCTGACGCAGCAGCCTCCAGAGGGAGTGAAGTTGCCTGTCTACTGCTAGGTTTTATTTTTTTATTTTTTGGTTTTTCGAGACAGGGTTTCTCTGTATTGTTTTGGAAGCTGTCCTGGAACTCGATCTGTAGACCAGGCTGGCCTCAAACTCACAGAGATCCGCCTGCCTCTGACCTCCTACCCAACACTTCCAGCCCCCCTTTACCCCCATCCACTCCTCTTGTCCCTCTCCCCTCCACGCCAACTGCCCCACCTCTGTCCTCCTTGCTCTACCCTCTGGCTGATTCCGATTCCAATAGGGAGAAGTCTAAGCCCCCTGTCCTTCCCCCTGACTCCAATCTTGACCTGCTTTCCTTTGATCCTCCCTCCCACATCTCCCTCCCCCGGGTCCAGCTGGAGCAGGAGAACCCAGCTCTCCTCCATTGCCTTCCCCTGATTCCTCGACCCAGGATGACCCTGGCCCGAGGTCCACTCCTATTCAGGCTCGCTTATGTCTCCACAGAGAGCGACGGCGTCAGGAGGGAGAGGATGGACCATGGTCGGCTCAGTTCTTTCCCTTAAGATCAGTAGGGGGCCAGCATCAGTACTGGCCGTTCTCTGCATCTGACCTCTGCAGCTCTAGAACCAGGTGGGCGGGAAAGATTCTCTCAAAGAAAAAGCTTCTCTTAACAGAATGGTGTCAGAAGTGGGATTAAATTTCCACGCCAAACAACAAAAGCTTTAAAGGAATTTTAGAAGCATAAGAACGGAGAGAAGCACAGATTTTTGGTAGCAACATTTTTCTCAGGTGTGCTCTGTTTTGCTAGCGACAAGCCGAGATTCACGCGGCTCGCTTACGGGAGTCTTCCTGACTTGGCATAAAAAGAAAAAAAAAACCAGCAAGGTTACTTTAAGAGACTCTGCTAACGATTAAAAGGTGTTCACGTACAGCTGGACGTGGCAGCTTTTGCTGGATGTCAGCATGGACTGAGGCAGTAAGCTGGAATCACGCTTACATCCGCCATCTTAGAAAATACGGCAGTTTAAAACAGCCGCGGTTTTACAGATAAGACACATGGCCAGAAAAACATAAAGATTTACAGTAAAGTCAGACTTAAATGAAGAAAAACCTCTAAAGGTTTACAGTGTGTTTAAAAATATACGTGAGATTGAGAGAGAAAATGAAATGACAAAGTGGTAAATAAATAGAAAAGCTGACATTGTGGTGGCGCATGCCGGTAGGATTTACTCCAGAGGCAGAGGCAGGCAGATTTCCAAAGAGAAACCCTGTCTCAGAGAAAAATAAATAAAAGTAAAATAAATAAAGTAATAATAGATAAATAAATAAGCCACACAAAGATGGAAAATACACAGAGAGTCTGGATACTGTATGCTATTATGTTTTTCAGTTTTTGATTGCTAAGGAAGGAACAACTAAAGTACACTTGATTATAAATGCTGCTGAATTAATTCAACTTCTATCTTTTGAAAATGCCTTGACTTCAAAATTTAAGTATAAGGATATGTTACTTGGAAAAGGAGATTTTGCTTATGTTTCTACAGAAAATGAAAAGCTGAGGATTCCTTCCAGGCTTCTGTGGTTTGACGAACCAAGACCTCCGGAAGCAGTGGACCAGATGTTCCAACAATTGAGACAGCTAAGATGATGGAGCTTTATAGACCCCGAAAATATGGACTTATACAGGTTTCTGAGTTTTGTCATGATCCCCATGGTATGAACAGCGCCCCCTTCCAGCAGGAAGCAGTTTGGAATGAGCGACGTCCCAATTCCCATCTTGTTTATAAATCTTTGTTTTCATTTCAATGGGATTGTTTATAATTGGCTAATGATCACAGTCGATCTCTTGTTAATGGAAAAAAGGGGAATTATGGTATGGGTATGGTTTTTCATTTATTGATACAAATTCAAGGTCAATTTTGTGATGCTTATATTTCTTCTCTTGATTAAGTATTGTGCTTATACTGATCTTTTAAAACGTAATGCATAATTGAATACAGACTATAGATAGTTATTGATAATGGAATTTATAGTTAGGTAAGTTAGGTTTTCTAGATATACAGAAATATATTTGAGATAGATAAACAGTCTTCAAACCTCTCAAAGACCTTCAGAAAATGGCATTTAAAATGGTTTAGGGTTTTTCTTGACAATGAGAAATGTCTGCACCTGGCAGCACCAATTACGTCTGAGATGGGCATCAAAGAAACTCATTATGGAGTTTGCTTTCAACATGGCAAGATTAGCCATTTGGGCAAGAAACTGCTCTTACCTAGACTGTTTGACTGTTGTATAATCTGGACATGCAGGACCCACAGGAAAGTGACTGCTGAACTGAGTCTTACAGGATTCCTGCTTCATGGAAGAGTCTACGGTACATTCTGCAGGACACAGAAAAATGACTGACAGACTGCTGATGCAGATGGACAGTTTTGAAATTTCCTGCTTGGCTGAGAAATCTTCTGGATACATTGTGGCTGAAGATGGATGCCCCAACGTTACAGTGGAACTTCGGGTGACTGTCCAGGCAGTAAGATGTCTCTATCAATCCTAGTGTTTATATATTATCCTTCTGTGGTCTTTGATGGAGTTGAAGACAGATAGTTATAATTATAGTTTTCCTTAGATATGATAAAAGATAAGCTACATATAGAACTTTGGACTCACAAGGATGGGATGGATGATATTTTCTTTAAATCTTGCTAAAATATTGTAACTATGTTCTTACTTGATAACTGTTCTGTTATATATAATTTGACTATGTTAAAGTTAAGACCTTTCTTTTTGTTTAAACAGAAAAGAGGAGATGATGGGGGAAGTCCTGTTAACATTTGTTAATAAAGCACTGCTGGCCAATAGGAATCTAGATAGGTGGGACTAGGAGTCCAGGAGGATTCTGGGAAGGAGAAACACAGAGAGTTCGAGATGTAACGCCATGGGGTAGGAGCCCGGAACTATTCTCCGGTAAGAGACATACTTAGATTAACAATTATGGGGTAATTACTTAAGTCAGAGCTAGCCAGTAGGAAACAAGCAAGGCCAACAGCTTCATAATTAATATAGCCTCCTGTGTGTTTATTTGGGACTGATGCAGCTCTAGAACCAGGTGGGCGGGAAAGATTCTCTCAAAGAAAAAGCTTCTCTTAACAGACCTCTACAATTGGAAAACCCATAACCCCTCCTTTTCCCAAGGTCCCAAGCACTGACTGGGCTCATTGAGCCCACTTGGGATGATTGTCAACATGTCCTCCAGACACTCTTAACCACGGAGGAAAAACAAAAGGTCTTTTTAGAAGCTCGGAAAAACATGCCAGGCCTCAATGGGGCCCCCACCCACTCCCCAATGAGATTGATGCAGCCTTCCCATTGGAGCATCCTAACTGGGACTATGCTACCTACCCCTGCTGTAGGGAACAACTCCGTCTCTATCGCCAAATTCTCCTTGCGGGTCTCCGGGGCACTGGGAGGCACCCAACCAATTTGGCCAAGGTAAGAGCAGTCACTCAGGGAGGGGAGAAACCCTGGTGGCATTTTTTAGAGAGGTTAATGGAAGCATATCGTAGATATACACCCTTCGACCCAGCGAGTCTGGAACTCCGAGGAGAAATTATCATGGCCTTTATAGGACAGTCAGCATCAGACATTCGGACTAGGCTGCAGAGGTTAAATGGATTACAGGACTACACCCTTCAGGATCTCATGAAAGAGGCAGAAAGGATTTATAATAAGAGAGAAACCCCAGAAGAGAAGGAAGAAAGACTAAGAAAGTTGCAGGAAGAGAAAGAGGAGAGGTTAAGAAAGGAACAAGAGGAGAGGGAAGACAAGCGTGATAAGAAACACACTAGGGAAGTGAGCAAAATCTTGGCCACCGTAGTACAACCTAGATCAGAACCAGGGAGGCAGATGAGGAGCCAGGGAGACATCCAGTACCCATGGGTTGGCTGCAATCAATGTGCCTACTGCAAAGAGAAGGGACATTGGGCCAAGGATTGCCCGAGGAAACCAAGAGAACACAGGAAGCGTCCTCCCCAAGTCCTCTCCCTTGAGGACTAGGGGAATCAGGGCCAGGAGCCCCCCCCAGCCCAGGCTAACCCTCAAGATCGGGGGGGGGGGCAACCCGTAACTTTCCTGGTCGACACTGGAGCTCAACACTCAGTGTTAACAAAAACGCTTGGTCTTCTGAGTAACAAGACTTCATGGGTGCAAGGCGCCACAGGACGGAAAAGCTACCCATGGACTACCGAGCGGGAAGTGCATCTGGCCATAGGTAAAGTGACCCACTCCTTCTTACACATCCCGAATTGCCCTTACCCTCTCCTGGGGAGAGACCTGCTGTCTAAATTGGGAGCCCAAATTCAATTCAATAAACGGGGTCACAGTCACCGGCCCAAATGGGAGTCCCCTCCATGTCCTTACCCTAAAATTGGAGGATGAATACAAGTTGCTGGAACAGCCTCACAAAACCCCCCTGGAAAGCATCCAAGCCTGGCTCAAAGAATACACCAAGGCCTGGGTAGAGACCAGGGGAATGGGGCTAGCCGTGAACCAGCCACCCGTCATCATCAACTTAAAGATATCTGCTACCCCCATATCTGTTAAGCAGTGTCCGTTATCCAGGGAGGCCCACAGGGGCATCCAACCCCACATACAGTGACTGCTAGATTTGGGCATATTAAAACCTTGTCAGCCGGGCGTTGATGCACATGCCTTTAATCCCAGCACTAGGGAGGCAGAGGCAGGTGGATCTCTGTGAGTTTGAGGCCAGCGTGGTCTACAAGAGCTAGTTCCAGGACAGGCTCCAAAACAATACAGAGAAACCCTGTCTCGAAAAACCAAAAACCAAAACCAAAAACAAAAACAAAAACCAAAAAAACCACCAAAAAAACAAAAACAACAACAACAACAACAAAAAAAAACCTTGTCGTTCCCCTTGGAATACACCCCTCCTTCCTGTCAAGAAGCCAGAGACTGGGCCAGCCACCACCTTGAACCCAGCTACACTCTTGCCGGACTCAGAGGACAGTCAGGAGGCACCCCATGATTGTCAACAAATACTAGCCGAGGCTCATGGGACTCACCCAGACCTGACCGACCAACCTCTACTGGATGCGGATGTTACATGGTTCACGGATGGGAGCAGTTTTCTCCATGAAGGTGAGAGAAAGGCGGGGGCGGCAGTGGTGGATAAGCGCCAGACCATCTGGGCAAGCGCCTTACCCCCAGGAACATTGGCACAGCGGGCTGAGTTCATCGCACTCACCCAGGCACTAAAAAAGGCGGAAGGAAAGAGGGCTAACATTTATACTGACAGCCAGTATGCATTTGCAATGGCACATGTGCACGGAGAAATCTACCAAAGGAGGGGGCTGCTGACCTCAGGAGGTAAGAAATTAAAAATAAGACTGAGATACTGGACCTGTTACAAGCCCTGTTCTTACCTAAAAAATTAAGCATCATCCATTGCCCAGGACACCAGAAGGGGGATAGCCCTATCGCTTTAGGCAACCGCCTGGCAGATGAAACAGCAAGGAGGGCAGCATTTGGGTCCCAGATTCTATCCCTGCAAACTGGAAAGGCTCAAACAGCCCCTCCCCAACCGAAATTTGCCTATACGGTGGTAGACCTGGCAGAAGTGCACAGAATAGGAGCCAAATATGACCCGGAGGTCCAAGGATGGAGACTTCAAGGGAAGCTGGTTCTACCTCAGAAGGACGCCAGAACCTTAATAACGGACCTCCATAAATTAACCACCTTAGTAAGAAAAAGCTATCCAATTAAAAAGGGAAGAGTTCTTCTTTTACATACCACATGTGCAGAATCTCATTCAGCAGGTTATTGATCAGTGTGTTCCCTGTGCAAAAGTCAATGCAGGAAGACTAAAACTTCCAGAAGGGACCAGGACCAGAGGACACCGCCCCGGTGTCTATTGGGAAGTGGACTTTACAGAAGTTAAACCTGGCCTGTACGGTAACAAACACCTGCTAGTTTTCATAGATACCTTCTCAGGGTGGGTTGAGGCCTTTCCTACCAAATGAGAAATGGCCCAGATAGTGGTCAAGAAGATTCTAGAGGATATCTTCCCTCGATTTGTCCTACCTAAGGTGATCGGGTCTGATAATGGACTGGCTTTTGTCTCCCAGGTAAGTCAGTTGGTGGCCAAGTTACTGGCGTTTGATTGGAAATTACATTGTGCTTTTAGACCCCAAGTTTCAGGTCAGGTAGAAAGAATAAATAGAACAATTAAGGAGACCTTGACTAAATTAGCACTGGAGACTGGCACTAGAGACTGGGTTCAACTCTTGCCCTTGGCTCTCTATCGGGCCAGGAACACCCCTGACCCCCATGGCCTAACCCCACATGAAATCCTCTATGGAGGACCGCCCCTGCTGTAGCCTTCTTTGATTCTGATGTTTCTGCTTATGCTACTACCCCAACCCTCCAGTCCAAAACTTTGGAACTACGCTGGAAAGGACCGCACACCATGCTGCTGACCACCCCGACTGCCTTAAAGGTTGATGGCATCTTGGCCTGGGTGCATGCATTGCATGTAAAGCCTGCTCCCAGAGAAGACCCAGAAGACCTGCCCATCGCCACATGGAGGCTCCAACCCCCATGCTCCCTATCTTGTTACCTGGTGAGTTTATAACACTGAAACGGGAACCCTTGCAAACAAAACCTCCCACGAAGAGCACCTGGTTTCCTGAACTGTTGGTAGATTTGTGTGATTTAGTAGGTGACACCTGGGATCCTAACAGGTGCCGGACTCCTGGATGGCGTGGCTCTACGACGAAATTGGGTATTTACATATGCCCCGCTAATGGGCGCTCCAGAGCAGAGCAAAAATATGTGTGTGGGGGGGGGGGGGCGCAGGTGGATACTGTAAACAATGGGATGTGAAACAACAGGAGATACCTCTTGGAAACCGAGTTCCTCATGGGACCTAATCACAGTATCCAGAGGAACCACCCCAGGACATACGGGGACAGGGCCATGGACTTATGGGGGGAAAGACTGCGGACCATGCTTCGAGCTCACCAGGGGCAGCGGCTCGCTGCAAGTTGCTACTGCGGGAGGCAGATGTAACCCCTTGATAATTAGATTCACAGAGGCCGGAAATGGGCAGACTGGACCACGGGCAAAACTTGGGGACTACATTTATACAGAACAGGTCATGATCCAGTCACTCTGTTTACCATTACCCAGACTATTACCCCCACAAATGCCCACTCTATTGGTTCCAACTCTCAGTCCTAGGGGAACAGGGACCACCCAAGGCCCCAAGGCCTAAGGTTCCACTGCCCGCCAGCCCAACCACAGTATCATGGAATTCTGGTAACACCCCAACCTACCCTAGCTCCTCCCCCGAGGCTTCCTTAAAAAAATAAGGTAACTTTAATTCAACTATACTAAATATCAAATATTTCTAAATTGTTATATCTTTTTTGTTTTTTTTTGTTTGTTTTGTTTTTCGAGACAGGTTTTCTCTGTATTGTTTTGGAGGCTGTCCTGGAACTCACTCTGTAGACCAGGCTGGCCTCGAACTCACAGAGATCCACCTGCTTCCGCCTCCCGAGTGCTGGGATTAAAGGTGTGTGCCACCACGCCTGACTTTAAATTGTTATATCTTTTAAGTGATGATAAACATTTAAAGTTATAAGGGTCTATTTCAAATTAACAAAGTATTTATAACACCCAGTCCTTCCTGTAAGCTGTTTTCAAAGGTAAAGCTTCTGTTACTTCTATTCTCTAGCCACCTATGCGCTTAAGGCAAGTCACTAAAGATAAATTTTGTCTGCTGAAACATACTAAACAGACAAACAGTCCTCAAATGCTCAGAGATCTAGAGAACACGGCATTTAAATGTTTTATTTAAAAGCTTTTTATAGCAGAGAGACAGGCCAGCTTCTGGCACCACCCCATTTCCTCCAAGAAGACTGGTGGACATTGAAGAAACTCTGCCCACAAAAGTGGCAACGCTGGCCACTGAGCAACCCTGCCCTTCACCTCAACTGCTTCAAAGGACTCTTCACTGGAAAAGAGAACACTGGAATCCACTTTCTCCATGTAGGTCAATGGTAGGAAAGCCTTCCTAAGAAGTCCCAATCAGTCTCACTCTCAGCAAAAGGTGTCTTTGGAGCCTCTGACTTCAACAACTGTGGAGGACCTTGGGGGTGGCTGTCCATGCAGTCAGCTACCAAGTCTCTTGTTCTCCAATCTCAGGTAAAATCTTATCCTTCTCAAGAACTCTGATGCTTTTGATGGCTAGTAGCTTTGCCACCTTAAAGTAACAGACAAGGCAAAGCTCTGTCATAGAACAGATTTCAGGAACAAGTATTCTAAGGTTTATCTATATAAGATGGTAATATAATAAAGTAAGTTGAGACATTAAAAAAAATAAAGTATGGGGGCTGGAGAGATGGCTCAGAGGTTAAGAGCACTGACTGCTCTTCTAGAGGTCCAGAGTTCAATTCCTAGCAACCACATGGTGGCTCACAACCATCTACAATTCAATCTGATGCCCTCTTCTGGGATGTAGGCAGAGCACTGTTTATGTAATAAATAACAAATAAATAAAAAATCTTTAAAAAATAAGGTATGTTCCAGGTTTTTCTTTCACTATACGACTTTTCATACTCTTAACATTAATCAATAAAGTTCTGATAAGCTACTAATCTAATTCCAGCAGAGTGCTAAACAACTATACCACTATATAATCATAACTATAAGCTCAAAATTAAGGTACTTTTCACTGTGTTAAAAATATCTGTCAGTTAGCCGGGTGGTGGTGACGCACGCCTTTAATCCCAGCACTCGGGAGGCAGAGGCAGGCGGATCTCTGTGAGTTCGAGGCTGGGCTGGTCTGATAGCCTCCGAAACAATACAGAGAAACCCTGTCTCGAAAAAACCAAAAAAAAAATCTGTCAGTTTTAAAAATGTTAATGCTTTCACCCAAGTCTTTTCTAATACAAATATGCTGCTGATATGTCTAATACTTGTGTTTTCACAAACTCAAAGGATTCTTGTAAGTTCCAGAAAGCCAAATTGGATCCATCCAAATAGATCTACAGAGATCCTAGAGTTCCATACAGCCTGGACTACAATAGAACAACCAGTGTGGCAACACCCCAACTTTCTCAGGTTCCCCCAAAGATGATTGATGCCCCCAGGTCAGCAGGAAGCAGTCTTAAGAACTCAAAGAACTCAACATCCTTGTCCTTGATCCCGAACCTGCCCCGTCTAACACCCCCATCTCTTTATAATCATAAATAAAGGTGGGAATGAAAGGTTCAGGCATTACTCTGGCCTGCCCTGTTACCTGGCAGGTTGCACTCAGGCAACACTCTGGCCAGCCCAGAGTTCCGTGAGAACAACTGACCCCTGCCTGCTTAAGCTCTCTTTCACTCCTGTCTTCCTCTCCATCTCATTCTCTCTCTCTCTGTCTCTGTCTCTCTGTCTCTGTCTCTCTCTCATATCTTATCTTTCTCTCAGCTCTGCACGGGTTGGTTACCTCTCACCCCTCTTTCCCTCCCTGTCCACCAATAAACTTTACGTGGGATCGTTGAGTCATGGTTTGTGTCTCATTACTGGGTAAACCTAGACATTTAACAACATTGGTTCCCTGAATGGGAACCTAGACATTTAACAATAGCACACATAGAGGAAGCAAGGCCACATGGGTATGTAGCCGTCGCTGGAGTGGACTAGCCACAAGCCAAGTGATGCCTAAGATGCTTAACGGCCCTAGACGCTTAGAGGCAGTGGCAGTCTCTGTGTTGTGGACTGAGCTCAGATACTCCTGGGATTTCAGAGAGAACCTGGATGGCGGACAATGCTGATTCTTAGCTCGTACAGTCAGGGCCAGCAAATGGCTCTTCACAAATGACTGTGAGGCCTGAAGTAGCCATAAATCACTCCTGTGATCACTGTTCAGAGAGGCTGCTCTTCTGGGGGATGCAGTATTAAATGATCTGGTTGGATACCACCATGTGTATTTGGAGGACCATGTCTTTCTGTGCTTTGCTTGGGCTGCTAAAGGAGGCCGGCCAGTAAGCCAGGCCTGCCACATCCTCCCTTCCTGCAGAAGTCCTTTCTTCTCTCACTGCAGGCCTGGGCCACTGACAAGGCAGGTTCTGGCTTTGATATTCTCTGTTTCAATGCCTGCTTCTCCCTTGAAGGTGTTATCCTGGTTAAACTGGGCAGACAGCTGAGCTAGGGACTTCCTCCTCAGCTGGAGGTAGCTAGTCTAGGTTCTGTCATCATTTGTTATTCAACAGCGTGTGTGACTTTTCCTGGGGAAATGAAAATAAATATCTGTTCACCTCAGGGCACCAACAACAGACTGGAGGAACAGTTCCTTCCGAGTCCAGCCTGGTGAGTCAGTGAGTTTATTGGGGTTCCTTGCAGAAGTGTGGGTGAGCGTTTGTGCACAGGAATATGGGTGACTCAAAGACAGCTGAAAAGGCCTCCCCAGCAAAGGTGATGACTCTCAAAGGCTCACACAGAGAGACCCTGTCTCAAAGAAAACAAAACCAAGCCATACACCAGCAACAAGCCCATCTCATCCTTTTTTGGGATGTCTTCCTGTGCTCAGGGCTTCAGCTGCTGCAGGCCTATGGTGTGTTGGAGGCAGAACGAGCCTGACACTAAATGAGGAAAGTATCAGGTTTCGTTTGTTGGTTTGTTTTCAGCTTTCTGGGGATTGAAGAAAGTCTGGCACCTGCCTACTAACCAGGCACAGTTTCCCTCTTGGGCACACACTCAGCTTTCCGGCTTTGCAGGCCAGTGGGCTGTGGGTGAGCCTAGGAACGGCAGAGCTCCTCGTGCTGCAGCCTTCCTCCTCTTGTGTAACATCCTGGCCTTGTGGTTTAGTCTGGGCCAGGGGATGGTCGATGTGTGAGCTGGTGACAGAGTACAGGAAGGGCTGGAAGGGACACTAGCAGTCACAGTTGGCAGTAGCCAGGACCACCCGTGTTGTAGCTTTGAATAAAATGTTTCTTAGGTAATCAGCATCTGCAGTCCCAGGGAACATAGAGATACGAAGACAGAGATGTCAGGACATTTATCTCATCTTAGTCGTCCCTCATATCTGTGGATTCCAGTAAAGAGTCAACGTTACTAGCAAAGGTAACCTCAAGTTTCCACAGTTACCTAGGCAACCGTGGTGCTCCACACCACAGTCGTCATTGAGGCACACCACAGTTGTCACAAGGCACACTGCAGTCGTCATCAAGGCAGAGAGAAAAAATCGCGAATGGCTCAGTGGAGTGAACTCCAGAATTAATCTCTCTCTCTTTTTTTTTTAGGTTTCATGTAGCCCAGGCTGGTCTTGAATTTGCTGTGTAGCTAAGGATGACCCTTGGTCCTGGTGCTAGATTGTAGATTTGTACCATCATGCCCATGCCTGTTTTCTTACAGTACAAGGGACAGAACTCAGGGCTTCAAGCTTGTCCTTCCTCTGCCAAATGGTTCTACTTTTATGTCGTGTGTGTGTGTGTGTGTGTGTGTGTATACATGTACATACATATGTGTATATATATGATATAATAGTAATAAAATTGAGATTCCACACATGAAAAAAAGCATATAATGTTTGTTTTTCTGAGTCTGGCTTATTTTGCTTAAGTGATGATCTCTTGTTCTGATGATTTTTTTGCAAAGAACATAATTCATCCTTCATAGCTGAAGACAATGCCACTGTGCATATACACCGCATTTCCTCCATCATCTACTGACAGGCATCTAGACCGATGCCCTATCTTGGCTGTGAGAACAGTTCTGTGATAAACAGATATCTCTGTGCTGTGCTGACTTACAGTCTTTTTGGGTAAATACCCAGGAATGGTGAGTCATATGGTAGATCTATTTTAAGTTGTTTTTTTTTAATTTTACATTATTGTATTTTGTTTTTGGAGACAGGATGAAGGGCTCTTGCAGGCCCCAGGATGTCAAACACAGGTCCTAGCATAACAAATGTGATTCTGGAAGGCCTTGTCCTTTCTTGATTCCCTCTGCTTTGTTAAAATCCTTAGATTACATTCCTATAGCTAGCCACCAAGGGTCTGTTTCCTTATTTGGCCGTTTCCTCTTCCTGAGGCTGACTACCAAGGTCCAGCTATCAAAGTATCGAAGCCCATCAATCAAAAGCCCCCTTTGGCTCACCTAATTAACATGGCCAATCAAGACAAACCAACTCATCCTAACATGGGGTTCCCCCCTTTCCTTTTATAAACTTCAATTTGCCTGTGGGCGCAGCTGTCTTCTCTATCCAGAAGTAATCAGTCCTTTGTCTCTCTGGGGCAAATATCCCTTCCTCCTCTCCCTTGTTCCTTTCCCCCTCTTCCTGTCCTCTATCTCCTGTCTTTGTCTCTTATTCCCTCGGTGTGGTTCTGGCTTGTGGCTCTCTGGGAGGGTGCCCTGACCTGTCAGCACAGGCTCCCTTACCTTCTTCCAGCCCTAGTTTAGTAACTTAAGCTTTGGAACTACATCATTAACCAGCTCAGTCACTAACCCCGCTCAGATTCAGAAAGGATGGGGTGGGTGTAACTCTCCTCTAATCTGTTTATGTGCAGCCAACTTCTCCCAAATCTGAGAGCCTGTCTTGGTAACTTTGTGTTGATAAAGTGATGCGAAGGAAATCCTTCAAGGCCAATAGGGATTAAATTCTGGCTCCTGATTCCCTAAGAAGACAGCAGCCTCAGAAGCATGTCAAACTTGCCAGCGATTCCAGCCACTATTCTTGGGTCTGACAACTTAAGAAGGATTGTGGTAAAGTGTCCTGGGGACCATAGGGAAGATTAGGTGAAAAGAGAGATTTAAAAGATCAGTCCCACAGCCCTACCACTGGTATTGGACTGAAAACAGGAACAACGGGTTGGTTATTTAATTAAAAGTGTTAAGGACATAACTCTTCTTTAGAATTTTTAGTGTGTGTGTGTGTGTGTGTTCATGCATGGGCATGCACTCTGGGACTTGGAGGTTGAAGGACGGCTTTTAGGATTGCTTCTAGCTTCTTTCTTGTTGATGCAGGGTCTTCTTCATTTCTGCTGCTGTGCTGTCTAATCGAGTTGGCCACAGGCTTTTAGGAGAGTCTCTCATCCCTGTCTCATAACTCCATGTAGGAGTGCCAGATATTTACCATCTGAGCTGTGCATAGGGGTGTGTGGGTGATGTGCAAGCCAAGACACAGGTGTGGCTGTCAGATGACAGTTCGAGGGGGAGGGCTTTTTCCTTCTAACATATGAGGGTCCTGGGGATCAAATTCAGATCATCAGGCAGTGTCTTTACCTGGTAGGTTATCTTGTAGACCCACATCTGTTTATTTATGAGAGAAGATCTAGCTAATAGACTGGCCTGGAACTCATAGAGATCAGCCTGCCTCTGCCTTTCAAGTGCTAGGACTAAAGACATGCACCATCAGGCCCATCCATACCTATTTTTTGTTTTGTTTAGTTTTTACTGGAAGGATTGAAATTGGCTTGTAAGGCTTACATGACTAGTTCCTTTTTGGTTTTTTGAGACATGTAGTACAGCCTAGTCTTGAACTCAGTATGTAGCCAAGGATGACCTAAAACTCCTGATTCTCGTGCCTCCACCTCTCAAGTGCTGGGAATTTCAGGTGTGTGCCACCATGCTTGATTGACTACATGAGAGACATGTTAATTCCCAGACTCTGGTGTGGCTCAGCTGTCACATAAGGATATCAGCAGCCTTTTCCACTTAAGGCAAAGAGGGCCTGTGTGGTCAAAGCACCTTTGGATTAGGACTGAGTTGGGAGCTTGTTTTCTACTCTCGAGCCTGGTGCAAGCAATATTTACAGTGTGCAGTCATCCCTATGGATGGTTCTGAACCCCTAAGAATGTCCTAGAAGATCTTTTCTTAAATGCTAAAGCATTCAGATACCTTCCTGAGGCAGAGGAGAGGAAGAACTGAGAGGGAGAGATACTCCAGGGAGGGCCAGTTGTCCCTTCTAATGCTTTGGGACACTCCCCTCAGTCTGTGACATTCTGATCTCATAACTCTACGTGGCATTTGCTGGCACTGAGTGTGACCGGCAGTTTTTGGCACCCTAAAGACAGCATCTTTATGCTGTGAACATCATATCGAGACAGATGATGTCATCATCCTGATGTTACAGAAGGAGAAACAGAGTCACAGAGAAGTTAGGGGCTTCGTCCAATGACAGAGCACTGGAGCCTGTGCACAAAGCCACCGTCTGACCACTGGGCACTCTGCACTGTCTGTACAGTGTTATGGCTGCTTACATCATACACAGCAATAAAAACCTAAGCTAAGACAGGGACTGTTAGGAGGAAATTTGGTTCTGGGTGCTTCTGGTAGGATTCATGCCATGCTGTCAGGAGTGTTTCTTATCATGGCATGGGTCTGTCCTGCTCCAGTCTCTTTCCCCATCTCTGTCTTACACATGTTCTTGCCTTTCCGCCATGATATGAAGCAGCATACAGGCCCTCACTTGATTCTAGTACCATGCCCCTGCACTTCACAGACTCCAGAACTGTAGGCCAGATAAACTTCCATTGCTTATAAATTCTGCTATAGTTACAGAGAATAGAGTAGGACATTGGGTCCATTCAGGATTTGTGCTGACTGAGACTGGGGACTTGAAACAGACCCTGAAGTCATCCAAGATTGTCCTTATGGCTGAGAAACAAGACCCAACTCCCAACAGGGTGTGACGGCACACACCTGTGATCCTAGCACTCTGGAAGTGGAGGCAGGAGGATCTTGAGCCCAATCTGGACTACACACCACTATCAGATACACAACTGGACATGCACCTTTAATCCCAGCACTGTGGAGGCAGAAGCAGGCAGGTCTCTGTGAGTTCCAGTCCAGCCAGGGATACCCTATGAGACCCTGTCTCAACAAACACCGATCTGATACATATACACAAAAGACAAAAGACTCAGCTGCAATTGACTATGCTTTATGTACTCTGCTGACATCTGGTCGACCCGACTCTCCAACTCTGCTTTCCTTGGCCCTGCTCTCTTGATACTTTTAAACACCCGGATGTGGTGATGGGGTTATAGCTGCTCAATTTCCCCAGGTGTTCCCTCAGCATGTGACCCTTGACTCCAGGATCTAAGAAGAAACTCTAAGAGGCCTGCCAATCCTCTGCACCTCAGGCATGGTAGCACCATCTTGATAGTCGCTCTCTGGTGACTGTGTGGGTGGATGTGGCTCTCCATTGTCTGGGTGGTATTCTGCCAGGATGTAGAGAAAGCCACCCAAGGCTGCGACTGCGGTGGCTGTGTTGTGGCAAGAGCAGCCATCTGTAGGGAGGAGAGAGGTCCCGGGAGCAAATTGGACTTTTGTTCAATACCCTCCCCTCTATCATAAATGCTTCATGGATTTCTCCAGATGATCTTCCAGGCACCGAGTAGGCATATTTGGTGTCCTGACCTAAGAAGACCATCATAGATGCCAACCCTTCCCTTGCCCTCTACAAGTAAGGCTCAGGCCTTTTCCCACTGAGGGAGCAAACAGGTGGGAAAGCTCAGTAGTAAAGCACTCACCAGCATGCCCAAGACCCTTGGTCTTATCCCCTTGTACTGGGGAAAACAACCACCACCAAACAGGAGAAAGCCTTGATTGCTTGGGTGATGGGTAAGTGAGCCCCTGAGTATTTGTCACCTGTAAACAGTTTTTCCCATCTTCGAATTCTTCTTAGAATGCCCTGACGATGTGGAGTGCCTTCCAGAAGTTCCCTCTTTGCATCTGGAGAAGAGCCAAAGGAGAAGGACAGGCTTTAACTCTCACTCAATAAGCCTCTTGCCCTCCTGACCCTTTTAGGGACTTAGAGCAGGGGTTATCACATGTGGGTCGTGACCCCTTTGGTAGTTGTAGATCAGATATCCTACATATTGGATGTTTACATTAAGGTTTGTAACAGTACCAAATTTACCGTTACAAAGTAGCAATGGAATGATTTTTAAGGTTGGGGGGTCACCACAACACAAGGAACTGTGTTAAAGAGTCCCAGCATTAGAAAGGTTGAGAACCACTGTTCTAGAGGTTTCTGCCTGTGGCTATCTATAGAGCCCACCACAGGGTCATGTTTGTCCTCTTAACTCCACCCCATACATCAGAACCTCTAGAGGGCTCCTAAGAAATGCAAAGGTCTGCCCTATAGGACCATTCACTCCTTAAGCGTCCTAGGCCTCTGCATTTTATAAACCATGGTAATACTGTTTGTTTGTTTGTTTGTTTTTGTTTGTTTGAGATGTGTTTCTCACTATGTAGCTCTGACTCTCCAGGAACTTGACCTATAGACCAGGATGGCCTCAAACTCACAAAGATCCTCCTGCGTCCTCTACCTCCCTAGTGCTGGGATTAAAGGTGTGTGCTACCAAGACAAGCTGTTGGATTGAAATAGGTTCTCACCCCATAGACCAAGTTGGCTTAGAAATTATAACAATCCTCCTGCCTCAGCCTCCCAAGCATTGGTATTATATATGTGAGCCACTGTAAGCTGTTTTTGTAACTTCTTTTACTTATTTATTTTTGTGGTACTTTATGTTGAATCTGGAGTCTTGCATATGCTGGGCCTGCACTCTGCCACCTAATCCCTTTTAAAATTATTATCAGGGGTGGAGAAACAGATCAGCTGTCAAGAGCACTTCCTGTGCTCCCAGAGGACCCAGGTTTGATTCCCAGCACCAACACAGCAGCTCACAACTCTCTGTAACTGCAGTCCTAGAGGACCCAAGTTCTCTTCTAACCTCTGTGGGTACTGCATACATGTGGTACACAGACACGTTCAGGAAAACACTCATACACCTAAATAAAATTCTTATTACATTGAATTATTTGGGGGTGATATGGCATGTGTGTAGAGATCAGGAGACAACTTGTGGGAGTCAATTCTCTTCTACCACAGGAACTAGGTCATCGGATTTGGTGGCAATGGTCTTTGCACACACCCTATGCCTACTTGAAGTGCCCCTCCCCCAATTGCTATTTTGAGGCAGGGTCTCACTGAATGGCTCAGGCCAACCTGAGACACACTCTGAGGCCAGGCAGGCTTTGGGCTTCTGATCCTCTGCCCTCAGTCTCTCCAGTGGCTAGAGAGACGGCGCCACATCACCATCGTACATAATCACGCCTCAGCGCATCACCACGCCTCAGCGCATCACCACGCCTCAGCGCATCACCACATCTTAGCTTTCTTCGTATTGCAAAGGTGGTTGCTGCTTTAAGGACTCCGAGCTTCTCATGAAGATCCTGGCACTTCTCAGGAGCCTGCCCTGTAGCGGGCACAATCTGGAAATTTCTGGAAGGTGATGATGCTTGTGCTCATTTATTTTCAGATGGGAAAATTGAAGACAATCTGCTGTCCTGTGTCACATGGTTGGAAGAGGCTTCTCCCGTGGCTTCTCAACTGTCACCCCTTCCTTGCAGACTTCCCTGATAACACCTGTATAAAGAAACTTCTTCTCCAGTGTACTGTGCTTTCTCAGCTCTTGGCAGAACTTGGCATGACCATGTCTGTGTGTGTAGGGGTTCTGTTCCCTTCCTTCAGCCCTGACTTCCCTAGTACCCAGACAATGTCTGGCACATTCACATACACTCAGGAAATGCTGAAGGAATGGATTTATTAACACAAGTGCAGCAGGTCAAACTTCCTCACAGGGATGCCTTCCCATTTGCCAAACTGGGCTCTCAGAATGCAAAGCCCATCTCCAGCATACACACACACACACACACACACACACACACACACGTATGTGTTGCAAATCACAGTTAATGCTCAGTGCCAGTACGTCCTTTTCTTGAATGACCCCAAAACCAGGACCCCACCAACCATTGCTCCCATCCAGGGCAGACAGACAACTCACCAGGCTTCCCGAAGCATCCCGCCAGGGGCTTCTGCCAGCTGAGGATAGCCTCCAGCCAGTGCAGCTTGTAGAAGTCAGAGAAGCCAGCCATACCACAGAACATAACTGCAACACACATCAAGGTTCCTCTGTAGGCCTGTCTCTACCTGTGTTTTTCCTTGTGTCTCTGGGGCCACCACAGGAGGCATGGTTAAGGAACCTGCCTGCTTCTGCCTCCTCTGCTCTAGGATTATGGGGTGGGGAGGGGCTGGATGTTCTGTCTTAGTCACCAGAGGCTCCCAGGCCCTCGTCCTTCCTCTCTGGTCCTATCACCAGACTGAGGAGTCAGGCTTTGTGGAGGAATTTGGAAAGAAGCAGCCACCCAAGGGCTCCCTTTCTCTTTATCTCCAAGACCTTGGGGATGGGTTGGGGGGTCTGTTTGCCAGTTGGTCAGTCTGTCCAGAACTCCCTCAGTAGATGGGATTTGGTGAGTAAAGAGCAGTCACTGTGACAAACATACACAGTGGTCAGTTACATTTAAGCCCCTAATAAGCAACATATGTATTTGTATAAGTGGAGGCCAGAGGTTAACTATGGTGTCATCCCTAAAGTGCTGTCCACCTTATTTTTTATTACATTATTTATTTTCTTATTGCCCGTCAGCATGTGTGTAGAGATCAGAGGACAGCTGGTGGGAGCTGATTCTCTCCTTCTACCTTGTGACTCTCAGGGACTGAATTCACCTTTTCACCCCTAGAACCATCTAGCTAGGCCCACCTCACTTTTGAAGACAGGACCTCTTGGGACCTTGACTTGCCCATTCACTTAAGCTGGCTGGCCACCAAGTCCAGAGGATCCAGTCTCTGCCTTCCCAGTTCCCTTAGGGCTCTGCCTGTCCCTGCCTCAAGGATTACAAGCACGGGTCACGTGTCACCACACCTGGTTTTTTCACAGGAGCGCTGGGGCTCAAGCTCAGGTCCTGACAAAGCCACCTCCCCAGGCTTGCACCTTCGGTGTTTACTTAATTTAGCAATTGTAGTGTGTGCATGCAGTCCCCTTGTCAGCACCCTCTTCCCTCCCCTACCCTGAGGGAAGAAGGCTAGGCTTACTGTTTTCCATGAAGAGGTCTTGGGTGGGGTAGGTGTATCCCATGGCCTCGGCTCTCCGGTTCAGTTCCATCATATTGGCACAGAAGACATCCATGTAGTGCTGGCTCTGGTGGAACAGCCCCTGGGTGCACCCTTGCTGGGGGACAGACAGCAGGAGACCAGGATGTGGGTGTGTGGGAGACACATGCTCAGTTAGGGAGGGCCTGCAGCTCTAGCTGGTTTTGTAGGGGCTGTGTCTGGAGGAGGGGCTCTCCTCCTTTCCCAGCCACACTCGCCTCTCTGCAGGTCAGCGAAGTCAGCTTAGATTCTGGTTTGTCCACTAGGAGCTAAATGACCGTGGCTCGCTGATTAGCCTTTCTGAGCCTCAAAGTCTATTTCCAGAAAGGGAAGGCCATGCAGGTGTGTCCAACCTTTTGATATTCTGGGCTGATATCATATGCACAGTGGAGTTACAAAGGACCCTCAGAAAACTTTATAATGTTTTAAGTGGGATTACAGTTTTGTGTTGCGCTGCATTCATAGGTTGAACACTAACTACCCATAGAGGGGATTTTGCTTGGGTTGGCAATGTGGGTTAAGTAGTGGTAGCGCCTGACATGAGAACAAACAGTAGGCGGCGCTCTAAGGCAGCTCCAAGTGCCGCTAGAAAGCGTGGGCCAGGGAGCCTCACAGCACACCATGCCAAGCTATGGGAGGAAAAAAGAGTTGAGAATAGGCTTGGCTTCTCTGCTCAGCACTTACCATTCTGGCCCAGAGGAAGAAGAGCAGCTGGTGGGACAGGCTGTAGCCTGAGCATCCAGCCTTGGTCATAAGGGTCCTGCAGAAATTGGAGAGCCTGCAAGGCTGGCTGCTGTCTGTCCTGCGAGAACACAAGCCAGACTGATGAGGACAATGCTCCCTCCCATCCTACCCAGAGTTCACACACCCTGTGTTTCCCCCATGATTGTTAGGGTGAGGGTTCGGGGCACAAGGGTTACCAAATACAATACAGGTGTCCCAGGTCTTACTTTGTTTTGGGACAAGATCTCATGCTGTATCCCACTCCTTCTGTCTCAGCCTCCTTGAGTGCTGGGACTACGGTATATGACAACATGGCTGCTGTGTCCTGATCTTATCTAGCTCAGAGGAGCCGATGCTGAACTGTCCTGGGCTTGGACAGCCACCAGTGTCTGAGACTTCCTATCACTCCACGGAGTCCCCAAATATCTTTCCTATCAGTCTCCTACATAAAGGACAATTCAAACCCAGCAAACTGGGAAGTGTGGTCTGGATTCATCATACTTACTCATGCCCTACATGACAGTATAGGTCACCACCCAGGGTGCGGCCCCTCTGTGGGTCAGCTGAAGGAGGCTAAGAAGACATTGCCCCCTCCATCCTGCCCTGCCCCCTGCACTAAAATGCCCTAGGCCTTGCTGCAAGTCCGTCAGCTGCAGAAGGAAATGGGGAGTAAGACTGTTCAGTTGCCTTCCTGGACCCACCGAGTCTGTAAGGGGCCCCCAGAGGCTGGATGAGATGTGCTTGGGGCCCTGCAGGGGCCTGGTGGGGACCGAGGCTTTGTCCTGTGCACAGAGGGACTTGGACAAAGCCACTTTGGGGAGGAGTTCAAACTCTGTGGTCCAGGGAAAGTGAGGTCTGGACTGCACGGAGCAGGGTGGGAGAGGGTTACCGAGCAGCTGTGCACACACACCTACATTTGCTCAAAGCTCCGCTTATGGCTGAAGGAAAACTGTGGGGCTTTTCGGTACTGGGGAGATAGGGAGGACCCACCCTGTTCCTAGCAGTTGCACCAAGCATGCGTCACTGCTTTCCTCTGAGAATGAATCCAGGGGCTCCAGCCAGGGGTAGACCAAGGAGGCATTGGTGCGTCTCCAGGCATGGGGCAACTTCCAAAACCCAGGCTGAATGCTCGGTTGGAACTCTGCAGAGAAGGAGAGGAAGAGAACCAAGATCCACAATAGTGATGATTATTCCCAGCCCAGAAAGTGGATGCCCCTCGTCTTACGCTGGGGTTTCCACTGATAAACACCATGACCAAAAGCAACTTTGGGAGGAAAGCATCTCTTTCAGCTTACAGCCCTCAGGTCACACGCACTCTATCACCGAGGGAGTCAATGAGGAACTCAAACAAGGCAGGAAGCTGTATGCAGCAGCTGATGATACAGAGGCTGTGGAGGAGTGCTTGCTCAGCCTGCTTCTTATAGCACCTAGGAGGCCTTGCCAGGAGTGAACCACTCACAGCAACATGGGCCCTCCCCCGTCAATCAATCATTAACCACACACCCTCCTACAGGCAAATCTTTTTTTCTTTTTCCTTCCTTCCTTCCTTCCTTCCTTCCTTCCTTCCTTCCTTCCTTCCTTCCTTTCTTTCTTTCTTTCTTTCTTTCTTTCTTTTTGATACAGGGTTTCTCTGTGTATCCCTGGCTATCCTGGAACTCAATTTGTAGACCAGGCTGGCCCCAAACTCACAAAGAATCCGCCTGCCTCTGCCTCCTGAGTGCTGGGATTAAAGGAGTGTGGCATCATTTTATGGGGGCATTTCTCAGCATCGAGTGCCTCTTCTCAAATAAATGACTCTAGCTTTTGTCAAACTGACATAAAACTAGCAGGACACCCTCCTGGGACCTAAGCCCACAATCGGTGGCAAAGCCTGAGCTTTGCCTGGATTGAGCATGAAGTTTGAATCACACCAGTTACCTTTCTTCTGTGAGGTCAGCCCAGGCTGACCTCAGACTTACAACATAGCTGAGGATGGCCTTGAGCTCCCCTCTCCTCGTCTCCACCTCAACAAGTTCTGGGATTATGGGCATGCACCGCCACAACTGATTTACACGGTGTTGGGAGGGAACTCAGGACTTTGTACATGTTAGGCAAACACTCTACCAACTGAGCTACATCCATAGCCACTGGTCCCCCTTTCAAAAACGGCAAAACCAGAACACTCCCCCTAGTCCATAGGGGATAGGATTTATCTAAATACACAGCAGGCATGCATATGGGGCTCAGACATGTATGCAGATGAAACACTCACAACCATAGACAATTTTAAACATATCTAAAGGGAGGCTGTTACGACCCTGAAGTTTACCTGATGCACAAAGCCTCTCACTTGTCGGGGAATGAACACTCTCCTAATCAATACCAAGGATTTATGGACAGGTTCTGCCTAAATCCACAGCACCCCATGGGACTGTGAGGTGTCGCTAGAAGTCCCCAGGCCTCTTGGATGGGGTGCAAGGTGGAGCTCTTATGAGATCATTGCCCAGCCAGGGGCTTCTGAGGAGGTTGGGTGCAGTGTTAAAGGTCTCATCTCTCCTCTTCATCTGTGTACTGATTCTGTGGGGAGTCAAAAACTATCCAAGAGGCCTGCGAGAGGCTGTGAGCTGTCGTTATGTGGAGAGCTCGTTGGTTCTGAGGTACTAGGAATTAGACAGATCTGACAGGCACAGGGTGTGGTGATGTATTATTTATGATTTATTAAAGCCTGCCCTGTAGGATTGTGTGCCATACCTGTAATATGCTTTATCATAATAAGTTAAAAAAACCTGTTTCATTTTACTAGAAACATGTTCTGGAGCATTGTCTGTTTTATTTTGAGCAGGTATACCCATGATGGTCATAACTTCTAGCAAATATGTAATTACTGAATCAGCTTTTTCCAAACTCAAAGCAGCTGCCTGTTGAAAACCTGACTAGGTATCAATGGTGTGATGTACATATTTTAACTTTTCAAATTCTACAAAATGGAACACATTCATCTGCCATAGGTTTTTTTCTTTAAATTCTGAGGACTTTAGCATATTTCCTATCAATAGCTGATCAATTTCATGATCACCTTGTGCCAGAGGGCCTGGCAGACCCATATGGGATTGGATGTGTGTTTTATATATATATGGGATGATTCCTATTCCTGATTATGCCCTGTAACTGAATAAATAATGAAGTCAATTCCGTATCATTTGGTATAAATTCATCGGTTTTAATATGCAAAATAAGTCTTTCTTGTGAATCAGTAACTATGTTGAGAGGTTCTTTATGATTCATTAACACCATGAGAATAGCATATAATTCTGACATTTTTTTTGATTTTTTGAGACAGGGTTTCTCTGTATTGTTTTGGAGGCTGTCCTGGAACTCACTCTGTAGACCAGGCTGGCCTTGAACTCACAGAGATCCTCCTGCCTCTGCCTCCCTATTGCTTGGATTAAAGGCATATGCCACCAACCCCTGGCTAATTCTGACTTTTGGACAGAATTATAAGGACTTAGATCCACTTTACTTAAACTTTATGATTTGTATTCTGCCTTTCCTGTTTTATTTGCATCAGCATAGAATGTAGGGGCTCCAGTTATTGGTGTTTCCTGTACAATGTAAGGAAGGATCCAGTTAGTTCTCTTTATAAGTTGAATTTTCTTGCTTTTGTCATTAATCTCTCTCAAAAAATTACTAGAACCTCTTTACCAGGGTTCACTTTCTACCCATAATTTGTAAATTTTATCATTGGTAAAAGGCACTATAATTTCTACTGGATCTATTCCTGCTATCTGATGAGTTCTCAATTTTCCTTTTAGGATCAACTCAGAGATCTTTTCCACATAGATTTTAAAATTTTTACTTAGTTTATGTGGCAAAAGATCTGTTCTATGATAACATCTCCCCTCTGCATTAAAACCCCTGTTGGGAAATGCTTAGAGTGTAATATGACTAGAATGCAATTAAGCTTTAGATCCACACAATCCACATGTGAAATCTGTAATTCGTCTTCCACAAAATACAATTCTCTCTCAGCTTCAGCTGTTAATTCCATGGGACTATTTAAGTTCTTGTCACCATCTAAGGTTTTGTATAAATTAATCCATTGATCAGGTGTAAAGAGAAGCCTTCCCACCAGCCTGGTTCCAGAGTCGTATCAGTCCCAAATAAACACACAGGAGGCTATATTAATTATGAAGCTGTTGGCCTTGCTTGTTTCTTATTGGTTAGCTCTGACTTAAGTATTTATCCCATAGCTGCTAATCTAAGTATTCCTCTTACCGGAGTAGTTTCCGGGCTTCTTATCCCATGGTGGTACATCTTGACTCTCTGTGTTTCTCCTACCCAGAGTCCTCCTTGACTCCTAGTCCCACCTACCTTACTTCCCTATTGGCCAACAGTGCTTTATTGACATATACACAGGACTTCCCCCATCATCTCTTTTCTGTCTAAACAAAAAGAAAGGGGCGGGAAGGTTTCCCTTTACATAATGGTGATCAGGAGTGGGATGATGAATTTCCACGTAGAATGACAAAAGCTTTAAAGGAATTTTAGAAACAGAAGAATGGAGAGAAGCACAGATTTTTGGTAGCAGCGTTTTCTCAGGTGGGCTCTTTTGCTATCTACAAGCAGAGACTCATGCACGGCTCACTTAAGAAAGTCATCCTGACTCAGCATAAGCAAAACAAAACAAAACAAAACAAAAACAAGGTTCTTTTAAGAGGCTCTGCTAACAATTGAAAGGTGTGTACGGACAGCTGGAAGTGGCAATGACCATATCTCCAAGCCGGCAGCTTTTGCTGGATGTCAGCATGGACTGAGGCGGTAAGCTGGAGTCACGCTTACGCCCACCATCTTGGAAAAACTGCAGTTTAAACAGCCACGGTTTTAACAGATAAGACATGTGACCAGAAAAAACATAAAGATTTACAGTAAAGTCAGACTTGGATGAAGAGAAACCTCTAAAGGCTTACAGTGTGTTTAAAAATATACATAGGATTGAGAGAGAAAAAGAAACGGCATAGTGATAAATAGAGAATCTAGCTGTGGTGGTGCAAGCTGGTAGGATTTGCTGCAGAGGCAGAGGCAGGCTGATTTCCAAAGAGAAACCCTGTCTCAGAGAAATAAATAAATAAATAAAGTAAAAGAAATAGAGTAATGTAAGCCACATAAAGATGGAAAATACACAAAATGTCTGGATACTGTATACTATTGTGTTTTTCAGTTTTTTGATTGCTCAGGAAGGAACAACTGCTAAAGTACACTTGATTATAAATGCTGCTAAATTAATTCAACTTATATCTTTTGAAAATGCCTTGACTTCAAAATTTAAGTATAAAGATATGTTACTTGGGAAAGGAGTTTTTGTTTATGTTTCTACAGAAAATGAAAAGCCGAGGATTCCTTCCAGGCTTCTGTGGTTTGATGAACCAAGACTCCCGGAAGCAGTGGACCAGGGGTTCCAACAATTGAAACAGCTAAGATGATGCAGTCTTACAGACCCCGAAAATACAGACTTATACAGGTTTCTAGGTTTTGTCATGATCCCCATGGTATGAACAGCGCCCCTTTCCAGCATGAAGCAGTTTGGAATGAGCGACGTCCTAATTCCCATCTTGTTTATAAATCTTTGTTTTCATTTAAATGGGATTGTTTATAATTGGTTAATGATCACAATCAATCTCTTTTTAAAGGAAAAATGGGATTATGGTATGGAAATGAATACTTTGTATTGGTATGGTTTTTCATTTATTGATACAAATTCAAGGTCAATTTTGTGATGCGTATATTTCTCCTCTTGATTAAGTATTGTGCTTATACTGTCTTTTAAAATATAATGCATAATTAAATACAGATTATAGATAGTCAGAACTTATAGTTAGGTAAGTTAGGTTTTCTAGATATACAGAAATATATTTGAGATAGATAGTCTTCAAACATTTCAAAGACCTTCAGAAAATGGCATTTAAAATATTTTAGGTTTTTCTTGACAATGAGAAATGTCTGCTCCCGGCATCACCAATTACATCTGAGAGGAAGATGGGCATCAAAGAAACTCGTTATGGAGTTTGCTTTCAACATGGCAAGATTAGCCTAGACTGCTTGACTGTTGCTGTGTAAATTGGATATGCAGGACCCACAGGAAAGTGACTGCTGAACTCAACATTACAGAGGAACTTCGGGTGACTGTCCAGGCAGTAAGATGTCTCTGTCAATTCTAGTGTTTATATATTATCCTTCTGTGGTCTTTGATGGAGTTGAAGGCAGATAGTTATGATTATAGTTTTCCTTAGTTATGATAAAAGATAAGCTACATATAGAACTTTGGACTCACAAGGATGGGATGGATGATATTTTCTTTAAATCTTGCTAAATGTTAGTAGACAAAATATTGTAACTGTGTTCTTACTTGATAACTGTTCTGTTATATATAATTTGACTATGTTAAAGTTAAGACCTTTCTTTTGTTTAGACAGAAAAGAGGAGATGATGGGGGAAGTCCTGTGTATATGTCAATAAAGCACTGTTGGCCAATAGGGAACCAAGATAGGTGGGACTAGGAGTTGAGGAGGACTCTGGGAAGGAGAAACACAGAGAGTCAAGAGGTAACGCCATGGGGTAGGAAGCCCGGAAACCTCTCCGATAAGAGAAATACTTAGATTAGCAATTATGGGATAAATACTTAAGTCAGAGCTAGCCAATAAGAAACAAGCAAGGCCAACAGCTTCATAATTAATATAGCCTCCTGTGTGTTTATTTGGGACTGATGCGGCTCTGGAACCAGGCTGGCAGTAAGGTTTCCCTTTACAATCAGCTTTTATCCCAAGGTTGTAGATAGGAAATGTTTCCTAGCAATATTTGAAAATCATTAAGAGTCTGAGATCCATCTCTCCTAATTTGCACCATTTGGGGGCTATTTTTTCAAGACAGGGTTTCTCTGTGTAGTTTTGTAGACCAGGCTGGCCTCAAACTCACAGAGATCCACCTGCCTCTGTCTCCCAGATGCTGGGATTAAAGGTATATACCACCACTGCCCAGCTTGAGGTCTAATTTTTTTGTAAACCTATTTTATAACCTAAATAATTAATAGAATCTCCTCTTCATATCTTTTCAGGAGCATTTTTTTTTACTTTTTGAGACAGGGTCCTCTGTGGCTTTATAGGCTGTCTTGGAACTAGCTCTTGTAGACCAGTCTGGTCTGGAACTCACATAGATCTACCTGCCTCTGCCTCCAGAGTGCTGGTATTAAAGGTGTGTGCCACCACCACCTGGCCAGAAGCAATTTGTAATCCCAAACAAGGCAAAATTTTCTTTACTTCTTCAAACATTTTTTTCTAAATGATCTATATTTGAATTAGGCAATAAAATGTCATTCATGTCATGATATGATATAGATTGAGGAAATTGCTTATGTATTATTTCCAATGGCTGCATTACAAAATATTGGCACAAGGTGGGGCTAATTAACATTCACTGTGGGAGAACCTTCCATTGATATCTCTTAGCAGGCTGAGAATTATTATAAGTAGGCATTGTGAAGGCAAATTTGTCTCTGTTCTTTTCTTGTAATGATATACTAAAGAAACAATCTTTTAAATCAATAATGATGAGATGCCATTTTTAGGCAATAGAGAAGCAAAGGAATCCCTGCCTCTGCCTCCCAAGTGCTGGGATTAAAGGCATGCACCACCAACGCCTGGCTATTTGTACTTTTAATTTTGGTCTCTGCTCATTTATGGAAGTTTGCCAATATACTCACTTTGTGATTTTTTTTCTGACTTTTTTGTTCTCTCTTTTATGGCTCTTCTATAATCCAGAGCAGTTTGATTTTCTCTGGGAAGTGATTTCCAAGGCAACAGGGAAGGACTGAACAGAAGTTGGCATAGAGCTTTGCATAAGGGTCTGTGAGAAGTCCCTCAAGGCATTTCCAAGCAGTAAAGTATTACCTTGATAATCTCTTGTGGACCTACCTTCTTTTGTCCAATGCCTGCCTTTGTCACACCTTCTGCATAATTCAGAAGGGAGGGATGGTCTGTTTGGAATATATTTATAAAAAGAATTTTTTCTAGAAATGCCCTTTTCGGGTGACCTTGTCTGCCACAATTAAAACATTTGACATTTGATTTTTCTTTAAACCTCTTGAAATCACCTTGCCTATCCATGTATCATCATCATGACCATGAACTTTAATGTTAATTGTGTCTCAGAGCCAATCCTCCAAAGGTGCTGATCTTGAGTTTAAAGGCCTAATCATCCTTTTGCATTGGGCATTAGCATTTTCAAAAACCATAATTTCAATTATTATTTTTCTAGCTTCTGTGTATGATATCACGCTATTGACTGCTGATGAGCCTTTGTAAGAAATCCATGAATGCTTCCTTTGGGCCATGCATAACTTTTTTTTCAAGATTTATTTATTTATTACATATACACCAAATTGAATTGTAGATGGTTGTCAGCCACTATGTAGTTGCTGGGAATTGAACTCAAGACCTCTGGAAGAGCAGTCAGTGCTCTTAACCTCTGAGCCATCTCTCCAGCCCCGGGCCATGTATAACTTTTGTAAATGATTCAGTTTTCTTTCTTGCTTCTCCAATTCTGTTCCAAGCATTCAAAGCTGCTACATGGAATAAACCCAAGAGGTGGTCATCATATTGACATTGCCTTTCTAAAGGAGCATAATTTCCTTCACCAAGAATTTGATCTTGTAAGATATCTATACCTTTAGCTTTAGTATTTTGTTCAATATCCTTAGCCTCTTCTATGAACCAGGAAGTCCACTGTAATTGTGGTCTAGGATCTAGGACAGCTTTAATCAAATCTATGCAATTTATAGGGATAACTCTATTACAAACAGACCATGTGTTTATCATCTGCTTCACAAATGGTGAATGGATGGCATATGAGACTATTACTTCCTTGAATTTCCCTAAATCTAACTTGTCACAGGCTTCCAAGTAGCTCTTCTAGAATCTATTCCATTACTGGATATATTAAAGGTGGTTCTCTTAAGACCTTAGAGTTTTCGTTTTTAACCTGAAAATGCAATGCTGAATTTGGTTCTCCATGTAATTCCTCAGTCTGGGTTTTAATATCTTTATAATGTGTTTTAATAAGTTTTTCTAAGGTCTGCTTCTTAGCACTTACATCAACCAATTATTTAGAGATAAACTAAGAGTTATCAAAATGACAACAAAAATTATCAAAATGATAATTATCAGCATGTCAATCCCAGCTAAGTTGACAAACAGGACACCAAAAAGAGTGACTGAAAACCTTGCCAAGACAAGGCAGGTCAAGAAAACTTAAAAAAGAATTCTGAACACAAAAGAATAGTGTCAAGCATGGTGGTAGCAGCGTTCCCTCAGATGGGCTCTGTTTTCTACAGGAGGCTTCCTGACTCAATGTTAGTGCCAAAAACTGCAGGGCTCTTTTAAGAGGCCCTGCTGCCAAATCTTAGGTGGTGTTTATGAGCAGCTGGCGGCACACTTCTTGGTGGTAGCATGGACCAAGAAACTCTGCAGAGTTGTGGCAATAAACATGTCTCCTGCCAGTACCTCTGCCACGAAGCTAGACTCCCGGGAAGTCAAGAATGAGGCAGAGCCAGCCACCAAGCCACAGCTTTAATCCATGCAGCTTAGCAGAATAAAGACTCATGTGGTCAGAAAAGATAGAGATATACAGTAAAGAAAGATCCAGATGGAAAACAAACAACAACAACAAAACCCCTTTAAACAGTTTATAGTGTGTTTAAGAATATATGTAGGCTTGGGAGAGAAAAAAAGTATAAAGTCCTTAAAAAAGAAATAGAGCTGGGCGTTGGTGATGCACACCTTTAATTCCAGTACTCGGGAGGCAGAGGCAGGTGAATCTCTGTGAGTTCAAGGCCAATCTGTTCTACAGAGCGAGTTCCAGGACAGCCAAGGATACACAGAAAAACCCTGTTTCAAAAAAACCAAAATATAGTAATTTTAAAAAGCCACATAAAGATGGAAAATACACAGAGAGTCTGGATATTGTATGTTATTATGTCATCTTTGAATTGCTTGACTGCTGAGGAAAGAGCAACAGCTGCTAAAAGACATTTGATTATAAACGCTGCTGGATTAATCCCACCTATATATTTTCACAATGCTTTGACTTCAAAATTTAAGTCTAAGGACATGTTACTTTGCAAAAGAGGTTCTGCTTTTGTCTCCATAGAAGATGAAAAACTGTGAATTCCTTCCAGACTAATATGATCAAGCAAGAGCCCCTGAAGCAGTGGCCCAGGTGGTGCAACATCCAAAACAGCTGAGACAATGCAGCCTCACTGGGTTTTCTCAGGATCCCCATGGGACTGACAGTGCACCCAAACAGCAGGAAGCAGTTTGGAGGGAACTATGTTCAAATCCCCAAATACCCAAATATTGTTTATAAATGTTTGTTTCCTTTAAATGGGGTTAATCATAAATAGTTCGTGATCACAGTCAATCTCTTTCTAAAGAAAATATGATATAAAATTAATACATTGGTTTAGATTTTAGTTTACTGATACAAATTTAAGGTTAGTTTTGTTATATGTATATTTTCTACTATCGTTTAGGTATTGTGTCCATACAGTTCATTTAAAATGTAATGTTGGTGGCACACGCCTTTAATCCCAGCACTTGGGAGGCAGAGGCAGGCGGATTGCTGTGAGTTTGAGGCCAGCTGGTCTACAGAGCGAGTGCCAGGATAGACTCCAAAGCTACACTGAGAAACCCTGTCTCGAAAAACAAAACAAAATGTAATGTATAATTAAAAAGCACAGTTTATAGATAGTCATCTTAATAGTCAAAACTTATAGTCATGTTAGTTCTCTAAATATACAGAGACATATTTGAGAAGGAGAGATAGTCTTAAAACATTTCAAAGACTTACAGAATACGACATTTAAAATGTTTTTTTAACTTAGGACTTTTCATGACAATGAGGCACATTTATTCCTGGCAACACCAATTACATGAGAGAGAATGATGGGTATCAATGAAACTCATTATTGGGCTTGCCTTCATTGTGGCAAGGACAGCCATTTGGACAAAAACTTCTCTTGCCTGGACTGCTTGACAGCACACTGTCCAAACTAAACAAGCAGGTTACAAAGAAAAGAGATTGCTGAACTTGCCAAGGGACAGGATGGTCCTTCAATGTTCCTGCTTCATCAAAAAGTCTGTCAGAGTCGGGTGTTGGTAGCACACACCTTTAATTCCAGCACTCGGGAGGCAGAGGCAGGCGGATCTCTGTGAGTTCGAGGCCAGCCTGGTCTACAGAGCGAGTTCCAGGACAGCCTCCAAAACAATATAGAGAAACTCTGTCTCGAAAAACCAAAAAAAAAAGTCTGTCAGACACTCTGGGCCTATAGGCTGAAGATGGATGACTCAACATTACAAAGGAACTTAGGGTGACTCTCCAGGCAGCAAGATGTCTCTGTCAATTCTAGAGTTTATATTTTATCCTTCTGGGGTCTTTGATGGAATTGAAGACAGATAGTTATGATTTTCCTTAGGTATGGTAAAAGATAGATTACATATAAAACTGTAGACTCACAAAGATAGGATAGATGATAGAATATTTTCTTTAAATTTTGTCAAATGTTAATGGACTAAATATTGTAACTATAATTATTGTTTGATAACTGTTTTGTTATATATAACTTTGCTATGTTAAATTTAAAACCTTCCCTTTTATTTTAGAAAAGAGAGATGATGGGGGATGTCCTTCTGTATGTTGTGAATATATGTTTCTCTTATTGATTGATGAATAAAGCTGTTTCAGCCAACTGACAGGGAGGATTTAGCCAGGTGGGAAACAGAGATACTCCTGTGAGTAACTCCTCACCCATACTCCTGTGAGTAACTCCTCACCCATACTCCTGTGAGTAACCCTTCACCCATAAGCCTGTGAGTAACTCCTCACCCATACTCCTGTGAGTAACTCCTCACCCATACTCCTGTGAGTAACCCCTCACCCATACTCCTGTGAGTAACCCTTCACCCATACTCCTGTGAGTAACTCCTCACCCATACTCCTGTGAGTAACCCCTCACCCATACTCCTGTGAGTAAGTCCTCACCCATACTCCTGTGAGTAACCCTTCACCCATACTCCTGTAAGTCCTCACCCATACTCCTGTGGGTAACTCCTCACACATACTCCTGTGAGTAACTCCTCACCCATACTCCTGTGAGTAAGTCCTCACCCATACTCCTGTGAGTAACCCTTCACCCATACTCCTGTGAGTAACTCCTCACCCATACTCCTGTGAGTAACCCTTCACCCATAAGCCTGTGAGTAACTCCTCACCCATACTCCTGTGAGTAACTCCTCACCCATACTCCTGTGAGTAACCCTTCACCCATAAGCCTGTGAGTAACTTCTCACCAATACTCCTGTGAGTACCCCCTCACCCATACTCCTGTATTATATGTAATATATTAGTCCTATATGTATTAATGTCATTGGTTAATAAAGAGTTGAATGGCCTATAGCTGAACCGGAGGGTTTGGGCAGAAGAGCCAGACTAGCAGAGTTCTGGGGAGAAGAAGGGCAGGGTTAGAGGAGTTGCCAGGAGATACAGAGGCAACAAGACATGCTGGAGGACAGGTAAAGCCATGAGCTATGTGGCAATACGTAGATTAGTAGAAGTGGGTTAATCTAAGTTGTAAGAACTAGTTAGTAATGAGCCTGCGCTATTGGCCGAGCATTTATAATTAATATTGAGTCTCCATGTCAGTTATTTGGGAACTGGCAGGTGGGAAAGAAAAGCCCATCTACAAGGAACAGATGAATGAGGCTTATAAGACAGGAGCCTCTGTGGCAGTGGCTCTCAACCTGTAGGTCTTGACCCCTTTCACAGGGGTCACCTAAGACCATTGGGAAAGACAGATATTTACATTATGATTTATAACTGTAGCAAAACTACAGTTATTAAGTAGCAATGAACATAGTTTTATGTCTGGGGGTCACCACAACATGAAGAACTGTATTAAAGGGTCACAGCATTAGCAAGGTTGAGAACCACTGCTCTGTGGGGGGATCCTTAAAAGGGGCAAGACGATGGACTTTTTTTTTTTTTGCAAGGAGTCAGGCCACCTCAGATTGTCTCTCTGGTCTATGATGGGTAGTCTGGATTAAAGCCAGGAAGTGGCTGTGTCATCTGTGGCTTCCCAGTGACTGGTGTGGACTGTCCTGACCCTGCCATGCTTCAGGGGAAGCTCATATCTAGGTGTTTCAGTGAGCACCCAGGATGCAATAGGCCCACCCTGCTCTTACCTCTTAGGTATGTGGGGTCACTCTGCTTGAGGTAGAAGATGGATTTTTGTAGTAGAGCAGACAGTGTTTTGGCCAGCTGTTCAGCACGAAAGCTGAGAGGCTGCAGCAGGGGGTTGGAAGCCCATTTTTCATGGACTCCTTTCAGTTGCACTGGAAGGGGAGGTCAGAGGTCATTCATCTTAGCATTTGATCAAACGTGTGCAGGGAAAAACATTCAAGGCTATACTCATGGTCCTGAGTGGAAATGAGGCTCCTATAAAGCAGATCTGGGCTGGGGGTGAGGTTAAGCCTGAATTCTAGAAACAGGCTTAGGTTCAAATCTTCACTCTCCATGCCTTTTCATCAACTGGCCAGAAAAAGTCACTTACTCTCTCTTCCTTCATCATCATAAATTGTTACTTCTTAGGGGGGATGTTTTAGGGATTAAGTGAGCTAATGTGTGGAGACAGCATTTTCCGTTGTGCAAAGAAAGCAACTAACGAAGTTTGCCTTTCTTTTAGATTTATTTATTTATTATGTATACTGTGTTCTGCCTGCATATGAGCCTATGACCCTACAGGCCAGAAGAGGGCACCATATCTCATTATGGATGGTTGTGAACCACCATTTGGCTGCTGGGAATTGAATTTGGGACCTCTAGAAGAGCAGTCAGTGCTCGTAACTACTGAGCCATCTCTCCAGCCCCAAATCTCAGCTTTTTGTATTGACTTGACAGACTTTAGTATGTGAGGGATAAGCAGGGAACAGTCTAGACTGGTGAAGGCATTTGGAGGCATGGATTTGTTCTTATGGCCGGTGTCTATTTATCTACCATTTAAGATATCTTCATAGGTTCCTAAAACTATGGGGGGTAGCATTGGTATGAAAGCCAGACAGCCTGAGGTAAATCATGACTATTATTTCTTTTTCTCCCTCCCACTATCTCTCCTCTTCCTTTTTCTCTTCCTCCTTCTTCATTCCTTGTTGGATTTTTTTTTTTTTTTGGAGACAGGATCTCTCTCTGTATCCCTGGCTGTCCTGGAACTCACCATGTATATCATTCTGGCCTCAGTGTCACAAAGCTCACCTGATTTGTCTCCTGAGAGCTAGGATCACAAGCACACATCACCTCATCTAGCTTATGCTAGATGGGGTTTGGCAAAACTGCATATGTCTCTGTCTCACTTAATCTCAGCCTGGAGGGGATGGGAATCTCCGAGGGGACGACTATTGCCCAAGACTAGGTAGACACCAGGCATGAGATCTTTGTCACTTTGGGCAGGAGCTCACTGCCACCTGCACGAGTACTCATATGCTCGCACACCGTTGTGTCTTGGTGTACTTTGGCCAGTTTCCAGCCCACTCCTTCCAGATCATATGCCTCCCAAAGCTAACAAACACTTGGCTGTTTTCTTGGGGCCTTTAGCTGCTTTTGTCAGAAGGGGAGGAAATCAGGCAGGGGCATGTTTTGGGGGAGGGTTCCTGTTTTGTCTCCAGCCACCCTTAGGCAAGGGGAGTGATAATCCCTTACTGTTCCCAGCCTGTCAGAAAGGGCTGTCAAAGAGATCTTTTCCTTCTGAGACTATAATTGCCAAATATTTTTTCATATTGTCTTTAAGTCATTATTCTACAAAGTTTGATAAGAGCTGGCTGAGAACCACACTCTCAGGAAGAGCCCAAGGATCCTCACCTTATCCAGGGGGCCCTGGGGTCTCAGGTCTTGGGGGAACTGGCTTTCCTAGCATCCATCCGGTGGCAAGGATCACATACCTTCTAGCACTTGGAATCCCACTGCTCCGTCCAGGTTGATTGCAGGCAGCCTGTCCTCCAGGAATAAGGTGGCTTTCTCTAGTGCAGTCAGGATCAGGCCTGCCATGGTGCCCTGCGCAGTGTCTGGCCATGGCAGTGAGGAGGGCTGTGGTGGCAGGGCCAGCAGCAGGAGTAGAAACAGCCTGAACCTGGCCATGAATGGCTTTCTGTTGGTGAATGGCCACACCCTGAAAGGCCAGGAACCCTCCCAGATCCTTTAAATACCTTGTTCCCGCCTCTCCCTCCACCCCTCTTCCCCAGGAAGACTTGGAGACCAATGCTAGGGCAGGGCTGCCGGGGTCACCACAAGGCCATGGGCATGGTCAGACCAGTCTGGCACAGGAGGTTTGCTGGTTGTTTTTGTGTGTAAGTGTGTATGGGTATGAGTTTGTGTGGGTGCAGTGTGTGTGTGTGTGTGTGTGTGTGTGTGTGTGTGTGTGTGTGTGTGTGTGTTCGAGCACATGTGGAAGCCAGGGGCCAGCCTCTGGTATCATGGTACCACTGCTTAGGAGCCATCCACCTTGACTGAGATAGAGCCTCTCAATGGCCTGAAACTTGCTAAGCAGTCTGGGTTGGCTGGCCAGTGAGCTCCAGGGATCCTACTGTCTCAGTCGTCTTGGTGCTGGGATTGCAAGCATGTGTTATCATGCCTGGCTTTATGTAGGTTCTAGGGATTGAACTCAGGTCCTCATGCTTGTTCAGCAAGCACTTCAAGCACTTCACTGAATGACAGTTGTGTCCCCAGCTCCCTTATCTTTCTTGACTTAGTTTCCCACCACTGATCTAGCCATGGGTGACTGAAGCTAAAAAAAAAATCCAAAGTTTTCTCCCTACCACTAGGACTACACTATGTCACCCTGGCTGTCCTGGAACTCACTTTGTAGACCAGACTGGCCTGGAACTTAGAGATTCACCTGCTTCTGCCTCCCAAGTGCTATAATTAAACACATGTACCCCAGGCTAGATAACAAGAAGGGCCCAAAGAGGGAGGCATGGATTCCCCTGGGGAGGGAAAATAGAAGAGCTCTCCTGGGGAAACTGAGGGTGAGGGTGGGGGGATGGCAGGGGGATGGGAACTTGAGGGAGTGGGTGGGGTGGACTGGGTGCAGGAGGCAGGTTGGGGGTCTGAAAGTAAGGAAAGAGACATCTTGATAAGGGGTCCCATTTCAGGGTTAGGGAGAAAACTGGTGCCAGGGAAGCCCCCAGGAATCCACAAGGATGACCCCAGCTAAGACTCTTAGCAATAGTGGAGAGTGTGCCTGAACTGGCCACCTTCTGCAATCAGATTGGTGACTATCCTAATTGTCATCAGAGAGCCTTTATCCAGTAACTGATGGAAGCCGATGTGGAGTTCCACAGCCAAGCACTGGGCTAAGCTCTGGAGTCTTGCTAAAGAAAGGGAGGAAGGATTGTATGAGCCAGGGGGGGTCAAGGTCATGACAGGGGAGCCCACAAAGACAGCTGACCTGAACTCGTGGGAGCTCATGGGATTCAGAACCAACAGTTAGGGAGCCTGTATAGGACTGACCTTGGCCCTCTGCATGTGTGTGACAGGTGTGTAGCTTGGTCTGTTTGTAAGACTCCTAGTGGTGAGATCAGGACCTGTCCCTGGTGCTTAGCTGGCATTTGGAAACCTGTTCCCTGTGCTGGATTACCTTGCCCAGCCTTGATGCAGAGGGAAGAGCTTGGTCTTGCCTCAACTTGATGTGCCATGCTTTGTTCAAGTCCATGAGAGGCCCTCCCCTTTCTGAATGGAGACAGAGGAAGAGTGAATGGGGAGAGAGGTAAAGGGAGGCGAGGTCGGAAAGGAATGGGAGGAGAGGAGGGAGGAGAAACTGGTTGGTATTTCAAATAAATGAAAAAAATTAATAAAATAAAATAAGGTGTGTTCCACTGTGACCAACAGGTTTGCTTGTTTTAAGTAAGTTTGGAGCTAACTCATTGGCAGGTACATTGTATTCACAAGCTTTCACAGGATGGCACTGGAGCAGCGGGAACAGATCTAAGCTATGAAGTTAGGTGTTGGAACATGCTTCTGATCACAGTACTTGGGAGGGTGACGAAGGAGGACCACTGTAAATCTAAGGGCAACTTGTAATCTATAGCGAGTTCAAGGCCAGAGCAACCTGATGATCCTGACTCAAAACTTAAAAACATAACAGGAGTGCTAAGATGTAGATCAGTCATACAGAATATAAGAAGTAAAATCAAATGGCTCATTTTCAAAGCGAAAATAGTGTGGGTCCAATTATTGATAAACAGAAAATGCTGGACTCCCGATGGCAGTCTATTAGCTACTAATAGGTTTTCTGCCCTCCCCAACCCTTTGCCCTATAACGAATTTCTTCACTGACCCAGTAAACCAGATTAAGCCAAATTGAAAAGTTATAAACAAAAAGTTTATTTGAGCAAAACAACTCCCAGGCTATTTCTCCAGTCCCAGAGATTGAGGCCTGAGAAGCACTCCACCCCCCCCAATAACTAAAGTAGGAAGACTTTATAGGTTGTAGGCAAGGGGTGATGACATGCCTACCACAAATTGGGCTTGTTGTGCCCAAGTATTGTCAAAAGCTGAGCTCTTTACTTGGGGACTTGGGTGGCTGGCAACTTCAGGGGAGGAAATTGTAATAACTGCCAAAAATGAGGAACTGTTTTTGGTTTTGGTTTTTGTTTCTTTTGAATTTGGAGACTCTCTGGGCAGGGTTTGGAGGCAGAAAGACAGAAGATAGGAATGGCTGTTTTCCATATTATGTAGGGTGAGGTGCAGGTTCCAACTGAACAGCTACTACCATCTGAACAGTTAGTCTGACTGCCATCCCCAAAACTAGATGTTTAGAATGAAAAGTCACTAACAGACAAGGACAGCCAGGGTTCCCAAGGATCTGCAGACATGATAAGGTCATGTATCTGATAAGCTTTAGGAAAAACAGGATGCAAACCATAGGTTACCCTGCACATGGCTTTTGTTGAGGAAAACAATGATAAGAAAGAAAACAAATTTAAGTGGTAGAGGGAAAGACAAGACCCAGATTGTACCATGAGCCAGTGAGGAAAGGCGTGTTTTAGTCACTGTCCTGTTGCTATGAAGAGACACTACGACACAGCCACTCATAAAATAAAACATTTAATTGGGTGTTTGCTTATAGTTCAGATGTTTAGTCCATTATCCCATGACTCTGGCATGTCTAACATTTGGGGGTCTCCAACACAATCCATGTTCACCTTCACAGCTTCCCACAATAGCCTCTCTGGGCCTCCACACAGGGGCACCCTTGATACATGCCCGCCTCAGTAGCCTTCCTTGGCTATGGAGGGAAGTATTTCACAATTCCTTTCCTGTTTCCTTGATTCTAAAGTCAGAACCACTTGATCAAAGCTGCCAAGTTCTGATCCTTGACTGCGGCTGGAACTTGGCCTCCTCATTCAGTTACATCTGCACCAGTTTTCTGTTGCTGTTGCTTTTCTTCACTGCCTTTGCTTTTCTTTAATTTCTTTTCATAATTTGTAATTTGCTTAGCTCAGTGTGGTCTTGCCTGAGGCCACCACTCCTTTTATTCCATTTAGCACTTGGCTTTTCTTTAAACGTTTTATCTGGATTTGGCTCCAACATTGCACTTCCTAATTTTCCTAATCTCCTCAAACCGTACATTTTGTATTTTTCCTTTCTCAGTGTGGTGATTTGAAAGAAAATGGCTCCCAAATGGGGTGGCACTATTAGGAGGTGTGGTCTTGTTGATAAACCTCAATTCTTTTTGACTCATCCTGAAATTCTTTTCAAGAATCCTAGCTTTATCTGAGAAGTTTTTGAAGAGAGCTGTGTCTCCTCTGCAGCTCACAGGCATGGGTGGCAGCTGCCCTTGGTACATGTAGTCAGTCTATCCAGCCAGGAAGCCTCAAGTGGACCTGGAGTGACCACTGTGCTCATGGTTTGGGTCTGCCATCATCTCACATTTGAGATGTGAGTTAATCTTGACCATTGACCTCATAGGATCTAAAATCACGTGGGAAACGAACCCCTGGGTATCTTTTTGAGGGTGTTTCTAGATTTCTGTTAACTGCTGTGTGAAGACCCTCCCTAGATGTGGGCAGCACCATCCCATGGGTTGGATCCTGGGATCCTGGATTGAATAAAAGGGAGAAAGTGAATTGGGCTCCAGGACTCACAGCTCCCTGCTTTCTGACTGTGGACACTATCTGGCCAGCTGCGTCATACTCCTCCTGCCACGCCTTCCCCACTTGATGGACTGTACAATCAAACTAGGAGCCAAAATAAACTCTTGCTTCCTTAGGTTGTTTTGTCAAAGCAATGAGAAAAGTAATCAATACCTTCAGAGCTTCCTTTTCATCTGAAAGCCACAGCCTCCTGCTCCGCCTAACACATACTTTCCAATGGTGTGGCTTTGATTTCCCCAGTCTGTGGAATGTAAGGTCATGGACCATTGTAAAAAGCCAGTGAAAGATTGCCAAGTCCTGTCTCAAGCCCTGGGGACACTGAGACTGGCCTAGGAGTGGCCACTGAGGGCTCCAGGCATGCCTCTGATGAGCTGGCACAGCTCCCACCAGGAGGATATGGCTGGCTTCACAATGTGCTCACCGGGTTTCTCAGCATGAGGATGGCGTCTTAGTTAGGATCTAACCACTGTGAAGAGAAACCATGACCAAGTCAACTCTTACAGAGGAACACATTTAACTGGGGCTGGTCTTCAGTTCAGAGGCTCAGTCCATCATCATCATGGTGGGAAGCATAGCAGTGTGCAGGCAGACATGGTGCTGGAGAAGCGGCCGAGAGTTCTACATCTGGATCCACAGGCCGCAAGGAAGTGACTTTCACACTGGGTGTGGCTTGAGCATCTGAGACCTCAAAGCCTGCCCACAGGGACCACTTCCTCTAACAAGGTCACACCACCTGACAACAGTGCCATTTCCTGTGGGCCTTTAGCAGACGTTTTCATTTGAACCACCACAATGAGCAAGGTCCAAATGTGCTACATGTACGCACAGAGCCGCCACAGTGAGCTGAAGAGATGGTTCAGCTGTCAATCCAGGTTTGGTTCTCAGCACCTGCCTAGCAGTTCGCAGCCATCTCCAGTTCCAGAGGATGCAGCGCCCTCTGCTGACCTCTTCAGACATACAGTGCCTATATGCACATGCAGTCAGACACTCATACACACAAAATAAAGAAGAAATATCATTTTTAAAAAAACATAGTCTACCTCTGACTTTGTGTGACCAGTACATGCCAATAAAATCTATGGCTTTTGCTATCTTTCTTAGTTTATTTATTTTTGTTTTTCCACTTCACTTATTTAGTTAATTAAAACATTTGTTTGCCAGGTGATGGTGGCACATGTCTTTAATCCCAGCATTCGGGAGGCAGAAGCAGGAGGATCTCTGTGAGTTCGAGGCCGGGCTGGTCCGACAGCCTCCAAAACAATACACAGAAACCCTGTCTCGTAAAAAAACAAAAACAAAAATACAATAAAATTTGTTTATTTATGTTTCTGTGTGCATCTTTGTGAGTGTGTGTGCATGCACGTGTGAGCTCACAGGTATCCATGCTTGTGTATATACTATGGGACTGACTGTCTTCCTTTGCAACTCTTTGCCTGTTCCTTCTCTCTCTCAACTTGAGGATCCTGTTCTTCCTTATAAGCTGGAGTGATGCCTAGCTTGATACATGGATGTTAGGATCTGAACGCCTGTCCTCATAACTGCAAGCAAGAGTTCCTAAATGCTGAGCCATTTCTCCAGCCCCTTATTTATTTTTTTTGAGATCCAGTCTTATGCTGCCCAGGTTGACTTTGAACTCTTTATGAAGCAGAGGCCAACCTTGAGTTCCTGATCTTTCTGCTTATCCCCAAAGTGCTAGGTTTCCAGGTATATGCTATCCATGCCTGGCTGCTCTTTTGTATTTGAAATGTAACCAATATGCGTGCATCTTAACACATGAAGAGGGAAGTATTTTGCTTAACAGATTTTTCCCACTGGAAGGCACCTCTGTTAAAGAGAGAATGACCAGCTGGAGGCCCTGTGGACCTTTCCCTTCTATCAACAAAGATCAGTTCCCATGTATATACACTCTCCAGGGAATGGCTTCTTTCTTTAACATAACTAGAATATTCATCCAAATTAATTTTATTTAGCGTGTGTACGCATGTGTGTGTGTGTGTGTGTGTGTGTTGGGGAGACGTGTGTCACAGTGTGAGTTGGAGGTCAGAGGACATTAGAGGGAGTTGGTTCTCTCCTTCCATTGTGTGGGTTCCTGAGCTTGAAATCTACCGTGACAACAAGGACCTTTTTAAAATCTCACTTGCTACATTTAAAGGTAGCTGTAGCGAGAGGAGGGTGGAAAGAGAGCTTTGGTCTGATCTTAGTTGGGACCTTTTTTGTTCACCGCTGGGGGTATTTTTGTTACCTACGTGTGCCGGTGGCCAAGATGCCCACAGAAGATGAAATATGGCCTTTTACAGGGATGGAAATCACTTCATAGTCTGCGAAGGAAGCTGGAAGTATAGTCTTTCAGCAGGAAACATCATCAGTATAGTTTGAAATTTATCTTAGAGTTCTGAAAAAGAAGTTCTTAGAGTCTAATAAAGGAACAGCTTTTTCATAGGGAAAAAACACAGTTCAGGGAACTTGACATGGCTATGACTTACCGATTCTTGGGCTGCTTAAGCAGTTAGTTACTGAAGGGCCTGGGATTCTCTTTAGGCTCCGCCCCCCTTTCAGGCCCCGCCCCCACCTTCCAGCCCCCCCCCCTTTCCTTTTCTTCCAGACACCGCCTTATCCAAGGCCCCGCCCCCTACCTTACAGAGGCGGTCTCATCGTCCCCCAGCAGGGCCTGGGTCTGCGGCTGCGCACTGCGAGGATTCTAGGTCACGTGCCCGGCGCCGGCCGGCCAAGATGGCGGCGACCTGTGTGGCGCTGCTGGCTTTGGTGCTGCTGCTGCCGGTGCTGCTGCTGGGCGCGTGGAAGCGAGGGTGGCAGGCGGGCTCAGCCTCTCACGTGGTCGTCGTGGTGCTGGGCGACGTGGGCCGAAGCCCCCGCATGCAGTACCACGCGCTGTCATTGGCTCAGAGCGGCTTCTCGGTGACGCTGCTGGGGTTCTACAGTGAGTGGCGGGGACCTGGGAGGGATGCTCAGCCTAGAGCCTTGGCTCGTTCTGTACTGAGACCGAGGCAGGAGTGGCTGTGCTCTTGTCCTGCCTGTTCTGGCCAGAACCGCTGCTTCCTACTGCCTGTGTCACCCGCCGGTTACCATACGTGAGCACTACGAAGAGATCGGTTCCAAGGTCCCACTTAATTCTAGGTAGTACAAAGACCGGGGCTGAGACCTCAGTACTGGCCACTATTTCCTCGTGCTGCCTTGTCAATGAGCTAAGAGGCCGTGTTTCTTTACGTCCCTCATCCAGCGCAGAGCCTTTCTATCTAGGGATGTTTTTCTTGTTCCCTAAGGTGCAGGCAGAAGTGTACACTTCCTCATTATGCCCCATGTTGATTTTGCAGGGGTTCAGTCTCACTAAGCAGCTGTCCTGGACCTTGCTATGTAGACCACAGTGCCCCTGAACTCACAGAAATCCACCTGCCTCTGCCTTTAGAGTGCTGGCATGAAAGATGTGCACTACCAAGCCCTGCAGGCTTTTTGACACAGCGATATGAAATCTACCAGCACACCAGGCACATTCATAGCCATCCTCCCACACATTCTGGGCATCTCAAGTTGGACACATCTGCGAATTTAGGGGGTGGCTCAGCTCCGTTTAAGGAAAGGTGGGAGTAGCTTTTATTGGTCCCTGTGGAATGCCATCACAGGCCTTGTTTGGAAGGGACTGACCCAGACTCTGACATCCAGGAGTCTACTCTACATCAATTTGAGTCCCAATTGCTAGCCAGCCATCAAGCTAAAGAACATGGATATGCAGGGCGTTGGTGGCGCACGCCTTTAATCCCAGCTTAGGAGGCAGAGGCAGGCGGATCTCTGTGAGTTCTAGACCAGCCTGGTCTACAAGAGCTAGTTCCAGGACAGCCTTCCAAGCCACAGAGAAACCTTGTCAAGAAAAACAAACAAACAACAACAACAAAACAAAGAACATGGATATGCTGAATGCCCTTTGAGGGCATTCCATCTTCTTCCTCCTTCCCCTCCCTCCTCTCTCCTCCCCCTCCCTCCCTCCTCTCCCCTCCCCCCTCTTCCTCCTTCTCCTTCTTCTCCTCCTTTTGATTTTTTTGAGACAGGGTTTCTCTGTGTAGCTATGGAGCCTGTCCTGGAACTTGCTGTGTAGACCAGGCTGGCCTTGGACTCACAGAGATCCACCTGCCTCTGCTTCCCAAGTACTGGGATTAAAGGTGTGAGCCACCAATGCCCAGCTTCGAAGATATTCTAGTAGAAGAACACAAAGTGGCTTCACTTTCCGTTCTGGCTACTGAGGACCAGAGAGGTATTGATAGGAACACTCCCCCCCCCCGCCTTATTTATTTGAGAGAGGGTCTTGCTTTGTAGCACATGCTGGCCTTGAATACCCTATCCTGCTTTGTCCTTTCAAATACTGGAATTACAGATGTGAAGGAACACATCCAGCTGTTTGTAACTACTTCTGATACCTTAAAGGGCACATTTATTTGCATTTGCAGACTCTAAACCTCGAGATGAGCTCTTGCAGAATGATAGCATTCAGATTGTGAAGTTGTCAGAGCTGCCGAGTCTGGGAGGTAGGTCTAGACAGCTCCAGGTTCCTGAATAGGGGTAGGTGGTTTGGAGGGGTGGTTGTGTACTGGGCAGATGAGGGGACTAGCAGACTTCCAAGAGCTCCGTTGTTTTCTGACTTGCAGCTGGACCCCGAGTTCTCCAGTATGGAGTCAAAGTTGTATTTCAGGCAGTGTACTTGCTATGGAAGTTGGTGTGCACAGAGCCTGCAGCCTACATCTTCCTCCAGGTGTGTTCCAGCTGCCGCCTCCTCCTGTGAGAACCGCCGTTAGCAGTTCACTTGCTGGCCTTTTAAACATGCACAAACTGGGTTGTGGGTGAGCTTCAGTGAGGTCTTGAATTTGAGTCCCAGGCAATACACAGAATGCACAGATTTTTAAGTATATTACATATGTGGGGTCTAGCATGAATGCAGGTCCTCATGCTTGTGTGGCAAATTCTTTACCTACTGAGCCATCTCCTTAACTCAGTTGCTGTTGATTGTTGATGATTTGGGGGTTTTCAGACTGGGAAGTTTTTTTTTAAAATAACTTCTTACTCTTTGTTTTTCTTTTTGATGGTGGAGAGGGTTTTCCCTCTGCCCACTGACTGGTGAGAACCTTATAGGTCATGGTCTCTTTGCTCTTTGCTGTGTGGAAACTCCTCTTCAGTCGGGCTACACAGGCCATGGTCTGCGCTTCCTCCACTGCCTCCAAGTCTCTCTTTCCTAGAACCCACCAGGCCTGCCTGCCATTGCTGTATGCTGGTTTGTGGGCTGCATTTGTGGGAGCAAACTGGTCATCGACTGGCACAACTATGGCTATTCCATCATGGCCCTGGTACACGGCCCCCGGCATCCCATTGTGCTGCTGGCCAAATGGTGAGAGGGTTGGGCGGTTCCCTGAGTCCTCATTGGAGTGGGGGGGGAGGAGAAGGGCCTGGGGGAGCGGGCTGGATCTGGAGCAGGGTCCTTGGTTCTCCTCTGACCCTGGCTGCCTGTCTCATTGTGTGCTTCCAGCTCTGGGAGTAGCTAGTTGTGCCTTTTCCCTTCCCCTCCCGGGACTGATGCTCATTGTTGACCAGCAGCCCGGGCAGTTGTCACACAGCACCAGCTTCATGCTGGGTGCCAGGCCAGGCCCTTGTGTCTCCCATCTGTCTCCATCACCCCTGGATATGGTGCACTGTATAAGTTAGGAGAGTGGGCTGAGAGTCATATTGTCTCTTCCCACCCAGGAAGTAAGTCAGGAATCAGTCTCAGGGAGTTCCATTCCAGAGCCTTCTCCATATGTGGAGGGAAGAAACGACTGCAGTAGGTACTATGGTGGCAGCTAATACTTTTTCTCATTTCGTTGCTCACTTTGGCTTTGAATTCGTGTTGGTCCTCTTCTCTCAGCTGCTTATCCTCTGGGATTATAGGCACACTCCACCACACCCAGTTTAGTAATCCTTTTTTCCCTCGATGAGACAGGGTTTCTCTGTGTAGCTCTGGCTGTCCTGGAACTCCCTTTGTAGACCAGGCTGGCCTCGAACTCAGAGATCTGCCTGCCTTTACCTCCTGAATGCTTAGGTTAAAGGCATGCGCCACCGCTGCCCAGCTGGTAATCCTACTTTCATGTATTTTTTTGTAATTTTTTTTCAGATTTATTTTAATTTTTAAAAACTAGTTTTATATGGGCATTTTCCTTAAATGCTTGTCATGTGTTTGGTACCTGTGGAGGCCAGAAGAGGGCATCAGATCTCCTGGTTGTGAGCTGCCATGTGGATGTAGGCAATTGAACCAGAGTCCCCTGGAAGAGCAGCCCGTGCTATCTGGCCCCTAAATTTGTTTTTTGAGTCTCATTTAATGTAGGCTGGCCTTCGTCTCTCTCTCAAGTGCTGGGATTACAGGTGTGCACTGCCACACTTTTATGATATGCCTGGGATGGAATCCAGGACTCTGATGCATTATGGGCAAGCAGTCTACCAACTGAGCTACATCCTTAGTCATGCATATGTATATGAAACAGTGACTGTCCCAGGCTGGCCTCAGAGTCCCTGTGTATCACAGGATGAACTTGAGCTTCTGATCCTCCTGCCTTTTCTCCTGAGTGTTTGGATAGGAGTGTACCACTGTGCCCTGGGTTTGCAGCACTCGAAGCAGAACCAGGGCCTTGAGCTTGCCAGGCAAGCACTGTCGGCTGAGCCACATTCCCAGCCCACAGCCTAGTAACCCCGACTTCCTCTTCCTCATGCTCTTGGGACAAAGTCTCAACTCCCTTCATACCACAGTGAGAGAGCTGCAGCCCTGCTAGTCCAGGGTGGCCGAGGCTTGGTTAAGTGGCCATTACTTGATTTCTCCTCTATTGCATGAGGCTGGATTTGTGGAGAGTGTTTCTTTTTAAAGTAACTGTGTGTAAGCTGAACAGTGTCAGGGAAGGAAGGTGTGAAAGAGTAACTGTACGGGAGTTAGAGTAACTGTACGGGAGTTAGAGTAACTGTACGGGAGTTAGAGTAACTGTACGGGAGTTAGAGTAACTGTACAGGGAGTTCATGGCACGTCCCGACAGGCTCATTCATGGCACGTCCCGACAGGCTCATTCATGGCATGTCCCGACAGGCTCAAGGGCCCTAGCTCAGCAGCCTTTTCACTACCCATGGGTATCAAGTCATTTGGAGGTTGGGGTGGCATCTAGGCTTATCCCACACTCCATGCTGATCCCCAAGACATCTCTGTAGGTACGAGAAGTTCTTCGGGCGCCTGTCCCACCTGAACCTGTGTGTGACCAGTGCCATGCGGGAGGACCTGGCGGAGAACTGGCATATCAGGTATGCAGGGCCTGGGAAGCGTACCAACCCATGTGCTTTTAGAGCTGATGCGCCTGCCCTGTTGTGCTGAAATACGCAGGCCCTGGGAGAGAGTTCCTGGTTTGAGAAGCTAAGGGAGGGGGCACTGTGCTGTCTTTCCCTCCCAGCCATGTGGCCTAGGACATTTTGGTCCTAAATATCTACACTATTCTAAGTAATCCTGAATTTTCTTGTCTCCGGGATTCCCCAAGCTCCCTTGCTTTTGGGGATCCTGCTGTGTCCTGTTGCTTAGATTTTTCTCTGCCAATCCCATCTCATGTCAGGGCTGTGACTGTCTACGACAAGCCAGCATCTTTCTTTAAGGAGACGCCCCTGGACTTGCAGCATGAGCTCTTCATGAAGCTGAGCCGCACGTACTCCTCTTTCCAGAGCTGGTATGTCTCCCTTACCTTTTCTGTCTTGGTCTCCTGTAGACCTGTGTATCCGTTATCCAGGGCAGAAAGCTAACGCTGTGGCCTGCCACCTATTGCTGTAGATAAGGTTTTATTGGAGCAGTCTACCCATTCACCTGTAATGTCGGTGGCTGCTGGATGTCTGGGGTGGTGGTGAATGTCTATTCCCAGCACTGTGGAGGCTGAAGCAGGAAGATTGTAAGTTTGAGGCCAGCCTGGGCTACGCAGCAAGCCCTTACCTTACCTTACCTTAAAAGCAGTGTTTCTCCCAAACTGCAGCAGTGGAACCAAGTTTCACAAGAGTCTATGGGCCACAAAACCTGAAGCATCTACTCTCCGGCCCTTTAAGAAACGGCCTCCTGAGCCCTATGTTACCTCATCCTGCTGCCAGTGGGTTCTTGTGGGACAGGGGGACCTCAGTGTCCTCTTGGTGTCACACTGGGGAGAGAAGGCACCTGTTACAGTTCTGCCCATGTCCTGTGTGTGCTCCTGGGAACCAGGCGTGGCTGCTGGGAGGCGGGGCAGGTCCTCCTCACTGGGATGCCGAGCAGGTAGAGTTGGGAGACTGTGCAGGTGCAACTGAGTGGTGGAGTAGGTGCTGTTCTGTAACCTCAGTGCCAGCAACCAGGATGTGAGGTAATGGGGTGCCAAATGGCTGGGGCTGGGGCCTGCCTGTGGCTCTACTCCTGTGCCACAGTGTCTAGTAGCTCATCCCTTTCCTCTGATTCTCAGCTCAGAGCCCCTGGACCCGGGCATGGAGAGGTCGGCCTTCACCGAGAGGGACTGTCAGAGCGGGATGGTGAGGAGTCTGCATGGGCGACCAGCACTGCTTGTGAGCAGCACTAGCTGGACAGGTCTGCTTCCCTCAGCACCTGGGGTGTGTGCCCAGCTTGTCTTTGGATGTATGAGTTGGGTGGGAAGTTTGGGAGGCAGTCTATGATCCCTCTCCCTTCTCTCTCTGTAGAGGACGAAGACTTCTCCATCCTGCTGGGAGCATTAGAAAGTAGGTGTGTGGCTGCATTAGCAGCTTGGAGCTTGTGAGGGGCTGCTGCTAGGCACTTACTTGGCTTTTTGTGGCAACCTGTCATGTGGTGTACCTCTGGTGTCATGGGTGGGCCAGCTTGAGACAGTAAGGGAAGGCATGGGAAGCTTATTGCCCTTACATGGTCACTGGGTGACTAGACCCTCATTCTGAATGTATCTTGAGACTAGCAGCCCCCTGGGGAGCAGCGTCCCCAATATACATACCATCTTATCCTCTCCTGGTTGGTGTCTTTTTTCTTTTTAACAGAGTTTGAACAACTAACACTCAGTGGAGACGGCCTTCCTTCCCTAGTCTGTGTGATAACAGGTACTGATGGGAATGCCATGTCATATTCTTTTAGAAGGGCAGAGGATGGCAGAGGCATATGACCTTTACAGAACACCTCTGTAGGGTACTGTCTCACTAGTCATCACCTCAGTCCTCCAGGGTAATTTCTCCCTTCCTCCCCAAGACCTTGCTCAAGCTAGGCAGGTGCTCCACCACCAAGCTACATCTCTAGCTTTTATCTATGTGTAGAGAGAGGGTCTTACAGGTTGTCCAGGTTGGCCTTGAACCCACTGTGTAGTCCAGGCAGGCCTTGATATGCTAACCTGCCTCAGCCTCCCAAGTAGCTGGGACAGGCCTGTGTCACCAGGTCCCTGGGAATATTGTTTCTCATTCACTTGATAAATAGGGAAGCTGAGGCTCAGAAAGGACTGGAGAATTCAGATTTCAATCTGGATGGTACTATTTGGACCACACTCTCCCCTTTCCAGTGCACTTCTAGTCTCTGTAGTTTAGAAGCAGTGTGTCTTCTGTCCAGTCAGAGGGTTAGGCAGCCACCTTCTCCTGCTCTCTCCCAGTCAGGTTCCTAGGGGACCCTGGCATGCTTAGGACAGTCCCTGTGTCACTCGGTGCAGGTGAAGATTCTGTGTCCATATGCTGGCACTCTAGTATTTATCTTAGACCCTTTTGCAACCTGTAGCCCTGTGCCAGCTGGCTGGGGTATACTTAGCGTTTTGGCCATGGAATGTCAGGGTCTGATGGGGGACTGGTGGTTGTGGTCATGGGAAAGGGTTGCCCAGCGCAGTGATGGAGAGTGACAATGTAAGTGACTTTTCTTCTCTGAAGGGAAGGGGCCTCTCAGGGAGCACTACCGCCAGCTCATCAGCCAGAAGCGCTTCCGGCATGTCCAGTTCTGCACCCCATGGCTGGAGGCCGAGGACTACCCGCTGCTTCTAGGTGAGAGGGCAGGCTTCAGGGGGACAGAGGACCATACTACACTATCCCACAGGGGCAGATGGGGCACATGTTTCCAACCTCTCTTTTTACCCTATAATCTTTGAGACAGGATCTTTGTAGCCTAGGGTAGCCCTGAGTTTGCAGCAGAGCCTCATGCCTTAGCCCTGAGCGCTGGGATTAAAAGTTTGTGTCACCACACCCAGCATGCTCCACATTTATCTTGAGTTTTTTAAAAATTATTTTGGCAAAATACATAAAACAAAAGCCGTCACTGTATCTAGTCATTCATTTATTTATTGTGGGGGTAGGGGTGGGTGGGTAGGATGACGACACACTTGTGCCATGGCAAGTATGTGGTGATCAGAGGACAATTTAGAGAAGTTGGCTCTCTTCTACTATGGCGTCCAGGGATGGAACTCAGTTTGTCAGACTTGGCAGCAAGCACCTTCACCTGCTAAGCCAAGCCAGCCGCCTCTAGTCATTTTTAAGTGGTCACTAGGTAGTGTTATCGACAAAGCTGAAAGAACCACAACCATAGCCAAAAATTCTGCTGATCACAGTGACTGCCTTGGAATTTTCTCTTTGAAACTGAATTATGGCTGAGTAGAAACAATAAATCAATACAAATAAAAACAAAAACAAATTTTAATCGTTAGGCAGTGTGAGACAGGTCCCAGTGGCCAATCATGTTTTTGTGTCTGGTCAGGCTGCCGGGCTCCTTGGCCAGCTATTTGTATTTGTGGACAGTCTCACAGGGACAGCTTCTGATTTCCACTCCTTGTCTAGTGGTTGGCACATAGACTGGGAAATGTATCCTCGTGTTTTGACTGTCTCTGCAGGGTCAGCGGACCTGGGAGTCTGTCTACACATGTCCTCCAGTGGTCTGGACTTGCCCATGAAGGTGGTGGACATGTTTGGGTGCTGCTTGCCTGTGTGTGCTGTGAACTTCAAGTGGTAGGAGCAGATACTGAGCCTTACCTGGGGCATATTCTATACCAACAGCTGGCGGCCCTGATGCCCTGTGGTTGGGCTGAGCCTTAGTGAAGGACAGTCAGTTTGGCGCATCCACACCATGCCAGTCACCCAGATGCAAAATGTCGTTAGGGTGTGGTAAATATTAGTATACGCCTGCAGCCTGGAGGCAGAGGCAAGAGTATCCCTGAGCTTAAAGCCAGCCTGTGCTACACAATGAGTGTATGTTGATTGGGTCTGTGTCAACATTAGCTTCATTATCCTGTTCCATTGCTGGGATGTTAGAAATCATCTAAAGAGGATGTGAAATATAGAGCAGGGTTCATGTGGGTCATATGCAAAGCAGTTTACATAAGGGACTTGAGCATCAGTGGCTATAAAAGGGCTCCAGGAATGAGTCCTACACATACAGGGACAGGGATGGCTGGAGTTTGTTCATGGTTAGCATTCTGTTCAGGCTGATGCTGTGAGAAGGGCATGGTAGCCAGAGCTGTCTGCAGTCAACTGGATTTATCTCTGTCCTGTGGCTCATCTTTTACAGTTGGATGGGAATCATGCACAGCAGGATGGGTGTGGACACGGAGGCTGGAGCTTGATAGCTGGGGACAAGCCTCTGGATGCAGAGTTCAGGATGTGAAACCCTTGTGTGAGCCAAGCTCAGGGTTTGTCAGGATCAAATCTATTAGTGACTCTGAAAAGCTGCCCTTAGTGTGTAGAGCTGGGACCCTAGGCTGGAGTGGAGAAAAAAAACCCATAGAAACCATCTTGGCACAGAAAGGTCACCTTCCCTTCTCTAAATCAGCCTGGTATTTTGACATGTGCTCTTGTAGGCTTTTCTGTCCAAATACTCCATCTTAGAACAGAGGCCACCCTGCCATTCTTGATGCTGGCTTCACTTGAGGGAGTAGTGGTGGCCCAGTTGTGTTCCCTTTCTTTTCCCTCGTTCTCTCTGCAGTCTGCATGAGCTTGTAAGACATGGAGAGAATGGCCTGGTCTTCAAGGACGCGGAGGAGCTGGCCGCACAGCTGCAGGTAGTGGGCCTTCTCCCTGCGGGGCTTGGTGGTTTGAAGCCTGGTGTTGGACCGGCTCCCTGAGGTCTGCCTCCCACACAAGGACAGCTGTGGTGGGACTCTGGGATGGAGGAAGCAGAGGCCTTCAAGATGGCCTCTCAGCCGGGGCTGCCGGTGGTCATTCACAGTGCTGAGGGCTAGAAGAGCCAGACACAGACATATACTCCTGCCTCCTGTGTGTAAAGATGGGATCTGTGCTGCCCTTTAGGGAGAGTGGGCCAAGAGAGCTGTAGAAGGTTATTTGTCCTTATAAAACTAATGTGCTCTCATTCTGACAAGGGACTTGTTCTGTACTGATGGAGGGAGGCTCTGTCCTTAAGTCCATGTGAGAATTCTGCAACTCCATCCTGGTGTGGATGGAAATGCAGCTGTGGCCATGTGCAGGTAGACTGCGTTCCAGTACAACCTTATTTACAAAGCCAGGTGGGCAGGATCTAGCCTGAAGGCTGCAGTTTGCTGGTCCCTGATAGATACCTAGAGCAGAGCTGTCATAGCCTCCATCTTAACTGAACCTGCAGTTGTGTTGGGGATGGGAGAGGGCGAGAGAAGAGGACAGCAGGTGGAGGCTGGCCATTCACCAGGGCAGGGCTGTGGGTAAATAGATTGCCCCTCAAGTATATAGTGAGGGAAGGGGCACTGCTGGACATGAGCAAGAATGATCTGGCATGGGCTAGAGTGGGCAGGGAGCTGAGTTCCCGTCTTCCTTTTCCTGTAGATGCTTTTCTCCAAGTTTCCTGACCCTGCTGGAAAGCTACACCAGTTTCGGAAGGAGCTCCGGGAGTCGGAGCAACTGCGGTGGGATGAGAGCTGGCAGCGGACTGTGCTCCCTCTAGTCACTCACAAATGACCTTCAGGCTGGAGGCGAGAGACCTATCCTTGGTGTGGAGCCCTTCCCAGACAGCACCTGCTCCACTTTGTCCCTGGTGGGCTTTTGAGTGCCACCTAGTGGTCAGAAGCCTAAGGACCGCAGTGGACGACATCTGGGAAATGAATGGTCTGGCAGCTGCTTCAGTGTCTCTGAGAGGCACTTCTCTTTGGTGACCCTGTTTTTTTTTTTTTTTTTTTTTTTGTCTCCTGACTTTCACATTCCTTGTGTTCTAATTCTGCTGGGCTGCCATGAGCTCTGGGACATCGTGTGCTCACTGGGCTTAGCTGAGCAAGCCCTGAGCTGCCTGGCAGGACAGTCATACTTGATAAATTCATGTTTTTATTAGTACAATGGAAATGCTTGCTCCGAGCCTGTGTCCATTCTCGACGAGCTGACAGGGCAGGCACCAGCACTCAAAGCCATGCTTACTGTACCTTTGTGGTTTGTAATTTAACAAGAGCCTTTTCAGCTTTCCTGTGGACTCTTCCCACCACAGTGATCTCGTTTCCAGTCACTTTCCAACACTGTGGCAACCGTTCAGCACCAGCTTCAGGATTACGATGGCTGAATACTCTTCATAAGGAAACAGCTTGCTGGCGTGAGGGGGCAGCTCTTCCCAGTAGATCCCTGCTCGGTCTAGACAAAGTACAGAGATCTCAGGAGGGCAGTGTTGGGAACAGAAAGCCAATCTGTTAGTGCATGGCTGTTGACACAGTTGTGTATTCGAGCTGATTTACTTGGCCACAGGTTCCCAGGCCCATGCAGATGCCCTAAAGGTCTGCATGTGTGGGCATGCTCAGTCTAAGGAGCATGCAGGGTGCTGCTCTGCCAGTTTCCACCTTATTCCCTCAAGCCCCAGCAACCCTGTTCCTACCCCAACCCAACAGCACTAGAGTTACAGTGCTGTGGCCACAACCTGACTTTTTTTTTTTTTTTTTGGGGTTTCAAGACAGGGTTTCTCTTTGTAGCCCTGGCTGTCCTGGAATTCACTACGTAGATCAGGCTGGCCTAAAACTCTCAGAGATCCACCTGCCTCTGCCTCCCAAGTGCTGGGATTAAAGGTGTGAGCCACTACCTCCTCTTGGCTCACAACCCAACTTTATACACGGGTGCTGAGGGTTCAAACTCAGGTCTTCATGTTTGTGCAGTGAGCACATCTGCCTGCTGATCTCTCTAGCCTGAAACAGGTGTGGCCCCTCCCACCACACCTACTGGGTCCCCTACTGCTCTGTACCTGTCTACTCTGTTGGCACAGGCAGAGGAGTGAAGATCCAACTGCAGCCGCCTGGTTTCATGGGGCTTGTAAGGACTGTGGGCCAATATGTCTCTTAACTACACTTTAAGTAAGGCTAGTAATTTAAATAATAGTAGCACAGGCATAAAAATATGGGAGGTCCTATAACCCTACCACCTGAGTACAGCAAACACAAGCTGGCACACTACAAATTCCTCCTAGCTCTAATTTTTCTGGAACCATTCCCCTGCTTGTTTGCCCTATGTGGAATGGGGGTAGTCTGTCAGTCTGTCCACAGATGCTGTGGTGGGTGAGTGTGGGCAGCTTTGACCTGAGTGCCTTAGTGAGATTCTCGGGATGATAGTACAGCCATCCCGAGTGCTGATAACTCAGTGAGTCAGACTGGAGGACAGACAAGGCTCATGGTACTGCCATTTGGGGGCTCTGCAGATGGGGCCCCTTATCCCTTTCCTAAAATCCCCCCTAGCTCCTAGCTGCAGAGTACTCAAATGTCTGCTCATTGCCTCAGCAGGTCAGGTGGGCCTCAGGCGATGGCTGCTGAGGAGCAAGGCTAGCAAGACTAGTGTCAGCCCAGCTTTTAAACCCTGCTGGGGACAAACTGGTGGCCCACAGGCCAGGAACTGACCCAGCTCTGTGATGAACAGCTTGCCGGTATCTTGGCTGCGGATGGTATAGGACACATAGACATCAGGAGCATTCTTCCTCTGGCAGTCGCTGAGCATCTTCAGAACCCTGACCAGTGACAGTGTCACTTCCCCACAGTATAGCACATCTACAAAACGGAAAGGCTGTTATTGAAAAGGCCTCCTATTAGGATCTGCACCCAGAGCGAGGGTGTAGTTCTGGGCTGACTTGCATGGGGAAAGGACCATGATGTTGAGTGGCGGTGTAAAGAATTGTGCTGTTCCACAGGCAGATGCCCTGGGTGAAAGGGAGTTTAAAAGCCTCTACAGTGGAAGCCACCCTTCTGGCAACATCGGTTCTGTGCCCCTTGCTCATTTGCTTGGTGAGCAGGTCCTAGCCTGGCTTTGGGCTTTTTGGGGGACTTAGTGTATCAGCTGCAGTGTGGGAGGTGCTGTTTCTGGTGACCTCTGCTATGCTAGGGGAGGAAGAATCTTTGGTAGTCCAGGCAAACATTGCTTTCTCTCAAAGATTCCATCAGGACAGGGATCTGGGACCCAGATGTACTGGTGGGTATAGCCAAGACCATATGGCATAGTGATGATAATAATGAATCCTTGTCATATCTGCATGGAGCCAGCATAGACAGTGTGGCAGGGCCACTCAGCTCCCGTTCCCTGAATTGGCCTCTGCCCATTGAAACATGACCTAGGATGGTGCTATCAACAGGTAGAGAACCAAGGCTGCACGGTCAGTCCGCCCTACCTGACGATGCACAGCGGCTGTTTATCACCAGCAATGGAAGGCACAGTCTTGGTGTGATGGGCAGGACCGCTCTTGTGTTTATTATAGGATCAGGGAGGGGACGAGGTAGTCTAGGCTAGTGTGCTGCCCTGGAACCTGCCCTGCTCATCCTAAGTCTTCTTGGGACAGCTGTTCATGCCACAGCAATGAGGGCGTCTGTCTCCACAGAGGGATCTGGGGCTCTGGAGTGTGTGCTGTGTGTGTCTAGGGTGTCTAGGGTGTCTCTCTGGGGCCCTGCTTATCCCTGCCTGCAGCACCCATTGCTTCTTTCTGCTGTTGTCTGGGCATTACCTGCTGCAATGACAACGTCTGCCTGGAAAGCAGAGAGCTGAGAAGCTGTCACCTCATCCCAGTCCAGCTCGGCCACTGTCACCTTTGGGCTGCTTGGGTCAGTGGGAGTGTGCAGCTCTAAAGGGAAGCCATTGAGGAGCACGTTTCCACGGAGCTGCTCAAGCACTTGATCGTGACAGTCACTGAAGATGAATGCTCTAGGGTAGCACGCCTTGCAAATGGCCAGACCTGTGAGGCCAGCTCCACTGCCTAGCTCCAGGACAGTCCTGAGTGGGAGACAGGGACCTTTGTTCACAACTTCACCAGTGCAATCTGCCCTCGTACCCTGCCCTGTACCTCTAGGTCACCTGTCAGTGAAGGTTGCTGGGTTCTCGATGGCCCACTCTGCTAGGTAGAGTGCAGCATCCCATGTAACCAAGCCTGTGGTGCCATGGGACACGATGGCTGTGCTCTCAGAGAGTGTGACTGAGTCTCCTGAAGGCTGCAGAGACAGGAAGGAGGGTGAACAAGGCTATCAGTATTACTGGAAGGTCCTAAACCACGGCAACTGAATGGCTGAGCAGAATATTTGTACACTGGAATGTACTCAATAAAAAGGAACAAACTTACTACATTCAGAAATATGGGTGATCTCGAGGGTACTGTGTTAAGTGAAAGGAGCCAATCTAAGTCCTATGCTATGTGATCCCCTTCATCTAATACTTTTCAAATGACCCAATCACAGACAAGCGTGTGTGTGGTGGGGTAGGGGTAGGCACAACACAATAACATGCATGTCTCATACCAGTAAGTAGCTCCGGTGGCACTGGGTGGACTCTTTGGCCATCAGAACCTCTGCCAATGCCTCGTACAGTGCATCCAAAGGCTCGGTGGGCACAGCCTCATGCTGGGAACAGAGAGTGAGCTTCAACAGAGGGCTCACTAACCCCTGGAAATAACCATTCCATCACTTGCTTCTGTCTGCTCTGTGAACAGGACTAGGTGGCGTTCACAGCATTCGTGGTGCTGGGGATGGAACCCAGGACCTTGTGTATGCTGGGCTGGTATTCTGCTGAGCTATGCTGCAGCCTGCTTTTTTTGTTTTTGTTTTTTAACCAGATTTAGAAATGAACAACTTAGAATTAAAATCAACAGAATTAAAAGTGTGCTGGTGGGGTGCCTCAAGGAGAGGTGAGGAGAGGGTTAGAGCAGGTAAGGCCTAGGTCAGGAGGCAGAGTCCAGGAGAAAGCCACATTGCCTAGGAGAGGTGCTACTGTCCTTAGATGACGTGTTCAAGTGAGCCCAGATTCCCAGTGCAGCTTCCAGGCTGCCTTTCGGTGGCTTTGAGGTGCGGCTTCACCTGTCCTCACAGCCCTGTTTCTCCTGGTGCTGCCTACAGAGGCACCGAGGTACGGGGGCTCTGGGGTCCAGGGTGGTGCAGAAGATCACACCTGGGCTGAGCCGAGTGAGCAGCTGCTGTTGTTAGGGGCTGAGTGAGGCTAGCCTGCTGCTGCTGTCTCTGGCTGGTTGGCTAGAGTGGCAAGGAGAAGACACTGTAAACTTCAGCAGGGGTGGGTGGGCCAGCCAGGAAATGGCTGGTAGTGTGGAAGCAGGTGGCATCCTTTATTCAGTGGCAGGGGTGTCTGGCAGGAAGGAGAACCTGAGTCTAGGAAATGAAGCTGCTGCGGAGAGCCCTGGTCTCTCTCCTACCCTGCCCCACCCTGCCCTCCCGTCATATTCCACAGAGCAAGCCAAGGCAGGGAGCTGGGGCTGCTAGAACCTGGCAGAGCTCTGGACCCCTGTGCTCCCCTATGTGGCCCGGCCCCGGCAGCTGCAGCCCATCATTGACCTTTTTGATGAGCTTTGAGAGAAAGCAGCGGGCATACTTCACAGATGGCAGGTGCTGTACACACACAGGGTGCTTCACCGTCTAGACAACAGAACACAAGAAGTTGATTGCTACAGAGACATGCCTTTAGTGTCCTAGAAGCTTCACACGATTGGAGGGAGCCTGATGTTCCAGCAAAGATGTGCAGGGACAATGGGGGTGTGTGTCCTGGGTACCCTGCAAGACGGAGTCTTTTCTTGAGATGGTCTTGCTATATAGCACAGACTGGCCTCACATTTGCAGTCCTCCCGCCTTAGGGTTAGCGCATGTGCTCCCACTCCCAATTTAAGGTTGAGTTTTAAGATCTTTCCTTACCGCATTTCCATGTAATGGCACAGCTCTGTGCAGGAACCTGAGCTCACAGGCCCTTTCCTGTCCATCCAGGCTGGCAGGAATATTAGTCTATTGTGAGGACAAAAGTGGGGTATCTGGCTTCATGGAGGAGGTAGGAGTCCAGTGACAGGAACCAGACCCACCAGATGCCTGTCCTCCTGGCTATGAGGCCTAGGTGGTGGTGGGGGGTTGGAGATGGGGGCTTAGTGGGCAAATATGGAAGAGCAAAGGCTCCGTTTAGATGAACTAATGACTCAGTGGAAGCCTCCAGGAGTCAGAAGCAGGGTCTCCAGGCAGAGAGAGCAGTGTGGGGTAGCTTTCTGGTGGCTCTGGCCTGGAAGTTTTGAAAGGAGACCACAGGACCAGCAGGAAGCAGATGGGAATGGGCCTAAGGGAAGGTGTAGCTTGCTACCTTGGGAGGACCACAGGATCCCCTTAAGTCCTCCAGAGCTTCCTACTGAGGGTTTATCGATGGGTAACCCCATAGGGTAACCCCATAGGATCTTGAAGCAGTAAGCTCTAATTTTTGTTGGGTTACCCATGGAAGGATATAATAGAGTCTGGCTGCTTCCTCCTTCTTTTCCTCCTTTATCTCCTTTCTGATAACAGGATCTCCCCGTATAGTTCAGGCTGACTTTGAATTCCTGGTCTATGCTCCTAGGGTGAGCTTAGTAGCTGGGGGCAAATGTCTGTGTTTTCCTTGAATCTGTGTGCAAACATGCTCCTCTGGTAATTTCCTTTGGGGGAGGAAGAACTGTAGTCTTCCTAAGGTCAGGACCTTAAGAAGGTCAAGGCCCAAGACACGGTGGTGTGATCTGTCCTTGACTCAGGAGGCCTCTACCCACAGGCACATGCACTGCTGGGACCAAACCTCTGCCTCTGATACTGAGCCAGCAAGATGAGCTTTCTTTTTTTTTGGTTTTTCGAGACAGGGTTTCTCTGTGGCTTTGGAGGCTGTCCTGGAACTTGCTTGGTAGTCCAGGCTGGTCTCGAACTCACAGAGATCCGCCTGCCTCTGCCTCCCGAGTGCTGGGATTAAAGGCGTGCGCCACCAACGCCCGGCTTAAGATGAGCTTTCTTATTTTTGCCTTAAATTCGAAGAACATTTAAAAGCAGCTAATAAGTGCTGGAAGCAGTAACCGGTCACCTGGTGTCCCTGTGGATCAAGACTTCCCAAGGTAGGTGGGCTGGAGAGACGGCTCAGTGGTTGAGAGCACTGGATGCTCACTCTTCCAAGGGACCCAGGTTTGATTCCCAGTACCCACATGGTGGATCACAACTGTCTTTAACTCCAGTCCCTTTTCTGGCCCCCAAGAACACTATGCATATATTTCACAGATATACATGTAGGCAAACACCCACACACATACTAAAAAAGAAAAACTCGAAAGTTAAAACCATCTTTAAAAAAAATGGCATAGTAGTACTTCATAAAGACCGGCTTAAAAAATAAAAAAGACATCCCCCAGCTTCCCTTACTTTGTACAGTAATCTATTTGAATATCTTCATTCACTAAAACCAAGCAGCCAGAGCTGTGTGAGGGGATGACACCCATGCGCATGCCAACACAAGTGCTGTATCTTTGTTCTTTGGACACTGTTTGAAGAGGGTACCAGTGAGCCTTGGCTCTGCTGTCTGGGGATGCTGGGGCTCTTACCTTCTGCAGAATAGCCAGCAGTAGCTCAGAACCCGAGGGCTCCCTTAATTTCTCTTCTAGGCTCTGTTCCAAGGAGAGAGAAAGGGATAATCCTAAGGGGCATTTTCTCAGAATATTATACTGCTGTGGAATATTCTGGTAAAAGAGCACTAGTAACCTCTACCCAGGGACTTGGAACCAACCTGAAGCGGAAGCCACCAGAGGTGAACTCAGTCTGATGCCATGGGCCATGTGTGCTGAGTATGAGAAGACTAACTCCCAATTCACATCACTGTGGCTGTGCTGAAGTTACCCGGGTCACAGCAACTTTGAGGCTGAGCTGGTAAGCTAAGAATCAGTTACAGCGTAAAGGCCTGCAACCTGCCACTCAAGCTACAATGGGAACTCAGATGTGTGGTGCCAAGCCTGGCCATGCCATCTTTCTTACAGGGACTCCAGCTCCAATCAGGGCAATTATGTGACACACAGCAAGCCACCCAGAGTATTTTACTATGTCCTAACAGGTCCTTTAAAACCTGCCTTGATCCACCTCATCTACACTCGGTCTCATCCCTGCTCTCTATAGCAATACCAGCTCCTTTACTGTTCTTAATCACAGCGGCCATATTCCTATCGTAAGACCTTTGCTTCCTGTTTTCCAAGGCCATCCTATGGCTGACTGCTTCAAGGCTCGGGTAGCAGTTCAAATGTCACCTCTTTTGGGAGGCCTTTGATGACTCTACTGTCTGCCATTTCCTTGCTTTTTCTTTTGAGATAGGGTCTCACTCTGTAGCTGGGGCTAGCCTCTGACTCACAGAGCTCCTCCTGCTTTAGCATCCCGAGCTGTGATTGGCTTCCACACGTGTTTTTGCCTGGTGTTTTCTGGTTACTTATTGTCTCTTGTCTGAGCGGACCTGGTCTCTAAAGTGCTCTGCTCTGCCCTGGTGTTTAGCTCAGGGACAGCAGTAAGTAAACATCTAGTGACCCAGTAACTGCTAGGCAACACTGGGTGCACTTCCACAGCCAGGTGCGAGTTGGGGTTTGTATTTAAGTACTCCCACAAAGTGAGATGCAGGAGGGGCTGCCTATCTTGGAGCAAACATTGCTAAGGCTGTTAAATCCACAATTAGTGTTCATGATAAAGCCTTTAGGTCCTTGGTGTAAGCACACTTGTGTTCATTTTCCTATAAATAAGCAAAGGCTTGGGAGATGGAGGCAATGTGACTCCCTAATTTGGAGCTGTTGAACTCTCCCTTCCTGCCCTGGCTGCCTTAAGCAAAAGGACTATCAGTCAGACAACTAGCAGGACTTCCCTCATATCAGCCTTGGCTGTCTGAACACTCCATAAACACCTTTAGACACCATAGCTGATTCTCATGGCTCCTGAAGATGCAGCCTCATCCAGGGCTGTTTGAAACACTGCACCAGACCTTTTGCTGTCATAATCCTGGGTCCACACTCTATTACACTGCACCCATTTTGGTGTGCAGACGGGGAGCATGTCCCCTGGTGGCTGGGATGGTACCAAGAGGCCAGGCTGTGACTGGTTCAGATACCTACATAAAATTGCTGCCGTGGCTCAAGGAGGGAGTGGTCTCCTGCCTATTTCAGTAGTGCAGGCTGAGGTGGCCACAAGGAGAAAGCAGACGCAGAGACAGCAGAGCAGCAGTGGCTGTAGCGACCCAACGGTGGCTGGCAGAATGGTAAAAGCTGCCTGGCTGCTGGACATGGTCAAGAGCTAAGGAATTTTCACTTCCAAGGCCTGCACAAGACCTGTCTGGATGTTTGTAAGGGCTGCTGCCAAGGGTTGAAGAACTTCAATACCTAGGTCTGCCAGAAAGTTGACAGCCAAAATACCCCAAGAACTCCTCAAGACCACAAGGACCAAGGAGGTCCCCATATGCAAGAAACCTGCAATTGCTGCTCTTGCCTGCCTACAGTTGGCACAGGAAAACAAAGTCACCAGAGATCAGCGTGCCCTGAGCCTCTTGTCTACCTATAGTTTCTGGCTGGGCAAAGGAAAAGAAGCTCAGATGTTTGGTAGCAAGAGACATTGTATCTCCACTGTGCTATTTAGAAATGATGACACAGCCTAATCCCAGCACTTGGGAGGCAGAGGCAGGCGGATCTCTGTGAGTTCAAGACCAGCCTGGTCTACAGAGTGAATTTCAGGACAGGCTCGAAAGCCACAGACAAACCCTGTCTTGAAAAGCAAGCAAGAAAGGGAGGAAGGAAAGATGGCAGAGATGTAGCCACTTACATACGGTCCCACAGCATATAATTTCCACAGCACATAGGAGTTTGAGCTAGGATTCTTCTTTTTGTAGACCAGGCTGGCCTTGAACTCTTTGAGATCTGCCTCAGCCTGCCTCTCCCGGCAGAATGCTGGGATTACAGGCCTAGGCCACCTCCCGGCTTTGAGTTAGGACTCCAAGCAGGAAGCTGGTCTCCCTGGTCAGAATTCTGGCCCTGATCCTTTCCTTCTTAAACCGAGTGACAAGAGCCGGAGCAAGTACTTAGCTAGGCACATGAACTATACTTGCCATTGAATGGGGACCCATAAACTACAGAGTTCCATTCTGTGTTAAGACTAGATTATGCTTTATGTCGATGAAATAACACAACTATCTAAACCACCCAAAGAAACTGGGCAGACTTTGGAGGAATACAAATTTACAGTGACTCATGCCGGTGAGCTCCTTGCACACGAGTTACCAGCGAGGCACGATCCAAAGGAATCTCCTGCCCGAGCTGCATGTCCCCAGACCACCGGGAGGTTCCTTCCCCTCTGAACTGCCCCCCCCCCCGCCCAGAAATGGTTCTGCCTGCAGCCTGCCCTTCGGATGGGGACCTGACCTCCCCTGCAAAAGAGCGCGGCTCGTGCCGTCTGAAGATGTTTAGTTTTCAAAGCTTCTGCAGTCGCTAAGATGACCGATCACCGGCTTTAAAAGTCGCTAAAATAATCCAGCCTCCAAGTTCTGCCAGAGAAGGGCCCAGCATGCCTCCCCTGGTCCGGAAGTGAGCAAAGGCATCCCGAGACGCCCGGCCCAGCAGCTCCCGGTGCTCGACCCCCGACACGCGCCGCGAGCCCACCGCCCACCTGCCAGGGAAAGGTGGGAAGCGCACGAGCCGCCAGGAAGCGGCGCTCGAAACTCTGCAGCAGAGACGTGGGCCCCTCGTGGTTCTCAGGCGCCATCGCGGGGCGGGGCCAGCGTTGCCTGGAAACCAGCGGAAGCGAGACCTGAGTCTGAGGAGGCGGAGCAAAGAGGCGGCAAGATGTGGGCGGGGCTAGTCAAGCTCCGGCCCAGGAGGTGGGGCAAGGTGAGAACGGTGGGGCAGGAGCAGAGGCGGGGTGTAATCTTCGGGGTCCGTGCTCTGCTGCGCCTTGGGAGGTGGGGCCTAGCTAGGGAGAGGCTAACGCCGGCGGCCCGGACGCCTTCTAAACAAGTTCGTGGAACTGGAGCTGGCAATCTGAAGGCGGGGTCTACACTGGCCTGAGCGGGGGTGGGGAGGGGGGGGATGGAGGGGTGTTTCGGAAGGCGGCCCTTGACCAAGACTGGGGGTGGAGTCTAGAGGTTGGAAGGCGGCCCGAGGTGGGTATGGGGCGGTCCGAGGTGGGGCGGAGCTTAGGGGGGCGGTCCTTTGGCTGATCTGGGGGCGGGTTCAAATCAGCCGGAGGCGGGGCTAAAGTGTCCGTCTGTTTGCAGAGGCGGGTCTCGGAAGTGCTGCCCGCGGCCTGGGATCCTTCAGCTGAGCTCCTGGCCAGCCTGAGGCAGGGTTGTCGCTTAGTGCGGGACGGAGTCGGGTGGGCTAGGGCGCGGCCTTGCCTGCTGCAGTCCTAGCGGGCCTCACTCCCGAAGTTTGGTCCGGGGAGACGGGTTCGTGCCCACCCAGGCTAGTTCCAGGTCACCGTAATCTCCCGGGTCCTGTACACCGGCGTGTGTAGTCAACGCGGCAGTCCTTATCAACACCCTCTCCATCAGCTCCGCCCTCTGGGACCCGCCAGGAAGGGCACCCTCAGTCTACTCCAGCCTTTATGTCTGCAACCCAATTATCATCTAATTTTTATTAAGCACCGCTAGTATGATTGGCAAGACCAGGGCTGCAACAATGGTATAAAGCCGATGTGGTCTCTGTCTTCCAGGGCCTGGGGCCTCAAGCGGAAACATAAAACAGTAGCAATATCTGCGCTGAAGATGAGTGCACAGAAGCACAGGGGCATCCAACAGGAATTTCGTTTGATCTTGCAAGGAAAAAAATCCCAACGAAGAGTGGGAGTTAGTTGCAGTAGGTGGCCGAGTTTTCAAAGTTAATGTGTCTTGCTAGAGTTGAAAGGCAGGACTCTGGCAAGCCACCCCTGCTGCACTGGGATTCTGTACTGTCATTCAAAGCAGAACAGCTCACTTTAGCAAATGTCTCAAAAAACTCCATTTGGAAGCTTCCTGATGTAGCCTGTTAAATATGCTTGCAGAAGGCAGATAAGGGGGACATATTAAGTCCCATTAGTTCCTATAGACGGGAAACACCTGAGGCCTGTTTAGGAGAACAGAGGGGAATTGATTGCAGTCAGGTCTGTGACCCTCCAAGAAGCCAGGCCAGCACAGCCTGGGTCGACTTAAATATAGTGAGCTGTGCTTGTTTCTGTGGGATTTTGTCTTTTCGTTTTTTTTTTTTTACATTTATTATTTGTGTGTGTGTGTGTGTGTGTGTGTGTGTGTGTGTGTGTGAGAGAGAGAGAGAGAGAGAGAGAGAGAGAGAGAGAGAGAGAGAGAGAGAGAGAGAGAGGGAGGGAGGGAGGGAGAGGGAGAGATTCACCATATAAGTGGAAGTCAGAGGACAGCTTGCAGGAGTTGGTTCTTTCCTTCTATTATGTGGGCTGAACTCAAGGCATTAGGCAAGTGAGTTATCTAGTTAGCCTTACTTGTTTAACAGAGTCTTGTTATATAGGCCTAGCTAGGTTGGTATTCCCTTTGTAGCCCATCTTGGCCTGGAACTTGCAGTGATACTCCTGCCTCAACTTCCTAAATGCCCAGGATTATAGGCATGTGCTACCATGCATGTATTTTTTACATTGCACACTCCTGGCTGCAGTCACCCGAGATTCTGAGGCCTCACAAGGAGTATGGGTCTGGATAACTGAGGGAGGTGATTTTAGAGGTGGCTTCAGGAACACTGGCTTACATGTGCCTTTTTGATCAGCTCTCTGCAGCTGGTGATGCAAAAAAAATGGGAATGAGAGAGATACTTGTATATCACCCATATTAGCTATTAATCACTGTTGCAGAACAGAAGAGCAACAGTTGACATCATAATAATACTGTGTGATGTTTTCCTAAGGTTTTAGATGGGCTGGTTTAGCCTTTCCCAGAGCAGATTGAGAAAAGACCCTCTGTGGGCTACAGAGCCATCTTCTCTTGGAGCAAGACAAAAAAAAAAAAAAAAAACCAAAAAAACCAAAAAACAAAAAAACCAACCAACCAAACAAACAAAAAAACCAAACATCTTAATTAGATCTGAATGTAGGAGGGACAAGTCACTGAAGGATCTTGTGTGTGTGTGGTGTGTGTGTGTGTGTGTGTGTGTTTGTACATGTGTGCCTTCACTGTTGTTCCTGTTCATCTTGGTCTTTTGAGGCAAGGCTTGTTTGTAATTGGCCTGGAGCCAACTGCTCATCTGACTGGCCCGGGAACCCCAGGGACCTATCTGCTCCCCGAAACTTAACACTTGTGTTACAAGTGTGCATGAGTGTGGGGATCAAATTCCAACCTTCATGCTTGTAAGGCAAGCCCTTTACCAACGGAACCATTATTCAGCTCACTGAAGGGCTGTTAAGGACCCAGGAACCTCACAGGAGCCATGTGTTAGGTGTAAGAGAAGGCTAAGACCCCTCTTGTCATGCAGAGTGTTGATTCCAGATGTTGATGTCTGGAACAAGGCCTGGGTACACATCTGAGTGCTCCTGACCCTTCATTGTAGGAGGCAGTAGGTGCACGAGCTGTATTAAAGGCTTTCTATTATCTAATAATAGCCTAATGCATTTTAGCTGTATGAAGCCATTGCCTTTTAGAAATTATGCTTTGGGTTTGGAGTTCAATCAGCATGAGGAAGTTTTTCCTTTATCTATCCTCTGGCTAATGGCTTCTGTAAGGAAAAGGACCAATTGATTTCTTTCTAGAATGTTGCTTCAGGGTGCAGCGACCTTTTATAGGTCATGTTTCAACTTACAGAAAAATTTTATAGTTCAAATATAAATTGCATCAAATGCAGACTCTATAATAGGATTTAAGGTTAAATAAAGTTTGAACCTTCCTCAGGCTGTTTCCAGCATCCAAGAAGCCCTGCAGCTTTGGAGACAGGTGCTTCATTAAAGTCTCCACAGGCTTGGGTGTAATACATATAGGAAGCTTGGTATAATGGTCTCAGTCCCAGGACACACAAAGACAAAACAGCAGGATTATATGATGGTCTTGTTGTTTTTGTTTTGCTTTTGATACAGGGTCTCATGCAGCCCAGGCTGGCCTCCAACTTGCTATGTAGCTGAGAATGACCTTGTACTCCAGATCCTTCTGTCTCTGCCTCCCAAGTACCAGGATTCTGTAGGAGGAAAACAATGCGGCCATTAACCATGTGACTTACTAGAGGTGCATACAGATGAGGTAATAAAAGAGCAGTTTACCACACCGCTAACCACACCCACTTTAGGCATGACTAAAGACGCATATGGCCGGACGTAAAGACGTATTTATGTATGTAGGCGGTGAACTACATCACTAGCCAGGCCCACTTTTGGGCATGGCTAGGGGGCGTTACGGGGGAAGGTATAAAAGATTGAATAACGGAAATCTTGGTCTCTTTTTCCGGCTTTTGGCTTCCAGTTCGGTGGCGGAAAACTACTCGGCTCATCTGGGTTACTTGTTTGGTATCTTGTGAGTAATTTCTACAATAAATACTTAGTTTTACTTTCAGTAAGTGTGCCGTTTATCGTTACAGCATCAGGATTCCAACTGTGGGTCATTTCAAACAGTGCAGGACACAAGTCCAAGGCTTCAGGCATGGTAGATAAGCACTCCACCAGCTGAGCTACAGTGTCAACACCAATTATATTATATTTGGGTTTGCAATAGGACCAGTATTAATGGTTGAACTATCCTCTGCAAAGGTAGACTGGAATTCCTAACCCCTGGTTCCTAGGAGTGTGAATACTTTTTGAAAGTAGAGTGACTGCAGAGGAAAACATACTAGGGATATCCTGGGTACCAGTGACTCTCCTTATAGGAGAGGAAGATACCACATGAAATCAAAGGCACAGAAGAAAATGGCCACATTGCTTTAGAGCTCAGAGTGATGCAGCAGCAAGCCAACACCACTGAGAAGTGCTGTAGCATCGAAGGCTAGAAGAAGCAAAGGTGGAGGGAGCCTGGCATTACCAGCATCTTTGTTTTGGATTTCCACCCTCCAGGTTTTTAAGACACCAGGCATCTCTTGCTTAAGTCACCCAGTGTGGTACTTGACTATTGAAGTCCTAGAAATGAAAATAACTGGCCAGTTACTTTGGAGACTCCTTTGCAAAAAAAGAACTAGGGGATTTGATAAAGAATCAAGAATTTCAAAATGGTGCTGGGTATGGTGGTATATACCTGTAATTCCAGAACTCAGGAAGCTAAGGCAGAAGGGTCTAAAGTTCAAGGCCAGCCTGGGCTACATAACAAGAGCCCATCTAACAAACAGTAGCAGTTGGGGATGTTGCTCACTCAGGAGAGTGGTGGCACAGACCTGTAATCCCAGCACTTGGGAGATGGGCCCAGGAGATCAGGAGTTTAAGAACACATTTGACTACATTGGGAGTTTGAAACCAGCTTTGGCTGTGTGAGACTTTGTCTCAAAATAAGATAAAATAAATCAAGCACTGTCCTGGGCATCTTGGGTTGGGAGGCCAGGGAGCTGGACCTGGGTCCTAGTCTTACATGACTGGATCCCCAGTGGAGTGTAGGATATTGTCGCAATGGCGTATAGCAATATGATGACTCGATGACTGACCACTCCAAATCCAAAGAACATTTATTTTTCCAGTGAGAGACTGCATGTGTCATATGAACAACAAACAGAACCCTGAGACCCTTTTTTCACAACTCTAAGCCAGATAGCTGTGTCTCAGGAAGCAGAAACACCCTGTATCTTTGATCCTCTTTTTTTTTTTAATGAAAGCATTTTTAATAGTCTGATTATTAGAAGTCTTGTTCTGGTTGCTCCTGGGTCCTTGCGAAGTTTCCCATCCATGCTCCAGTGAATATTAATTATGGAAATCAAATGGACATTTAGCACAAGAAAATGCTCGCAATAGCAAACTTTCAGAGGGCAAGTCGTTGAAAGTCGATTTACTAAATGACCTCTTGGCTAAATGACAAATTTGCCCAATGACCATTCTGCATAAGGACTCATTTGCTAAAAGCCAATTTTCTGAAAAATTAGCTTATGGGATGTTCTGCTTATCAGAGACTGAGTCATATTCCTACAATCAAAGTCAGTGCGGCTGCCCACACCTGTAATACCAGCTCTCACGGGGCTAAGGAGGATTGGAAGTTCAAGGCTAGCCTCGGCTACAAATCCAAATCCTGGCTCAAAAGAAGAAAAGCACCTTAGGTGATAAATAGCTGCATTTTACTGAGCATATGTCTGCCAAATACAGAGCACTTTTCTCACCCTTGTTAAATTCTGGCGTGGTGACAAGCCCAGAGGAAGTAGGTTGTCCAAGTAGTGACAGTATATGATTCCTGCTCACAGCCAGTGTCCTTCACACCATACAAGGGGCTACATCTGTCACAGGGTACTTCTGAGATCTTCTAGATTTTCTTGTTGCTGAGAATTACCAGTCTGTACGAGTAAAATGCAAACCACTTTGTTTTTATCTCACAGTCAGCATCAGTTTTTAGCATTTTCCTTTGAGAGCTTGTTAATCATTTTATTTATAAAATTAAAAACGTATGTTCATTTATTTGTGTATGTGTATATACAACACATGTATTGAATTGCTTTTCTCCTTCCATTATATGAGGATCCTGGGATTTAACTCAGGTTGTCAGGCTTGGTGGCAAGCACCCTTACTATTGAGCTATATTCCTAGGCTTATAATTTATTTTTATAATTTCTCTTGTGCATGCTCGTGCATGTGTGCACGCATGTGGAAGTGTGTGTGTGTGTGTGTGTGTTTTCATGGAGGTCAGAGAAGGAGCCTGTTCTCTCCTTCCACCATGGGATTTATTGAAATGACTTACAGGCTGCAGTCCAGCTAATCCAACAATGGCTGACTGTGTCCAAGAATCCAGTAGTTACTCAGTCCTCAAGGCTACATGTCTCAGCTGGTCTTCAGTATATGCTGGAATCCTGAAGAAGTAAGCTGAATGCTAGTGAAGGAATGGATGTGCTAGCAAGATGAGGGCAAGCAGGTGACAAGCAAATCTTCCTTGTTCTATGTCCATAATAGACTTCCAGTAGAAGGTGTTATGGCCCAGGTTAAAGTTGTGTCTTCCCACTCAAGATCCAAATTAAAGGCATGTATCTTCCTGCCTCAAAGTCTGGACTAAAAGTGGATTCACCCACTTCAAACCAAGCAAGAAGTCTCTCACAGATGTGTCCTCCATTTCTGGATTGTAGTTCATTCCATATGTAGCCAAGTTGACAACCAAGAATGACTGTCACAGTGTATATTTGTGTGAGTATATATATGCAGATACCCACAGAAGCTATGGGCATCTGGAGTTACAGGCTGTTGTGAGCTGCCTGATGTGGGCACTGGGGATTGGCCTCAGGCCTGCAGCAATGTATGTGCCCTAAACTGATAAGCTATCTCTCCAGTCTCCTATTTTATTTCTCTTTTTTTGAGACAGACTGTATAGCCCTGGCTGCCCTGGAACTTGTTCTGTAGACAAGGCTGGCCTTGAACTCACAGAAATCTGCCTGCCTATGCCTCCTGAGTGCTGGAGTTAAAGACATGTGCCATTACTGCCCAGTGCTTAGCCTCCTGTTTTAAAAATTATTTTTAATAATGTGTTTTTGCTTGTGTGTCCGAATGGGGCTGTGAACATATGAGTGCAGCTGCCTGCAGAAGCCAGAAGAGGAAACAGAGATAGAGTTAACAGGCAGTTGTGAGTCACCCAGTGGATGCTGGGAACCAAACTGGGGTCCTCTGCAAAAGTATGTATAGTATTAGCTGCTGAACTACATTTCCAGACCCTTCTTTCTTTGAATTATTTAAAACACAATTTCATTAACTCTCTCTCTCTCTCTCTCTCTCTCTCTCTCTCTCTCTCTGTCTGTGTGTGTGTGTGTGTGTGTGTGTTACTGCCACAATTAGCAGAAGTAAGTCCTTTCCTTCTATCATGTGGGCATGTGTGGAAGCTCAGGTGTCTTCCTTGATGATTTCTCCATTTTAATTTTTGAGACAGTATCTTTCATTGAACCTGGAGCTTGCTACTTTGGCTGGCTGGCCAGTGAGGCCTCAGGATCTGCCTAATTTCTTTTCTTTTTTTTTTGGTCTTAGGAGACAGGGTTTCTCTGTATTGTTTTGGAGGCTGTCGGTCCAGCCCAGCCTCAAACTCACAAAGATCCGCCTGCCTCTGCCTCCCGAGTGCTGGGATTAAAGGCGTGCGCCACCACCGCCCGGCCTATGCCTAATTTCTTACATGAATGTTGGGGATCTGAACTCAGATCCACATGTCTTTACAGCTAGTGACTTACCCAATGAACCATCTTCAAGTCTTTATTACTTTGAATGCTTTTTTTCTTTTAAATTATGGCTGTTGGTTTTATTTGGGCTCCCCAGCTTCTTATCTAAGTGTTATGACCTTGAAGAACACCTTTGTGCTTGATAGGACACTGTGCTGGTCACCATCACATGGGGCTACAGTTACAACTCCCAGATGTCTCAGTGGCTCAGGGAAGCCAGAGTGATGTACCCAGAGTCAGTTACTAATCCCTGAGGACTGAGAACAGTCTAATCTTGTTCACACGGCTGCAGGTTCAACTTGTTAACAAGCCAGGTGTGGATGTCAAGGTTAGGTAGTGACAAGAAGCCATAACCTTGAGGTCTTTGGAGTTCCTATCAGCAAAACCTTGAGCATAGAATGTGCCTGTCCTTGGTCACCCTGATGTCCCTTTCAGATGCCCATAGGTGTCCTGAGGGAGCTTTAGAGGAGGAAGCACCCAACCAAGGAGGCCATGTTCTCCACAGTGAAGCCAATCCTGTGGGGGTGATGCCATCTCAGCATCCATCAGCCTCACCTTGTAGAAGGGATGTCGGCTACTTGTTTGCCTATCACTGTCCAGCAAGATGCAGAAAGGACTGATTGCCACTTGGCAGTCTGATGCAGTCAGATGCTGAACTACATTGTCTGGTGGAGGTTTTTGGGATTAATTCAATTCCCAAAGGTGAGGGGCATACTACCAGTCTGCACTTGGAATGGTACCAAGAACCTCTGGGATGGCGGTGATGGAGCTGGGTAATGCTGAGGAGAATGAGTGTTTTGTCCTTCTAACTGAAAAGGGCTGCTTGTAAGAGGAGCTAAAATCCATAGCCTGTTAGCAGCCAGAAAGAACCAGGAGTCAGAGAGTGTGACAAACTCCAACAAGACAGGAACAAGGACCAAGAGGGGGCTTTGTGGAGCTGGAGTTAGAGGCAGTGTGTCTCCTGATATGGGTGCTGGGAAGGAAACCTCTGAAAGTGCTCTTAATTGCTGAGCTGTCTCTCCAGCCCCAGTTTTTTAAAATGAAATTTTAAAGTCAGCAGGTAGAGTAGTGGGTTTCAAACACAGGTGTCAGCACACGTTGTGGTCATTCATTTCCCTCTCCCAGTGCATCTGCTTTTTCCCCTCATTCATTCCACAAACATTTGAGTGCATATGCTAGATATAGTCACACATAGCTGGGTGTGCAAATAAAACGAGGGTACAAACATGGTCATTTTCTTCTTAGAGTTTATGTTCCATGGTGAGAGAGTGGTTTAAAAGGCTACTTGAGATAGAGAAATGATGGAGGAAGTCCTTCTATGTATATGTTTGTCTGATTGGTTGATAAATAAAGCACTGTTGGTCAATGTGGAAGCAAGATAGGTGGGACTAGGAGTCCAGGAGGATTCTGGGAAATGTAATCAAGAGTGGAGGGTTGCCATGTGATCCCGGGAGGAGAGGGCTCAAGTCTGGCGTTCTAGGTAAGATAAGACCTTATAAAAATATATATTAGTAATTATTGGTTAATAGTTAAGTCAGAGCTAGCCATTAAGAAACCATAGCAAATGTCCAACAGCTTCATAACTAATATAGTGTCCTGTGTGTTCATTTGGGACTGACGAGGCTCTGGGACCAGACTGGTGGGGAGAATGCATGGTACAAAGAAAGATATAGATAGATAGATAGATAGATAGATAGATAGATAGATAGATAGATAGATAAAGATACAGAGACAGAGACAGACACAGAGGCAAAGAGAGAGAACATGAAGTTGGTTGGGTAGGAAGGTGAAGAGGATCTAGGAGGAGTTGGGGAGGGAAAACAAGATAAAAATATATTGTGTGATAAAATCTTTAAAAGAGCTGTTTCAAAATATGAGGTATAGGGGCTGGAGAGATGGCTCAGTGATTAAAAGCATTCTGATCTTGCAGAGTGTAAGCATTGCAGCTTGGACGGAAAGGTATCCTGGCAATCAGGAGCCCAGGACTACCACAGGTCACAGTAAGAATAGCAGCTTACAACCCTGCTCCAGGGAAAGGTTTTTCCAGTGTAACAGCTCTGCTCTGCCAGGAGACAGTTTCCCCAGCAAAAGTGTTGCAGCTCTGCTCCACTCTGCTCCGTTCCATCTCTGCTCCTGCAAAAAGTTGTTACTTCCCTCCTCTGCTCCATTCTGGTGAAAGAAGGTCTCAACCAAACTTCATTCAAGAGATTTTTTGGGAGGGAAGAATTCAGGAGAATGCCTGCCTCTGCCAGGATAGAAGAAGGTAGCAGCAAATAGAACAGGTACAGGGCTTCTGTAGGGCTTCTTCCAGGGAGATTTCCAGGGTTGGGATTGGTTAGATTTCAGTCCCTTGAGCTCAGATTGGCTAGATCTTAAGCTCAGGGATTGGTTGGTTTTCTGCTCAGGGACTGCAATTTTTTCCTTGCTCAGGGATTAGTTGGTTTTCCTCTTAGTTGGCCAGGAGCAAATTTGGCTCTGGTTTCAGGGTCAAAGTGTGTTTATTTGGCTGGCCCTTTTCCCTACACAGAGGACCCAAGTTTGGCTTCCAGAACCCACGTTGGGTAGCTCACATCAGCCTATAACCCCAGCTCTGGGGATCTGACGCCCTCTTCTGGCCTCCTTGAATACTACATAAATCTTCAAAGTGTGGGGTGACACTTTGGAAAAGCAAGAGTCCCATGGAAGCCTGACTGCTTACACAGGCCTGCAGCTTTGCCTTCTTGTCTGTGAACGCATTTCTTAAGTGTTCCTAGACAAATTGGGTCCAACTGTGGAATCCACCTCAAGGCACTGAGCTTGCATGGCCAGCACTTAGTCAGCAGATACCAGCAGCCTCATTAACCTCTGTTCTTTCTCGGGAGATTGTGCAGGGAGGGGCCTGTGGTAGGGCTAAAGCTTATATAGTATTCTTTGATGATTTCTTGAGTCCATTAGAGCAGATTTATATGTTTTGCTGAGCAAAGAGAAGACTTTCCAAGTCCTAGTTTCTGGTATAGTGACAGGTGTGTGTACATGTGGCAGTGGCAGCCAGAATGGGTAGGTACCTCTGTGGTGTGCTGACTTAGATTCCTTTGAGTAATGGGGGTATATCTAGATCACGTGGTAGTTCTAGTTTTATTTTCTCAAGGAACATTCATACTGATCTATCTCCACAGTGGCTGCACTGGTTTGAATTGCCATTAGCTCTGCACAAAGGCTCTATCCATACTGGCAATTACCTGTTTCTGTGCAACAGTCATGACGAATGGGGTGAGCTGGAACATCAGTGAAGTTTTGATTTATGTTTCCCTGATATCTCAGACTTCTCTTTGTGCAGTACCCTCCATGGGTGAAGTAGTGGTGAAGCATGCCATGGGTTGGGGTTGGCGAGCTCCCATCCCATCTTCTCCACTCCTCTTCTCTTCACTGGGAGGGGCATTCATGGTGCCTTGTTGTACACTTGTGACACAGGATAAGAAGAGGAGGAGCCTCAGGAGCGACTAGACTATTGTTGAGCCAGAATGCACTCCCCAGGTGAGGCAAATGTGGGGGCAAGCTTTCAGACAGTCGCCTGAGCTCAGTGTGGCAGAGTGCACTCCATCCCAGACAGAATTCCTCAAATGGCATCTCCTGCCCCATCCCATTACCCTGGCCCTGGGTCCCAGCACATTGTGTCTGTCCTGAGCTGCTCTGACAGGGGGCTGTCAGGGCCGTCTGTGTAGATGGATTTGAAGCCCATGTCTTCAGGGTATAACTTTGCTTTATTTTTTTGAAATTTATTTTTATTTTATGCATGGGTATTTTGCCTGCAAGAATGTCTGTGTACTATGTGTGTGAAGATCTGGTAGAGTCCAGAAGAGGGTGTTGGATAGTTTGGAACTGGAGTTACAGACAGTTGTGAGCCATCATGTGGGTGCTGGGACTTGGGTCCAGGTCTCCTGGAAGAGCAACCAGTGCTCTTAGCCACTAACTATCTATCTCTCCAGCTCCCAAATTCATTTTTACTAATTATTTATTTATTTAGACAAGGTCTCCCTTTGTAGCTCTGGCTCATCAGGAACTCACTATGTAGTCCAGGCTAGTCTTGAGCTCAGAGAGATCCACCACCCTCTGCCTCCCAAGGGCTGGGATTAATAGTACATGCCATTAATGCCCAGCAATTTTTTAAATTTACATGTAATTGGTGTGTGCATGAGTGTGTGTGTGTGTGTGCACATGTGTGCTTGCATGTGGCATGTGACACAGTGCACATGTAGTCAGAGGATAATTTATAGGAGTTGGTTCTCACTTTCTACTATATGGGTCCTAGGGTTTTGAACTCAGGTCATCAGGGTTAGTGACAACTCAGTTACCTGCTGAGCCATCATCTTGCTGGTCCTAATGGTGAAATTTTGCACTCGTGCCCACAGGTTAGCCTCACAGGAATAGAATTTCTGTTTTAGAAAAATGAATACTAAATGTCCATGGAATGGTGCCAACTCCTGAGGCCTCCCTCAGGCTTAGGTCTCTCACTTGTTTTCCTGGATTTGGGGAGTTCTCAGGTTCCACAGGAAAAACAAACACATTCTAACAATTTTAATTAATTAATCTGAGACTGGGTCTCACTACAGAGCCTTGGTTGGCACCATCACACTGAGTCCCAGCAAATGTTTACCAAGTGTTAAGTGCACGCCAGCCCTTGGACATGAAGAGGCAGACATGGGGAGAACTTTTCAGAAAGAAAACAGAACTAGCACTGGGGAGGTGGGGACGAGAGGATCAAGAGTTCAAGTTCAGCCTGTGCGTTCCAGGCTAGTCTATCTCAAAAACAAAACCAGAGCATCAAGAAGCCAGCTCTTCCTAATGCAAACCTCAGACAATGTGAAGACAGGAGAATAAACGCAGTGTCGTCTCCTCACCCCGCTTCAGCAACGGGCAGCTTGCCCAGCTCTCCTCCTGTCACCCCTCCCCGTGTCTGCTTGCTCTCTCACCAGTTTTGGAGAAAACCCCAAACCTATCATTTTACACATAAAAATCTCAGAATCCCCCTCTCCTCTCCCTTTCCTCCCCTTTCTTCCCAGCCCTTCCTCTTCTCTGTTCTCCAGAAATAACACTTCACCCCATCTCCAGCTCGTGTTCTGTTCTCTTATTTTTTCTGTGATTGCCTTTTCTCATTTTGTATTAGTCCTTTGAGAAAGTCATACAATGTATTTTTATATTCACCCCCATCAACTCCTCAAAGATCCCTTCCCCACACATCCAATGTTGTATCTTATTTTTTTTAAATATTCAAGTCTAACTTATGCTTCTCATACCCTCTTAAATGTGTGACCTTCCACTGGAGTGTGGGCAAACCACCAGGGCCATACCTTAAACTGACCCTCTCTCTTGCTGAAGCTACCAGTTGCCAATAGTTCCCTAGCAAGGAGCGCCCACCTCCTCGCTTCATGCTGAGATTTAGGCTGGCCTGAGCTTGTGTAGACCTTGTGCATGCTGTCCCAACTGCTGTCGGTTCACATGTATCCGGAAGATGCTGTTTTCCTTGTAGTCATCATTCACTGCTTCAGGCCCCTACATTTCTAGTCTCTCTTTTGCAATGATCCCTGAACCTTGGGAGGAAGGTGTGTGATGTACATGATCTATTTTGGGCCAAGCATCCCATAGTCTTTTATTCCCTGTACCATGACCAGTTGTGGGTGTCTGTGTCAATCACTGTCTACTGCCAAAAGAAGCTTCTGAGATGAGGGTTGAGAGATACACTAATCTATAGGTATAGTGATAAGTCATTGGGAGTCAGTATAATACTGTGCTCATTTAGCAGAGTAAGAGTGGTAGGTTCTCCCCTAGAAAGAGCCATAGGGTTCTGGGCCTGTTTGGGTGCCAATAATGGGTTTCAACTTGTGGAGTGGGCCTCGATAACATTTGTGCCGTTATTGCACCAATGGGCATGTCTTGCTAGGTGGGTGGCTATTGTATGTATACTCAGTAGTGACAGATGGATGCTATTATGATGACTTTTTTCCTCTGGTAGTGTACACAGTACCTTCCAGCACTATAAAAGTCAGCTAGTGGGGATGGGACTTCGTGGTGAGTACAGATTGATTTCTTTGTTCTGTGACTCAAATAAGTTTCTAGTAGTAGGGTCTTACCTTTTGAAGGCCAACCAGATTATTGCCAATGGCTTATAATGTTTGGGGGGGGGTTGTCTATGGGACATTACTTGCCAAGAATTTCAAAAGAGGTTAACACATTCTTGGCACTGGGTATTTTGTTTGTTAGCCTATGGTGCCTTGTATGGGCTTTGTTGACTCCTCATAGCGTGGTGCTGTGTGTGTGTGTGTGTGTGTGTGTGTGTGTGTGTGTGTGTGTTACATGTTTTAGGACATTTCCACAGTAGTTAGTGTTAGTTATCTCTCCCCATATTCTCTCTTCTACCTGTCCTCCTATCTCTGCACTCCACCATAGTTAACCCTTCCTGTATCATTATTTCCCGGAAGCCCTTTATACCACTGCATTCTATCCCCACCATGCCCTTACTAACTTCTTGACCTCTTCTATCTCTCCAGCTCCATCCTGATGCCTGCCTCCAATCGAGAACCACAGTCAGCATCCTTGTTTGTGAATGTTTGCACAGAGGTGGTTGGTGAGTGGGCAGGTTAGACTTCTGAATGTACGATTGTCTTGTTCTACACTTTGTGTCCAGGGGGATTTTCATGGAGCTTTCTCTAGGGGAGGAAGATTTTTTTTTTCTGCTCATCCTCAGGTCAGTAACCGCTTACATTTTCAGGAGAAACTAGGCTGTTCCAGGAACTTGTTGGCACCTCCTCTCATCCTTGATCTTTTAGTAGTGTGATTCTCTGAGGCTACAGAATACATTATTCAGGAATCTTTTTCTGTAAAGCACCATGACAGCAGCCAGAACAACAAACAAACCAATAAAAAGGAATGGATAATCAGTCTTTAAAAATTCTTTCTAGTCAGTCCAGGCTGGCTGAAGGCATCCACAGACTTGCCCGTGGCGCTGGGTGGGTAGGTGCCATTATGATGAGCAAACATATGATGGTGAAAAGGAAGAGAACGAGAAGCAGAACATGGTTCCTATGCTGTGGAAGAAGGAAGACGTGAGGAAGCTAAAACAGTGAGGAGTGGGCTAATGTGCTTGCCCCCCCCCCCCACCCGGAGCCAGGGTCATGTCCAGGCCTGGGCTGCTGCCAGGGGCCATGTCTGGGTCCATGGCCCTACCACAGCCAGGGTCTGTGTTGACATGCATGACCTACGTTGTCCCCAAAGGTCATAAGGATGCCTGGGGTCTGTTCAGCCACCTGGTGTTCAAAAGCCATGCTGCCTCTGGGGCCATGCTGATCTGAGTGGCCTCTGATGCCACTCAGGTCCATCATAATGTCCGGGCTAGTCTGTCACTTAGGACCATATCTGGGTCTGTGGCCCTGCTGAGGCCAGAGTCTATGTTGATGTCTGTGTAAATACCTGGAGTCTGGGCTACCACCTGAGGCCATGTTGGTGTCTTAGGGCCATGCTGCTGTTGGGGCCATGGTGACATCTGGTCCTGGGATGCTGCTGAGGACCACATCTGGGTCTGTGGTCCTACTGCAGCCGAGGTCTGTGTTGATGTCCCTGGCCCATGTTACCACCAAAGGCCACATGGATGTTTGTGGTCTAGGCAGCAACTTGTGGCCAGGTTGGTGTCCCAGGGCTGTGCCACCTCTGGGGCCATGCCAGTCTGAGTAGCCTGTACTGCCACATGGTACCATGGTGTCATCTGGGCCTGGGCTGCTGCTGAGGGCCATGTCTGGGTCCATGGCCCTGAAGAAGTCAGGATCTGAACTGGTATCTGTGACTCCTGTTAGAGCTGAGGGCTGTGTGGATGCCTGGGGTCTGGACGGCCACCTGAGATCATGTTGGTGTTCCAGGTCCACGCTGCTACCAGGGTGGTGTCAGCATGTGGGATTGAATTTCCACGTAGAACAACAAAAGCTTTAAAGGAATTTTAGAAACAAAAGAACGGAGAAAAGGATGGGTTCTTGGTGGCAGCATTTTCTCTGGTGGGCTTTGTTTTGCTAGCGACAAGCAGAGACTCACGAGGCTCACTTAAGGGAGTCTTAGTGACTCAGCATAAACAACAACAACAAAAACCCAGCAAGGTTCCTTTAAGAGGCTCTGCTAACAATTAAAAGATGTGTACATACAGCTGGAAGTGGCAATGACCACATCTCCAAGCCGGCAGCTTTTGCTGGATGTCAGCATAGACTGAGACAGTGAGCTGGAGTCACGCTTACGCCCACCATCTTGGAAAAACTGCAGTTTAAACAGCCTCGGTTTTAACAGATAAGACACATGGCCAGAAAAACATAAAGATTTACAGTAAAGTCAGACTTGGATGAAGAAAAACCTCTAAAGGTTTACAGTGTGTTTAAAAATATATGTAGAAACCGGGTGGTGGTGGCGCACGCCTTTAATCCCAGCCCTCGGGAGGCAGAGGCAGGCGGATCTCTGTGAGTTCGAGGCCAGGCTGGACCGACAGCCTCCAAAACAATACAGAGAAACCTTGTCTCGTAAAACCAAAAAAATAAAAATAAAAATATATGTAGAATTGAGTGAGAAAAAGAAACGGAACAATGGTAAATAAATAGAGAAGCCAGCTGTGGTGGCTCACACTGGTAAGATTTGCTCCAGAAGCAGGCAGATTTCCAGAGAAACCCTGTCTCAGAGAAATAAATAAGTAAAAGTAAAAGAAATAGAGTAATGTAAGCCACGTAAAGATGGAAAATACACAAAATGTCTGGATACTGTATACTATTGTGTTTTTCAGTTTTTTGATTGCTAAGGAAGGAACAACTACTAAAGTACACTTGATTATAAATGCTACTGAATTAGTTCAACTTATATCTTTTGAAAATGCCTTGACTTCAAAATTTAAGTATAAGGATATGTTACTTTGGAAAAGAGTTTTTGTTTATGTTTCTACAGAAAATGGAAAGCTGTGGATTTCTTCCAGACTTCTGTGGTTTGATGAACCAAGACCCCCCGGAAGCAGTGGGCCAGGTGTTCCAACAATTGAGACAGCTAAGATGATACAGCCTTACAGACCCTGAAAATAAGGACTTATACAGGTTTCTGAGTTTTGTCATGATCCCATTGTATGAATGGCGCCCCCATCCAGCACGAAGCAGTTTGGAATGAGTGACATCCAAATCCCCATATTGTTTATAAGTATTTGTTTTCATTTGAATGGAGTTGCTTATAATTTGTTAATGATCACAACCAATCTCTTTTTAAAAGAAAAAGGGGATTATGGTATGGAAATGAGTACTTTGTATTGGTATGGTTTTTCATTTATTGATACAAATTCAAGGTCAATTTTTTGATGTGTATATTTCTCCTCTTGATTAAGTATTGTGCTTATACTGATCTTTTAAAATATAATGCATAATTGAATACAGACTATAGATAGTTACTTATAATAGTCAGAACTTGGCTATTTAGGTTTTCTAGATATACAGAGATATATTTGAGGTAGTCTTCAAACCTTTCAAAGACCTTCAGAAAATGACATTTAAAATGGTTTAGGGTTTTTCTTGACAATGAGAAATGTCTGCTCCTGGCAGCACCAATTATGTCTGAGAGGAAGATGGGCATGGAAGAAACTCATTATGGAGTTTGCTTTCAATGTGGAAAGATTAGCCATTTGGGCAAGAAACTGGCTGGCCTGGACTGCTTGACTGTTGCTGTATAAACTGGACATGCAGGACCCACAGGAAAGTGACTGCTGAACTCAAACAGTCCTGTAGAGTTCCTGCTTCATGGAAGAGTCTGCCAGACTTTCTGCAGGACACAGAAAAATGACTGACAGACTGCCAGTGCAGATGGACAGTTTGAAATTTCCTGCTTTGCTGAGAAGTCTTCCAGACACACTGTGGCCTATGGGCTGAAGATGGATGCCCCAACATTACAGAGAAACTTCAGGTAACTGCCCAGGCAGCAAGATGTCTCTGTCAATTCTAGTGTTTATATATTATCTTTCTGTGGTCTTTGATGGAGTTGAAGGCAGATAGTTATAATAATAGTTTTCCTTAGTTATGATAAAAGATAAGCTACATATAGAACTTTGGATTCACAAGGATGGGATGGATGATATTTTCTTTAAATATTGCTAAATGTTGATAGACAAAATGTTGTAACTGTGTTCTTACTTGATAGCTATTCTGTTATGTATGATTTGACTATGTTAAAGTTAAGACCTTTCTTTTTGTTTAGACAGAAAAGAGGAGATGATGGGGGAAGTCCTGTGTATATGTCAATAAAGCACTGTTGGCCAATAGGGAAGCAAGATAGGTGGGACTAGGAGTCAAGGAGGACTCTGGGAAGGAGAAACATAGGGAGTCACCATGTAGCCGCCATTGGGATAAGAAGTCTGGACCCTTTCTCAGGTAAGAGAAATACTTAGATTAACAATTATGGAGTAAATACTTAAGTCAGAGATAACCAGTAAGAAATCAAGCAAACGGCCAACAGCTTCATAATTAATACAGCATCCTGTGTGTTCATTTGGGACTGATGCAGCTCTGGGACCAGGCTGGCGGGAACAGGGCCATACTGATCTGGGTGCCCTTCACTGCCACCTCAGCCATGGTGACATCCATGTCTGGTTCCATGGCCTGCTGCAGCTGGGATCTATGTTGATATCCATGATCTGTGTTACTACAGGGGACCCTGTGTTGAAACCTGAGGACTGTACTGAGCCAGCCCCACCCTTTGCTGTCCCTGGGATAGCTGACCCTGCCTCTTACTGGACACTGCAGCAGGAGAACTGGTCCCACCCCTCATGGGAGAGCTGGCCTCCACCTCTCATCATGGGAGCATGAGAGGGCTGGCCCCATGGCATGGGCATAGGATAACTGGCTCTGCCCCTCTCCTGAAAGGGATGGCCTGGTGGCCCAGACTGACCAGCTCAGCTACCACCCAGGCCCCACATCCTGGGCCTTGGGTTGATCCACCCCCATTCTGTGACCTGCTGGAGCACCTGAAATGACTGGTCCTGCAGAATGATAGCCGCAGGGACTCCATGACTTGGGGCAACAGCAGGATATCCAAAAAAGGGTTTCAGGGAGTGTCCACTAATGATGGATGATGTGCCAGAGTCCAGAGGCCTTGAGCAGACCAATGACTCCCTGCAATGAACATTTGTGGGCAGGGCTGATTGGAAAAAAGGGCATACTGTGTGACACTCCGCTGTTCCTAATGTCACTAAGATGAATGAAGAGCTGTGGGAAAGTCAGAGGATTGAGGTGTGTGTTTGTTTGTTTTTAATTAATTTTTTTGGGATGCTACAGGGATGAGGTGCAGATATGGAGGAACTTGGGAGGTAAATGGGATTGGGTGTGTGATATGAAACTCCCAAAGAGTTAATAAAATAATCATATTATGGAAAATTTCTTTCTAGTTTGCCAAGTTTTGTGGGTGAGTGCAAGAGGAGCACAGCTGGTCAGCAGTACTGATTGACAAGTGGCTCAACTCTGATGGCAACCAGCTGGTTGGTCACCTTCTCTTCCAGGCTATGGAAAGAACAGGCCCTCAGAGCCCTGGCAGGCCTTATAAGGAGAGTGTCACATGGGAGGTCACAAGGAAGGGAATAATAATGTCTGAAGTGTATTCTACTGCTTTAGTAAGTCTCTCTCTCTCTCTCTCTCTCTTTCTCTCTCTCTCTCTGTGTGTGTGTGTGTGTGTCTGTGTCTGTGTCTCTGTGTGTGTGTTGGTTCTGGCCAAATTTTCACAAGCTGACAGGCATATAGGACTTGGTCACTGCATGTGTTATTTTTTTTTCTTCACTTTATTTTACTTTGCTTTGTCTTTTTCTTTTAAACTTTATTATTATTATTATTTTACCAGAGATGAAACCCAGGGATGCTAGGCAAGTGACTTGCCATTGAGTACATATCTAGCCCCATTTCTTAAAAAAATGAGGTGAGAGACTTATATGGTAGAGCATATTCTTAAATATACAACTTTATTTTTTTCTGTTCTGGCCATGGAACCCAGGGTCCCATGAATGCTCTCTTCACTGCTGAGCTGCAACCTTATTTGATCAAACAAACAAAATGAATGAATGGACTGGAGAGATGGCCCAATGGTCAGAGGATCCAATTTTGGTTCCCAGCTGCCTGCAACTCCACCTCGAGGGGATTTATCACATGATTAAAAATAAAACCAAATCTTAAGAACACACACACACACACACACACACACACACACACACACACACACCTACCACTACCACCATCAACAACAACAAAGTAATAGGCATCACCAGTCATTGATATCTCTCAATATCCGTGGTCTCAATTCCTCATAAAAAGACACAGACTACCAGAATGAATTTGAAACAGGACCCATCCTTCTGCTGCATTCAAGAAACACGTCTCAACATCAAGGATAGACATCACCTCAGGGCAAAGGATTGGAAGAAGATATTCCAAGCAAATGGAACCAAGAAGCAAACTAGTCTATCAGACAAAATAGGCTTCAAAACAAAACTAATCAAAATAGATGGGGAAGTTTCCTGTCCAGACTGTCCAGTCCCAAATAGCTACTCTGAGGTTTATATTAATTGCAAATGCTTGGCCAATAGCTCAGGATTATTACTAACTAGCTCTTACATTTTTAAGTTAACCCATATTCCTTATTTATGCTCTGTCACATGGGGTTACTTTTGTTAACATGGCACATTTACCTCCTACTTCCTTTGTGTATGTTGGTGACTCCTCTGACTCTACCTTTTCCTTCCCACCATTCTCAGTTTGGCTCTCCTGCCTAACTCTATCCTGCTCAGCTACTGGCCAGTCAGCTTGTTTATTAAACCAAACACATATATTCACACAGTGTAAAGGAATATTCCATAGCAGAAGAACACTTCACACTCATCAAAGGAAAAACCCATCAAGATGACATTTAAATTCTCAACATCTATGCCCCAAACACAAAGGCAGCCATTTTTGTAAAAGAAACACTACTAAAGCTTAGATCCCTTATGACCCTCACACACTGACAGTGGAAGATTTCAGTACTCTATTCTCACCAATGGAAGGTTATCCAGACAAAAATTAAACAGAGAAATACTGGAGCTAACAGATGTTATAAACCAAATGAACCTGACATTATTTACAGAACATTTCACCCAAACACAAAAGACTCTACCTTTTTCTCAGCACCTCATGGAACATTCTCCAAAACTGACCATGTACTTGGACACAAAGCAAATCTCAGCAGATACAAGAAAATTGAAATAACTCTCTGAATCCTTTCAGATCACCATGGACTAAAGCTGGATATCATCAACAACACAAACAAGAGAAAGTCTATAAACTCATAGAAACTGAACAACTCTCTATTGAGTGGGTCAAGGAAGAAAGAAGGAAAGAAAGAAAGAAATTAAAGACTTTCTAGATTTCAATGAAAATGAATACACAGCATAACCAAACTTATGGAACACAATGAAATGGTGCCGAGCACCAAGTGGCTACATAGAGAAATTGGAGAGATCTTATAATAGCTACTTAACAGTGCACCTGAAAATTCTACAATAAAATGAAGTAAGCACACCCAAGAGAAGTAGAAGCCACGAAACAATCAAATTGAGGACTGAAATCAATAAAATAGAAACAAAGAGAGCAATATAAAGAATCATGAAACAAAGATTTGGTTCTTTGAGAAATTAAACAAATAGACAAATTCTTATCCAAACTAACTAAAACATAAAGAGAGCATCCAAATTAATAAAATCAGAAATGAAAAGGGGGACATAACAACAGACACCGAGGAAATCCAGAGAATCATAAGCATATACTGTAAAAATCTGTATTCCACAAAATTGGAAAATCTAAAAGAAATGGATACCACTTACCAAAGTTAAATCAAGATAAGTTAAATAGACCTATATACCATTAAAAGTCTTTCCAACCAGAAAAATCCCAGGACAGATAATTTTAGCACATAATTCTACCATTATTTCAAAGAAGAATTAATGACGTTGGGTATTGGTGGTGCACATCTTTAATCTCAGCACTTAGGAGGCAGAGGCAGGTGGATCTCTGTAAGTTACAGGTCAGCCTATTTTACAGAGTGAGTTCCAGGGGAGCCAGGGAAACATAGAGAAACCCGATCTCAAACAAACAAAAAGAGCTAATGCCAATACTCTTCAAATTATTCCACAAAATAGAAACAGAAGAAACATTGCCTAATTCATTTTGTGAGGCCACAATTATCCTGATACACAAACCAGATAAAGATTCAACAAAGAGAGAGAATTACAGACCAATTTCCCTTATGAACATAGATATAAAAATACTCAATAAATACTTGCAAATCGAATCCAAGAGCACATCAAAAAGATCATTTACCATGACCAAGTAGGTTTCATCCCAGAGATTCAGGGATGATTCAATATATGAAAATCAGCAAATGTAATCCACCATATAAACAAACTGAAATGAAAAAACACAACATGATCATCTCATTTAATGCAGAAAAGGCTTTTGACAAAATCTAACACCCTTTATGATAAAAGGCTTGGAGAGATTACAGATATAAGGGACTTATCTAAACATAATAAAGGCAAGCCTATAGCCAACATCAAATTAAATGGAGAGAAACTCAAAGCAATTCCATTAAAATCAGGAACAAGACAAGACATATTTATTCAATAAAGCACATGAAGTTTTAGCTAGAGCAATAAGACAACTGAAGAAAATCAAAGGAATACAAATTATAAAGGAAGAAGTCAAAGTATTGCTATTTGCAGACGCTATGATCATATACATAAGTGACTTGAAAAATTCCACACTTTCACCAGGCATTGGTGGTGCATGCCTTTAATCCAAGCACTCGGGAGGCAGAGGCAGGTGATCTCTGTGAGTTTGAGATCAGCCTGGTCTACAAGAGCTAGTTCCAGGACAGCCCCCAAAGCCACAGAGAAACCCTGTCTCGAAAAAACAAAAAAAATTCTACACTTTCAGTGAAGTGGCTAGATATAAGATTAACTAAGGAATCAGTAGTCCTCTAATTTACAAATAACAAATGGACTGAGGAGAAATAGGTAGGGAATCCACACTTTCAGTGAAGTGGCTGGATATAAGATTAACTAAGGAATCAGTAGTCCTCTAATTTACAAATGACAAATGAGGAGAAATAGGTAGGGAAATAACACCTTTTTACAATAGCCTCAACTAATATAATTTATCTTGGGGTGACACTAACCAAAAAGGTGAAAGACCTGTATGACAAAAACTTCAAGTCTTTGAAGAAAGAAATAGAAGAAGATATTAGAAGATGGAAATATCTCCCATGCTCATGGATCAGTAGGATCAACATAGTAAAAATGGCAATCCTACCAAAAGAAATCTACAGATTCAATGCAATTATCAAAATTCCAACAGAATTCTTTACAGACTTTGAAAGGATACATCTCAACTTCACATGAAAACCAAAAATAGCTAAAACAATCCTGAACAATAAAAGGACTGCTGGAGGTATCACTATCCCTGATTTCAAGTTATACTACAGAGCTATATTATTACTATAGCAATAAAAATTGAATGGTATTGGCATAAAACATATATTTGTCAATCGAATTGAAGACTCAGACATAAACACAATTACATATGGACACCTAATTTTTGATAAAGTCAGAAATACACACTGGAAAAAGAACATTTTCAAAAATGGTGCTGGTCAAACTGGATATCTTCATGTAGAAAGATGAAAATAGATCCATACTTATCACCCTGCACAAAACTCAACTTCAAGTGGATCAAAGACCTCAACATAAAACCAGATATACTAAACCTGATAGAAGAGAAAGTGGGGAACAGCCTTGAACAAATTGGCACGGGAGACAACTTCCTGAACAGAACACTGGACAAATCAGACAAAATGGCAGCCTACAGAAGGGGAAAAGATTTTCACCAACTCCACATACTGTAGAGGACTAATATCCAAAAATATAAAGAACCCAAGAAACTAGATGTCAAAAAACCAAATAACCCACTTAAAAATGGGGTATAGATGTTAACAGAATTCTCAACAGAGGAATCTCAAATGGCTGGGAAAAACAGAAATGTTCAACATCCTTAGTGACCAGGGAAATGTAAATCAAAAACTACTTTGAGATTCCTTTTTACTCCTGTCAGAATGACTAAGATCAATATCATAAGTGACAACTCATGCTGGTGAGGATGTGGAACAAGGGGAACACTCTGCCATTGCTGGTGGGAATGCAAACTTGTACAACCACTGTGGAAATCAATATGGCAGCTCTTCAGAGAATTAGGAATAGATCTTCTTGGGCTGGAGAGATGGCTCAGTGGTTAAGAACACTGGCTGCTCTTTCAGAGATCCTGAGTTCACTTTCCAGCACCCACATGGTATGAGATCTGGTGCCCTCTTCTGGCATGCAAGCAGACATACAGACAGAACACTGTGTACATAATAAATAAATAAATAAGAATAGATCTTCTCAGGACCCAGCTATACCACTCCTGGGCATATACCCAAAGAATGATCCATCTTACCCACAGCACATGTTTGGGTCTCCCCCACTGTGTGTGAATGTGTGTGAGTGTGTGTGAGTGTGTGTGTGTGTGTGTGTGCTCGTGCATGAGTGCATGCATGTCTACATGTAGATAAACCATCAACATTAGCTGTATTCCTCTATCACTCATCATTTTTTGAGACAGAGTTTCTCAGTGAACCTGGAACTCAGCCATTAGGCTAGACTGGCTGCCAGCAAGCTCCAGAAACTCTACCTCCCCAGGACTTAGGTTATAAAGACACATCCCCATGCCACACATTTTTACATAGGTACTGGGGGGATCAGAACTCAGATCTCCCCATCTCCCTAAGCCCACCTTGAAGTTGTACCTGTAGTTGTCTGTGCATCTATTGATCATCTGGAATGTTCCAGCACATTCTGCAGCTAAACAAGCTGGTGAGACTGAAGCAGTGAGAGCTAACCTTGGTGACTGTAATGGACAGTCCCAGGAAAGGGGTGCTTCGATTGTACCATCATAGATGATGCCAGCTTCGATTGTACCATCATAGATGGTGCCATGCCTCAAAACCCACAAACAGAGAATGAATCCTGCATCAAGATGGGCAAAACCCTGTCTCTGAGACAGCTGGTTTCCTTCAGCCTTCTTTGTTTCTTTTATTACTCTCAGCAAAGTGGTGTGAAAATTTGATAAGACAAGATATCAAAGTTCTGGCAGGTTGGAGAGAGGGTGCTGGCTTACTGATAATGTGCAGATATGGCAGGTCTGAAAGTACTTTGTTTTATTGCTTTGGGGCTCATGCTCCAAAGCAGCTGAGTCAGCTTCAAGAACATCATTTGCACAAATCTGCAGTGTGTCATGTGATGTGTATATCTGGGTAGTCCTCTGGGGACAGAGAAGATGTCTTTGGTGGAATGGTTGGATGAACTAGCAATGCCACAGCAGTGTGTGTGTGTGTGTGTGTGTGTGTGTGTGTGTGTGTGTGTGTAGCAGAAACTGACTTCAGGTGTCTTCAGTCCCTCTCCATTCTTTTTTTTTTTTTTGAGATGGGGGTCTTGAACTGAACCTGAAGCTCTCTGCTTTATCTAGACTCCCTGGCTTTGGAGCCTCGAGGATCTACCTGTCTCCATTTCTTTAGAGCTGGAATTCCAGGTGCTGTAACCAGTGTGTGTGTGTGTGTGTGTGTGTGTGTGTATGTGTGTGTGTGTGCGTGCACGCACGTGCATATATATATATATGATACATATGTGTATACATTCTTTTTTTTTTTTCGAGACAGGGTTTCTCTCTATTGTTTTGGAGGCTGTCGGTCCAGCCTGGCCTCAAACTCGCAGAGATCCGCCTGCCTCTGCCTCCCGAGTGCTGGGATTAAAGGCGTGTGCCACCACCGCCCAGCTATGTGTATACATTCTATACTGCGTATAACCCTAGAACACACACTAAGGTCATCACATTTGTAAGGCAAGTATTTGCTAGCCAAGTCATCTGTTTCCCTAGCTTCATAGTCACTCTTAATGGTGGCAGACACTGAGGGGACACTCTTACTGACACATGTGCACACATACATAAATATAAATATATAAATACTAACATATGCCTTAGTTAGGGGTTCTATTACTTGCCCTGAAGTTACCGCTTCCTTTATTCCATTTCTTAATCTGTTTATCTCCTTGAACATAGGACCTAGCCCCATTCTGCTTCCTGGTGCTCCTTTTCTCCTCAAATTTTACATTTTCTTCCTCCTTTTCATTGTAAATCTGTAGAAGAGTGGCCAGTAATAACCATACAGAGTCAATACTAGGCTGTTATGAGCTTTCCTCTGCCAGCAGAATTAATCTAAATGTCTTTACTTGCGGCAGACTCTTTTGCCAAGGGTAAAAAGCAGCCACTTTCTTCACCAAAATATTACAAGAAAAATCTCTAGGCAACATACTCAAATTCTTCTCCTCTGAAACCTCTTGAGCCAGCTCCCCATGGTTCAAATCACTCTTCGAATCTCTGTTTTCCATGCTCCTACTGGTACAGCCCATTAAGCAGTGCTTAAAGCAATCCACTGCTATCCTAACCCAAAGTATCAAAGTCCAAATTCCTCCAAACAGAAATATGGTCAGGTCTACCACAGCAATATCCCAGTTCCTGGTACCAGCTTCTGTCTAAGGGTTCCTATTGCTGTGAAGGGACACCCTGACTACAGCAACTCGTATAAAGGAAAACAAATTTAAAAAAATAAAGAAAAAACATTTTGTTGGGGCGACTTACATTTTCAGAGGTTTAGTTCATTATCATCATGGTGCGGCATGGTGGCATGCAGCAGACCTGGTGCTGGAGAAGGAGCTGAGAGCCCTATATCTTGAGTGGCAGGAAACAGGAAGTGGTCTGAACCACTGGGTGTGACTTGAGCATATATGAGACTTCAAAGCCCACTCCCACAGTGAAACACTTTCTCCAACAAGACCATAACCCCTAATAGTGCCATTTCCTTTGGGGGCCATTGTCTTCCAGACCAACACACACACATACATGGATATACATACAAATAGATGTACACCTACAGAAGCTCATGTGCTCATCATATACATACCCATACTTGGGTGTGTTCACATCACTCTGATGTCATGAAGGCCACTTTGCTACATCTTGGATATTCTTGTTTTTGTGAGTTATTGAGGTGCCAGGAAATCTCACGTAGATTTCTCTACAGGCATTGTTAAGCATGGAAGAGCTCAGCCATTTTGTTGTCACTTTCCAATTTTGTCACTTGATGGTGGGGTGGTGTGGAGTATGGTAGATCTGGGGAAACGCAAATGTTTTGACATTTTACTGTGTTCTTGTGTGGTCAGTTCTTTTGCAAATGAACCCTGTGTGCTTAGGAGGCATGTGGTGAATCTGAATGTCAGAGTTTTCACATTTGTCACCAGGCTTAGTAGTTGTTGATACTTTTCCTGAGGGACATGAGCAAACATCTGCTCACCCTGGACAACAGATGGAGGACTGATTCTACCAAAGCTGAACTTGGTGAAGCAGTAAGGTTGCTGGGTTACAGGGAATGTGGACGATTCAAAGTAGCCTGGTGGAACCCCGGGAACTCTGCACACTTGCAGGCACGTCACTGGGTCAGAAAGTCTTCTCTTCAGCAGTCCTTACTGCTCGATAGCCTTAGGGAAGGTGTGTGTGTGTGTGTGTGTGTGTGTGTGTGTGTGTGTGTTTGCATGTGGGCATTGTGAATTTTGTATCAGGGACTTCCTTAAGCATGTAAAGAACTGTTGGGAGCTGTGCAGCCTAGTCTTGAATAAGTATATGACTACCTGTCCAATGGGTTTCCTCAGGGCAAGGCACCTCTGGAAATGAACTCTTCACTTGGCAAGGACCAGTAATCCATGGGACAGTGTAGAAATTTGCAAAATCTGTACAACTTACAGACTTTTTTCTCTCTCATTATGTTGGTGATTCTTTGGGCTGTTTTTAGTTTTACTTTGTTAGTCACACATGCAACAGCTGTAATTTTACCTAGAAATTCTGTTTATTTTCTAATATTTTCTCCTAAGATTCTCTTATCTGGAATTACTAACTATAACTCCTAATCCTGGGAGCTTTTCTGGTTCAATAGAGAGAGTTAGGTACATATGAGAAAACAACACTTGGAACATTAACCATGTCTCACGGTTGTGGAGAGTAAGGCGTTCATACATAGAATAGGGAAAAGGTCTCAGGAATACACATAGTGCCAACTGTTGAGAGTAAGTTCCCTGGACACCAAACATAAAGAATCAATGATAAGTTCTAGTGTATTCTGATGGGAATAATGCAATGTAAAATATGGGATGGATAGATCTATCTTTACCATGCACAGGAGCTTATATTGGTACAAGAAGTATGGTATAGGGAGATGGGGAAAGAGTGTCCTATTAAGGTCTTGCCTTTTACAGAGAGATTGAGACACGTAACCCTCTTGTAGGAAAGGGAACTGTATAAAAATATATCCTGAAGACATGAAAGAACGTCTGGGTTTGAATATTGTTGTCCTTAAAGCATTGTGACCATGTCTATTACTTTTAACTTTGTAGCAGCAAGTAGCTACCAGATAACATAAGTGCTATGAGAACAGGATGTGTCCGGCTTGATATTTAGTTAAGGCCTGCAAAACTGCTGAAATCTGTGTCTAAAACAAAGTTATGCAGGGGGTGGGAAAGTGTATTGGGGAAGCATAAAGGAGAACAATGGGGGCTTTCATAATGATCACAATGTATTCCTTATATTGTGATGCATTTCTTAAAGTCAAAAATAGAAGCGAGTAATAAAGCTGTTCATGTAACCCTGGTAAAACAAAACTCTAGGTATAAATAAAGACGGCCTAAGTTATTTGGGGACATTTGGGCATAATCCACTTGGTGGTCAGGTTTTCCATGTGCTGATGCCGCTTCTCTACCTCAGAACCGTCTAGCTGAGGCTAGGCCCCGGCAAAGAACCTCCCTCCAGGACAGAAAGCATGTACTCAGAGGAAACACACAGAGTAGTGTAGCTGAACCCTAATTTCTTTTCCTGCACACTGGCCTCATGGAACCTTGTAGTGCAACTGTAGGCAGTGCCGCCATGACAACCAGACTCTCCGGTCTCAGTGGTTTAATACCCGTGTTACAGTCTCTGCAGCAGTTCTGCTGAGGGCTCAGACATTCCCATCTTGTGGTTCTCCCGTCTCAGGTTTTCACTGTGAGGTTTCTTGGTGAGGAGGGAAGAGGCATGGAGAGCATGCCAGAAGAGAAGTGATTTCTCAACCTCCCTGTTGGTGGAAATGTAGTCACTGTCCCATCCTAGCTGCAAAGGAGTCTGAGAATTCCTGCATTTCCAGGCAGCTGAATGGTGTGGTAAACAGCATGGCCTCTGGTGCATTGAGAGCAGGCTAAACATTTCTTGTTCTTTTTAAATTGAAGAAAAATTATGTGTGTGGTATATGTACATGTTCACCCTGGTGTGCATGTTTCTTTGGAGGACAGATATGTTAATGCCTTCTTGGACTGTTGCCTATGGTATTTTTGGAGACAGAGTTCCTCACTGAACCCAGAGATCATCAATTAGGCTAGAATGTTTGACCAATGGATTTCAGGGTCCTCTCCTTAGTACTTAGACTACAGAGTGTTGCTGTGCCTGACTTTTACATGGGTGTTTGGGATCCAAAGCCAGGGCCCCATGCGTGCTTGGCAGGCACTTGGTGACCCAGCCAGCTCCCTGGTTTCTTATTCTTGTTGAGGAGTTGTTGTTCGTGCTGTGACACTTCTCAGGTTTTGCTTGCTCAGTTCCAGGTTCACACTTTCTGAATTCAGCTTTGATGGTTCTTTTTCCTTCTTCACACTAGTCAAGATTCCTGTCAATAACTATGAAAAGTGTTTTCCCAATGGGGTTAGGGGCGTGCATACTTTCAAATGGCTTGAGATCCTTTTTACTCTTCTTATTTTTCTTTGAGACAGGGTCTCACACTGTAACCTAGGCTGGCCTTGAACTTGTGGCAATCCTTCTGCCTCAGCCTCCTAAAGGGTGGGATTGCAAATGTGGTGCATCATGCCCAGCCTCTCCTCCTCCTTTTCTTTTGTATGTCTGTGTATGCACACGTGAATGCATGTGTATATGTGTGCATGGGTATTTGGAGGCCAGTGGTAAATCTTAGGTGCAGTTCCTCCACAGCCAGGGTTCTTTGTCTGCCTCCCTCTTGTTTCAATGACCTACCAGGAAGCCTGAGAATCTGCCTTGTCTGCTTTCCCAGCACTGGGATTATAGACATGTATCACATATCTATTAAAAAACTTTAAATATTGGTTGTTGGTATTGAACTCAGGTCTGAGCTTGTGAGGCAAGCAATTTACCAAGTGAACTTTAACTCTCCTTCTTACAGACAACAGTAACTGAGTCTCAGGTGTACACATTTAATCCCAGTACTCAGGGGGCAGAAGTAGGTTTATGGATCTTTGTGAGTTCCAGGTTAGCCTGGTCTACATAGTAGCAAATTACAGTCCAGCTAGGTTATATAATGAAACTCTGTCTCAAAACAAAACAAAAGCCCAACCAAACCTAAAGTACCAAAAACAATGACAAAAACCAGTTGCCTTGTGGAGGGGACATTAATTAAATCTGTGTGGGCAGGATTGAACCAACTAATACAGTGACTTTAAGCCTTCCATGGTGAAGTATTTAAGAGAATGATGAATCTCAAAAGAGTCCTGTTTAGGCAGGTAATGGGAGCAAGACTTCTCAGAGGCTCAACCATCCAACAGCAGCTCTTGGACCTCGGGCTCTCAAACCAGTCCCTTTCCCTTCTCTGTCAGTCTCCCAGGATGCACAGCAGCAGGGAAGGCCCTTGACCCCGAGGTGAAGCGCTCTACACATTATCTATTACTCTAATGAGCCTGAGAGGGGGGAGAAGGGAGGGGTGCCTTCTCCAGCTATTACGGCCTCCACCAGAGGGTTGACACACACAAACTCATTATTTCGTTATGTTTTATTCAACAAAATAACTTTCATGTTGTAGCTTAAATTGAATTCGCCATAACATCTTTATTTCCTGCATTATGTGCCTCAAGTGTCTTCCAGGGGCCTGTGTGCTTTCCAGAATGGAGCTGTGGAGATGGCACAGTGAGAGTCAGTCTAGAGAACAGTGCAGCTATTCCGTGTAATTGGCCTGCCGCATAATTAAAGGAGCCAAGTTCCTCATCAGAGACCCAGAGGCAGGAACAGAAAAGTAATCCACTTAAGAGAATTGTTAGCGTTGGTGGCCTGTGAAACTCTGGCTCTACAAACAGATTTGCTTATTCAGTTCCATTAACAAAGAACCGGCAACGTGACTGGCTTGGGATCACCCTCCTCTTGACTTTCCTTTAAAAATGATTTATTTGCATTATTTATTTATTTATTTTTACTTTTATCTGCATTTATTTTAGGCTGAATATATTCCCGTGCCATAAATTTTTGTTTCTTCTGGGATATGTCTTTCTTCTGTGCAACCTCCAGGCTTTGGGACAATGTGTTCCTTTTCCGTGAGGATCATCTTGATGTGGCAGGGGTAGCTCATGTGTGGGTTAATGCGGCCGTGAGCTCTGTAAATTCATCGATGAATCTTAGGTGCTTTGTTCACCTGGATGTGTTTCATGACCAGAGAATCTACGTCTAGACCCTTAAGCTCAGCATTACTCTCTGCATTTTTAAGCATGTGCAGCAAAAATTCAGCACTCTTTTTTGGCCACTGACCCTGTGTCCAGCCCCACTATTTCTCCTGGGCGCACCTGCTAACTCCACCATTGTACCGCCGGAATGGCACACATTGTTTCTTCCAAGTGACATCTTTCAGGTATTTGGTGGCTTTTCAGATATGCATACCCTTGATGGCCTAGGCAGTTTCTTAAAGTGAACCCAGAGATTTGAACCTCTTGACTTGCATGGTTTTGTGGGGTTTTCTGGGTCAGTAGAGTAGCAAACCATCTTCACAGGTCACCTTAGGCTGCTTACAGGAAGCTACTTATTTATTTTTTTAATTTTAATTTTTTTCTTGGTTTTTCGAGGCAAGGGTTTCTCTGTGGCTTTGGAGGCTGTCCTGGAACTAGCTCTTGTAGACCAGGCTGGTCTTGAACTCACAGAGATCTGCCTGCCTCTGCCTCCCAAGAGCTGGGACTAAAGGCATGTGCCACCACTGCCTGGCAATTTTAATTTTTTATTAATTTAGTTTTTACATTCTAATCTCAGTTTCCCCTCCCTTCTCTCATCCTGTTCCCCCCACTTCCCCTTATTTTAATGTGTGTGTGTGTGTGTGTGTGTGTGTGTGTGTGTGTGTGTATACCCACATGCGTATACTTATGGATGGAGACCAGAGGAGAACAACAGGTGACCTGTGTCACTCTCTGACTCATTCCTTTGGAACATAGTTCTCATTGGAGGAGGAAGCGAGGAGGGGAGGGAATGGGGGTGATGACCACAGCTGCAAGGAAGCCGTCAGGGCAAAAGGTCAGTGGGAGAGGTAGCCTCCTGTGTTGTCTGCTAATGTACTCTGCAGGGCAGAAATTCAGGAGTAGAACCTCCTGTGTTGCTTGGTAACTTGTCTGTAGGTTCTTACTTTATCTTCCTCAGTCTTACTCTATTGCCCAGAGCCTATCTCCTGACGGACTTGGTGGCTTTCTGTTGAGCTAATCTTTAACTGACAGTTAAGCCAGAGGCCTGTTTCTGGAATTTAGCGTAAGTAGCAGGGTGGTCCGGAGTCATGTCCTCTCTATGAGGATGGAGTCACATCTTCTCTGTGAGGATGGGATGCTGCTGCAGCTGGCTTATGGCAGAGGCCCCGATAGTGGGCCGTGATCAGTCTGGAATAACAGCATCTACAAGATGAACCTCAGATGGCTCATTTTGTTCAGCATGGGGAGGGGGTTTAGGAAGAGGAGCAGGAAAGTCTCAATAGGCAGTCTCCATAAATGACCAGTCTGAGGCTGCAGACATCCAGGAGGGGAAAGCTAAGTAACTAGTTTTTGTATACAATGCTACTTGGACCAAAAAGGCTTTGTCATTCACCTGAGCCTCACCTAGACTTTGTCATTTCCATGGATCTGAGGCATTGGTCCTTGACATGGCTGTGCCCATGTCAACAATGTACATTCACCCAGGGCTTCGCTCCCTACACAGAGCTTCACACTGGAAGGAAGTGATCCTACCCATCTAGCAATCTCCCCAGCACCCACTCTTAAATTTTTCTTTTGAGAAAGAGCCCCAGGTATCCCAGGCTGGCCTCAAATTTGCTATGTAGTTAAGGATGGTCTTGAACTTTTGATCCTGTCTCAGTAGTGCTGAGATTATAGGCATGTGACTCTGCACTTGGTTGATGAAGATCTCGGGGATCAAATCCAAAGCTTCTTGAATGCTAGACAAGCACTTCTAAGTTGTCTGAGTTGCAGTCTCAGCCACCTTGCTTATTATTTGTTTGTTTATGCACTCAATGTGTTGCCAGAGACTGAATGTAGGGTCCATCCGTGCTAGGCAAATACTCTACCAGTGAACTTCACCGTAGCACCAAAAGTTTCTATGTAGGAGGTCTTTCCAGCAGTGGTTTTTTTTATTAAGATTGGATCTTTCAAGACAGCTCTGAAAAACCATGCCTATGGAAACCATCAACCAGCATCTTACTGAAGAATATATGATGTTCAGTTAACTTTAATATTGAGTCTCTTCTACCCTTGTTCTATGTTCTGTTCATCTGTGAGATCTCCAGGGGCTGTCCATCTAGATCCCCTTCAAGATTCAAGCCCTGCCTCAAGCCCCATCAAGCTTCATTTCTTTCCCAGAACTCTGCTCAGATATATGCCATTACTCACAGCTCACTCTGTGGCCCTCAGCCCACTCTTAATTCTCTACCTGGTTCTCTCTGTAAGACCTACTACATCTACTAACCCTCCAGAACACCTGGGTGCCATCTTGAATATCTCCCTCTTCTCCAGCCAGGTTTACCTATCTTTCCTCTGCAACTTCATCCACAGCCTTGACTGACCACTTAGTCTTACTGGGTTTAGCACTGTCCCACCAGCCTCCTTGATTTCCAACCATCCTTGGCCACGTGGCTCTTTTTATAGTGTTCCCGACTCTCCTTCCTGTTGGGTCTTGATCTGAGTCCTTCAGATGCTGTCCACCGGCACTCCCCTTCCACGAAGACCATTAGCTGGTTTTGTTCTCCCCACATGGAGCCCGTGGCTGCTCCTTGAACCCCACTAGTAGAATGGTTTTGGAAACAGAATGAGGAGGAGGAGGAGGAACAGTTCATATCCCCACTCTAGCATTCACCTCAATATTGAGCTTCTTTTCCCAGGAAAATGTAAAGGTAAAGAGGCATCTATTCACCCAGATAGACAGGGCTCTGGCAGACTGAAGAAAGGACTCCACTTGAGTCCCACTCAGTGAACCAATGAGTGTACTCACAGGCAGCTATACTATGGAGGGGCTCAACCCTAGTCAATTGCTCACCTCTTACATAATGCAGGGCAGGGTCATGAGCCTTTCTCCCCTTCCCTTTGTCCTAGAAAGGTCTCCTATGGGTCATTGCAGCAGCTCCGCTTTAAGATTGCAATGGCCACGTCCAGCTCCATGGTAATAGCTACAGTCTGCTTGCTGTGTGAGCATGGGTTAGTGGCTGAACATCTGTGACATCAGCTTCTGTGAAGTGGGAAAGTGAAGGCTGAGATGCTCTCCTCAAAGGGCTCTGGAGGGGGGTAATTTTATGAGTCCTCAATAACTAGGCCAGATCACAGCCAATCACAGGTTTATCCCATGACTGGGGAGAGTTCAACTCTGCCCCCAGACACTCCAGCTCACTCGAGGGTAAATCTACTCTGTAGTCTGTCTCTTCATGCAAGCTTAATGTCATCTGGAGGCTTGTGGGGACAGGGCTGGTGACCTTTTAGAGCACAGAGATGCTTTGAGATGTCAGCAGAGAAGCAGGCAGATGACAGATGAGCTCTCATAGTACAGATACATTAGGAGAGAGAAACTCACCTCTAGGAAGAGACAGGAGAGCAAAGCCACGCTTGGACAGGTGCTTTGTAGGCCCCTCTGCAGATGGAGGCAGCCGGGAGGTTCCTTTCTGCATCCCGCCCCTGCAACGAGCTTTCCTTCCTGTTGTAGGGATTTCCCCACTTCCAGAGGGCTTTGATGGGCGTGTGTGTGCCAGTGTGGACTACAGGTCTTCCGGAGCCAGCACAGCTGCTCTCTGTGGCTCTAGAGCAGTATCTGGAAAGAGAAAGCGAAGAGATGGCTGAGCAGTGAAGAGCATTGCTTTTCTGGGGGAGATACCCAGGTGTGATACCAGCACCCACACGGCAGCTCACAACTGTCTGTAACTCCGGCTCCAAGGCCTCTTCTGGCCTCCATAGATACCAGGCACACGTGTGGTAGATTGGCATGTGTGCAGGCAAAACACCCATACAGATAAAAATAAAAATGTGAGCGAGCATGGCCCTGTTGTAGCTAGGATCTACATTGATGTCTGTGGCTCATGTTACCATCGAGGGCTGTGCCATTGCCCAGGGTCTGGGCCATCACCCAGGACCATGTCAGTGTTGGGGGGCCAAGCTGCCACTGGGGCCATGCTGATCTGAGTGGCCTGCACTACCACTTGGGGCCTTGGTGACATCCAGGCCTGGCCGCTGCCTGGGACCATGTCTGGGTTCATGTCCTACTGCAGCCTGGGTCTGTGTTGGAAGTCCGTGGCCCATGTTGCCACCAAAGACCACACAGATGCCTGCATTCTGGGCCACAGCCTGTGGTGTTCGAGGCCATGATGATCTGAGCGGTCTGTGCTGCCACATTGGGCCACAGTGTCATCTGGGCCCAAGCTGCTGTGAGGGCCATATCTGGGTCTGTTTTCCTGTGGCAGTCAGAGTCTGAGTTGACATCCATGGTTCCTGTTACCACCAATGGCCGTGCAAATGCCCGGAGTCTGATCAGCCCTACCTGAGACCATGCTGATGTAGGGCCACTCTGCCACTGGGGTCATACTGATCTGTGTGGCATGTGCCACCACCTGGGGCCACAGTGATGTCAGGGCCTGAGCTGCAGCCTAGGGACATCTTTGAATTCAAGGCCCTATAACAGCCAGGTCTGAGGTGGTGTCTGTGACACCTATTGCTAGTAGGGTCATGTGGATAGCCAGGGCCTGATCAGCCACCTGAGACCTTGGTGTCTGAGAGCCATGCTGCTGCCAGTGTTATACTGTTCTGGGTGACCTGAGCTGCCACAGGTGCCACGGTGCCATTCAGCCTGGAGCTGCTGCCAAGGGCCATGTCTGGGTCTGTGGTCCTGCTGCAGTTGGGGGTCTGTGTTAGTGTCTATGGCCTGTGTTACTACAGGGGGCCATAGGACCATGTGTGATGAAATCTGAGGGCCATGTTGAGCCAGCCCTGCCCTTTGCTGGCCCTGGGAAAGCTGGCCCCGCCCCTTTCTGGGTACCGCAGCAAGAGAGCTGGCCCCCATCCTCACAGGAGAGTGTGCCCCAGTGACCTGGACATGGGAGACTGGTGGCCCCTGAACTCAGGAGAGGTGGCCCCACACTTCAACATGGATATGGGAGAGTTAGCCCTTATAGCATAGGCTAGGAGAGCTGGCTCTGCCCCTTACCTGAGGTGACAGACTCCAGTGGCCCATATCCAAGGCCTCAGGTTGGCCCACCCTGACATCTACCCCATCTATGGCTTGCTGGAGCTGGTGAAGGGACGGGTCCTGTGGAGCAATACCCTCAGGATCTCCATGATTTGGGGCAGATGCGGGATATCTGAGAGTTTTGGTGAGGGCCCGAAGTGGGTTCAGGGGAATGCTGCAGTGATGAAGAATGAATGTGGAGGGACTGGGAAATGAGTGGAATTAGGGTGCATGATGTGAAATTCCAAAGAATCAATAAAGACATCATGTTATAAAAATGAGTGTGTGTACACACACACACACACACACACACAGACACAGAGACACAGAGAGACAGAGAGTATTCATGAGCAAGCTTGCCTAACATTTCAAGCCTTGGGTTTGATCCCTAGCACTGCATAAAACCAGGCATGTGGGACGTGCCTGTAATCCCAGTAGGAAGCAGAGACAGGAGAATCAGATGTTGAAGATCACTCTTGGTGCATTCCAGACAAGCCTAGGCTACATGAGACTATGTTTAAAAGAGGGGGGTGGGTGGGGAGTAAAGAACAGTACCTGGCTGATTGTGACCTCTGCACACGGTAGTCTGATCAGAGTGAGTCACAGATCTCTACATTAGAACACTTGTGTGACTTAAGGACAGCCCTATTCCCCCCAGTTCCCCCTGCCCCACCCAGCAGTTTCTAGCTTCAGCTACCAGTGCTTTCCCAGCCTCCCCACACTCACCCCTGCAGCCTGCTAACGGCAAGGGGTGGGAAGCAATCCTTGAAAGTCACTTACAGGCTGTTAGTCACTTACTGGCTGTTTGGAGGACTCTGGCGGCCCCTCCAGGTATTTGCATTTTTTAAATTGGTAACCAGTTATCTCAAATGAGCTTCTAATTAGTAGAGCTCCAGGGTTGTAAGGAAATGAAGTGAAAATATGTAAATACTACTGGGGACTATTTGGTGTGGGCCTACCCTCTCCAAGTGTGCCTTTGACTTTTCCCTATTGTCTTTCCTTGGACCCCAGTGACTTCCTTTCTAAACTCCCAAAGGGGCTCTTGGGGGTGGCTTGTGGGCACTGCATATTAAAAGTTGAGCTTGCAAATTTGAGCAGCCTGGAGAAGTGATGCAAAATACCCTGCCTGTCACAGGCTCTAGAAGTTTGTAAGTCTCTACTGAAAGGTAGAATATAAGCCCTTTCTCCCTGTACGCAAGAGTGATGGGGATGGTTTCTGTGAACTGGGATCACACTTGTGACTCTACGTGACATTAGAGGTTTAGTTAACTTTTTATTTGTATTTTGCTGTTTTTTCTATTTGTGTGTCTGTGTAAGCATATGTGCCATGGTGTGAGTGTGGCAGTCAGAGAACAATTTGTCAAAGTTGGTTCTCTCCATGTAGGTCCTGGGAATCCACCTCAGGCTGTCAGACTGGGCAGCAAGCATCCTTTACCTACTTAGCCATCTTGCTAATCCCCAGGTTAACTTAGAAAAGCCTGAAGTCACAGCAGCTTCTCTTGGCTCTCCCTGGAGTCCGTCAGGCTCTCAGGAATTCCAAGTGTTCTATGACAAGCCCCATGGGGCATGGACAAAGACGGTTGTCCCACAGTCCTCTCAGGCTGAACTCTTCCTGGCACTGGTCACTTTTAGCTCCAGAGAAAATAACCCAGCTGGTGCCCAGGATGGAAGTGGACACTTGCTGCCCAGCCTGGTCCAGCTGGGGTTTTGTCATCAGAACAAATGATGCAGTTTCTAAGCCACTGGACTGTGGGTGTGAAGTATGGCTGTCTGTGAAGCCATAGCATCTAAGACGTGTGTCTTGCACAGAGCCCCTGCCCTGTGGAAAAATGTAGTAGAGACAGGGGTCAGGATGAGTGAGTTCCAATCCCCTTGGAGAGAGATGAGGGGACTCAACCTTTCCTGGGGTTCTCAGGTGTCCAATACTGTTAAAGCACTGTTAGAATCTATTAAAATCGCTCCTAATATTAATGATAAAACCTTATTGTAGTAACTTCTGATCTTCATTTCTTATAAAAACAAAGACATTGAGAGTAAGGCAATGTGATTTCCTAATTGGTAGCTGTTGGACTCATGTTGCCCTAGCTACATTGGACAAAAGGACAATCAGTCAGACGGCCAGCAGGACTGCCTTTATGTCAGCCTGGTGGCTCTGAACACTCTGTGACTCTTGAGAGCAACTGCACAGCTGACTGCTACAGCTCTGGAAGACGCAGCTTCGGCCAGGGCATCTGAAACAGTGTGCACCACACTTTGTGCTGTCACAAGCTTGAGTATACTGCAGATGACCCCAAGACCATTTCCACCTAGGCCAGAGAGTGAACTCTTCCACCCCTGCCCCCAGGTCTGGGGGCTGTGACAGTGGTCATAGTCGAAGCTGAGGCTTCTGACACCTGGGCTCTCAGAGGCTGCCAGAGGTTGTGGGGCCTCAACTTCTCAGGCCAAGACCCACTCCACATCAGGAGCTATGGGTCCTGATACTGCAGGTCTGCATGACAGCTGGAAGACTTGTAGAGTCTCCTGGGCTTGGGAGATTGTTCTGTGGGTAAAGATCTTACCATGTAAGCATGGGACTCCAGTAAAGCTGGACGTAACAGCACGTGTTTGTAACGGTGAGATGAATGGTAGAGACAGGAGAATCCTTGGAAGACCATGGGCCAGCTAGCTACATATGTACAGCAGTGAGCAAGCTTGCCTCAAACAAGGTGGGAGGTGAGGACTGATATCTAACATTGTCTCTTGAGCAAGGTGCACGTGCACACACATGTACACATGCACATGCATGTACACATGCTCACACACATGTACACATGCACACCCACATAGCGGATGAAAACAAAGATGGATCTGGGGAAATGGCTCAGTGGTTAAGAACACCTGCTGATCTTTCAGAGGACTCAAGTTTGGCTCCCAGATCCCAAGTGCCTGGAACTCCAGCTCCAGGGGGATCTGATGCCCTCTTCTGGCCTCCATGGACAACTGCACATCTGCCTCCAACCCCCTTCAAAGGTAAATAATAAAACTTGAGAAAAAGTCCTGCACCCTGAGATCTGGAACACTAGGGGGCGCCTGCTGCTGCTGCTCCCACCTGCCTGCTGCCACTCAAGGTTGTCATGCCAAGAGCTACAAAGCTGCCATAGACCAGCACTTAAGCTTTCTTTGCCTACCCTGGATTTCTCTCCACATGGACCCCACAGCACAAACACCATTGCCTTTTGATCAGTCTAACATGACCTCTCTGCACCATCTGGGTGATTGATGGCAATTTCCTTAAACTTCCTGCCAAACCAGAATGGTAATGATGCTGTCTAGATGCCACTTAACTCACAGGGCACCTTTATTTAGATGTGTGATCTTGCCCTACAGTGATAAATTTCTTTACAAGAATTTGTAGAATGCCACTTACATCTCAGGATGTGGTAGGCACCTGGGAGAGAGTAGCCCTGGTGTCTCTGTCAAGGAGCTTACAATCTAATGGGGCCAATGTGGGTCTGAAACAAAGAAACAGTAAACTTATGATGAGCTTTCTGAGGAAGTGCTATGAAGGCTGAGATCAGACAGAAGACCCGGGGAGAAGCATACACAAAAAGGCTCTTGGGTACAAGAGACATCTTGGAGCTCAGGCCCAGGCCTCCCTCAGTGCTTGGCAATTTTGTATCCTTCCTCAAGCATCTAAGTGGATTCTGCTTTGTATACATGTATATTCTGCAAGTGTATACATGCTCATGTGTATGTGTGTACATGTTCATGTGTGTGTGCATACATGTTCATGTGTGCATGGGGGAAAGGCTGATGTTTGGTGTCTTCATTGCTCTGTATCTTCCTAGAATTATGTTTAGACTATGTTTACTTGTTTTTGAAAATTTCACGCACATATACAATATATCTTGATCACACCTAACCCAATCCTCTCACAGACGCCCTAAACACCCAAATATCCTCCTTCCCTTCATGTCTTCTTTTGTATTATCCACTGAGTCTTTATGTATGCACACTGGTGTGGGGCCACTTCCTTTACCAGAAGAAAAATTCCTATTATTTTTCCAGCAACCCACAGCCGTAAATAGCCTGTCAGCCAGGGGTGGGATTTGATGGCGCCTCTTCACCCTTTCTTGAATGTTGCTGGCTTGAGCAGGTCTTGAGCAGGTGACAACAGATGCTGTGAGCCCTGGGTACAAAAACCATGTCGTGACCAGAAGACAGTGCTTCACAGCACTCCTCCCCATCCTCCAGTTCTTAAATTCTTTCCATCCTCTGTTTAAGATGCTTTGTGATCCCTGGGTAATCTGATGTGGACATCTCATTTAAGAATGAACACTCAACAGTCACTTACTCTTCCTTAGTTTTTGAGACAGGATTTCGTACTGAACCTGGAGCTCTCCAATTTGGCCAGACAGGCAGCCGTCCAGTGGTGATGCTCACAGTGTGATCCTAGCACTGGAGAGGTATAGACAGACTGATCTCTGGGACTCACTGGCCAGCCAGTCTGTCAAGACCCATGCCAATGAGAGACCCTGTCTCACAAAACAAGGAGAAGGGGCTGATGAGCTGGCTCAGTGGTCGAGACTCCCCTCCCTGCAAACTCGAGGGCCTGACTTTTAAATCCCCAGCACTCATAAGGCAAACTCGAGGGCCTGACTTTTAAATCCCCGGCACTCATAAGGCAAACAAGCAAAAACAGATATGGCTGTGTATGCCTGCTTGCAGAGGCACATGGATTATACAAGCTTCTGGCCAGCCAGTCTATCTGAAACAGCAGGTTTCATCTTGGGGCAATAAGAGAGAAAGCAATATAGGAAGACCCTTGATTCTTGATTTGGCTTCTACATATGTGTGCATGGATGCATGCACTTTCATGATCACATGTATATTGCCACACGCACGTAACATTGTAGATATAGTACCACAGACACACACATGAAAGAAAAAAAAAGCCAAACTAGACAATCCCAGAGGAACTGCAGTCAAGGATGTCCTCTGGCCTCTGCATGCAGGCATATACACATGAACATGCTCATGCACACAAAATAACATCACAGTGCTAATAGGGCTCTCTTCCATAGATGGCATGGTGTTCCCTCTCGGGCCCTTCATGGGGTGGTTTTTGGGTGACTGTGTCCCTGGCTACCCTGGCCTCCTTGAGGGAAGTCCTGCTTTCTGTATTGCTTTCCATTTGGGAGGCCTGGGGAGGGCCAGAGGCCTCTGGCTGACTAGCAGATGTGCACTAGCCCTGCTCCTGGCCGACAGCTTCATGGAAACACTCTCACATGACATCACTGCTTTGGACTCCATCCTAATTCACTTGTGGCTTTTACAGCCTGGCTTTCTGACATGAGCATAGCACATTTGTCATTTTATGGGACATGGAGTGGCCTTGGGGCTGGTTTTCCTTATTTCTCCTCTGCTCTGCACTTTCTTTTTATTGGGGTGAAGCTAAAGTCAGTTCCCAGCATGCAGATCTTGAGTCTGAACTTGAGATGGTAATTGTGACCTTTGTTGGCGGCTTTGGCCATGAGTACTCAGGTTTTCCTGGGTAGACTGATGGGGAAAATTTGTTGGGAAAACTTAGTTTAGCCCAGGATTCCGGGCCCAGGACCCCTCATTATGTGTTTAGGAATGTAGAGGGTGCTGCGTGGTTTGGGCTGGTAGTATTCCAGTGTGGTCCAGTCATGGGAGTGGGACGCATAGCTACCCTGCCGCGATGGTGCTAATTTTGGGGGGCTGAGATGGAGCCCTGTGTCTTCTAGGCAAGCACTCAGGCACCATACTACCCCCAGCCCAGCGGTGCTGAGCTCTGATTCCCTTTTGGTTGCCTGAGGTTTGGGAAAGGCTTCCATCAGTGACTGAGAGAGAGGATACAGATGCAAGAGTTCAGTGTGTCACAGGAAGCGGGGACTCTGCACTGGGAACCTTCCTGGCTTCATGCCATTGACATCAGATGTTGTAACAGATCCCCAGACCTCAGCACAACTGATGCCATGCTAGAGGCACTTAGGCGCCATCCTGTACTAGGAGCCCAGCAGAAGATCTCAACACCTGTCCAAAGGAGAACAAAGACCTGATCCGTCATAGTCCGTAGTTCTGGGAAGGTCCCTAAAGGCACTGACCTTGCTCAAGAGTCTGTGTATTCTCTGAAAGAGTTGCCTTGCAACATTCTGGAGGTTCCCAATGCTTCCACCCTAAGCAGGAGACCCGAGTCTGTTCCCTCCAGAGGTGAATCTGTTTATGCATTTTCTGTATAGGGCGCTTAGGGAAGGTTGGGTGCAGCCCCAGTTGCAATGAGAGGTTACTAGATCCTGGTTTTAGTCTATGTGATGGAAACCTGTTGGCCTTTCCTGTTTGTCTCTCTATGTGTCTCTGTGTGTTTCTGTCAGTTCTGCTGGTTAGAGAAACAGATCTAACATGGGATGGGGAATGAGCAGTCCTAAGATGGAGGCCACTGGTACCAATGTTGTGACTGTGGCTGTGGTATCTGGCTGCTGCTGTTGGCTATGGTGACACTGGCGGTGACCCCAGGGGGGTTATGTGGACAAGGACAGATATGGTGTCTGTTGTTTGCCCCCAAAACTCCAGACCCTCTGGGAAATTGATTGATGCAATGATGGTTCGGGCCACTTGGAACATGGTGAATGGGAAAGCCAGAGATCCTGACCAGTTTCCCTGTATTGACCAATGGCTTTCTTTGGTATGAGACATGCCCCACCCTGGATTATGCCCTCTTGTTGGGTACCCGAATCCTTTTGGCTTAGCCAGGAGAAACCCCAAACCTCCACCTGTTCTCTCAGCCCACTGGAGGAAATTGACCTTCTCCCTCCGGCCCCTGGGGTGCTCTGTCCTAGCTTTTACGGATTTGTTGCATGTGGTTTCCATTCTTGCCCTTGCTCCACTCCCTGGAACAGCACCGCTCAACCAAAGCACCTCCTCCAGTCCTGCGAGCGGGAGTGTCGCTGCTTGCTCTCTCCTTACCTCACTTTCTCTCCACGTCCACAGTCCAGGTTCGGTTTCCTGTGTGGAGGCAGAGAGGGGTGTGGCCTCATCCATCTTGTAAGCAGAGTGCACACAGGGAGAAGGAAAATAGTTCACCGTCCTTCCGGCAGGGAGCAGCAGGAGGGTAGGGAGGGGCAGTTCTCCCTGGCCAAGCTGCGGGTGGTGGTGAGGTAGCCTCTTCTACCTCAGGCCCCTTAGGCTGCGACTCTGGGGGTTCTGGAAGAATTTCCTTGGTGCAGAGGCAGGCCCCATCCTCCCACTAAGGGAGTTGCAGCCAGCAGGCCCAAGACCTGAAAGTTCCCTTCCTTCCCATGGTTTATGTCTCCTTTCTAACCAATGGTCTCTGTAAACTGGAAATCTTAGAACCTATCATTCTCTGAAAAAACCCCAGGCCCTCAGTAATCTACCTGACCAGGGTCCAACACTGATCGAGGGAAGTAGGCTTTGGACAAGTTTTCACCAGGCCTTTTAGGAGGATTGAAGGCGGCCCTTAGAAAATTTACCAATTTAGCTGGGTGGTGGCACACACCTTTAATCCCAGGACTCGGGAGTCAGAGGCAGGTGGATCTCTGTGAGTTCAAGGCCAGCCTGATCTACATACAGAGCAAGTTCCAGGACAGCCAAAACTACACAGAGAAACCCTGACTTTAAAAATTTAAAACTGACCAAACAAATACCCCCCCAATCCCTACCAATTGTCTAAAGTAAGTGAGGTAATACAAGAGGTCCAAGAATTGTCTTCTGGGTCCTGGAGCACTTCTGCCAGGCTTACTGGATGCAGATGCCCCAGAAAATCATCCAGCAATCAATATTACTTTTGTTGTGCAGTCAGCCCCAGATAGGAAAAATATGTTTCAGAAGTTAGGAGTGGGAAGGACACCTCATCCTGTGTAAGTGATTGCAAAGGGGTCCTTGCCTAGGTATTGGGACCTTGTCCCAAATACTTGGTCCTGTTTCTGCTGACTGGGGGAAGCTGATAGACAGATTTTGGTCTGGGAATTTTTCCTAACCACCTCACTCTCCACAGAGATCTCTTGATGGGGACCCGGGAGAGATGGCTACCCAATGCTCAAACACATTATCAGGCTCTTCTCCTGAGCCAGCCCAGCATCTAATTCTGTAAGATTTCAGCCCAGTCAGCCTGCTGCTAGACAATAACCCAACAGAGCCCCTACAAGATTGCCTGAAAACGACTGGAGAGGTCCAGTCCATCAGACCTGGACTAAAGATGTCTTGCTGTGAGAAGCAGAGGAGTTCTAGCTGGGCCAGCCCAGGTGCTTCGCTGGGGGAAGGGCAAAGCTGTCACCATGTACATGGACGGATGGTATGCTTTTACCACACACTGCGTCCACAGGGCCCTCCATAGCAAGAGGGTTTCCTCACCTCAGCCTGGAAAGAAATCAGGAACAGAGAAGAAATCCTGACTCTACTAGAAGCCCTCTGGTTTCCAAGAGAGGCAGCCATTGTCGACTGCAAAGGGCATCAACAAGGGGAATTCTCAGAGGCCCAAGGGACCGGGGCAGCAGACCTGTCTTCCCAGAAGGCAGCCCGTGGGGCCTCTCCAGATCTTGGCTACTCTGCCTGAACCTGAATTGCTACAGTGACCACCTCCCTTCCATGGGTAACCCAACAAATTATAGGTCCCATGTCAACCTTATCTTTAGGGGGTCAGAGTACCTGGTGATGATATATCTGTCATTATCTGCTGTAGCCTTCTTCACTGGGTATGGTGGATCTACGGGTGACACTGGAAACCTTCAGTGCTATAGGGAGGTAAGGGCCATGGGGTATGAGAAGAGACCCTGACGGCTCAAACTGGTGAGCATTGCCCTGCAGGCCTTTTGCCTTGCTTCAAGCCATTAGATTACATTCCTAAAACTAACCATTAAGGTCTTTTCCACTTCCTCCTCCTGAGGCTGACTACCAAGGTCCAGTTATCCAAGTGTAAAGCCCAGCAATCAGAAATCCCCTTTGGATCACCTAATTCACATGTGCAACTAAAATTAAAAACCTCATCCTAACACCGGATTTCTCCTTGTACTTTTATAAACTGCCATTTTCCTAGGGGCCATGTCTGTCTCCTCTCTATTCAGAGGCAATTCTTTGTCCCTCTGGGACAAACATCCCTGTCTCCTTTTGTAGCATGAATAATAAAAACCCAGAGACAGATATTGGGATTCAAGCTGAAGATCAGAAAAGCAAAGCAGTCAGTGTCATTAGCTCTTACCTCTTACTGCAGATCAAAATGGTTGATCTTGGCTCCACGAATTCTTAGACCCGAGGGCACTGAGCTCCTGTCTCATATTCCTCTCTAGTGCTGGGATTAAATGCATGTCATCCCCATGGGAAAGGCTGCAAACCCCATAAGCCAGGAACTTGGGTGTGGGAATTAAGAGTGACAGAACAACTGGGGAGATGATAGCCAGTCTATCCACTGAGAACCACCCCATCTTCCAGATAGATTTCTGGAATCCTGCCTCTGCCACCCTTGACTTGGGGAGAATGAGTGACTCTCTTTGTGTCTTAGTCTGTGCTGGACTAAGGCCGTTGACAAAATGTTATAAGGCTTGTTAAGTCTTGCCACCTAGAAATAGTTGTGAGCACTCCAGCTGTTCACCTTGGTTTTTGAGACAGGATCTCTCACTTGGCCTGGAGCCCACTGATTAATTAGGCTCAGCTGGTTGGCCAGCGAGCCCCAGGGATCTACTTGTCTCTTCTCTTCCTCACCCAGGGCTGGAATTACCAGCACAGGACACCACGTCTGGCTTTTTGTGTGGGTTCTGGGAATCAAATTCAGGTCTACATGCTTTCAAGGCAAGCAGTTTGTTGACTGAGCCATCTCTCTAGTCCCTGGCGCACCTCTCACATTACAGTTTTCCTTGGAAAGCACAACTTTTAGAGAACAGGGTGTCTGACACATCTGGGTTTTGAGAGTCAGTTACAATAATTAAGCACAGTTTCCAGCAAAGGCTGGAGTGATAGGTGACTTGTCTCTGCTTCCACATGAGGTGTCCCTTCTAGGTTCTGTGTAACTTTTGTGCCACTGCGATAGAACACTCCACAGGAGCAAAGGGTTATTTTGGCTTGTGGTTTCGGGAAAGGCGTCGTGGAGTTGATGGTGGTGGGAGTGCGGCAGATAGATGAGGAAGCAGAAAGCATGGCTGAACCAGGGGTGGGTGTTATAGTCAAAGTCTTGCCCCTAGTGACCCATTTCTACCAGCCAGGCCCCACCTCCTAAGAGCCCCAGAGACTTCAGAATTAGCACTGCCAGCTAGAGACCAGCATTCAAAACATTGTCTTGTGGGACATTCATGTTGGGGAAATCTTATGTCAATAAAGCACTGTTGAGCCAATAGGGAACCAAGATAGGAGGGACTAGGAGTCCAGGAGGACTCTGGGAAGGAGAAACACAGGAGAGTCGAGATGTAACCGCCATGGGGTAGGAAGCCCGGAACTATTCTCCGGTAAGAGAAATACTTAGATTAACAATTATGGGGTAATTACTTAAGTCAGAGCTAGCCAGTAAGAAACAAGCAAAGACCAACAGCTTCATAATTAATATAGCCTCCTGTGTGTTTATTTGGGACTGATGCGGCTCTAGAACCAGGCTGGCGGGAAGGCTTCTCTCAAGGAAAAGGCCTCTCTTTACACATTCAGGCTTGAACTATAATACTCTGCCTCTGAACTGCTGAAGCAAGAGTAGGGACTGAAGGGCCAGTGTGCCTAGACCATGGGGAAGCTCACCTCACTCCCTGTCTCCCTCCCATGTGTTGTACATCATGAGGAACTTGGTGGAAGCAACAGCCATTTGTCCTCTGGCTTGATCCCCAGAAAGGAAAGACCCCCTTCTCCCAGCAGCAGTTTGAACCCCCGGTAGAGTTGTGACTGGTCTTTTTGGGATATCTGTTCCTCTTAGACCAAGACCAGATGCCCGGCATTGATGACTGACCTGCCTTGGGTCTTCCCGTTTCTAAGGGTAGTCTGGGCTAGTTATGTGTTTCCATGAGTGAGGGCTGGGAGCAGAGGAGAAAGCTCTGAGGACCACAGGCAATTCTGGCCATACTCTTTCCAAAACACCATTCCCTTACTTCTGCTCTGCTCTGGAATAAGGCAGAACACTGATACCATTTATCAGTAAAACATACAGCTTTGTTATGGCAGAAATGAAAGCGATGTTAAAACAGAGAGATCCACAGGGCCTTACTAGTCACTGATTAACCACCAACAAATCAACCCTGTATGGAGGCCAGAGGACAACCCTAGCTGTCACTTCTTAGTGCTGCCTGGCATTTCAGTTTTGAGACAGAATCTCTCACTTGCCTGTACCTGGTAGGCTAGCCTGGCTGGACAATGAGGTCCTGTGATCCTCCTGTCTCCACCTCCCCAGTGTTAGTATTGCAAGCTTGCACATTAAAAAAAATCAGTTCTGATGGCGAATGTCCTTCTGTATAAATGTTTCTCTTATTGGTTGATGAATAAAACAGTCTGGCCAATGAGGCAAGGAGATAGGCAGGACAAGGAGACGAGGAGAATCCTGGGAAAGGTAGATAGAGGAAGACCACGAAACAGTTGTCATGTAAGGACTGGGAAGAAAGGATGCACCAGGCATTCTCCAGTAAGATAAGACCACATGGAAATATATAGATCAATAGAAATGGGTTAATAATTAAGACATAGCTAGCCACCTGAAAGTACAGAGAGTTTATATTTTCATTTTAAAGGGCAGTGTCTTTTCTCTGACTGTTTTGTTTGTCTATTTGCCCTACAGCAGTGGGTCTCAATCTTCCCAATGCTGAAACTCCTTAATAAAGTTTCTCATGTGGTGGTGTCCACCAACCAAAAAAAAAATGAAATTAATGAATTGAGTAGAAACATACCTTTGTTATAGGATAATGACAGATAACATATGGTCAAGGAATAGTAGAATCAGAATTTATTATTTCATATTACTCTTGCCGTGTTTTGTAAGAGAATGTCCTCAATTATTGGAAAACCAAACCAAGATAACCAGAGTTAACTGGGCATAATGTTAGCAAATTGACCTCATAGCTGCAGGAACGAGATCGTTTGTGATTTTATTGCAAGATCCTATTATGGAAGGTTTAAAATTATTTTTAAACCCAAGACTTAAAATACGGTATTGATCATGTTCTCTAGAAACACAAAATGAATATTTCTAGCTATAAAATTTTATATTATTCAAAAAAAAGACATAGCTAGCCAATAAGAAGCCCTAGTCAACGGCCAACATTTTATAGTTAATATAGACTCTGTGTGCTTACTTGGGGCTGAGAAGGGTGGCAGATCCTGGCTGGACAAGAAAAACAGCAACACAGTTCTAGGAAATTGAACTCATGTCCTCAGGTTTGCAAAGCAAGCATTTTAGTGATGGTGCCCTCTTTCTGGCTCATCATGGAGTCGACCTGAAAATGGAAAAACAAGTCAAACCCCAATGGGAACATTGTCACAGACCTCGAACAAACAAGGGGAATAGAGATATTGTGGGACAGAGATGAGCCCAAGATCTGGGAAGAGCTATGGGGACATCCGTGGGACACCCTAAGTTATGAGCACAGGGAAAATATGACATCTGAGGTCCTCATGTAGAAGGATGCAGTTGTAGTTTATCTTCTTGTTGCCCTACATGGTGGCTAGCAAGGCTTTTAGCATCACACGTAAGGCAAGGAATGCTTGCTGGGGGAATAAGGTGACCAGCTCATAGGCAGGGCCACATTTTCAGTTCTCAACTTGTGGATTTTGTGTTTGGAGTTAATCAGGAACAAGAAGAACAGATAACTCTGCCTGTCTGCTTTTAAGCTCAGGCATCTGAGTCTGACATGGGGCGACTGTGTTGGAAACAGAATTTGTTGTTTGTCTAGAAGTTGGAAGCTGAGAATGACAAATGCAATCTAGCCTCCTTTGACATGTGAGGACCTGTGTTTGATTTTTCTTCTTGGGTTATGGAGCAAAGAAGACATATCTCTCTTTCTTGGAAAAACCTCTTCATGTGTGGTGAGCAACAAACTGGCCTTTGCTATGGGGGGGTGGGGTGTGGAAGGGTGAGGGGTGGGGTGGGGGTGGGGGGTGATGGCGGTATTTTCTCAGCAAGGAATCGTCTTGCATTCCTGGAGACAGAGCAGAGTTACCAGGATTTGTCAGTTAAGAAATATTGCTGAGCTTCCTACTAACTCAGGAGTGTCTCTGGGTTCGGTGGGAAGGTCTGAGGCAAGGCTGAAGAGAACACACCTAGTGAGAGTTCGGACTCACTGGAAGATGCCGGACGGGCCTGGTCGTGACTGTACTTGGCACAGGTGTGAAGTCTGCCCGTGGTGGAGTAGGGTGGATGTGGGTGTCCGGAAACTGCCTAAGGGACCCACAGCTCACTTCGTATCTTCCCTCCCTCCCTCCCTCCCTCCCTCCCTCCCTCCCTCCCTCCCTCCCTCCCTCCCTCCCTGCCTTCCTCCCTCCCTCCCTCCCTCCCTCCCTCCCTCCCTCCCTCCTCTTTCCCTCCCTTTCCCCTTCCTTCCTCCTTCCTTTCCTGTGTGGATGCATGTCTTATGGAAGCCAGAGGTTGATCCCAGATCTCTTCCTCAGCTCTTCTCCGTATTGTATTTTTAGACAGGGTCTCTCATTGGCCAGGGACTACCTAACTGGATCTTCCTCTCTGCGGCTACCATGCTATGGTGACAGGCACAGGCTTCCATGCCTGGATTTTATGTAGGTGCTGGGAATCTGAACTTGGGGCCTCATGCTTGGTCAACAAACATTTTACCCACTAAGCCATCTCTCTAGCCTTCACATCTGACACTGTGGAGCTGTGGGCACTCTTTGACCTGATCCACTGACCACGACTGAATTTTAACCCAGACTGTCCTATTTGCCTGACTTTGATTTGCATGGTGCTTATTTGCATAGCCCTGATTTGCATGACTCTGATTTGCATGGCAGAGACTGCACAGAGGCTCATGTTGGCCTCCCAGAATTATCCACCCAGATGTGCTGCAGGAAATTCACACAAGAAAGCCACCTTAATCCTGAAAGAACTTTTCTCAAGTGGAGAGTCCCTCTCACTTCCAGCCCATACCCTGCACCGCCTTTGCTATGCTAGTCACTGCCCAGCCTATTACCTCCCTTCAGGGAAGCCAGCAAATTATTCTAAATTCATTTGCTTTCAGCTAGGCCCTTCCCTGCTACTGTGGTGGCTAGTTAGCCAGCCACTTCACTACAGAACACAACTGGTGTGTGTGTGTGTGTGCATTCGCACATGCGTGAGCTAGCATTATTGTGTGTAAGTGTTTGCGTTTGTACGTGCATGATTCTATTTGAATATGTATGTGTGTGCACATGGGTTTATGTATGTACCTCAAAGTGTAGTCACACATTCTGAAATTCTTTTTTCCCCTGGAGCCACGTCTTAGAGGCCTTTCTGTGTCGGCATGTAAAAGCTTGCTTGCACCGCTCTGTCACATTCTGGCTCTTCCGCAAACCATGTGTTGCTTTTCTCCCACTAAGCGGACCTGCCAGCTGTTTCTGGCTGCTGGCTCTTCTCTGTGATTTTGCTATGCATTTCCTCCAGTAGCATTTTGGCCGGAGATCTCTGTGGCGGAGGGTACGTGCACTCAATACATGCAAAGATACTACTGAATTAGACAGTTGAGTTTGCAAGTGAGGGCCATTAGCATAAAAACCTGTTCGGTTAATTCTGTCCTGTAAATGTTAGATTTGAGGAGTTCATTTTACAAAATTGACTTGTGTTCTGCTTTTATTTTTCCTTTACAAAAGGGCTCATAGAAGCTTATGGCAGGAGGCTGGAAATGCTGAACACATAGCAGCATAATGCATGTATTAGAAAGCCAAAGTGGTAACAGCGTTAGCTGCCTGAGCACTGATGGTCTGTTACCCAGTGCTCCACTGAAACAACCCAAAGAAACCCCATGACGCCTGTGTAGCACAGGCAACACCAAGTGTGGTAGTAGTTTCCTTACTATGACAAAGTTTCCAACTTAGGATGGGACAGATTTCTTTTGGTTCACAGTCAGAGGGTCCTGTCCATGGTCACTTGGCTCTGTAGCTTCTGGGCCTGTGGTGAGGCAAACTTTATGGTGGGGAGTTGGGGGTGGCAAAGCTGCTCGCTTTGTGATGGAGGGAGGGAGGAAGAGAGAGAACGAAAGAGGAAGAGGAATGAGGGAAGAAAGAGGGGCATCAAGGACAAGATAGACACGTCAGAGTGGCATGCTTCCTTATACAGGCCCCGCGTCCGTCCTCAGACCCCAGCCATCATGAAGGTCAGGCTCCACTCAGGAGCTAGCCCTCTCTAGCAAAGGCCATTTCTAGATATCTGCTTCACTCTGGGGCTCTGGCCTCTCTTGGACGGATGCTGAGCCAAGCTGGGGTGTGAGGAGCCGCCCTCGCTATCGCTATCGCCATTAGAAGATGGCGCCGACATCCGTTGTTGGTTGGAGTCCACCGTTTAAGCTCTGCCTCTCCCGTGGCGTCATCTGGGGTGATAAGCAAACCACCAATCCCGGCTCTACACGTCTCACTCGGAGCTCCTAGGTTTATATAAGGGGCTGGGTTTCTTAGCTTGGGGTCTCCCTCTCAGAAGCTGATCATCTATCTCTCAAGATGCATTAAAGCTTTACTGCGGAAGGATCCCAGTGTCCTGTGTCGTTCTTGCTGGCGAGACTGTGGCGCGGGACATCTGGTGCCGAAACCCGGGAACTCTTCAACATCGCCAGCGCCGCAGGAGACCCCTCGGAAGACGGGGCGGATTCAGAACTGCAGGGAGGTAAGTTCGGAGAGGTATGCTTGATCCTGAACCCCCCCTTTCTCGACTTTGGCCTTAATTTGTCACCACCGTGGGACGGGTCAGTGGAGGCTTTGGTGCTAGTCCTGTTTGTCCTTCTTCTTCATCGTGGCTGGTGCTAACAGAACGATGCGGTCAGTCTGGTAAAGGAGTCGAGCGCTGTTTTTTACTTTTGTTTTGCCTCCAGCCGTGCAATTAGATAAGCCGCCAGCGCGATGGGGTCGTCACAGTCAGTGGTTACTGCCCTACAGACTGTGCTAAAACAAAGAGATCTTAAAATTGCACCACGAACACTTCAAAATTTTGTGAAGGAGGTAGATAGAGTGGCACCATGGTATGCTTGTTCCGGGTCCTTCACTGTGGCCTCGTGGAACAAGCTAGGTAAAGACCTAGACAGGAAGCATGCAGAAGGAGATCTCCGCTTAGGTACCAAAGCCATTTGGAAGCTAGTTAAAAACTGCTTGGAGAATGAGGCCTGTCAACCTGTTATAGTAGAAAGTCAGGGAACCTTAGAGGAAGTTCAGGATAGCATGTCAGAAACTGAACGGAGTGAGAGAATGGGAGCTCGCAAAAGGAAAGACATGTCTAAGAAAAAAGGCCCTCCCCAAGAAGTTAAGAAAGGGGGAGAGAAAGAAGGGAGTGATCATTCACCCCCTAACAAATCTAAGAAAAAGAAAAAGCCAGAATCTAGCCTATACCCTACGGTAGAGCTAGAAGCCTTGGAGCTAGATAATTCCGATTCTGACACTCTGGATTCTAGCGAAGAAGCTGATCTAGAGGAGGAGGCGGCACGGTATGAGGAAGAAAGATATCACCCTGATAGACACCGGCCGCTGGAAACAAAAATGAATGTGAGACCACCACCTATAAATCCGGCGGGCTCACGCCCCTCGGCGCCTCCGCATATGAGCTTCAGCTGAATACTGGTACTGACTCCTTTTTACCTTTAGAGGAACGGAGAAAAATACAAGTGGCTTTTCCAGTATTCGAGAATGTGGAAGGCGGAAGAGTACATACCCCGGTAGATTACAATCAAATCAAAGAATTGGCCGAATCCGTTCGTAATTATGGGGTCAATGCTAACTTTACCACAATACAGGTAGAAAGGCTTGCTAATTTTGCCATGACTCCCACTGATTGGCAGACGACAGTGAAAGCAGTGCTTCCCAACATGGGACAATACATGGAATGGAAGGCTCTCTGGTATGATGCAGCCCAGGCGCAAGCTAGAGTTAATGCCACGGCTGGAGATGAGAATCAGAGGCAGTGGACATTTGAAATGCTGACAGGTCAGGGTCAACATGCCCTTAATCAAACCAACTACATCTGGGGCGTCTATGCTCAGGTGTCGGCCGCCACTATTAAAGCATGGAAGGCCCTTACAAAAAGGGGAGAATCCGGCGGACACCTTATAAAGATTGTCCAAGGACCCCAAGAGCCATTTTCAGACTTTGTGGCCAGAATGACTGAGGCCGCCGGTCGCATCTTTGGTGATTCAGAACAAGCTATGCCCCTGATTGAGCAACTTGTCTATGAACAAGCAACCCAGGAATGTTGAGCGGCTATCACCCCTCGCAAAAGCAAAGGTTTACGAGATTGGCTCAGAGTGTGCAGGGAGCTGGGGGGACCCCTAACCAATGCAGGACTAGCTGCCGCCATTTTACAAACGCACAGGCGTAGAGATTTATCTAGTCGAAAAGCTTGTTTTAATTGTGGGAGAATGGGGCACCTTAAGAAAGATTGTCAAGCCCCTGAAAGAACAAGAGAATCGAAGCTTTGCCGTCGTTGTGGTAAAGGTTATCATAGGGCTAGCGAATGCAGGTTAGTCCAGGATATAAAAGGGAGGCTTCTGCCCCCTATTGAAGAACCCAAGGTACCCCAATCAAAAAACGGGTCACGGGGCCCATGGTCCCAGGGCCCTCAGAAATATGGGAACCGGTTTCAGAAAAGCAATCAAGAGAAGGTAGAGGCTTCCGAGGAACCCCCGGAATGGACTTGCGTGCCGCCTCCGACTTCTTACTCATGCCCCAAATGAATGTTCAACCGGTCCCAGTCCATTCCCCTGGACCTTTGCCCCCTGCCACCATTGGGCTTATTCTGGGCCGTGGCTCCTTAACTTTACAGGGACTCATTATATATCCTGGGATTGTTGACCGGTATCATAAAGAGGAGATTCAAGTTCTCTGTTCTAGCCCTCGGGGCGTATTTTCTATAAAGCAGGGAGATAGAATTGCACAACTGGTGTTGCTGCCCTCCCTCGGGGATGGAGAAACCTACACTTTACAAAAAAGGGCTATGGGATCTTCTGGAAGTGATTCAGCCTATCTGGCTATACCCCTAAATGAGAGACCTACAATAAAAATTGTTAATTAATGGAAAAGAATTTGAAGGGATAATGGATATGGGAGCAGACAAAAGCATTATTTCACTCCATTGGTGGCCGAAGTCTTGGCCCACTGTTGTTTCATCTCATTCTCTACAAGGTCTTGGATACCAGTCCTCTCCTGCCATCAGTACCTCAGCCTTAACCTGGCGGAACGCTGAGGGCAAACGGGGATGTTTTACCCCCTATGTGTTGCCACTCCCTGTAAATTTATGGGGACAGGATGTGTTACAAGCCATGGGCATGACCCTAACTAATGAATATTCCCCCCAGGCATCAGCCATTATGGCAAAGATGGGGTAGGCAAGAACAAGGCAGAATAAAACCCATTATGCAACATGGAAATCGGGGTAGAAAAGGACTGGGTTTTATTTAGGGGCCGTTGAGGCTTCACGACCCATACCGTGGAAAACAGAGCAGCCGTTATGGGTCTCTCAATGGCCTCTATCCTCTGAAAAATTAGAGGCTGTCACAAGATTAGTGCAAGAACAGGAACGGCTGGGGCATCTAGAGCCTTCTACCTCCCCATGGAATACACCAATTTTTGTTATTAAGAAGAAATCTGGGAAGTGGAGATTACTCCACAACCTGCGGGCCATTAACAATCAGATGCATCTTTTTGGCCCTGTTCAAAGAGGCCTTCCTTTGCTTTCTGTGCTTCCTCAAGATTGGAAGCTTATTATTATAGATATTAAGGATTGTTTCTTCTCTATTCCACTTTACCCACGGGATAGACCAAGGTTTGCCTTCACTATCCCTTCTCTTAATCATATGGAACCAGACAAGAGATTTCAGTGGAAGGTACTGCCGCAAGGCATGGCCAATAGCCCAACGATATGTCAGCTGTATGTGCAAGAGGCTTTGGAGCCAATTAGGAAGCAATTTACATCTTTAATCATGATCCATTATATGGACGATATTCTTATTTGTCACAAAGAGTTAGATGTTTTACAAAAGGCTTTTCCCATGCTGGTGGCTGAATTAAAACAGTGGGGATTAGAGATTGCCTCAGAAAAGGTTCAAATTGCAGATACAGGCCTCTTTTTGGGCTCAATGATTACTCCCAAAAATATAGTTCCTCAGAAAATAGAAATTCGCAAAGACCACTTACAAACATTAAATGATTTTCAGAAACTTCTGGGAGATATAAATTGGTTGAGGCCCTTTTTAAAAATTCCATCTGCTGATCTAAAACCCCTCTTCGATCTCGGGGAGGGTGAGCCTCATATCTCCTTACCCAGAAAATTTACCCCTGCCGCCCACCGAGCCTTACAGATGGTGGAAGAGGCCTTACAGGAAGCACAATTACAACGTATTGAGGAGTCACTACCTTTTAGTCTGTGTGTTTTTAAGGCAGCTCAATTGCCAACTGCAGTCCTGTGGCAACACGGACCATTACTTTGGATTCATCCAAATGCTTCCCCCGCTAAGATTATTGACTGGTACCCTGATGCTGTTGCACAGCTCGCGCTTCGTGGAATAAAAGCAGCTGTTACACATTTTGGCAGGGATCCTGATTCCTTGATTGTGCCTTATACTGCTGCACAAGTTCAGACCTTGGCAGCCACATCTAGTGATTGGGCAGTTTTAGTTACTTCCTTTTCAGGACAAATTGATAATCATTTTCCAAAGCATCCAATTTTACAGTTTGCCCTAAATCAGGCTATAGTGTTTCCACAAGTGACAGCTAAAGACCCACTCCCAGATGGGACTGTGGTGTACACTGATGGATCGAAAACTGGTATGGGAGCTTATGTGGTCAAGGATAGGGTTATATCTAAACAATATAATGAAACTTCACCTCAAGTTGTAGAATGTCTGATAGTACTGGAGGTTCTTGAGGCCTTTCCAGGACTCCTCAATATTGTATCAGATTCCTCTTATGTGGTTAATGCAGTTAATCTCCTTGAGATAGCTGGAATAATAAGATCCTCCAGCAGAGTTGCTAACATCTTTCAGAAGATACAAGCTGCCTTGTTAAATAGGAGACTTCCTGTTTTCATTACCCATGTCCGAGCACATTCTGGACTCCCAGGTCCCATGTCCTCAGGGAATGACTTAGCGGACAAGGCTACAAAGCTGGTGGCCACTGCCTTGTCTACCCACGCACAAGCAGCAAAAGAATTCCATCAGCGCTTTCATGTGACGGCTGAGACCTTGCGCCGTCGTTTTGCTCTATCCAGGAAAGAGGATAGGGAAATTGTTACTCAATGCCAGAATTGCTGCGAATTCTTACCTGCTCCCCACGTGGGAATAAACCCACGTGGCATTAGACCATTGCAGATGTGGCAGATGGATGTTACTCATATTCCCTCTTTTGGAAGGCTTCAATATGTTCATGTTTCTGTTGACACCTGTTCTGGCATAATGTTCGCCACCCCATTAACAGGGAAAAAGGCCTCACATGTGATTCAACATTGCCTTGAGGCCTGGAGTGCTTGGGGAAAACCCAGAATTTTAAAAACAGACAATGGACCAGCATATACCTCTCAAAAATTCCGACAGTTTTGTCGGCAAATGGATGTTACCCATCTAACTGGCCTACCTTATAACCCTCAAGGACAGGGCATTGTGGAACGTGCCCATCGTACACTCAAATCATATCTGATTAAACAAAAGGGGAGTATTGAGGATGTTCTACCCTCGGTACCAAGAGTTGCTGTATCCATGGCACTTTTTACCCTTAATTTCTTGAACTCTGATGCCCAAGGCCACACTGCGGCCGATCGCCACAGTTTAGAGCCTGATAGGCCAAAAGAAATGGTAAAATGGAAAGATGTCTTGACTGATCTCTGGAAAGGCCCGGATCCTATTCTTATAAGATCCAGGGGAGCTGTGTGTGTGTTTTTCCACAGGAGGAAGAAAACCCCCTGTGGATCCCTGAAAGACTCACTCGAAGAGCTCCTTCACAACTCCAGAATAAGAAGGATGGAGGCCAAGTGGGTGATGAAGACTCTCCTACTCGGGATGATGGTTCCTAGTATGATGGGAGAGTTACGGTGGGCCATCATGTCTACCTTCCCCCTACTGATGCCAGTGATGCATAATGCCCAGGTGTTCCCTAGATTTTTCACAACTGATAGAGAGTTGGGGCTTGCCTTTTTGCCTTTGGATCCTCAGATACAGAGTTTTCAGGATGAGAGAACCTTGTCATTGGTAGGAAGCTTGTGCTTTACTGTGATTTCTTCATTAAAGGATAATTTTACTCATATGGATCCAGAAAGATCTAATGCTAATCCTTTTGATCAACGGTTGCTTTGCAGAATTAATGGAAGCTGTACTGATCTTTCTCCTATGGCAATGATTGCTGGAGGATATAGTGAGAAGGGACAGATTACTTTTGATTGGAAAGGGGCATTAGGCAACAGTCTGAGTAAGCGACAGAGCTTTGGATCATCTGATTGGTCCTCCTCCACTGTTAAGTATACCCCTTTTAAGAGAACTAATTATTCAGCTGCTCCGATTTGTGTTTGGCTGCCCTTTATTTGGGTTGTGAGTAAGAATCAGAAAGAAATAAATTGCTCTGCTTAGAATTGTTTTTATGTATTATGCTGGGATGCTATTAAGCACCCTTTTGCTTTGGTAATGCGCATGCCTCGATTTGTTCCAGTTCCTGTTGAGGCGCCAAGTAGTTGGAGTTTGTTTAGGGAAAAGCGAGATTTTTGGGATCTCTGCTATTATTGTGGGCCTGATAGCTGCCGCCACGGTTACTGCTTCAGTTACCGCCTCGGCCCTTGCACTTTCCGCCACTGTGCAGACAACTCAAACCATTAATGAACTATCGGCCACTGTGACCATGGCCCTAGATAAACAGGCCACTGCCAATTCTCAGATACAAGGAGGCCTGATGTTGTTAAACCAACAGATTAATTTGGTTCAGGAACAATTGGATATATTGTGGCAGATGGCCCAATTGGGATGTGAACAAAAGTTGCCTGGCCTTTGTGTCACTTCAGTACAATATGAGAATTTTACAAGAGCAGCTAACCTGTCAAAAGCTCTGTCTCAACATTTATTACAGAATTGGACTTTTGAGTTTGAGCAGACACTCCATGAGTTGAGAGTGGCGATCCTGCAAGTGAATTTGACGCGTCTGGATCTTTCTCTGATGGAAGGCCTCTCCTCCTGGATTTCATCTGCATTTTCTTATTTTAAGGAATGGGTGGGGGTGGGATCATTTAGCCTAGTTCTCTGCTGTGGAATAGTGTTGATGCTTTGGATGGTGTGTAAGCTCAGAGCCCAAACAAAAAGAGACAAAGTGGTGGTGGCACAAGCACTTGCTGCCTTAGAACACGGAGCCTCCCCTGACATTTGGTTAACCATGTTAAAGCAATAGGTCGCTGGCCTCCTGGCTCTTGCACCCCACGAGGCTAGTCTCATTGCACGGGATAGAGTGGGTAGGCTTCAGCAGCCCAAGGAGTTGCAAGGCTAAGCACTGCACAAGAGAGGTCTGCAGTATAACGACTTTCTCCTGGGAGATAAGTCATCTTGCATGAAGGTTCTATGTCATGATCTCCTTCCCCCAGAAAAACGACATCGGGACTGGTCAGGGCTCCCTCTGGGGATAAGACCCTGGAGAGGAGCTTTGTACATGTTCCAAATTTGCACATGGGGATTTGACCTCTATCTCCACTCCAAAGTTGTGGGTGTCCTATGGCTTCAAAAATAAATGAATAGGGGGAGATGTGAGGAGCCGCCCTGGCTATCGCTATTGCCATTAGAAGATGGCGCCGACATCCGTTGTTGGTTGGAGTCCACCGTTTAAGCTCTGCCTCTCCCGTGGCGTCATCTGGGGTGATGAGCAAACCACCAATCCCGGCTCTACACGTCTCACTCGGAGCTCCTAGGCTTATATAAGGGGCTGGATTTCTTAGCTTGGGGTCTCCCTCTCAGAAGCTGATCATCTATCTCTCAAGATGCATTAAAGCTTTACTGCAGAAGGATCCCAGTGTCCTGTGTCGTTCTTGCTGGCAAGACTGTGGCGCGGGACACTGGAGTAAATGTGTTTCCAGTCTTAAATTTTGCCATCATTAAGAAGGTTAAAAAAATCAATGCCATTTTCCAGAGTCTCTTGGAAGGTGTGTGAGTTACACAAAGCAAACCACCCCTCAAAAGCAAAAGTCCCATCCTATGAACAGACACCATTTTGGTGCTCACACCTGCTGAACGCAGACCTTTGTCCTGGGGCTCTCACGAGGGATAGGATCCTGGGTTCTCTGCTCATCGGCTACTGGCGATGATATCAAACGGTTGCCGTACAGATAATAGCAGATGTTTATCCACTGTTTATTCTTCTAGGCACATTTCTAGAAACTTCTCAAGAGGTCAATTCTGTTCTAACACACCCCCTAGGACCAAGAGTTCTTAGAGTCCTCATTTTATAGGTGGGGAATCCGAGGCCCATGGTGGTTAAGTACTTGTTAAGTGTCAATGGCTAGGCAGAGGAAGAGCAGATATTTTGGGGGTCTCTGGACCCTAGACACGCAGATCTAAAGAGACACCATCTGGCTTCTATGCTGTGTGTTATGCTGAGACATCCTGAGATTGAGCAGGTGGCCTGAGAAATGGCGAAGACCTAATGTCTACTGTGGGGTTTGGGGAACAGCCCTTAGGAGGAAGGAAAGGTGTCCACACAGAGATGCAGGAGGAGGGTGGTCCCAGCTGCTTCTAGAGAGGATCAGATAAAGCTCTTTCACAGTCGCTCCATGGTGGATCAGCTCTGGGCTGACCTGGTCAAGTCAATGCTGGGGAAGAGTCCAAGGAGCACTTAAAGAGGAGTTGCTTCTCTAGGAAAAGGGTTGATGGGTCAGCACCTGGGAACACGAGTCCCCTCCCAGCAGGCTCAGTGATTGCTCTCCTGGGGACTGAGGACAGACACGGCCTCCATCCAGGGCTGGTGGTAACCCTGCTCCCTAAGACCCAGGATAGAGATGAGCTCTCTGAAAAGAGTCTATGTCACTAGGTACCTAAACAGGAGATGTCATAGCTGGGCAGACTAGCGCATCGCCCTCCTTTTGGGCAGCAGCCAGTGCAATGGCTAGGGTAGTTTATCCAAGTCTACCCCCAAGTTAGCAAAAGAGCCAGAATTCCAAGTTGGGCCTGGTGACATGGCCTGTAATGCAGACACTTGAGTGGGATGGGGACTGAGTTAGGAGGATTGTAAATTTAGATGGGAAGGATTTATTTATTAGTTTTAGAGGTTTCAACTCAGTGTCTGTTGTCTGTATGGTTTCTGGGCGCTGTCATGAGTTGAAGCCCATCCTGGGTCACTTTATGAAACCCTGCCTCAAAAAGGCAAAACAACACACACACACACACACACACACACACACACACACACCAAACACACACTCCAAACACACATCACATACACACACCCCAAATACACACTTCAAACACACACACCAAACACACACACCTCAAACACACACACCAAATACACATACCAAACACACACCCCAAACACATACACCCCAAACATACACCCCAAACACACACACACCCCAAACACACACATACCAAACACATTCCCCAAACACACACACACACCCTAAACACACACACACCCCAAACACACACATACCCCAAACATACACACATACACACCCCAAACACACGGACACAAACACACCCACTCAACCCCCCTACACATATACATCAAACATGTACCAAACACACACAACTCAAGTTGTCAGGGTTGGTGACTAAGCACCCTGATCTGCTGAGTCATCTCAGCAGCTGGGACATGACTTCTGGCTGCTTTTATTCTCAGCCTGTTCCCTTCACTTCCTAGCTGTGTGACCCTGATCAAGTTGATCAACTTCTTTGAGCCTTGTTGTTCTACGCTTACCAAGGAGCTGGAGCTGAATTCAAAGAGCTGCTGATTGGATGAGATAGTGCATGTAACGCAGTCAGGGACTTGTGGCTTCAGGGCTCAGTGTGAGCTCTTTTTAACTCTGCACAGGGAAATGGAGAGTCAGCCCCTTAGTGTACATGCCTTGTTCTGTATTCAACACGCTCTCCTTGCTCTCCATTTTCTTCTTTCTTCCTTCTATCCACCCTGTGGGATGTGCACACCTCGTGTAGATGCTCACGCGAGCATTCCTAGCACGGATCCTCCCTCGGGAATGAGAGAGGAAGTCAGGAAAGCAAAGTGTGTGGGACGTGAAACATTGGCATGAGGTTTCCTAGTCTGTCTCAGTGTCTCCCTGGCCCCGTCTGGGGTGGTGTAATGTTCTTCATTATCAGCTCGACTGCGATTTGTAATCACCATGACAACCGGCATTCATGGACCACACTGACTGTGGCTGCAGTGTGACCAGCTGCCTCACTCTCCTGCCGCCGCGTTTCCCCCACCATGATGGACCCTATGCTCAAACCATGAGCCACACAAACCCTTCCTTCTTTGCGTTGCTTCTCACAAGGGATTTGGACGAATGGAGAGAGTGTCTGCTGTAGTCGGGCAGGGTCATTCTGAGAGCCAGTATATCTTGGGGCCCATGTGTGCGGGGAGATCTCTGTATTTAACCCTTTCCCATCTTTGTTCCTTCTCTGCTGCCTGGGGTCCAAACCAATGAGACATCAGAGCGGGACGTCACCACAGGGGTGCTTGGGCCTGGACCCTGCTGCTCAGGCAGTATTTCCTCAGCCAGCTAAATACATCCCTGTGTCTGTCACCACAGCCGCCTTTCACAGGCCCACGTTTGACATCTCCACAGGTGCAGACTTGGCTAGGAGGAAGGATGGAGAAGATAGGGAAAGGAGCAGGCTGGGGTGGACTCCACCTCCCCCAGGCTGGAGGAAGGGACATAATCTAGCCACTGTCCATGGGGAAGGCAGTGCCTTGTCCCTGAAGCAAGTCCATGGCTGGGGTCCTAGTGCATCACCAGAGAGGAGGCGCTGTTAAAAACAGGAGAATAGTAGGAGGACAAGAAGCAGTGGTCAGAAGGGGAGGCAGGGGTAGGGCAGAGGGGGTGGGAGAGAGAGGAAGAGGGAGAGAGAAGAAAGGAAAGATGGATGAGTGTGAGGAAGATGGTAGGAGAGAGGGAGAGGAGAGTGATGGGGAGAAAAATGGAGAGAGGAGGGGGAGGGGAAGGTGGAGGGAGGTACAGCTCCTGTATAGAGGAGGAGTCTGTGGGACACAGCAGGACCCCTCACCAGTGTGCACCCGTGGACACACACATGTGGGAGCATGTAGAAACAGTGATTGCTGTGGCTGTATCAATTTACTCAGTGGTGGAGGAACTGCTGGTGATCATGGTGACGGTGGATCATGGTGACGGTGGATCATGGTGTCGCAGTTTGGTGTGTTATGGTGCTTGTGATTCTTTGGTCGTAGTACTGGGGGCCGTCCCTCATCAGAGGAAACTGAAATAGACTCCTATTTAGGAGGTTTTGGCTTCTTGCTCAGCCTACGGGTATAGGCATCTGTGCTTTGTGTTGATAATCTAGACATTCCTGTCCTCATGGGCACCTACATGGTTCTGGAATTTCTGGATGTGACCCTGGTCTTCCTTCCACTCAGAGCAGGATTGACTGTGTAGAAATTGAAGGTGTCGCACAAGAGCTGGACACACCTGTGGTAATAAGTCCTTTCACTAGTGTGTGAGGGTTCCTCATGTGCTACCTGTGTGAGGAGGCTCCCGATGAGACCGGAAGAGCTGGTGAAGGCAGGGCTGTTTGAGAACCCGTAATTACTTCAAACACCTTATTTCCCTTGTAGTCTCAAGCAGGCGAGTCAGACTGATTTTACTGAAGTCACCAGAAAGTTCTAGAAGGCTGCACCCCTGTTAGATTACGAGCACACAGTTGATGCAGACAAGCCTTTGCTCCATCTCTTTCCAGCTGGTCCTGCACTGGGCTAACTTCTCAGGCTTTACTTTCCTCGTCTGTGAAATGGGAGAAGGACAGCATCCACCCGGTGAGTTTTAAGGAGGCTCACCTCACTAATGGACATAAAATTCACAGATCAGTGCATAACCCTAAACTCCACCAATCACCAACTATGGGTATTTTCCAACTATTACCTGGGCTCTTATCAATACTAGGAACTATCAAAACTATCAAGAGCTTTCTCCTCAGTCCATCTGTAAACCTGGGCTATAGGAAAATTTGCTTGTTAACACAAGAAAGAAAATAGATGGTTCTGGCTCACATAAAATACTTCAAATACATAGCGTTCTGGCCAGGATAGCCTACCCCCTCCACTCTTCTCCTTCACTTCCAGAATTAAAGTATAATAATATTGGGATACATAAACAAATTGGTTCTTGTCCTTTGGGGGTCATGGACACCCTTACAAATGTAAGTACGGGGATCTGGGGAGATGGCTCACTCAGTAAGTGCTTGCTATGCAAGCAAGAGGACCCAGCATCTGCATAAAAGTCAAATGCAGTGGTGTGTACCTGTAATCTGGGCACTGAGAAGGAAGAGACAGGAGGAGCCCGGAGCTTGTGGGCTGATAGCCTAGTTGAACCAGTAGCCATCAAGTTCAGTGAGAGACCCTGTCTCAAAAATTAAGATGGAGAAGAATTGAAGAAGATACTCAACACTGACCTTTGGCCACCATGTATACCTACATACATGTGCACACAAATGCATACACATGCATGCCCCACCCGCCACCAAATCCAGTGTAGAATCCTACTTCCTTCTCAGAGATAGTGGAGTTTTGCACATACAACTTCAGAGAGTTCAAGAATTCAGGAAACCACTGTGGATTTTTGTCTCACTGCCCATAAGAACTTACTGTCATCTGTCTTTCATACAACCATCTACAGAGAATATCCTAGAAAAAATTAGTGGTGGTTACTCTGAAGTCTGTACTGGTTATTTTTCTTGTTGTGATTAAATATTTCCCTGAAGCTGCTTGTGGGAAGAGAGGCTTAGTTCGGCTCACGGTTTGAGGACCCATCTATCACGACAGAGAAGCCATGGTGGCAGGCAGGTCTGTGGCAGTAGAAACACTTAGCACTGCTTGCTCAGGTGTGTGCAGGTCGGGAAGCAGAGGGCTCAGGCTGGAATACCAAAGACCTGTTCCCAGAGATCTACCTTCTCTAACTAGACCCTACTTCTATAGAGTTTAACAGCCTCCCCAAACAGCGCCACCTGCTGGGAATAAAGCATTCTAACGCATGCATCCACTCTGTGTATGTGTGTGTGTGTGTGTGTGTGTGTGTGTGTGTGTTAGGGAGGTGGGGGGTGGGAAGAGGGAGTGGGGCAGTGGGGGAGGAGGGAGATGGGGGTTGTGGGGGGTGGTAGGTGTTTCACATTGAAACCTGAGAGGCCAGGGAAGGACTTGACTGGAGGTCTTCTATGGGAGCTTCAGAGTTCAGGGCATCAACTCTTTCTGGGACCAGTTCTCATTCTCAGTCTAACCCACAGTCTCTTGAACACCAGGCTGTGCGTGGGTGTTGCCTTTAATACTCCTCTTAAACTCTGCAATTTATGGTGCAGTCATTCTGGGAGAAGGTAAGGATTAGTCTTTGTTGTCGGAGCTGCTGTGTGTAGTGAAAAGCTCTTGTGGCAATCAGCACCCCATGGGAGGAAACAATGGGGCACTTTGCAGGCCCACTTAGTCTGAACAAGAGGGGCAGAGATTTGGATAATCAAGACAAATGATTCTGAGCCCAGGATGCCTCTAAGAAGGGCTGCAGGAGCTGGGCTGAGGCCGGGCTTCCTGCTTGTTGCCTGGTCTTGGCAGATGCCTGCCCAGTTACATTAGCGTCTAGGAGGAAGAAACAGGGTGGGTGCTGGGGGTACAGCACCTGCCTCAAATGCCCCAGTGAGGGTCTGGGGGCACGGCTCAGCAAAAACCTCACAGGCCAGCCACTTAAACTGAGGTAAAAGGCAGGATTCCTGCCACACCCCAGAGAGGAAAAGGATGTACAGAGTTGTATTTTCCAAGCTGCAATCCTTGACTTTGATAGAATGCCATTTCTGTCTTCTGTTTGCTTGAGACAGGACCTTGTTGTGTAGCCCAAGATGGCCTCAAACTTTTAATCCTCCTGCCTCAGGCACCTGGGTTCTGGGTTTACAAACATGTGGTACTTAGCCAGCTTGCCGTTTGTATCTTGATAATTAACAAAAACAACAAAAAATTTCAAAACTAAATCTGTCAGAATTGTACCCTTCAGGCTCTACTGAAGACAAACTCACTGGTGGACCCAGTGGCAACTGTAGGTCCCCGTGTAGTTCACAAACTAGTCACAGGGATAGACACATACTCCAGAGGAGGTGGAAGCCAGGGAGTCACAAACAAAGACTCATGGGCATCAAAGTGTGTGGTCTGGGAGGAAAAAGTCACAGCAGCAACGTGTTCTGCTGCTGTGAAGAGACCCCATAACCACGGAAGCTCTTTTAAAGGAAAACACTAATTGGGGCTTACAGTTTCAGAGCTTTAGTCCATTATCGACATGGTAGAACATGGCGGTGCGCAGGCAGACATGGTGCTGGAGAGGTAGCTGAGAGTTCTACACCTTGCACAGGCAACAGGAAATGAACTGAGACAGTGGGTCTGGCTTGAACATGTATGAGACCTCAAAGCCCACTTCCACAGTGACACACTTCCTCCAACAAGGACACAGTCCAACAGGGCCACACCTCCCAATAGCGCCTCTCCCTTTGGGGGCCATTTTCTTACAAACCACCACACACCTCAAAACCTACTCCCAGTGACACCCCTCCTCAGATAAAGCCACACCTTACAGTGGAGGTTTGAAAGAAAGTGGCCCCCACAGGGAGGGGCGCTTTTTGGAGGTGTGTCCTCGTGGAGGAAGTGTGTCACTGTGGGGGCGGGCTTTGCGGTCTCTTACTCAAGCTTCCCTCAGTGTGACTGTCAGTTGGTTTCCTGTTGTCTGCAAGCTGTAGCACTCTCAGCTTTTCCTCCAGCACCACATACATCTACGTGCACGCCGCCCTGCTCCCTGCCATGATGATGATGGACTGAACCTCTGAAACTGTAAAGGAGCCTTTCCAATGACATGTTTTCCTTTATAAGAGTTGCCATGGTCATGGAGTCTCCTCACAGCAATAGAAACCTAACTAAGACGCTTACCAAACCGTTCCACCAACTGGGAACCGAACACTCAAATGCATTAGCCGCCCTGTGTCTTTGAGACCTGCTACAGGACCAGTTCCTTCATCACCTGTATCCTTCTGATGCCCCCCCCCCCGCCTGACCATTGTCTGGATGGAACCATCTTGGCCTCGGCTGGGTTGGGCTTTGTAGCAGGAGAATCCCAGGCCTTTGCTGTGATGCATGTTGGCTCTTTTGCCTGGAGTTCTCCATGACTGCTAATGCTAATTTTGGTGGAAGGACTTGGATATTTGTTATGTACTGATGGATGTGTACATGTGCACGTGTGTGTGTGTGTGTGTGTGTGTGTGTGTGTGTGTGTGTGTGTGTGTGTGTGTGTGTGTGTGTAGGCCAGAAGGCAACCTTGGCTATCATTCCTCAGATGCTGTCCATCTTGTTTTCTTGAGACAGGGTCTCACTGACTCATTAGACTAGCCAGCCAGTGCGCTCCACGGGTCTGCCTGTCTGCGTTTTCCAGCACTGGGATTAAAAACACATGCTGCTACACGTGTATTGATTTTTTAAAATGGTACCATCAAATTTAGGTCCACATGATTACGTGGCAAGCATTTTCCTAACTGAGCCATCTCCCTAGCCCAGAATTGAACCCCAGGTCCTCTGGGAGGAAGTTCTGTATGTGGATGACTAGTGAAAGGGTGTGGGTGCCCATCAGGACCTGTACCTCTAGGAGTGGGCCACGTGGAGGAGTGCCCTCCTCTTCCCAGGTGAATGAAGCTCATTAGCAAGCCTTTCTCAGCTGCCTTCCCTCCTCCAGCCCAGCTCACCCCCAACCCCTCACCATACTCCCTGAACTGCCTAAGAACCAAACCCTTTAGCTTGGAATCCTATTGGGAGGGATCTACTTCTGGGGGCACACGAGCTCTCATTGGAGTGATGATGTGTCTTCCTTCAAATGTTCATTATCTCTTACAGTCCCTGTCACTTTCCTTGTGGTTGCTTGTTGCTGATGTGTTTATTCTACACAGAGATGTCTGGTCTCAGGCTGACAGGCGCAGACTGCATCCATGCTCCTCAGACCCTTGCTCTTTAAGCCCTTAGGCAGGCCACTCCTGTCTTAGTTGGGAGTTAAAGGAGCCTCTTGCCGCAGCCTTTTCCCTGCCTTTACTTCAGTCTGGCCATACTCTCTGGAGGCCCAAGAGGCTCACTGGGGGTCACCCGGGGCTCAGGAGATGCATCTTTTCTTACAGTGCCGGGCCATTAGCAACTTCCCACTTCCATTTAGTTGTCTCACATGGAAATATTTGGCAATATGGGTGACAAAATACAGTCACTAATAACCCCTGGCACTGCTGAGGGCTTGGCAGTATGGACAGTCGTGGAGCTTGCCCGAAGGCAAGCTGTGTGTAGGAGAGTTCCAGGGTGGAGAGACTTCAGTAGGACACTGACATGGGATTATGGTGTGGGACTGTCAACCTGTTTGAGTTAAACAATGCCTCTGGAATTCCTTTGAGAATCTCTCAGGAGTTTTTTTCAGAGAGAATTTACCCAGTGGGAAGAAACCCACCTTAAATGTGGTGACACCACGCCACAGGCTGGAGCTGTGAAACTGAATAAAAAGGGGAAATGGAGAAAGTCAGCTGAGGTCCAGCATTCTTCTCTGTTTCTAGTTTGTTGAAGATGTCAGGAGAGAGTCCTGCCTGCTCCCGCCCCGCCCCCTTGTCCCCGCCCCGCCCCCGCTGTTGCCCTGCCCCTGCTGCTGCCCCGCCCCTTCCCAACCTGACTGACTACAGCTCCAAACCCTGAGCCCAGCTAGATCTCCCTCTCTCAGATTGCTTTTTGTCAGGTTATTTGTCCAGACATGTAGGAGAAAGCCTGAGGTCAGGTGTAGATTTCCTTAAAATCATGTGTCAATATTGGCTCACAGCTGTTGCAAGCACACTCCCGCAAAGCAACAGTTAATGAGGGAGGGTTAGGAACCTGAGGGAGAAAGGGGACAAGGAACTTCATTTTTCTGTCAACCTGAAACCACTTAAAACATAGTCTGTTTCCTGGGTGTGGTGGTGCCTGTAATCCCAACATTAGAAGCGGAAGCAGGAAGATTGTGAGGTCAAGGCTATCCTGCACTACTCTGGGAGATCCTGTCTCAAAAAAAAAGTCTAAAGAAACAATTAGCCAGTGTGGTGACACACACATTTAATCCCAGTACTCAGGAGGCAGAGGCAGGTAGATCTCTGAGTTTGAGGCCAGTCTGGTCCACAGAGTGAGTTCCAGGACAGCCAGGGCTACAGAAAGGAAGGAAGGAAGGAAGGAAGGAAGGAAGGAAGGAAGGAAGGAAGAAAGAGCGAACAATAAGAATGAAGGAGTGCATAGCCTTACAGGTTTGTGCAGAGATGTCAGTTGTGGGGTTCATCCCCAGGGAAGTGGGCGGTGCTGAGCTAGAGAGAAGCCACACTTACAGATCACAGAGGAGAAACCAGGGTCAGGTGGTGGCACTTAAGAGAATCAGAGTGCGGAGCTGAAAAGATAGCGCAGTGACTAAGAATGCTTGCTTCTTTTTCCAGAGGACCTGAGTTGAATTCCCTGCACCCACACCCGATGGTTCATCACTGCCTGTAATTCTAGTTTCAGGGGACCTGATGGCCTTTTCTCTCTGTCTCTGTCTCTCTCTCGTGTTACGTGGGTGAGTGCAGGCACGTGGGGACCATGGTGTGATGTGACAATCAGAGGACAACCTTGGGTGTCGGTTCTTGACTACCATGGTGTGATGTGACAATCAGAGGACAACCTTGGGTGTCGGTTCTTGACTACCATGGTGTGATGTGACAATCAGAGGACAACCTTGGGTGTCGGTTCTTGACTTCCACCATGCTTGAGACAGGACCTCGTGGCCTCCACAGCACATGTCAGCCCAGCTGGCCCTCTGCAGTTTCCTGTTCCCACCTCCCACCTCCCTGCAAGAGTGTGGGGTTGGTTCCAGTGCGCACCTGCAGGGGAATCACACTCAGTCTCAGTGCCGTGAGTGCATTCTCCACTGCGCAGTCTCCCAACATGCCCTTGTCCTGTGATTCGATGTCTTCTTTCTGTCTGGTTTCAGATGCTTCAAAAGAAGGGCCTGGCAGGGGCTGTGGACACTGTTAGATTGGACTGGGTTGCTGGAGGCTGACGTCCTGAAGGATGTTTCTTTCCTAGCAGTGTCAGCGTGTTCTAAGGGTAAAGAACCAACTTCAGGGGGATGACCTGGGTTGGAATCCCCGTAACTGCCACTGTAGCAAAGGTACCGAACATCAGGGACCCACTGTGAGCTGAACTTGGGTGGTCACCTGACCTCAGTCAGTCCAGTTCCCACTGGTGGCTCCCTGGGCTTAGTGTCAGCTCAGAGCCCAGGCCCAGTGACCTCCTTACGGCTCAATGGCCTCCTCTGCCCAGTGTGTAGCTACCCTGAATGAAGACTGGAGTTGATTCTGGAGAAAGAGCGCGCATACAGGTAAGGTTCCTGACCTTCCCCTCGGTCATGGGTTCTGAGGCAGGACAGAAAGACAGAGACGATTAAGTGGGCACAGGAAGGGGAAGGAATCCCATTGAAGCCTTCACCAGTTGAAAATAAGAATTCTACCACAATTAGCACTGTTGTAAAGTTTGCCCACATGGAAATGATATTCCTTATATATAAAGAGATTTTCAAATAGTAGTGTTAAAATAGCAATAAGCCTTGCTTGTCTGACCTTCAAGTGTGGCCTTTCTCCTTTCCCAAGGTTTTCCTGGGAATCTCACAAACAAGACTGAACCTGCATTTACAGCGACAGAATCCATCTTGTCTTTTCCCTGTGACCTTAGCTTACCTTATCAGTAGAGGCACCATACAATGCACCCAGAAGCCATCCTGTGATCTCATTTACCAAAAAGAAAAGGTTCTTCAGCCGGCAGTTGAGATGAAACTTGAGAATCCGCCAAAGCAGAATGCATGGCCACTTGGGAGACAGTTAGCCCTCACTGTCCTTTGAGAAGCCCACACCCACACTCTCAGGTACGCCTTACTGCTTCCCCAACTTGCCTTCTAGCAACCCGTGGTTAAATCTGTCAAGGATGCCTTAATACACTCCAACTCTGCTTCGTAGTGGCTGCCCCTGAAATTCCTTTCTGCAGTAGGTAAAGGGGGAAGGAAACTTCTCAGGCTGCTGCCCAGGCAGCGAGTAGCTGTCTCCCACTGGTGTCCTGCCATTGCTCTGCAGTCTGGAGCAGCTGAGGGGACACAAGTTTATGTTTCTGTGACTCAAGCGAGATTTATCCTGATTTGTTCAAGTTCAAGCTAAATTCCTTCTTAAACTTGTCAGGGAAGCCTCCAGTCTGCTTCATTTCTAAGCACATGGGTCATGGTGGGTGTCACAGACCCACGTGAACCAGACCCGACCCACCATCCGACTGTGGCTTTGACTCCACAGCCCACGAAGCCACTCAAGCCCAGTCACCTTTGGCCACTAAGTGCTGCCATCACGCTCCAGCCACTGCCGTGGACCCAGCATGTCCAAGTCCCTCTATACCTCAGACTCCCTCTCTGTATGATGCTGCTCACTGTAGGGTTGCCTCAGAAGAGACAGTGTCACTGTAGGACAGTCACAGGCAGAAGAGGCTCTAGTGTGGAGACTGGAACGATTCCTGCTGGGGAGGGATGATTCTCTGGAGCAGACGCACTTGCTCACCCGGTAAGTTTTCCTAAGCACCTGTTATGAGACATCCTTGGGACGGTGCTTGCCGTGCAAGCATGGAGATCGAAGCTTGTTCCCTAGCAACCTCACAAAAGGGTCATGGCAGTGAGCACCTGTAAATCCAGCAAAGGGGGTTCAGACCAGGTCCTGGGGGCTCGCTGACCAGCCAGTTAGGGAACCCAGGAGCTCTAATTTCAGAAGATACCCCGTCCCAACTCCAACCCAACCCAACCCAACCAACCAGAGTCACCAAGAAGGCTCAGCTGGGGACTGGAGAGGTGACTCAGCGATTCTGGAGGACCAGCACCCACTCGACGGCTCATACCTGTCTGTAATTCCAATTCCACGTCTTCCACACAGACACACATGCAGGAAAAACACCAATGATCATAAAATTAAAAAAAGTGGAAGGCTCACCTGGTAGAAGGGACCACACAGGCCTGAGGAGCTGAGTCCATCCGAGGATCCCCAAAGAACTGACTTCCAAAAGTTGTCTTCTGACCCACCCCATCCCACCAACAAATAAGCAAAATTAGGGTAAATCTGAAGCCAGCCTGGTCTACACAGTGAGTCCCTGTCTCCGGAAAAACTAGCAAACAAACACTACAAATAAAAAAAGCAACTAAATGAGAAAAAGACGGAAAATAACGGGAAGGTATTTGTTGACCTCCAGTCTTTCTGTATCCCTCCTCCTCAGTGTTGGCTGACAGACCCTGCTCTTTCTCTCAGAACATGCTCTTCAGAGTTCTCCTTGTAATGACAAGCCCCAAATCACTCCAGATACAAATAGAGCCAACCACCAGAGTGACTGTGCTGTCCAGCCTCTCCCAGCCTCTCCGGGAGCCCCCCTTTACTTTCCTTCCTAGGACACCGGTTGTGAGTTGGCTGGAGACAGAGCTTTGCCTCAATTGGACACCCAGTGGGTACCCGCTCTAGTGGGCCCCTAGTCCTGACCGGTCTACACGCAGTGCCCATTATGGCCAGCAGAGGGCGGTGGTGAACCAGCAGAGCTGCACAGAGCTGCCCGGCGCGGACCCAGAGCCTGAGTGCAGAAGCCCCACTGCCACCGCGAGGCCGCTTGCAGCGGGAGGCGCCTGCTTCCTTCCTCGTCTCTGATAGCAGGCACCAAAACCCCCCACCTGAAGCCATGGCCAGCCCCCCAGGCAGCCCTGAAGATGCAGGCAAGCTGCGAGGAGGCAGGGAGGGCCGGCAGAGAAGGGAGGACGATGCTCCGGAGCAGAAGAGGTTGAGGCTGGGGCAGCGAGTGGGAAGCGAGCCCCAGGACGGAGACACCGCACCGCTTCCAACCCGGGACGGGCTCGCCTCCCACACAGGTGGTGAAGGCAGAAGTGTAAGTAATCTTGGGGCAGCTGGGACGTGGGTCACGGCTGTGGTGGTCCAGGGATGTTTGACCATCGTCTGGTGAAGTTGGTAACTGGGCAGCAACTCCTGCAGGCGCATTGTGCTGCTTGCTTGGAGGGACCGCCCCGGGATCTGGATTCTTGGTGGCAAGAACTGTGTTTATGTGCTGTTGACTGCCTAATAAGCCCACGAGGTGTGACTGGTGGGGAGCAGACCCAGCTGGACTATGTGGCTTACCTAAAGGAGGGAAGGGGTATCCTGGAGGGCCCCCAGAAGGAGAAGGATGTGGGGTTGCCTTGAGCAGCCCTGAGCAGGTACCCACATTGTGACCAGGGCTGTCGGGATATCTCTTTGGGACTTCGATGTTTGTGCAAAACTGTCCCTTAGGGGAGGGTCTCAGGTGGGGACATAAGCATCACCAGGCTCACCAAGCTCTGCGGTACTCAGCCTGGGACTGCAGTCAGTGTGCACGAGTCACCAGCCCGGCGCCTTCCTGCTCTCTTGTCCCTTCTAAGTCTTCTGGGGAGTATGGACAAGAGGCACATGGCTTCCACCCCAGTTCCCACAGACCCTCAGAAGGGGACAGACAGGCAAAGTTCTTGGGTTCCCCTTGGTACTTCTACTAGGCTCTGTCCCTACCAGCCAAGGGTGCCTCTGTGGTATGTTGCTTCTGGGGGCACAAATGAGATGGAGACCACTTGGCCTCCCTCTCTGGACTCTCCCAGCTGAGATCCGGCAGACTGTGTGCTACATACCTGGAGGCTGATGAGGGCTGCTGTCCTTGGAGAGGTTGCCACTTTGACGGCTTTTTAATGGTTAGCGGACTTGAACTCTTCGGTCCCCGACATGTTTGCTTGGCTGAGCTTGTCATATCAATTTGATGAGTTGCTGGTGAGCCCCTCTAGGGAGCGGTCCCTTTCTCCTGAGTCATTTGGGTGGCAGCTGGCCACATTGGAGCTCAGTGGCTCTGGCATGGGCTTACTCTTAGGAACTTCGAAGCTTCGTATCAATGCTCACAACTCTCCATGGATGCTACTGCATTCTGAAGAGGGCCACAAACGCATGGGAGCCAGGTGACTGGCTTCTGAGATCCCAGGGGAAGACAGTACTTATGGAAGGTTTTCTGGGCCACATGGTGGAAAGGCCTAGAAGGGAGTGTGAGGAAATGCCTGGTCCCAAGCACAGTGACTGTGTAGTGTCATGAAACTTCTGTGGCTGGGAGAGTCCATTCCCTACCTTCCTTCACCTCTTGCTTTGGCATGAAACTCTGCTTAAGACCAGGAATCCAGAATCAATGGAAGTGACCCAGGGCAGTGGAGTGCTGAGTTTTCCAGTCTGAGTGCACATTCTGCCTGACCTTAGCTGGGTGTCCTTGGGCAAATCACTTAACCTCTCTGACTGTAGCGTCTTTGTGGATAAAACAAATGTGTCAATAGGCCCAGCTTCGTGGGCTTGTTATTCCTGAGGCTAAGCAAGGCTTCTCTGGAAGATGCGCTTTGTGTGGTTTCATGTACTCAATGATGTGATTTATCGACAAAATTCACCCCAAGGAACTAGCTCTAGGTGGGGTGTCAGCATGTCCCGATGAGTGTTTTCTGGAGGTTAAGAGATTGTGGAATTTACAAGGACAGAGAACCTGCCGAGTCTTTAGTATAGGGTGTGGGTGCAGGAGACCCCATGGTATGGGTTTGAAGGAACGAATATGCAGGAACTAGACAGAAACGATCCCTCTCAAGCCCAGTCATAACCCTCCTTTTCAGGGGTTCTGTAGCCCCCCTATGTTCATATTTCTGCTTTCCAGATTAAACATTGCCCAGAGCCCAGGGCTGCCTGTAACACCTGCCAAATTCCTCTTCCTTGCTGGTGTCATCTAATCATCCAGGAGTGTTTCCAGGCTGGTGTGTGTGTGTGTGTGTGTGTGTGTGTGTGTGTGTGTGTGTGTAGGCACAGAGAATGGGAAGCAGGGGGTGAAGGGGTGGCAAAGAGAGATGTCCCTCCCGTGGGTGGGGCAGAATCTCTGTTTCCACCCATGGGCTCTGGGAGGATGGGTCAAGCAGAGAGCAGCCCCCCTTCCGTGAGTTTTGTCTTTAGTGACCATTAGCTTGTTGAAAGTGTCACAAACCTTCTTGTTCCTTAGTGACAGGTCACTGTGGACTCTTCTCTGCAAAGCTGCTGGACCACCAGGCTACATCCAGACATGTTTTTTTTAAGGGATAAAATATCCCTTCTCATCCCTGCTCCTGGTGATCTGAGGCTTCCCTATGACTGGCTGTCCCTCTGGGTGGATTCCTGGCTGTGCTCTTGTCTTTGGGGCAGGAGATTGGCTGGTTGCTAAAGAAGGCTTTTAGGTGACACACCAGAATTCCAGGACCCCCTGAGTGTGGCATCTTGTTGGGGTGCTAGGGAGGACTTCTTATCTCTCCTTTTTCTCATTTTATCACTCTTCTTCCATTTATTGTAAACAGTATTTCTTATATTCTTATTTTAAATTTAGCAATACAGTATTGAGTTCATTATGGCATTTTCACACACACACATGCACAGACACACACACATGTGTGCACACCCATGCACACTCACATACCCACACACCCACAAGTGCACACACATACATGCACATGCACGCTTGTGTACACACAAGCACACCCACACACACTTGTGCATACACAAGCAGGCATTTAAATCTCCTTTCCTCTTCTTTCCCACCCTCCCTCAGTTTACCCTGTCCCTGTCAGTCTGTCTTTACTGCCTTCTGTTGCCCACCACCCTGTTTCTTCTCATCTCTTTCCTCCTCTCCTGGGCACTTCCTAGTTTTATGACCTATCCCCACACCTCTCCCACATATGTACATAAATAACTACTAAAATCTAGACTCCATGTAAACCAGCCCCAGAAAGAAAAATACTGCTGACTGCCTCATGGGGTCAGAAGTCTCTTAGCTTCTTTCTCTTCTTAGTTTCTCTAACCCTGGGGAGGAATTCCAGTGTGAGTGGCAGCCCATGGCTCTTCCTGCAGGGGAGAAAAACCTCTCCAGGGAATTGCCTACTTGCTTCAACTTCACCAGTCAGTTGGGATGAGTGGTACTGGGTGACCTGGTTGTTGCTGGGTGGAGCTGAATTCTCAGTGAGCCCCCCATCCCTAATCCCGCAAATCCCTGATGGACCTGCGGAGCCATCCCTCCTGGAGCTGGGATGAGAATAGGAAGGCCATTGACAGCAGGGGTGCTGGTAGAGGAGCATCAATACTGTGGGCTCTCTCTCTCTCTCTCTCTCTCTCTCTCTCTCTCTCTCTCTCTCTCTCTCTCTCTCTCTCTCTCTCTCTCTCTCATCTTGACACAAGCTACAATTACCTGGGAAGAGGAACTTCAATCAAGAAAGTGTCTCCATAAGTAGGATGGAGTGTAGTGTAGGATATTGTTGTGATTAGATTGATGTGGGAGGCCCAGCCCATTGTGGGTGGGGCTCTCCCTGGGCAGGTGGTCTTGTGTTGTAAAGGAAAGGAGCCCGAGCAAGCCATGGGGAGCATGACAGTAAGCAGTGTTCCTTCACGGTCTCTGATTCACTCCTGCCTTGAGCTCCTGCTTTGGTTTCTTTTGGTGATGGATTTTGACTTTCCATTTGTGTGCAAAACAAACCCTTTCGTCCCCAAGTTCCTTTTGGTCATGGTGTTTTATCATGGCAGTGAAATCCTAACTAAGACACCGTCTTTGCTGGTGATGGGCCACTCGGGCTCCTTCAGGCTCAGCACTGTTTGCTTTGCGGAGTGGGTCCAGGTTGTTCTTAGTGAAGGTGTCAGGGCTGCCCTGAGCTGCTGGGTGAGCAGTGTTGGAACTGACCTCTGCCCAGGCGATAGCCAGAATGTCTCTAGACCTTGTCAGTGGCCTGCTAGGGAGGCAAGGTGGTCGAAGACTGCTGGTCTACTTTTACTTCTTTATGTGCATGTGAGCACACACTTGTATTTGCACATATTTCCTGAGGTTAATCTAGAGTGTCGCTCATCTGTTGCTATCCACTGTGGCGCCCGCACCACAAGCAACTCTGAGGTATCAGGAAAAGAAAGACCAGACGTCCACTTGTTTGTACTAAGAGCATGCATGTGCTGCCTTTATTGCCAGGAGAATGTGTGTGTGTGTGTGTGTGTGTGTGTCTTCATTGCAAGTGCTAAGAGGTCTCTGTCTTGTAGGAGGGAGGAACTTTTATATACAAGTTTACAGCACAGTGGAAAAACCCCAGGTAGGAGAGAGCGTGTTTTCCTCTTGGTGAATGTTGATGTAAGAGGTTCAAGGCCAGGGCAGTAAGCCAGGACTAGAAAACAGGAAACACTTTTTTTTGACACTGGGGCTGTTACTGCTCTAGGTTGACTGACCTCCAAGCCCCAGGGATACAGTTGTCTTTGCCTCCCCAGTGCTGGGACTGTAAGCCCACCACCATGTTCAGCTCTCTCTTTCTCTAAAAATTTTGTTTGTTTTATGTGTATGAACGTTTTGTCTGCATGTATGTCTGTGTGTCACATGCATGTCTGGTGCCCATGGAAGCCAGAGGAGGGCATCAGATACCCTAGGACTGGAGTAACAGCTACTTGTGAGCTGCCATGCGCTTGCTGGAACTTGATCCTGGGACCTCTGGAAGAGCAGCCAGTGCTCTTAACTGCTGAGCCTTCTCTCCACCACCCCTTGACATTGGTTTGACATTCAACTCAGGCCCAAGGTGAGCACATAGATGACTGAGCTATTGCTTCAGCCTGTGTTGTCTATTTTGTTTTTGCTATACTGGGGGGTGTAACTCAGAATTTCACCCATGTGTTAGTTACTTTTCTGTTGCTGTGATAAAACACCATGACCTAGGCAACTTACAGAAGGAAGGGTTCATTGGACCTTACAGTTCCAGAAAGACGAGAGTTCATGGTGGCAGAGTGGAGGCATGATGGCTGGGGCTGAAAGCTGAGAGTTTACATTTGAAACCTCAAGTGCAGAGAGAGAGAGAGAGAGAGAGAGAGAGAGAGAGAGAGAGAGAGACAGAGAGACAGAGAGACAGAGAGACAGAGACAGAGACAGAGAGAGACAGAGAGAGACAGAGAGAGACAGAGAGAGAGAGACAGAGAGAGACAGAGAGAGAGACAGAGAGAGAGAGGAGAGAGAGCACTAGAGTAGCCCGGACTTTTAAATTCTCAAAACCAGTGACATACTTCTTTCAGGAAGGAAACACCTCCTGGCTGTGCCAACTGGGGCTCAGGCGTTCAAACACCAGTCTGTGGGGAGCATCTCCACTCAGACCTCCACAGTGTGTTCCAGGCGAGCTCTCTCCCACTGACACACTCAGAACTTGTGAAGGTGCTCAAGAGAGCCACTGTTTGATGCCTGGGGAGCCTGTTCCCATTCACCCCAGACAGAGAAGGCAGCCACAGGCCAGGCAAACTATTTCACCAAGTCCAGTCTGGTGAAGCAAAGAACTTATTGGAGGCTACTCACAAAAGCCTGGGCATGCTTACAGGAGCACGGGCAACCTTACCACAGAGCAGGGCACCCCAATAGTTGACCTCTTTCACCTCCTCAAGGAGGTGAGGGGTGTTGTGTGCTATCTGACCTCCCCACTGCCCCAGAGGGACACCAAGAGTGGCAGTTTTGTGAACACCTCTGATTTCAACAGCTATGGCTGTGCCGTGTCAGGGACAGAGTCCTACACTTCAGCAGGGTACAAAATAGGTAGTGAATGCATAACCTCTTTGTAAAATTGTGTGTGTGTGTGTGTGTGTGTGTGTGTGTGTGTGTGTGTGAGAGAGAGAGAGAGAGAGAGAGAGAGAGGAGAATGCATGTGTCACAGTGTGCATTTGGAGGTCTGAGGACAACTTGTGGGAGTCTTTCCTCTCCTACCATGTAGATCCTGGAGATTAAACTCGGGTCAGCAGTCTTGGTGGCAAGTGCTTTATCTGCTGAGCCATGCCAATGCCCAAAATTTTATTTTTTTCTTATTTAACATTATGTGGGCATTCCCAACTCTATTACTCTTTTCAGATCCGCTGGTAGAATCCAAATGGGGTTCTTGTCCGTTTCAGCCTTCTGGAAGATTCTCTGTTTTCTGCTTCTGCTTGAGGTTCCCTGGTCCCCAGACTGCTTGCTGGGATTCCGGGTGGCAGGGACATGGGAGTGCAGAGCAGACGATACCCAGTGTTCACTTCTGTTCTGGAGCCTGCCAAGGCCTTCCAGAACCAACCAGTGACCAAACAGTGATACACAGTGTTTGGAACACACCCGGGTTTCTGGATTCGCATCTGAGCACAGCTGGACTTCCCCATGGAAACCTTCTCTCTGAAACGAGATGGAGACTTTCCCCTGGCAATGCTCTCTCAGGATAGCTCAGAGACATGGCCACCCACTGAAACACGGCGAGTCTACGGTTTGTATAGCAAGCTTCCATGGGGTGTGGTATGGAAATAGGAATCAGAAAGAAGTTAATGTCTCCCAAAGGACAGAAGTTTGGGGTACAGTCCTAAGCACAGCAAGGGACATCCCTTTGGACTAGAGCAGAAAGAGTTTTGGGGTACACAGCAAGCCATGTATCTGATGAGCCATCTCTGTGGTACTGTTTTATTTGTTTGAGACAGGGTTTCGTTATGTAGCCCAGGCTAGTCTTGAAGTCTCAGTAACCCTCCTACCTCAGAGCTGAGTTGTGAGCCATCCATGTGCAGTCCAAAATCTCCTATCTCTTAAAGCTGGTAGCATTTCACTCTGGGTTTCTGGTCTACCTCAGGCACCAAACTCCTTAGTGTTTAAGTCCTGCTTATAAAATGATGTAGCATTTGTGTGTGATCCATGCAGTCTCCTGTAGATTTTCAGCAATCTGTAGGTGACTTAGACAGCACGGTGTTCCTAACAGAGCTGTTCTGTCTAGGGCTTAATAGCAAAAAAACAAAAACAAAAACAAAACAACAACAAAAAAAACCCAAACCTCTCTGTGTTTAGTACTGAAGAAAGTGTTTTCATCCTTTGATATTTTTCCTTTTCTCAGATTTTTTTTGGTGTGATGTGCATGTGTGTATATGAATTGTGTGTGTGTGTGTGTGTGTGTGTGTGTGTGTGTGCGCGTGCGTGCGCGCATGTCTGTGTGTGTCTGGAGGCTTCAGGTTGATGTTGGGACTGCTCTTTCCTGAATACTCTACCACTTTATTCGTTGAGCTAGGGTCTCTCAGTCAAACCCAGAGCTCACTAATAGGGCTAGTCTCACTGACCAGCTTTCTCTGGAGAGCCCCAGCTCCCCTTTCTAAGGCTGGAGTTACATACCCAACATTTATGTGAGCATCCAGACTCCAGAGCCCACACTTTGGCGCAAGCACTTCCACCACTGAGCTATCTCCCCAGCCCCTTTGAGTATTGCCACTGTGTGGTGGGCGGAGTTTGTGGAGACCCTGGATATGAAGAGTGGCTTGCTTGTACCCCCTACTTTTGCATGAATCTGTACATAGAACAGTCTGCAGAGGGGTACAGCACTTTCTTCTAAGTCCTGAACTCTATCTGCCCACAATGCCCTGCTCCACCACATCTCGGTCCTTGGAAGAGAAACCTGCCTCTGTGGAAACCTGCTCTGGTGGTTCCTCAGCATGTGATAACAAAATATGGTGGGTGCCCTTAGGAAGCTTCACCTCTGTCCATGGGGAGGGAGGTGTGGCTCTTCTTATTCCATCTCTAGATATTTGAGCAACTGTAAGCTAGGTGAGCACCCATAAACAACATGGATTGGTCTCTGCTGCCCTAAATGTCATACTCTAGCAGGGACAGACTGCAGCCCATGGTTGTGTAGATCAATAAAGATTTATTGAAACACAACTAGATACATTCATGCATATGCTGTCTTTCACTGCTTCCCCACTATAGCAGAAGCTTCAGGAATTTGGGACAGGGACGGTGGTGCCTCCAAAGCTGAAAATGTCTTCTGATCTTGCTGGTCCTTGTACTCTGAAAGCACCAGGTTAGGAAGTCTTGGCACCCTCTGCAGTTCGTGGGGAGAATGAATACAGGTGCTCATGAAATGGCTACAGTCTTAGAGACTATAAGCTACCTTGTAGCAGGCAGTCTCAGCTTTGCCTGTCTTTGATATTGGACTGAACCTGGTATCTCCTGCCACTGTTAGCAGGCTGTTCAAGTTTCGTACCGTCAGGAAGAGAGGAAGGAGTGGTGACTTGCCCTCTTCTGAGGCCCCTCTCCTGTGGGTCTCCCAGCAAATGTCAGAGTTCCACTTGTACAGTGAGGCTAGCTTCCCTGCTTCGTGGCCTCCTAGGGACTAAGGGCTAAGCCTTTATGATAACAGAGGCAGAGGGACGAGGAAATGGATCTGCAAGGGCAAGGACTGGGATTATTGAAATGAACATTTCCCCAAGATCCAGACTGTCTGGGACTGACTGCCGATGCTCTGCCTCCAGCATCCAGATGGTACATTTTATCTTGTTTTTCTCTGAGCAGCTTGCAGCTTCTGCACAGGCCTTCTTCCAGTCACTATCCCTGGCCAGCAACAGAACCTCCAGGGGTGGCTCAGAGGAGGAAGTGCCTTTCCCTCCTCCTAGGCCGTTGACAAAAGTTTCTGTCCTTCTTGGTCCCACAGCCTTTTAGTCCCAAATGAACACACAGAGGCTTGTATTAATTATAAACTGTTTGATCGATGGCTCAGGCTTCTCGTTGACTGTCTCTCTCTTAATTATTAACCCATTTCTATTAATCTGTGAATTTCCATGTGGTCTTGGCTTACTGGTGATGTCTGAGCCTCTTTCTTCCTCAGTAGCCCTGCCTATACTTCCTGCCTGGCTATAACCTGCCTGTCTATCAGCCGAAACAGCTTTATTCATTAATCAATAAGAGAAACATATATTCACAGCATACAGAAGGACATCCCCCATCACTAGGCTGCAGGGAACCCATGTGCTCTCCAAAGACACTTTCTGAGGTGTTAGCAGTTTTTATTTCTTCTATTGAGAACCCTTGTTTCAGATCCACAGTTCATTTTTAAAAATTGGGTCTTTTATTTCTTGGCTCTTTGGTTTTTGAGTTCTTTGTGTATTCTGGATATTAATCCTCTGTCAGATGTACACTGGGAAAGAGTCCTCTGGCCCTGTGGGCTTCCTTATCAGCCTGTTGTTTCCTTAGCTACGCAGACTTTTTAGTCTCCTGAGGTTCCACTTGTCAGTCATTGACTTTAATTCCTGGGCAATGGAGTTCTCGTCAGGAAGTCCCTTCCACGTGGTTTCTTGGATTTAGAGGTTACTATGTTGGTGGAGATGCAAAGAGGCACAGTTGCTATGGAAATCACACAGGTGTGGGGGGATTGGGGAGGTAGAGGTGGGTAGGTCCACATGGATTGGCTCCCCAGGCTGGGTTGGAGCACGGGATATCTGAGTCATGAGGATCCTAGGGGAATGGATCTGGCATAAGCAGCTTGGGATGGTCACTGTGGGGTGCTGGGCTGGGGAGCACTGGTAGTCAGTTATCTGCATCTCTGAGTGGGCTGGGTAGTTGTCTGCATCTCTGGGTGGGATGAGCAGCCTAGGGAGACCAGAATGGGGAGGCTGAGGTGGTTGTCTTGTTTGTTTATTGATGCAGAAGGCCCAGCCCACTGTGGGCAGCACCATTCCCTGGGTAGGTGGCTTGAATTGTGTAAGAGAGTTAGAGACAGCTAGCCTTGGCTGAATTCCATCGGCTATACTACCAGAACAGCATCCATGCCTGCCTTCAGGTTTCTGACTTGGGCTCCTTCCCTGGCTTGTGTCAGCAGTATACTGTGACCTGAGAGTGTGAGCAAAATAAGCCATTGTTTTATTGCAGCAACAGAAAGGAAACTAAAATATTGGGATGTATGAGACTTTCTCTCAGAGAGAGGTGTCTGGATGGGTTTTTGGACCTTGATAGGTAGAAAGGGCTTAAAACAGCATTGAAAGAGGCACCGAGTGAACAGCAGGGAGTGTGTACCAGAAAGGCCTGGGCAGCTTCAGTGTACCCCAAAGCCTGAACTGTCATAGGTGTGCTGCTGCTGGTTAAGCCATGTGTGCAGTGTGCAGTGTGTGTGTGTGTGTGTGTGTGTGTGTGTGTGTGTGTGTGTGTTAGAAGGAGGGGAGATCATGTTTAGGGACGTGCTACAGATGAGGGGTCCAGGCTGACAAAGATGATTGACCAAGAAGGGGACTCAAGGCTGTGAGGAGTAAGTTTGGGAGGGGTAGAGGAGGCAGGAAGGGCGCACAGTCTGAGGATGTGGTTGGTGTAGGGACTTATGTCTGGGGGTTTCCAGGCACAGAGATCAAACAGAGGATTCTGGAGCCGGGCTGTTAAACGCGAGAGGTGCTGGGTGCTAGGAACATTTCTGTGAGTCTGCACTCTGGTGGTGAGGGCACCTAAGAAGGCTGTGCTCTCTCGTTAATTTTTCAACCCATTCCTCAGATGTGCATCTCACTTAGTCCCTCTTGATTTAGTGTCAAATACTCATGGCACGAGGAAACAGGGACATTGAGAAAACACAAGACTGTGGACATTGACAGAAGATTTTCTTTCTTTTTTGGGGGATGGGGTGGGGTTATTGCTCATCCTAAAATCCTGTAAATTATATTTAAGTTTTTGTGTGTGTGTGTGTTTTCAGATTTTAGACATTATCATTCCCTGGAGGATAGAATTTCCAACATTCGGAGCCCATTCCCTAAGAGGGGATGCCATGCTCAGTCTTAATGCAGGGGGAGGAGCCTGGTCCTGTCCTAACTTAATGTGCCATATTTCCTCAGCTCCCCATGGGAGCCCCTACCTGTTGGGAGGGGTGGATGAGGAGTGGGCTGGTGGGGGGGGAGGCAAGGAGTGGCAGGAGGAGGGGTGAGAGGGAGAACTTTGGTTGGAATGTAAAATGAAATTTTAAAACAGTAAAAAGGGAAATAAAGCAAAAAAAAAGAACAAAGAAAGAAAAAATTCCAACATTCATCCTGGTTCTCTCTCCCTCTGTGTGGAAAGAGCACACATCCTCCTCCATCCTGTGGTGGGGTGGCTGTAATTAGTAGTCTGGGGTGGAAGCACTGGGTGTAGATTCTAGACTGGGTGTTCATTTGTCCTCCCTGTTTTACCTGATCTGGGGATGGGTGTGAAAGCCCATTAGCCTCATTCTACAACTCCCAGGCCAGGCGAGTGTGGAACCCCAACCCCCAACTCCTCCATACACAGTGCAGACGAAAGAAAAGCAAGTTGTGTCTTTATAGGGGATGTATTCTGCAGCAGCACATGGTCCATCCTGACTGGTGGGCGGTGTGTCTGTGTATGTGAAACTGATATTATAGAAGTCTCCTAGAGTTTTCTTGTTGTAGGCTGGATAGATGATTCAGTGGTTAAGAGCACTGGCTACTCTTCAGAGGACCCAGGTTCAATTCCCAGCACCCATATAGTGGCTCACAACGGTCTGTAATTCTTATTCCAGGATACTTAACACCCACTTCTGGCTTCTGCAGGCACCAGGCATGTATGTGTGTGCAGGCAAGCACTCATGTACATAAAACATGCATTTAATATATTTATTGTTCATGGTAATTAATGGGTTTCATTAAGGACCCCCCCCGTGTGTGTGTGTGTGTGTGTGTGTGTGTGTGTGTGTGTGTGTGTGTATGTGTGTGTGTGTGTATGGGTGTGCCCATCTATGTTCAGGTGCTAATGCTTGTATGCACATGTAGGCCAGAGACTGATGTCAGGTATTGTTCCTCAATTGTTCACTTTAGTTTTTGAGACAGGGTCTCTCGTTGAGTCTGGAGCTCACTGATTTGGCTAGGCTGGCTGGCCGTTGAGCTCCAGGAGTCCTCCATTGCTGGGATTGTCGTGTGCAATGTCAAGCCCACATTTTTTTCCCTGAGCTGGGTGATGGGATTGGAACTCAGTTTCTCATGCTCGCACTTTACTGACTGGAGCATCTCCCTAGTTCCTATGACGACATCTTCATTCAAGTATGCCGTCTACTTTGAGTGGGATGCTCCCCCCACCCTCCTTTCTCTTCTCCTCCTCCTACTTCCCCTTGTCTCAGACGGCCTCACCTCTGTTTTATTTCACGTCAGTGATTTTATGCAGCTATATAAAATCTAGGATCCATAAGTGAGGGAAATGTGACGTTTGTCTTTTGAGTCTGGCTTGTTTCTCTCAATACAGCGACCACCAATTCCATCCATTTTTTTCCTGCAGAAATGACTTGGTTTTTCTTCACAACTTCCATCGTGTACATTTACCACATTTTTCTATCCATCTGTCTGTCTGTCCATCCTTCTTGTTAAAAAGAAAAGGAATGTCAACTTTATGTTGGTTCCAAAATTTAAATATTTTTTTACGGGTTTACAAAATAGATCAGGAGTCAGTGGCTTGAAGAGCCACAGTGTGGGTGCCATTAGACAAGGGAGTGCCAACGGCTTCGCCTATCCCGTGTAGAGGGGGAGCTCGCAGCACTGATCCCGTGTTCCAGGGACTTTGTGGGGGTGTCAGTGACATCTGTGGTGCAGTAAGTGTGACATCTTGAGTCTTCAGATACATGCAACCCATGCTAATTGCATTAAAACATGGCCAGGCTTTCGCTCCGTCATCCCCCCAGATTAAACACCTTAGTCACAGAAGCACGCGGAATTGGATTTGGGGTGACTGATTCCTACCCATCAGGAGGGGTTTAATTAGATTATATTTTTCTCCAGTTCAACTAAAAGAAAATTGACAATAAAAGGCTGATCAATATGTGTGGCTCAGGAGGTAAAGCCTGCTTGTAGATGGAGAAAGTACTTGTTTTGAAAATCTATCTTTTTGAGTAGAGGGAAAAATCCATCTTTCTTTCTGGGGGAAAGACTTTGTGAAGCAGGCTTAGCAGCGCCTTGACCATCAAGGCTTTTCTGTTGTGTGGCTGGCTGTGTGTTCACAGGGCCGTATGCTCTGCCTTGGGCCATGTGTATTATGCCTGCCTCTCCGTGAGTTTCTGTTTGTCTGTCTCTCTGGCTAGGCGACTGCATGCAGGTGGCAGCGTGTACCTGGGCGTGTGCACACACTCCCGTGGGAACCACAGCTTTTCAGGGTTCCTGGTGCCTGGAGCTCAGCAATGCTATTTAAGGAAAAATCACCTGAAACACAAGAAGGAAGAAGGGGAGCCGGGTCCTCACTCTAATGGTCCAGGCTCTCAGTCTCTCAAAGTCTTTGTTTTGAATCCTGCCTTCCTCCCTGTGAAATCTCTGGGTGGATCAGAATGGAAGGGTTAGAGCAGGAGGCACGCACTCGCCAGGTCACATGAGCTGGCCACATCCAGATTTCCCACTGCTACCTTTTTGCCATTCTGGTTAGAATATTTCTATGCTGATGCCTCCTGGTGCAGCACTAATGCCCACAGACACTAGATGCCAGGAACACACTTTCCCCATAGTGTGACAGCCACACACATCTCCAGATACCAATGGATGTCCTGGGGGGGGGGAACCTGCCTTCGCTTGCTGTTGTGTGGATATTGTCCTGCTTCAGTAAAGCATAACCTGAGTGGGACAGCTGAAGCTGTGGGTGGTTGGGGATAGGGAGAGACCATCAGGGGTCTGGGGATCTTGTCAGGGGCCTCTGTGTGTCACCACACTGAGTGTTGGCTGCATGAGTCTGCTAGTTTGTGAAGATGCCATGATTCTGGTCTTACATGTCCCATGTATATGTTCGCATCTTGATGCTGTGAGTAAAAATTTCCGTTAAAGGCATGATAGGGAAGGTGAAGCCTTGATCGGGACCACTCTCAGCTGAAGGTAGGGGCTTCTGGATGACACTTTCAGGATGGGGTGTGTTGTGTGTATCTGTGTTGCTGGTCACGCAGGAGACACGGCCTATAGCAGATCTTACAGCAATCTCAGGCACATTGGGTCCTAGGTAAACCAGGGCTGGTATGCAGACTATTTTTGCAACAAAGGTCACACATTGGGCTCTAGTTCACATGCAGAATTATGGTTGCCTGAGGAACTTGGCCCCAGTGTCTGAGAGTTACTAGCCATGCCTGGAATCCTGACTTTTCTGGAGTTGGCAATTGCCTCTGCTTTCTGATCATTTACTGGACTGGTGTGGAATGCCCATGGGCTCCACTTTGTTAGCAGGGCAGAGGCAAAGATGACTAAAACTCAGGCTCCGTCAGGGATTCTAGCTTGGATTAGAGAGGAGTTCAAGGTCTGACTGGGCAAACACCTTGATTGGCATTGTCCTAAGCTTGCTTTGAGACTAAAGCACATTTTCCATTGTCCTTGAAAATGCATTGTGCATCAGAAACCCACCATGGTTGTGTTAATTCTGATTCTGCAGTGCCTGTGTTCTTACTAATCTTTTTTTCTTTTTGGAAAGAAACTTGTTTCTCAGCAAAAAAATCATTTTTGAGTACGTTGTACTGGAATTTTCCTTAGATGTGATCGAAAGCCTTGCTTTATGCATGAGTTAAGTTCTAAAGTCAAGCAAGTGAAATGAGTGGCCTGGGACACGGCAGGCCACACTGGGGGTCCCTGCTAAGTCTCCAGGCTCACCAGTTCCCAGCACCTTCTCCTCCAGCACTGGGCACCCAGCAGCTTCTTTGTGAATAACTGATGAGGTCTCCATGGAGCTGCGTGTCCTTCAGGCTTCTCAGCGCACACCCATGGCCCATTTTCCTCTCTCTTTCCCTTTCTTGGCAACAAGTAATATCTCATTTACTGTATGTGCATGTGTATGTGTGCGTGTTCATGTGTGTGCAGATGCACATAGTATCTGCAACCAAATATGAGTACACATGGCTGGGGAACACAGATTCAGGATGCTCTGAACAGCATGTTCCAATGTGGTTAATAACGTGATAATAGCTTCATGATTTTTTTAGTGTGTGTGTATGTGTGTGCTTGTGCATGTGTGTGCAGACCTTTGATGACCAAGGGGACATCAGATCCCTGGAGCTGGAGTTACAGGTAGTTGTGAGCTGCCTGTTGTGGGTGCTAGGAACTGAACCCAGGTCCTCTGCAAGAGCAGCCAGTGCTCTTAACTGCTGATCCATCTCTCCAGCCCTTCCACTTTGTTTTTTTTTTTTTTTGAGACAGTGTCTCTCACTCAGCCCAAAGCTCACCAATTCATTGAGAGTGGCTGGCCAGCAAGCCCCAGGGATCTGTGTATCTCCACCTTCCTAGTGTAGTCACAAAGTTTTTATAGTAATGGAACAAAGAAAACAATACATCAAGGCATGTTTCAAATACACCACGTAGGTGGCTTACAGCAAGATAGGGGAGTCTGTTCTATGCTTCAGGTGTGCTCTGAAGACATTCTCAGCTTTGGGTTGTTGGAAGCTAGGGTTTTTTCATACATCCTGAAAGAATTTACTTAATAATCACAATGATACCGGACTACCCACAGGGGAGATCAATGAATGGCTATTTAGGGGACTAAAGATAACTCAGGATAATTGGCTCTGGACCTGCACTTTCCAGCTCTCCACAATCCCAGATCATTTAATCAGCCCAGCAAAATGTTTAGCACACTTGTGCTCACACTTGCAACTTCAGTCCCCAGGCTGAGCCTGTGGTTGGTAGAACCACTTATTAAGTATCTTTGCTGCCAATGGCTCCAAAGGTCGAGAGACTAGGAGCAGGAACATTGACCCTCCCTCCCCCACACCTGGCCTCTGCACCTGTCTGGATTTTAATCAGCCACGGAGCCCAGAATTCTTCCCTAAGTCCACGGAGGAGGGCAGCAACCTTGACAATGATCAGAGTATATCCACTTACCAGGAGTTTGGGGCTCAGAGAAGCTGTAGCTGCGGTTACAGAGATTGGAGTGTGAGGCCTGTCAGTCCTGGTGTTGTGGTGAAACTCTCCTTTGGTTTGGAAGAAAAGTGAACTTGAGCAGTAGTGACTCCATGGGTGCATGCTTAGAATTCCTGCACTGGTGTGGAGGCAGGAGAACCTGGAGTTCAAGTTTCTCAGGTCAACTTCAGCTATGTAGTTACTTCAAGGCCATCCCTGGCTACATGAGACTCAGTGTCCAATCTTCTTGCCTACAGGAGTCTTGGAATACAGCCTGCAGTGGGGCTGTAGGTCCATGCACGGAACAGGTCCACCATGGCTGCTGCTCTGGAGTCTTGTACTCTGTTTTACCCAGCTGGACGCTTTTAAGAACTCAGCAGGACAAGTAGTCACCCAGCCTGCAGGGGGGAATGGGGTCCCTGATAGAGCTATCAGGATGGGGACACAGGCCGGGGACTACTCTTCTATTGCTGTGAAGAGACATGATGGCCAAGGAAACTTTTAAATAAAAACACTTAATTGGGGACTTCCTTACAGTTTCAGAGGGTGAGTCCAAGACCATCATGGCTGGGAGCATGGTGGCCGGAAGGCAGACATGATGCTGAGCAGTAGCTGAGAACTCATGTCTTAAGAAATGACCACTAGGAAGAAAGAGCTAACTGGAAATGGAATGGGCTTTTGAGACTCAGAGCCTAATCCCAGTGACACACCTCCACCATCAAGACTATATGTCCTAATCCTTCCCAAATAGTGCCACCGACTGGGAACCAAGTATTCAAATATATGAGTTTATGGGGCCATTTTCACCACACGGGGCAAGCGCTTCACCAACTGAGCTATCCCTGCAGCTCCACGAACAGTATTTTAGGGTGAGGAATAACACAGGACAGTTGGGAGGGGTTGCAGAGTGGTGGGTATGACTGGAGACTGGAGGGCTGGGCAGAATGCCACCAAGCAGGAAGAAGCGCAAGGCATGGAACAGCAGGCTGTCAGGTTTACCCTGGGTCTCTCAATGAACTGGTCAGCATCACTGTAGCCTCAGTGTGAAAGTGATGGCCACTGCAGGATGCCCTGGGAAAGCATATGCCCAGAGGAGGTGAACTCTTATTTTCTTTAAGTTGTATTTTATGATCTATTTATATGTATCTGTGTGTGTATATGCATGTGAGTGTAGATGCCTGCTGAGGCCAGAAGAGGGAGTTGGATCCCCTGGAGCTGGAGTTACAGGTGGTTCTGAGTTGCCTGATGCGGGTGCTGGGAACTGAACTCCAGTCCTCCACAAGAGCAGTATGTGATCTTAATGACTGGCTTTGGGGCTCAGGGCAGCTGTACATCTCTACAGCCCTGGATGTGGGGAAGTGCTGGTTGTTCTTAGGACAGAGGAAAAGAGGGGAGATAATGCTTCCAGCCAGAAGCTGGGGTGAAGGAGATTTGGTCGATGATGAAGTTAAGAGACTGTCGAGCAGAGTGAAGGCAAAGAATGTGGTGAATGTGGGTGGGGGAGCTGGAGGCAGGCTCATACCAGAAAGTTTACAGCACATTGCCAGGTAGACCCTCGAGTGCTCTGCATCTCCTGGTCCGTTGGTGAAGAGAAGTGTGTTTATGATGAAGTTGTCTAGACTCTGGAATGCCTTCTGCCCTGCCTCCTGTGCTGCCAACAGCTCCCTCCTATCCTGTTTCTAGAACTTAGCAATTTCTGGTCAGAATTCATGGCAGAGAGATTTCCATTTGCTTTTGAGCAAAATATAATACGCCACCAAGAAACTGCATTAAAACAATTTGGATTGCTGCAGGGGAGTTAGGTCTGTTTAGATTTGTACCAGCATGAGTATTTTGGTGTAAGGCCATTCCTAGCCTGGGGCAGGAGGACCATCATCTGCTGCTGCAATTTGCAAGACTCCATTTGGTGTTTTCAGCCAAGCCTGAAGGAATGCTTCTGCCATCTTCCCCCGAATCACAAGGCAGGGCGGTGCTGGCGCTGGCTGCTGATTTCCAGGGTTGGGTACCGCTGCAGAGCCTCCGCCGACGCTCGGCCGTGTTATTAAGCTCTGGCTCCAGTGTGGGCTGTGATTTGTTTTTCCTTTGAGTGACATGACCATATTTTCCATTAAAACCAGAAGCAAATAGCTGCATAAGTGCCAGCTCTGTCACTTGCCCTGCCTGGGAGGGAAATCAGTTGGGGTGAGTCTGGTTCTGTATTGGTATCCATATGGTTCTGGAAAGTTCCTTCCTCTCAAATTAACTCTGCTGTGCCCCACAGTGACTCAGGCAGACTTTTGAGATTCCTGGAGGTGGCAAGTCACATTTTAAATGGGATTTGGTGAGTTGGGCTGTGCCTGACTCAGGTCAAGTCCAACCTCACAAATGGTCTCTGTATGTCAAAGAAAATGTCGCTCATGTTCTTTGCAACCCACTCTCCGGGGTCCCAGCAGCCTGTGTGCTGGGGCCAAGACCTCAGAAAACACCCCAGCTGGCTGAGGAGAAAGAGGAGCCAAGACACTTCAGCATATGTGTGATTGGGGTTGCTGTTCCCACTCTTCCCACCTCTGGGTGTCACCAATAAACATTATCCACGAGACAGCACCTTCCCCGCCTCCCACCTGAACTGTTCCATTGCTCACACCACTGTTCTTCACCATAGCTGTACCTAGGGTGATTACAAAGTTATTCTGCCCTTTCATTAGAGTGACATTTATAAGGTTCATCTATACTGTAGCATAAGTTAGAACTTTAGGGCTGAATCATATTGTTGTAGGGTTACCTCACAGTTTATGTCCATCATCCATCTACTCATCACCCATTCATCTACCCATCCTTCCGCCCATCCATCCATCCATCCATCCATCCATCCATCCATCATCTTCCATCCATCTACCCACCTATCCATCCGTCCATCCATCCACTCATTAACCACCCATTTACCCACAGATGTTCCCATCAGTCTATCAATACATCTACTCACACATCTACCCACTCTCCCATCTATCTACCCATGCATCTGTACTGGTTCACACTTTCATTCACTCATTAGCCATATATCCACTCACGTATCCATTCACACTCCCATTCACTCAGTCTTTCCATCCATCCAACCTTACATCCATCATCTGCCCACCTACACATCCATTCACCCATGCACCCATCTACCTGCTGCAACAAAATAAGACAAAAGGAAGCAACACCACACCATTTGACAGTAACGTTGTGAAGACTAACTACCTGTGGTACCAGGGGTTGGCCTGTTGGAAGTCAGAAAGTGGGGATGGAAATGGCACCTGAGATGCCCAAGAATTTAGTGCCAGCAGTTTGGAGGGGACAGAGTTTGAGAACACTAAGTCATGTGTTCTATAGATAAAGAAAGACCTGCAACACAAATAAGCAGATTTGAAAATTATATTTGGGAATGTGGAGAGGCTAGGAGCACTTGTTGCCCTTGCAGAACCAGGGTTACCATCGTGGTGGTTCACAGTCATCTAACTCAAGCTCCACAGGATCCAGCTCCCTCCTCTGATCTCTGTGGGCACCAGCTACACATACGGTGTATCTACATACTTTCAGGCAAACAAGTAACACACATAAAATAAAAAGGACAGAGAGATGGCTCAGCAGTTGAGAGCACTTGCTGCTCTTCCAGAGAACCCGAGTTTGGTTCCCAGAGTCATATCACATGACTCACAACCAGCTGTGAGGGACTGGACACCTCTGTTCCCCGTGGACACCTGCTCTCATGTGCAATGGCCACATACAGATACAGGAACATATACATACTTAAAATAATAAAACCTTGAAACAGTTTGAGTAGGACAAGTTGGTTCATAGTGTCACCCAGGTTTCATGCTTTATCACTAATTTAGGATGGGGTTCTAAACCCTTCCAGCAGGCCTGGTGGATTCCCTCTTTTGTTTCTTTCAATAATTGGCTCATAGCCTTTGGAACGCAATTGCTAGGTGTACCCAGGGTCACTTTGTCTTGCTATCGGTGTACCATATTTTAAGTCACCACAAATGAACGTTTTTCATCTCTACTAATATTCCTTGTCTAAAGGTCTGTGTGTTCTGATATGATGAGCGTGACTGCTGTGTGTTGCTACTACTTTTAATCTAATTGCTGTGCGCTTTTGTTTCTCAGATGTGGCATGCAGTTGGTTCTGCCTTTTTGTTCAGCCTGTGTGTCCATGACTTGTATATGGAGTGTTTGGCCCATTAACATTTGGCATATTTGTTGATAGAATCAAGTTATCTTGACTTAGAAAATGGTTTCTCCTTATCATTTGTTTATATGTTTGTCTGCATGTGTGTATGTGCACATGTGCAGGTGCCCATAGAGACCACAAGAGGACGCTGCATCCTCTGGAGCTGGAGTTACATGCAGTTCCTGAGCTACCTGACAGGGAGTGCTGGGGTCTGAACGCCAGGCCTCAGAAAGCAGCAAGCATTCTTAACTACTGAACCATCTCTCCAGCTCCTTGGCTTTTTATTGTTTTATGTGTCTTCTATTTTTTCTTCCTTTATTATTATTTTTGCATACCTTCTTTGGAGTTATTACTATTATATTTTTTACTATTTGGCATCTTCTTACAGTTAATAGGGAAATTTTATGCTAGTAGACCATCTTTATTCTTTTTGATTCAGCTGCCGTTAGCTTAGACTCTGTGCCTGGGGAAGACACTCCATAGTTTCCTTAATATGATGATTATGGATTGATGGTCCTTGCTGTGCAAGCACACCGGCTACTGCCCCATTTGTCCCCGGTTTTGTCATTACGTGGCCGTGGCAGAGGCAACTTGCTGAAGTGCCCTATAAGGCTTGGTCTCTGGTAACCGCTCATCTGTGCTTCACCTCCCTGGTCAAGCTTTCCCCGTCTCCAGGGCTCCCAGACGTCTGCCTGCTGTCACTCCTCTCTCCACCACACTTGCTTCCCTCCATCTGCCTGGAGACGGAAAACATTCCGGAACCCTATAGAAAAGCTGTTTTGTAGAAGCCACAGGCACCAGTGTCTGGGATAAACTTCAGCACATGCCCGATTTCAAGTGCCACTTTTGCTGACGTGGCTGTGTCCTTCTGGTTCCCTGGTCGTGGCACACAGTGGAGGGAAAGGAAACCCTAGTGCAGAGGTGCTCAATCACCATTCATTTCATCCCACGCCATGTTTTGCTTTGTTTATGACTTAGATTAATTCTGAGTTTCTAGTTCCCAGACTCCTATGAAAATTCTAATAAAGCAAAACTGATTAAAATCGGATTGCCCCAGAAGCAAGATGTTATTTTCTCCCCTGAAGCTGGATTCAGCATCTAAATAAAGTGAGGAGACCCCGAAGCCCTCTGCAGCAGCCTTTTAAAAAGGCTCAGTGGAAACACCTCCATTTGGACCCATAAATATAAAACAGGAACTCTTAAATGGGACTTTTCTTGCTGTTCAAAAAAAATCCAATATGAAATGATAGCCTTGATCATAACTTAATTTTTCATTTCCATTTGAACTTTAATTTTACTTAACTTTTCTTCTGACAAATCTCCAAAGGAATGTCTAAGCGACAGGGCCTAATGTGGGCCGATTATTCATCTTTCAGCCCTTGGGCTACCCACGAAGGCTTCATCAGCTCAGAGCGGGTTTTATTAGAATCCGTAGCTCAGGAAATATTGCTTTCTGACAGCTCCTGGGCTGTAGAATTTAAAGGGCTTAAGTTTTGGGAGAATTTACACCATGGCTTCTTTTGTACCTTTCAGGGGCAGTAAATCCCATCTTGCTAGCGCTTCTCAGAGGAATGGTGTCACCTCGCCCCTGCTTCTCCCTGCATAGGGCTGTGCGTCAGACCAGCCCATGTTCCTCTTGGTTCTGTACCCAGCTGAGCACTACGACTAGAAGGCAGCAACTTCACCACTGAGGCCCCTCTACTTTGGTGGAGATGGTCCTTGATCTGAACATGGACGTGTGTAACACAAATTCTAATTTGTCTTAATAATAAAAACCCAGAGTTAGATATTAGGGGGTGAAAGCTCAAAGATCAGAGAAGTAAAGCAGCCACTAGTTCTTACCTCTATGAAAACCTCAGACCTAAAGGCAGATGTCTCTACAAATCCTCACATTGAACTGGGGAGAGATCCTGTCCCCACCCACTTTATACTCCTGCCTCTACCTCCCTAGTGCTGGGATTAAAGATGTGTGCCTTCTAAGTGCTGGGATCAAAGGCATGAGATCCCAAGTGCTGGGATCAACAGTGTGAGCCACCACAGCCTGGCATCTATGGTTAACGAGTGGCTAGCCCCACCCTCTGAGCTTCAGGAAAGCTTTTTTTGTTAGAGCACAAACAAAATACCACCCCAGACATGGAATCTTGTTCCAAGGCCGTAATGAGTTAAGGGTGCTTTATCCTTATTTTGTGCATATGGGTATACAAGTATGTTCTCTCTGTCTCTCTCTGTCTGTCTCTGTCTCTGTCTCTCTCTCTCTGTTAGAGGAAAACCTCAGGTGCCATATCTTAGATGCCATCTACTTTTTTTTTTTAAACAGGGTCTCTTGCTGACCTAGAACCTACCAGGAAGGCTAAGCTATCTGGCCAGCAAGCCCCATGGGCCTGCCTGTCTCTGCCTCCTTAGCTCATGCCCCCCCCCACCTGGGTTCTGAAACATGAGTACTGGGGCTCAAACTCAGGTCCTCACACCAATGTGGCCGATTAGCCCTTTACCGACTGAGCTTTCCCGCAGTCCTGAGTGCACGCTCACTGAACGTCTCCATCACTGAACGTCTCCATCGATGCTTTTGTATGTCATTGATAAATATACCCACGAGAGCAACTTGAAGGAGGAAGGGCTTGCTTTGGCTCACAGTTTCAGGAGGTCTGTGATGGCTTGGCTCTGTGGGCTTGGACAGAGCATCATGGCAGCAGGAGTGGGGCAGAGCTCCTTCAGCTCAGGGTAGCAGGAAGCAGAGAGAGGATGGAAGCAGGGAACTAGGCATAACCTTTAAAGGCACACTCCAGCGACCCACTTCCTCCAGCTAGGCCCCACACCCGAACATTCCCCAACCTCTCAAAATAGCCCCACAGGCTGTCAACCAAGCACCCAACACATTTCACATCCAAACTGTCACAGCTGCTGCTCTCGCCAGACACTCAGAGTCCTGGGACACAGTGTGGAATAAATCATACGGTGGCTGCTCCCTTCGTGGAGCTCACAGGCTGGCAGGGAAGACAGGGACTAAACTCCTAAACACACACATGAATCATAACTGGCAGCTAGAGCCACGGAGAAAATAACATCTCTTTAGAAGAATTCAGAGAGATCTGGAGGATGGGAAGCTGTTACCCAGAGGAGGGTCCCAGATGACAGACAGGCTTTCATAGGATGGGTAGATGTTACCCAGGGAGGGGGCCTCAGAAAGGTAGGTAGATGTTTCCTGTGTGTGTGTGGGGTCTCTCAGATAACGTAGACAGAGGGTTTTGCTTGATTCCCTCCCCCATTTCCAATGGGTTTGGCCTTCCTCATGTGACTGATGGTAATTCTGATCTTTTGTGAACTCCGCCTGTTCCTCTCTTACAACCCTCTCACTTTTGCCGCCTGCTCTAGAGTTCTGCTGTGTATGGGCTGGAGTTGAGCCTCTTGCAGTGTGTGCATGTGATTGGTCACCTCGATTGTCAGTTTGTTGGGGTCTGGAATCACCGTGGAAACAAGCCTCTGATTAGTCTGTGAAGGAGTTTCTAGACCTGGTTAATTGAGATGGGAAGACCCCCCCCCTTAGCGGTGGGTGGCACATTTCCATGGGGTGCATCCCAGGCTGAATAAAAGGAGGAAGTAGCTGGGTGCACACCTTTAATCCCAGCACTTGGGAGTCAGAGGCAGGCAGATCTCTGTGAGTTCGAGGCCAGCCTGGTCTACAGAGAGAGTTCCAGGACAGCCTCCAAAAGAATACACTGTTTTGAAAAACCAAAAAAAAAAAAAAAAAGGGAGGAAGTGAGCTGAGTACCAGCATCCATCTCTCTGCCCTCTTTCTATAGAAGCAACATGACCACCTGTTTCAAGTCAGTGCCACCACGCCTTCCTGCCTGATGGACTGTACCCTTGAACTGTGTGCCCAAACAAACCCATCTTTAAGTTGCTTTTGCCACAGTGATAGAAAAAAATAACTAACCCAGTGTAGTTGAGTGTGTTGTATGTGGGCTGGGCTGAGGGAGGCATGGTCTCACTCTGGCAGAAGCAACTTAAGAGAGAGGAGGGGCTTGCTTTGAACCATGGTTTCAGGGAACATAGCCCATTATGGCAGGGTTGGTGTGGCATCATGGCTCTGTCTGTGGTTGCTGGGAGCTTGTTCATATCATGGCTGACCAGGAATCGGAGAATTTGGAGCTGAGAGCTTGGACTGGAAAAGGCTCCAGACTATAGTCCTTAAGGCCAACCCTTGGAGGGTCAAGGTCATGCCTTCCTTTGAAGGGTTTTATAACCTCCCTCCAACAGCACCTCCAGCTGGGACCCAAGTGTTCAAACACACTAGACCGAGGATGGCATTTCACATCCAAACATAGCCGTTGCCATGTGTGGAGAAGTCTAAAGTGGTGGCCCCTTCACAATTGACTGGTCACACAGCATGGGACCAAGTGGGGCATGCACTGGGGACAGAGTGAAGCCTGTCTTTCCAGAGTGTGGGGCTCCGTGAGAAGAGAGATGAATCTCACCCATGGGCTTCACTCTTGGTAGAGATTCTTCTCACACAGTATCTAAAATACCAGCATGCTGTATTATCCTAGGGCACTTACTTTTGTGGAGGGTGACTGATGGGGGGTTGTGGTAATCAGTGGCCACTGTTTCTCTCCTCAGCTCTGCATCTGTCTCTCCATGTTTCTCTGATGCCTTTAAAGACTATGTTTCACTCTATTGATCGGCAAAACAAAGCGGCGTTCAGAGCTCGTGTGTGGAGATCCGCGAGGTTTTATTGAGCGATAGCTCTATATTTCTTGTCCTTGCAAGGACTTTCTTGTGAAAATAAAGGCTGTGAAGAAGAAATGGGAAACGCCTCAGGTGTAGAGGCCATGCAGAGACATACGAAGACTTGCAAGTCACTTACTTCCTGAGTCTCAACAACCTCTCTCCAAGATGGAATCTTTCAATCAGGAAGAAATCACTAGGTGACACTATCGCATCATGCTGTACCCTATGCAGACATCACTAATTGATCCTAACTCATTTTCGGGAAGCTTACTTTGTACAGTATTCTTGGAAATCTCTGATAGCGGGTTGGGTTCACTCGTAAGTGCACGTGTCTTTGCCTCACCAGAATTCTGTGTGTCTGCAGTTGTTTTCTATCCAGTTGCTGTGTTCCATGCAGACATTACAAATTGACCCTAGCTGTCTTTAGGATGCTCATACACACAGTACTTTTGGAAATATCTATCAGGGATTTGGGATCAGCTTCTGGTTGGAAATACATCAGCCTGCTTCACAAGAATTTGGTCTTTTTCATTTTTCAAAGTTGTCTTGGTAGCCCTGTATTTTTTGGCCTGCGATTTTCCAAGGATTATGAAGTTGACAAAAGACTCTTGTGATAAAAGAATTTAAATAAATGCTCTTTCTTCAGCCCATCTGGGCACCTCTGTGTTCTTCTGGTGAGCATATTTGAGTTAACTTTTTTAAATAAAGCCTGACCACATCCTAAAAACATGTAGGATGCACCATGATAAATTATATCATGACTATTCACCCACTGAAGATATATTTTCTGGGATGCTAAGTACTATTGGTGCTAGGTGCCAGGTGAGAGGGGTCCTCAAGAGGAAGAAACTGAGAGCAGGATTCCTGGGCTGAGGGAGTTTGCTTTTCAGTGGTGTGGTCAGGAGGCATCCTTATGTGACTTCAGTGAGGGAAGGAACTAGGCTGGTGTCTTAGGAGAGGGCATGTGGGCTGGGGAGGAGCAGCACAGAGGCCCTGGTTTGAGCTTGCTCAGGAAGTGCACCAGGGCCTCTGAGAGAGGAAGAGAGAGATCTGGGTGAGAAGGGCAGAGAGATTGACAGCTATGGAGAGGTCCTCCGGCTAAGAGCGTCGTCTAAGCTTAGGCCTGAGCATGGAAGACTGGGGCTGTGGTACCTGCTACGGGACCGAATGGTAAGTCCTTCCTTTTATGGGGTGTGGACATGGGAAGATGCTAAGGAGTTTGTTAGGAGAGTGTTTTGTCCTAAGCACTGAGTCTGCTATGCTTACTTTTGTTTAAGAAACTTTAAAAAATAAGATTTATTTATTATGTACACACTGTTTTGCCGGCATGTCAGAAGAGGGCACCAGATCTCAGTATAGATGGTTGTGAGCCATTATGTGGTTGCTGGGAATTGAACTAAGGACCTCTGGAAGAGCAGTCAGTGTTCTTAAACTCTGAGCCATCTTTCCAGCCCTTCTTTAAGAGACTTTTAATGGAGAAGAGGATAAAGGAAATATGGCATACATACTTTATAAATGGGGTAATTCTCAGCATGAAGAATGACGTTGTTTGGAAGGGAAATGAACACTGGAGATCATTACAGCAAACCAACTTCACAAAGGTAAATAGTTTATATTGATGTATTACGTCACATGTGTGCACATGACAAGGAAGTAAGCATGATGTCCCTTAGGGCAACAAAGGAGACTAACAGAAGGTGGAGGGGCAACCAAGGGGGGCACAGGGTGTGAGGGTGTGCTCAGGGTACATTATATGTGTGTGAAAATGACCTTGTGTGACCCAGCTTAATTAACCAGTTTATCAGTGTGGGTTCGCTGCACAGAATAATGGGCTCTGTCACTGTTTTCCCACTCTTAAGTCCTGTGCTCTGCTCGTCTTCACCCCATTACCCTTTGTCCTTCCCTCACGTCTCCTTCTGGTTCATGTTCTCTCAAATAGACATCCTCTTACTTTCGTGTCACACATACAAGTGTACACACACACACACACACACACACACACACACAATCCATACAGGGGAGAAAAAGCACAGTATTTATCTTTCCAAGTCTGGCTTGTTTCACTTAACACACTAACCTCCAGTTTCATCCGTTTTCCTGTAGATGACAGAATTTTTTTCTTTTAGGGCTGAATGAGCTTCCCAGTAAGGGAATGTCATTCTGTTTTGCTATTTGAAGTCTCTCTGTACTCTGGGCCCTGTCTATGTGAATTCTCACTTCCTACCCACAGTGTGCAAGACATCTCCCGCCCCCACCCCAAGCCTGGTTATCTCCTGTCGGATGACATCCTCTGGCAGGTGGGAGGTAAAGGCTCAGCGAGGACTGGATTTGCATTTCCCTGCTGAATGGTGGTGTCTCATGAATATATAATTATGATTAAGTAGGAAGAATATTAACAAGACGTCCAGAGCAGGCAAACACATAGCCAGAAAGTGAGTGACTGATTGGGGTTGGAAACGGGGAGAGAGAGAAGGTATGGGGGAGGGAGAGGTGCTATAGTGGGTTAACTTCGGGGGTGGGGGTAGGGGTGGGAGGAGAGGTGCTAGCAGGCTAACTTCGGGGGTGGGGTGGGGGAGAGGTGCTAGCGGGCTAACTGGGAGATGGTTTTGGGGAGGTGTAAATTTTCTTCAGTTGATCGTGGTGATGGTTTCACACTTGGGAATTACTCACACATGCAGGCTGTGTTCTTGAAATGTGTTCATTAATACTGTGTGTGTGCATGGTGTGTATGGGCACTGGTGCCATGGTACCTGCATGGAGGCCAGAGAACAAGTTGCTGGAACCATTCTCTCCTTCCATCTTTAAATGACTTCTAGGGATCAAATTCAGGTTGTCAGGCTGGCTCTGTGAGTGCCTTTACCTGACTAGCCACCTCACCAGTCCTGGATTGTTCTGACCCTTGCTGGCCTGAGTGGCATCCTTGGTCCTGAGGCTGTGTCACCTGGATGCTCTGGTTTGAGCCTGAGCTTCCAGACTAGGGGTGGAGGTTGCCTGGGATTCATGAAGCTCCAGGGTTAGTATCTGGAACTGAATAAAACCAAGGTGGCACCTGTCTGCAAATCCCAACACACAGGAGCCTTAGGCACAAGGATTGAAAGTTCGAGGTCACCCTTGGTTACATAGAATTTGAGGCCAGCCTGGGCTATGTGAGACCCCGTCACTCACAAACAAACAAGCATGCCTCCTCCAGCACGCACACAATCATCCTCAAAATTCAACTTGGTGGAGCTGTGCAAAGCAGCCCCAGGCTTCAGGCCTCCCCATCATTTTGCTGTCATGCGGATTTGAGGACAATGTCCCTTAAACTGAGAAGAACCCCGGGAGAAGCAGCAGCTGCCTGCACAAGGCCGGCTGGGCCTCCCCCACGGCTGGCATCCCTGCGAACTCAGGCAGCTTATGCAGGTCGTTTGCAGCACAAATGAGAGATCGGTATTTTCATTTCCTCTGAAGCTCTGTGGTTGGGGAGAAAACCCACGAAAACACATCTGTCCCGGAGGCTTGGCAATGCGCTTATTAAATGTCACCTGGTGGGTCCCTGGGCTTGTGACTGTGGCTTCTCTGCCTGCATTTTCATTCCAGCAGTGTTCAGGGTGGCGCATGGCAGGTACTGCTTTTGGGTTCAGACTGGAGAATGTTCCTGAGCTCCCCGGTGGGTTTGTCTTGCCCACCTGCCAGGGACTTCTGGATTCTTAGTCCTTTCCCTGTCTCCATCACTCCCTCCCCACACATCACAGAAGTAACACATGCTTGTAGTAGACTCCCCCTCCCCACACACACCAGAAAAGAGCACATTAGCTCTCTTCTCTGTACCTGCCATTTTAAAACATTTATTTATTACTTATCTACTGTGCGTGGGGGCACATGTATGCCGTGTCACTTGTGTGGGGGTCAGAGGACGACTTAGGAGAGTCTGCTCTCTCATTCCACCGTGTGGGTTCCAGGCACCAGACTCAGGTAATATATAGCTTGGCATCAAGGCCTTTACACCCTGGGCCATCTCACTGGCCCGTACGTGCCACTTTCTGGGGTTGTTCTGGCTATTTGAGGCATTTACAACTGATCACACACAGGGTGTCCCACATGTGCGCGCACACATGTCAAAGGGGCCTCAAATATCTGTTATTAAGAACGATCATGCTTATGATTGAAAGAGGAAGTTCTCAAGAGCTCTTAATAAAGAATCCCATTTATGCCTCTATCCTCTTTGAAGAGGACACCTGCCTCAGGACCACACTCAGCTGGTTTGTATTAGTAATTCAAAAATAAACTTGGGGTAGCTGTATGTGTTTGTGGGACACACTGACGTTTCTTTTTTTGAGATTATTATACATGAGTACTATGTTTA